>NC_143570.1:99157500-100357500 GCF_054136105.1 Typopeltis vanoorti | reverse complement strand
CTGTATGATCCTTTGAGAAGTTTGTAAGTCTCAATCATATCACCCTTCTTTCTCTTGTTTGCTAGTGTCTACAGTCTATAAATTCTCAATCTGTCTTCATAATCAGTATTCCATAATCCTGACATCATTTTTACACTCCTTTGCACTCTCTCCAATATATCAGAATCACAATGGAAACCAGGAGACCAGACCTGCACACAATAGTCCAAGTGAGGTCTTATCAACGTCTTGTGAAGAGGCAAAATGACATCCTTGTCTTTACATAATAAATTTAGTTTAATCCTTTAAATCCTTTTCTTGTCTTTACATGTTAATGTTCGTTTTAGCATTGCAATTATCTTTTGAATTGTATTTGCAATCTTTGTTAAATGACCCCTGAACTTCAACTTCCTATCTACTAACACTCCAAGATCCCTAGCCTCATCAGTTTCTCCAAGCATAATCCCACCAATATAATATGACATTGGATATCTAATTAAGCCCTAGTGCATGACTTTACATTTACTGACATAGAACTGACTTCCATTTTCCCATGCCCACAATTCCAGCCTATTCAAATCATTCTGCAAGTACTGCAATATCAGCAGCATTCCTGACTACCCTACATGTCGCTTGTCAAATCCTTCTCAGTATCATTAATGTACAGAGTGAATAACAATGGACCAAGCACTGATCCTTGTGGTAAACCACTTGTTACTTTAAACCTTGCAGACTCAGATCCTACGTATACCACTTTCTGATATCTGTCAGTCAGCCATCCTCTTATCCATGCTAATATTGTATAACCCAAACCCATTTTCACCAATTTCTGCAACAGTCTACCATGCTGTATTCTAACAAAAGCCTTTGCAAAATCCAAAAGTATCATGGTGTAACCATTCCCCTTGTCTAGTTCAATGGTAACATTGTTATAGAATGTGAGAAGTTACTAAAACATGACATTCCCTTAGTAAACCCATGTCGTTCATTGCAAACTAGAGATTCACTGTCAACCCATTTCTGAATGTGGGCCCTAATGAATTTTTCCAAAATCTTCACCACCACTTCTGAGATACTAATTGGTCGATAGTTGGACATCAGTCTTTGCACCATGCTTATACAATAGAATTACCATATATTCTTTCCATTCCTGCAGAATTTTCCCATTCGGAGACTCATATTAAACAGCCTGGTAAAGGAATAGCCAGTACAGCTGAACACTTTTAGCACACGTGCTGATATCCCATCAGTCCCTCTCTTTGAATTCTTATTCAGTTTGTGCAACAGCTCTAACACCTCGTCCTCATACATCTGAGTTTCTTCATCCAGTGATGAGGTAGCAGTGAGCTCAATTTCGTGTATTCCATTTATACCTTTTAACAAAATGGACACTCGTTAGTTGAACAACCTCTTCTGCATCTCTAAACCTCATGCCATCTGCATTTAGAAGAGTTATTCTTTCATATTCATTCTTTCTTTTACTTGCAGCATGTTGAGAGAATTCTCATGGATTGTCTTTAGCATGCACAGCAACTTTCTCTTCATACTCAAACTTTGTTTCCATACAACATTTGTGACTATTCTAGCCTGCTGCTTATAATGTTCATAACAGACGTCATCCTTATGCAAACGGCATTTTTTCTGCATCATCCTTTTCTTACGAATTTCTTGCTTAATAAGATTACAGATCCATTTGACTCCTACCCTATTTATTCTTTGAACTCTCAGGACACACTTTGATATCCCATCATTTAAGTATTGTTTAAATATTTACCATGCACTGTTGATATTCTTCCGATCCATTAACCAATTCCATTCCACTAAACTCAGTATACACCTCAGTTGGTCTTAATTTCCTGCTTTGTAGTTCAGCATGTAACCTTTTCTGATTAGAATATTCATAAACTTAGTCACTTCCCAAATGAGTACCTCATGATCACTGTCACCAACCGGAGGCAGAATAGTTACATCTTTAACTGAGACGCCCTCTGACATTACAATCAAATCTAACACTCTTTGACCTCGAGTTCCTTTTGTCACATGCTGCTTGAGGAAATTGTCCCGCAACAGCTCAATACATGCATTTTTATTCTTCTCATGAGATTCTACTGCTATCCAATCAATATTTGGATAATTAGTCTCCCATTATGATTACTCTTTTTGCACTCATCTTGTCTATTTGGTGATACATTTCTTCATCACTAGCAACCGATCCACCAGGTCTGTAACAACACCCTGCTATGTATTTGATCTTGTTAGATTCCACCTCACCCCAGATGGCTTCAAACTCACTGCCATATGAAATACTGTTAGTAGTAGTACTACAATCATAGGTCTCAATTCTAACTGGATTCAAGTCATCTGATATCATAAATTTAGTTTAATCCTTTATCCAAGTGTGAGCAAACAAAGTTTGCGCCTGAAAGTATCTTCAGGACTGGGGTAAGGTAGTGCAACACCAGGATGACTCATTGCAATGGTGGAGCAAGCTACTAACACTCCTATCTCAGTATCTCCCATAATGCAAAATACATCTCTTTGCGGATATGTCTAATGTTATGCATTAAGGGAAGAGCCACTACCCAGACTAGTTTCGACCTTTATTGTGGTCTCTTCAGTGGGAGCCAGGCCCAAGTGGAGATACAAGCCAGAATCATTAGTAAAGTCATCTCTACCTATAGGAGTTGCCAAATGGTGTGCCACCTTTTTTAATAAATTACTCTGGATTTAGAAAAAGATGTTGAAAGTTTATTTTTCACTTGATTAGAATATAATAAATTTAGTTTAATCCTTTATCCAAGTGTGAGCAAACAAACTTTGCACCTGAAAGTATCTTCAGGACTGGGGTAAGGTAGTGCAACACCAGGATGACTCATTGCAATGGTGGTGCAAGCTACTAACACTCCTATCTCAGTATCTCCCATAATGCAAAACATATCTCCTTGCAAATATGTCTAGGAGTGTTAGTAGCTTGCTCCACCTTTGCAAGGAGGCGTCCTGGTGTTGCACTACCTTACCCCAGTCCTGAAGATACTTTCAGGTGCAAACTTTGTTTGCTCACACTTGGATAAAGGATTAAACTAAATTTATTATATTCTAACCAAGTGAAAAATAAACTTTCATCATCTGATATCATTAGCAGCATGCTCCCTCCTCTCCTATCCTCTCTGTCCATCCTAAAAATAGTGTATCCTTTACACTCGATACCAGTTAGTATGTCTGATTCTGATGGCCAGGTCTTACTAATGCCTACAATCTGAGGTCCCAACATATTGACTAAGGCAACAAACTCTACCCCCTTGTTTCTGATACTCCTAGCATTCGTGTACAGACATAATAATCTGCTTGCATGTTCTTTTGTATACTCTTGTCTGTAGTTTGCATGACACAGTTGGACACCTTGCAGATCTCTATTTTTCTCTAATGCCTTATACGTGTAGACATCTTTGCACACATTTCATCCCAACCGGACAGTCACAAAGTTGAAATCATTCTCTCCTCGTCAGCATTTCCATGACAAAGCCCATTTTATTCATTAACCCAGTTATATAACATTGTCACTCTTACACTCACATTCTCACCATTCCTCCCTTTATAATTTAGTTTCCCTGACTCTGTGTTAGGTCGGATACCAGTTATTAATTTTTCTGGACTCCTGATACCAAACACATAATAATGCAATAATGATATAGGATGACCTGGATCACCTGGAGAAGATAAACTAGGTTCAGAACTATATAAATATGCAGGAACTAGATTCAAAGACTCTTATTATTTTTAAATAAAATTTATTCAACTGGTATCCCCCCAATAGAATGGAAAAAAGCAATTTGATTCCTATCTTTAAAAAAGGTAATAGAGATGACCCTAAAAACTATAGAGGTATCAGTATACTAAATTCCTGTTACAAAATATATAGCAGAATCCTAAATAGCAAACTAATGAAATATTCCGAAAACTTTATTTTAGAAGTACAGAATGGATTTAGAAAAGGACGATCATATAGACCCGGCTTTTTGCCTAAAATTAATAATAGAATACAATTTAGAAACACATATTGCATTCATTGACTTTGAAAAAGCATTTGACAAAGTTAAAAGAAACATATTATTTAACATATTAAAAGAAAGACAAATACCAAATAATATCCTAAAAGCTATCACAAGTATATATGAAAATAATCAAATACAAATAAGATTAAATCACGAGCTTTCATATACAAGAGAGATAAACCAAGGGGTCCGACAGGGATGTCCCCTCTCAGCAACTCTTTTTAATATCTACTTAAATGAAATAATAATAAAATGGAATAAAAATTGGAATGAAACTTTCTCCTACAGTAAACTTAAACACTCTCCTCTTTGGCGACGACCAAATAATAATTACAAATTCTGAAGATAAACTACAGAAAGCTATTTTAGATCTAAATGAGATATCCAAAGATTATGGTATGATAATATCAACAGAAAAATCAAAAACTATGGCCTTTAAAGGGCAAGATCCAGCAAGAACTAAAATAGTAATAGATAACAAGATCTTGGAACAGGTGAATTCATTTAATTACCTAGGATGTACGATCACATATGAAAATGAAAAAGATATAAACGTAAAAATCGCAAAATATTTAACAATAACAGGTGTAATTAACTCTATATTTAAACCAAACCTAGTTCAAAAACAAACCAGACTAAAAGTATACAATACATTAGCCCTACCAGTCTTAATGTATGGAAGCGAAATCTGGACACTAAAACAAAAAAGACAAACAAAGATTAACAACAGCAGAAATGAAGTTTATGAGAAAAACTGCAAAGTATACCCTATTTGATCACAAAAGAAACGAAGGTATTATTTTCACAAAAGAAAAAAGAATCCAGTCAGTGTTGAGATCTATGACTGTAGTTTGTAATACTAGTAACAGTTTTTCATGTGACAGTGAGTTTGAAGCCATCTGGTGTGAGATGGAATCTAATATCAAATACGTGCATAGTGGGTGTTGTTACAGTCCTGGTGGATCAGATGCTAGTGATGAAGAAATGCAATGCCAAATAAAGATAATGGGTTCAAAAAGAGTAATCATAATGAGGGACTTTAATTATCCAAACATTGATTGAATATCATTAAAATCTCATGAGAAGGAATGAAACTGAATTTATTGACCTGTCACGAGACAACCTTCTCAAGCAGCATGTGACAAAAGGAACTTCAAGGTCAAAGAGTCTTAGGTTTGATTATAGTGTCAGAGAGTGTTTCAGTTAAAGATATAACTATTCTGTGTCTGGTTGGGCAGTGATCATGTGGTACTCACTTGAAGAGTGGCTAAGTTTTATGAATGCTCCATTCAGAAAAGGTTACATGCTGAACTACAAAGCAGGAAATTATGACCAACTAATGAATATACTGAGTTCAGCGGAATGGTATCACTTGCTGAATGGGAAGAATATCAACAGTGCATGGAAAGCATTTAAAATTACTTAAATTACGCAATAATAGAATGTGTCCCGAGAGTTCAAAGAATAAACAGGGTAGGAGTCAAATTGATGTGTAATCTTATCAAGCAAGAGATTTGCAAGAAAAGAATGATGTGATAGGAATATCGTGTGCATAAGAATAATGTCCGTTATGAAAATTATAAGGAGCAGGCCAAAATATTCATAACTGTTGTATAGAAAGCTAAGTCTGAGTATGAAAAGAAAGTGGCTCTGAAAGCTAAAGATAACCCCAAAGAAATCTACTGTTATGCTGCAAATAAAAGAAAGAATGAATATGAAAGAAACACTCTATTGAATACAGATGACATGAGGGTAACACATGCAGAAGAGGCTGTTCAATAAACCAATGCCCATTTTGCTAAACGTTATCAACCTGGTATATGCAATATTGCACTCACTGCTACCTCTTTACCAAATGAAGAAACTCATTTGGTAAACCTATTCGTATCGCTGGAGTGGTGATGAAAATTTCAGAAAAGTTAGTTTGGGTTTACATTTAGAAATGCGTTGATAGAGAATTTCTACTTTGCAATGATCGGCATCAGTGGTGTGTTGGTAAATTTTTAACAACCGGCTCGCTTTATGAAAAATTTGATTCTTCACAAAGTTCTATTGTATCTTCAGATGTCTTTGTTTCTGCTTCTTCAAATTTTGTCCTTTTAATGTTTAAGAAGTTTCGTTCTATTTCATTTTTTCAACTAACGGCTATCCACTTTTTCGACCGCAAAACTCTAACCCTGATTAAAATTATTTTCATTATTAAAAAAAAAAGAAAAAACCAAAATATAAACATATATCAAAGGAAATTTTCCTATATTATCTACAACTTACCTATTATCAAATGAAATACTGAACAAAAAAAATGTAACACTAATATTACCACTCGCAGTCGATCAAATCACCAGAGACTGTAGCTGTCACAACGAATTTTTGTATTTATTGATAGTGCAACAATGTTGCATTTCTAAGAACTTAATGTTGTAAGTTCTTGGAAATTCACCGAAAAATAAGGCATTATTGTTTATTCAAATACCCAGTTCAGGAGTTTTGATAACATGTTTGTGTTTTAATGAAAACAGACATTATTTAGTAAATAAAATCGTTTCCAAATTCACATTCATAAATTGAGTTTGTTTTGTGAATTCTCCTTTATGCATTTATATTTGATAATAATAATAATATATGTAAGTGTTTATTATACAATTTCAAAATATTTACGAGAAAAAGTATATACCACCATTCTTCATCTATCCTTTCATAAAGAATTTTAATAACCGGCTCGCCCGACTTAAAAACATTAACAACCGGCTCGCTACTAACTTGTGCGAGCCAGCCCCAACACACCACTGATCGGAATGGATTTATTAAGGGAATCATGTTTCAGCAACTTGCTCACATTCTAAAATAATGTCACCATTGAGTTAGGCAAGGGTAATGAATACACCATATACTTTGGATTTTGCTAAGGCATTTGACTGAATACATTATGGAAGACTTTCATAAATCATAGAATTAGCATGGATAAGAGAATAGTTGAGTGGCAGATATGAAAAAGTGGTATATGGGGGGATGTGAGTCTGCAAGAGTTATAGTAACCAGTGGTGTACTGCAATCATTAATCCTTGGTCGACTGTTATTCAATCTGTACATTAATGACATTGAGGATTTGATATGTTGACATACAGCTATATGCTGATGATGCAAAGATGGGCAGGATAGTCAGGAATGTGGTTGATATCTAGTACTTGCTGAATGATTTGAATAGAAATGATTTGAACTGTGGATATTGGAAAATGGCTGTTAGTTCAGCGTTAGAAAATTTTAAGTCATGCACTTAGGTGTCAGATTATATATCCAATGTCATATTATATTGGTGGGATTATGTTAGAAAAAAGTTATCAGTCTAAGGATCTTGGGAATTTTAGTAGACAGGAATTTGAAATTCAAGGGTCATATAGCAAAGAAACAGCAGGAGCAAGAGAAGCAATCCTAACTCTAAGAACAGTTATTGAAAGAAGATTGGAAGAAGAATCAAAATACTCTGATAGTCTTTCTTGACTTGGAGAAAGCCTTCGATAGTATTGACTGGAATCAAATGTTTCACCTCCTAAAAACAATAAAGGTAGATTGGAGACTAGAAGGCTCATATTTAATCTTTACAAGCATCAAAAAGCCCTAATAGAAGCAGCCAGCAATACAACAAAAACCGCAATAGCAAAAATGCGTAGAGGTGTAAGACAGGGGTGCTCCCTTTCACCCATATTGTTTAATCTGTACATTGAAGATGCAATAAATAAACTGAAAGAACTAATAGAAAGGAATTAAGATAAATGGAATTGATATTAACTGGCTACAGTTTGCAGATGTTATAGCTGATAACAAAAACAAACTGAAAGCCACCCTAACAAAGATGGAAGAAATCTTCACACAGTACAGCCTAAAAATTAATTATAAGAAAACAAAATTATTAATTACAAGTAAAGCAAATCCAATGAAAATAAACCTGGAAATAAATAATAACCTAATACAACAGGTATCCTCTTTTAAATATCTTGGAAGTCTTATCACAGAAGATGGAAGAAACCACTCAGATGTTAAAGCACGAATAATCCTAACCAAAAAAGCATTCTATAACAGAAGAAACATTTTTACCAGTAAAGGACTTAGCATCCAGCTCAAAAAAAGGCTAGTGAAAACATACATATGGAGCATTGCATTGTATGGTTGTGAGGCCTTGACTCTAATAAAATAAGACATGAAAAAGTTGGAAGCATTTGAACTTTGGTGCTGGAGAAAGATGATGAAAATTAGTTGGACAGAAAGGAAAAGTAATGAAGAAGTTCTAAATATAGTTCATGAAGAGTGGCATTAATGAAACACATCAATAAGAGAAGAAAAAGCCTAATTGGACACCATTTGAGGCATGGGGAACTGATTACAGAAATAATGGAGGGGACTGTAGAAGGAAAGAGGCCACGAGGCAGACCAAGAATTTCATATATAAATAACATAATGCTAACTGGTGCTAAGAGTTATGAAGAGATAAAAAGATCACAAGACAGGATGTTGTGATGTGCTGCTATATTTACCAATCTTCAGATTGATGCACCAAAGAAGAAGATAGCAAAGATTGCAAATACAACTCAAAGAATAATTGCAATGCTGAAACAAACTCTGACATGTAAAGATAAGGACATCATTTTGCCTCTATATAAGGCCTTGATAAGACCTCACTTAGACTGTTTTGAACGGGTTTGGTCTGCTTATCATATGCCTTTTTTCAGATCTACAAAATGTAACTACAGATTCCTTTATATTCCCTAGACCAGTGTTTCCCAAACTTTCAGTGCCTGCTTACCCTCTTTAAATTTCAGTAACACAAAGATATTGATATATTTATTTATTACCATTTTCATTATAATAAATTATAAAGACAAACATTCTTTTTAATTGTTAAAATACATTTTTAGATATGCGAATCCAATATAAATAGAGTAGAAACAAAAAGTGTGAAATTTAAATTTTCTGTAATAAAAAAAAGTTCAATGAAATGAATGAAATAGTTTCTGTTGAAAAGAAGTTAGTTTGCTAAAATCTGGGGTCAATATTTTGATTGATGAATCAATGAATGATTCTGGTTCGTGGATTGCTCTGTGGAATTAATGGAACCTTTGGTATACTTGTTTAACATGAGTCTTGCAACAGGGTGGGTCCCAAAGGAATGGAAGGTGGGAAAAATAAAGGAGATCCATATACGTTGGAGTACTTTTAGATGGGAGATGAATTTCATCACTTGGTGTGAGACCCTTCCCTATTTATTGAAGGCCTGAAACAGCTTCAAGAAGTAAAATGGTTACCTCTAAAGCAGGGTTTCTGGACTTTGTATAAAATAAATCAAAAATTACAAAAAAGTATTTAAAATTGATAAAAAAAAAATGGGGAAAAAATCTTAGCCCACCCACAGTACAAATGTACTACAGGTTTAATAATAACCTTTCAATGGCGGGAACCAAATAAAAAAAAAAAATCGATTTTTGGCAGTCTTTAATAGACTTCTACATGACAAGCTAGTAGCTAAACTGAAACTAATGGAACTAGATAACAGACTAGTGAATTGGATACTTATCTGACAGTTGATAGGTATCGTAGGTATATACTACCCAAAAGAGGACAGTCACTAGTGGAGTGCCATAAGGATCTGTTTTGGGACCATTATTATTTAACTTATACGTTAAT
Source organism: Typopeltis vanoorti (assembly GCF_054136105.1). Lineage (NCBI taxonomy): Eukaryota > Metazoa > Arthropoda > Arachnida > Uropygi > Thelyphonidae > Typopeltis > Typopeltis vanoorti. The sequence continues at coordinate 100,347,793 of NC_143570.1, read as the reverse complement.
GACATTGAGGAGACTGACTTAACTGGAGATGTGCAGATGTTTGCTGATGAATACAAAGTCTCCCGACTTTGGAAGAGCTATGAGAAGTAGAGCAGATGTTGTGGGAAAAATAAAGGAGATCCATATACGGTGGAGTACTTTTAGATGGGAGATTCAGATCCTCCTGCAAGGAGGATCTGAATGGACTATATGAGTGAGTGAATGAATGATTGAAGCTATTAGTTTAACGTTGCAAACTGAAAAGTTTTAAAATTTCATAGGTATAGTTAGGATGCAGAGTATACAATTAATGGAGAAATTTTGAACGAGATGGAGGTATTGGTGGACAGAGACTGAAAGTTTAGGGGTCATATTGCTAAAATTGTAAGAACATCACAATGGATTATGGCAATAATAAGGAGAATATTGATATGCAGAAGCAGAGGTTATGGTCCCTTGCTATAAAGCTTTGAACAGGCTGCACATGAACTACTGTGCACAGATTTGGTCACCTGATTTTCAGGGAGGAGGATGATGTATTGAAGAGGGCCAGAATAGGTTTACTAAGTCAGTGTCAGGTCTTTTGTATATCTCATCTCTCCTGGTATCTCCTGTCAGATACCAGGAGAGACTGAGAGAATGCAACTTACAGAGCTTTGTGAATAAAAGAAGATCTGATATGATTGAGACATATAAGTTGGAGAGGGATTGTTACCAGATTAATATGGAGAAGATTTTTCATGAAGTAGAGGAAGGCAAGGGTAGAACTAGAGGCCATCCCTGGAAGTTGTATAAGGAGGATGTGAGAAGCAGGATCTTTGCATGATGATGCAAAGATCCATGTTGGGATGACTGAGGATTGGAATGCACTGCCTGAAAGTGTGGTGAGTGCAGAAACTGTGAATGAGTTTATGGCACAGTTCAGTGGTCTTCTTGCATGAGAGAGTACAGACCTCCCACGATGAATCCTTTGACTCCATAGAGGTCAGAATTTAATAATAATAATATAATACAGATGCACACATAGGTAGTATAACGTTTGCTGAAGACTGTTGGAATTTAAGATACAAATGATTCTGAAATTTAACAGACCAGTTCTGAACATCTGATTCGAACTATACAATTTAAACTTTTAATGCAAACAGTTCAAATCATGCGGCTGGAAATCAATCATGCCATTGACCAGATGCAATCGTAATGGAGGTTAATCGATATATGCCAAGAAACACATTTCGTTTAAAACTTCCTTTAGCTTTTTTAGTTATTGAAAAATTAATTATTGAATAGACCTGCACTTATCTACGACAAAATATTGCAAAAAAAAAAAAAAGTGCCAAGTACTCCCTAATGACCTTTTTCATACCCATGGAAATATGCATACCACACTTTGGGAAACAATGCTCTAAAGTTCTGAGGTTTCTAAAGAACAGAAAAAGTCAAAATAGTACCACTCCACAAGCATGGTTCTAAGACAGAAATTTCCAATTATAGACCAGTCTGTATAACTGCAGTTGTAGTCAAGGTGTTGGAGAGATTAGTTAGGAATAGAATACAAGATTGGGTTGATGGACATCGTATTGTTTATGATGGTCAGCATGGATTTGTAAATGGTAGGTCTTGTTTAAGCTATTTACTTGCATTTTATGACAAGATGATGCGTATGTTAGAGGAAAAATCATATACAGTGATATTCTTGGACTTGGCAAAAGCATTTGATAGATTGCCACATGATAAGTTGGAGCACAAGCTGTAGAGAATGGGAATAGATAGTATATTGGTTAAATGGAGCAGAAATTGGCTCTCTGAACAATACCAGCAAGTTTTGTATGATGGAGCAGTGTCTTGGAGGGTAACCAGTGGAGCCACAGGGTTCTGTTCTTGCACCCCTGCTGTTTAACTTGTTTGTAAATGATATATCATGTGGACTGACTGAGGATCTTCAGTTGTTTGTTGATAATGCAAAGTTGGGGAGAATAATAAGTAGCATTGCTGATTTTAATTCCTTTCAGGAGATTTGAATAAACTTTCGACTTGGACAAAAGAGTAGGGTTGTAGTTTTAATATTAATAAGAGTAAGGTTTTGCATTTTGTAGTGTAGTAATATAAGACTGTGATGGTGCTGTATTGCAGGAAGTGGTAGTCTTATATTACTACACTCCAAAATGCAAAACCTTACGTTTAGTAATATTAAAACTACAACCTACTCTTTTGTCCAAGTCAAAAGTTTATTCAACCAGGTGACCAAATCTGAGCACAGTAGTCCAAGTGTGGTCTGGCCAGTGCTTTATACAGTGGCACAACCAGCTCCTTATCAATACATATTAGAGCACTTCATATCATAGTGGTGCTATAACATTCAGATTTGGTCACCTGGTTTTCATTGTGATGTGGAAACTTGGAGAGGATTCAGAGAAGAGTGATTAGACAATATCAGGACTCTGGAATGCTGGCTATATGGAGAGAGAGGTTGAATAAATGTGGATAGGAGACATTTCAGTTAATGGGGGGGATTTTATTGGATTAATCCACAGGGGATCAGAAAAGAGTGGAAGATGTGGGGGGGGGGGGGCAGAGGCTATCCCAGGTAGTTATGTAAGAAGAATAGATATTTTATATGGAGATTTGTCAGTGAATGGAATGCATTACTTTAATACATTGTTAATGCAGAGAGTGTTAAGTATTTTAAGATTAAATGTGATAGATTTGTTGTTAGCTGGATGAACCTCCCATGATGAGTCTGCTGACTCAATGGAGGGTGTAATATATATCATTCCCACACATGATAGGTTTCAGCACCTATGGCATAATAGACCTGCGTATGGGAGGAAAGAAGTGATTTTTTAATATTCTTTGTGAACAGCTCAAGGCACTGCAGCATAGTGAAAGGCTGTTTCACAGAATGCAGGTACATGGAATGAAAGCAGAATGGGAGAAGTAAGTTTGGTTAGTAAGTGGATTGTAACTGGTTGTTGGACAGCTGCTGCTTTTGTTATTGTAGATTTTGCAGAAATGGCTGGCATAATGGATGCCAGTTTAGGGAAACATCACCTGTGAAAATAGGTGATGTTTAGGGAAAAAGGCATAAAGCAACAATCCAAAAGAGGGCAGTTCAGGCAGCTACAATTGGCTTTCATAAATGGATGGAGGGCAGATCTTATGAAATGCTTTGGAAATGTGAAGTGAGGATCAGCATTGATTAAGTATTTTGGTTTCCAGGTGGAAAAGAAGTTGGTTACTGACTTTCATTATTTTGGAGAGTGTGAGGCAAGGGAATGGATTGATAGTATATTGAAAGACTTTAATCTTCTTTGTGATGTAAAATAGTTTGATATTGGGCTTGCATTTATACTGTGGGTTAAGTGCTAGCTGAGTATAACAGATGATAAATCCTGATCCAGAAATGGGTGGACAACAATGATATTATCTTTGACGGACAGCATGGATTTGCTAAAGAGATATCATAGAAAGTTTTTTACCTTGGGACTATATGTTAAAGATACCAGGCAATTTTATAAACTTGGTTTTAATCCTTTTTTTTTTTCAAGTAAGCAAACAAGCAAGTCAGTCAAGCTTGCACCTGAAGTATTTTCAGGTCTGAGGCAACTCATGGTAAAGGTGGGCTAAGAGAATAAAGGTGGAATAAAGAGAGATTATGCTTTAGTAATCTATTTACTTATTGCAATAAGGTGATGGCTTCATTGGACAGCTGATAGTCAACCTAGAATGGATAAGATTGGATATTAGACTAGTGCACACTGGATTAGAGATTGGCTATCTGATAGGTATCAGCAAATACCTATAATCATATTGTGTATGGGGGGGGGGGGGGGGGGGAAGAGAAATGTCACTAGTGGTGTGCCTTGTGGGATCTGTTTTAGGGCCATCGCAGTTTAACCTATATATTAATGATATTGGCAAAGATATGGATGGAGATATTCAGTTGTTAGCAGATGATGCAATGTTAGCACAAACTAAGAAGAGTAGAGCAGATGTTGTGACCTTTCAAGAAGACTTGAATAGATTGAGTGAATTGGCACAGAAGTGGGGATGCTAGTTCAATGTTGAAAATTGTAAGGTTTTAAAATTTGGGATACAGAATATATTCTTGGTGTGGATATATTTTTGAAGGTGGAGGAAATAAGAAAGATTGTGAGGACAACACAATAAATTATGGGAATATAATGCAGAGGACACTGACTTGTAGAAGTAATCAGTTTCTTGTTTTATTGTATAAGGCTTTGATTGGGCCACACATGGACTACTGTGTACAGATTTGGTCACATGGGTTTCAAAAGGATGAAGAGATGTTGAAAACAGTCCAGAGGCAACTGACTAAGGAAGTTTCTGATCTCTGGAATGTCAAATATGAGGAAAGGTTGAGAAGATGCAATCTACAGTGTAGTAGATAGGAGGAAGACGGGTTATATGATAGAGAACTACAAGTTAGCAATGGGTTGCTATAGGATCAATGTTGAAGAGGTTTTACAGAAAATGGTGGAAGATCAGGCAAGAATAAGATGTCATCCCTGGAAGCTGTATAAGGAGGGTGTGAACAAGGGAATGAGAAGCAGGTTTTTTGCATGCTGTCTTGTGAATGATTGGAATGCCTTGTCTGAGAGTGTGGTGTCTGCAGAGAATTTGAGTGTTTTTTAAGTGCAGTATGATGAGCTGTGTGCATGACAAAGAACCTTCTAGATGAGTTTTTAACTCCAAGTAGTCTTAGGGTAATAATAATAATAATAATGATAAAGATGTTATAGGATAATGCATTCTTAAAAGGACAACTTTTAAGAATGATACCAAAACACAATTCTGTCTTCACAGAAGAAAGACCCTCACTTTTGATAACATTTTCTCTTTTTTGAGTAAACTTTTACATCTAGCTTATCCTGGCATAAACATATTTCATCCATAGTCTCCAAAGGCTTCGTATTTTCATTTGTTCTAAACATTAATTACTTCTCTTCTGTTTAACTCATAAGACTTTCTAAATACTAAATCTTTCCAACTTTAGAATACTGTTCTCACATCTTGGTGATGAACCAAAAACTTATTCATAATCTTGACTGTATCCAGAAGAGTCCTTCACTTAACAGATGACCTCCCCCCCCCCCACCACCTCTCTAAATGACTTCCTCCAGTCTCTTTCTTCACAGATAATCTGCTTTGTCTTTTGTATAGGTATCTCCTTTTTATAGATATATGGATGCTGCTCCACTCAAATGGTCACCATCATCCCTTCACTTTCCTCTAATCATGTATAAACACAGGCAGCTGCTGGTTAACATCCATATGTAGTTCAGCTTCAAACTTAGCAAAGCAACTTCTTATTCTCCTTCTTCATTCTATCTTCCTCTGCTTTTTGGAACAGTTTTCCCTATACCCCCCCCCCCCACACACACACACCCAATAAATATCCAAGATCTTCAAGAACCTAATTAACAGATTCCTTTCTTGTCTGTAATCACTTGCCACATGACACATGATACACTCTTTCTGGAATATATCATGTTTGGAAGTGGTTTTTCCCAGATAATCAATACAGGAGTTGCAAGAGAAAGAATGATGTTCGGAGAGTCAGCTTTGCATTTAGATATTGTTACAACAGCATTATCTAAATGAAATGACAGAGAGTGGAGCATAGATAACAGAATTCACAGCTAGGGGCTCTTACAGTGGATAACAAGGAATTATCCATTATTTGTGCAAGAGGCAAGTTTTAGTCCCATATGGTCCGTTGTACTAAAGCCACTTCGAAAGCCTGCCTGTTCGTTTGGTTGTGCTAGGTCCAGAATCATTCTTATTATTATTATTACATGACATCCCAGGGAGTCCAAAGACCCATCAAAGGAGGGCACCTATTCCACAACTCTCCATCTCCACCACTCAATCTACCAACTACAACAAACTGCAACAACTTTCATCATCTACACCAAAGCCATCTACTGCTGACCACCACCAATATTTTCAGAGACAATCATAAACATGCCCATGGTGGGATTCGAACCCACAGCCTTTTGGCTGGAGAGCAGATATGCTAACCACTCAGCCAACCAGGCTGGCAACCAGGTCATACAAAGCCAATGAGCTAAGACTTTGTAAACCACTGATAGTAGACTGATGAGTCGGTAGTCTGCCAAGTCTTCTACCTCACCTTTTTTTATGTATCAGAATTAGGGCAGCCTTCATCCATGTTTTTGGTACATCATTTTTATTCAGGCATAAAGTAAATAGTTTTTCTAAGAGTTTGTAGATCATTTTCTCCATCTGCTTTTAAAAGTTCAGCTATAACTCCATCCTCACCTGCAGCATTTCCAGTTTGCAAGCTTTGAATGCTCCACATAACTTCTTCTGGTAGAATCTGTAGTACTTCAGCTATTTCATAGTTGTCTTCTTCTTCATTTAATTCATCATCCTGATATAATACTGAGTAAAATTCTTCATTTCTTTTTGCTATAGCATATCTATCTCTGGCTATGGTCGCATCCTAGTTTGACTGCAACCATTAATTTTAGACAACTGAATTTTCTTAATTCTTCTGTGATACATTTTCTGATTGTTTTGCACAATTCACTGTATTCAGTTTTATTCTGTAGGTTATTTGATTGCTTCATTTCTCTTCGTTTCTTCACCAGCTGTTTTGTTTCTTCAGAAATTTTATCTCTGTTCTGTGGTACCAGCTATTTCAAGTGAGCATTGTAAAAGGTTTTGGGTAATAATGTCATTACTTTTTGATGGATCAGCATTGTCATCTATAATATTTTTAAATCTATTGTTTAGTTCATGTTAGAATATATCTTTTTTAATGTTGGGTTTGTATACATCAATGTTTTTCTTTGATCTTTGAAACATTTTTCATCTTTCTTTTTGGCAGTTTATTTGAATCTTATTGTGTACCGTATGATGGTCACTTCCAATGTTGAAGGTATTTATTACAGAGCAGTCTCGAAAGATGTTTTTCTTATTGCTGAGGGTAAAGTCAATTTCACTAGTTTTGCCATTTGGACTTTTCCATTTCCATTTCCTATGTGTTTTTCTTTTCTTGAAAAAAGAATGCATGATGTTCTTTTTCTGCAAATTCTATTAACCTTGCTCTTCTGTCATCTCTCATGCCATATTCAAAATTTCCTATTGAGCTTTCATTTGATTGTTGTATACCAATTTTCTAGCATCAAAGTCTCCCATTACAATCCTCAAATGATACTTTTCTTTATTGTAAAGTTGGGATGCATCATGATAGAAGGCTTCAATTTCTTCATCAGTATGATTTATTGTTGGCCCATAGACTTGGATGATCTTAAGAGTGTATTTTTTTGAGATTTGAACAACAATACTTGCTATTCAATCAAATATACTGTCAAATTCTATTAGGTTGCTCTTCAGTTTTTTGTTGATCATGAATCCAACTCCACTGATTCTTTCCTTATCTTGGCCTCTTTAATACAGTATATCTTCGTTTTTTAATTGAAGAATTTTTTCACCATTACATCTAACTTCACAGTTCGAGAATGTCCCATTTTAGTCACTTTAGCTCTTCGGTTAGCATACTGCACTGCTCAGAGTCCTACAGTTTAAAGTTCCAAGGTCTAGTTTCCAATGGCAGCATGATCTAGTTACCCAGGGATTCTTAGCACCCTCTGCCTTCATGTTTAATTGCCTGCTACCATAGGCAGTGACAATCTGGCTTCCAGGGAATGAGGGCCATTTTATTTCTGTTGGATTCATCTTGGAAGATTAGGCCATATATTCATCATACTGGCCCACTCTGGGTGGAATGGGGAATGCGGAATGGCAATATTTTCACATGGGATGGCCAGTCTCAAAACCACTGGTCCACAGCGCTTTATTCAATATATTTAGAGCTACCCTGATATCCAATGGATGGTAGTCAGGGTTTTCTCCCATCCGCAACCTAGGGGACATGCTCGGTAGCCAGTAGATGCTCCCATGTAACTATTACTATATTGTCTTTATATATAGATAGATATAGAGATATCAGTGGCATCACATGCCCATTTTGGTTAGGTGTGCTGACAACCGAAATGGGCTTATGTAACTCCCGCTAAAAAATTCACATCAGTTTGACTATATGATTACATTTTTATCGATCTATGAAAGATTTAAGAGTGTATAAGTGCACATCTTAATTGGTCTAATGCAGGATTGTAGGATAACTTTGAATGGGCTTATGCAACTCCCGCTAAAAATTCACATCAGTTTCACCATATGATTACATTTTTATCGATCTATGAAAGTTTTAAGAGTGTATAGCACATCAGTGTGCATCTTAATTGGTCTAATGCAGGATTGTAGGATAACTTTGATTGCTTTAATTGTAGGATAACTTTGAACACTTTAATTTATCAACTAATTGTAACCAAATCTATACACAGTGGGGAGCAGTCTGTTTGTTTTATGATACTGTATTATATTATTATTACTCAGGCCTCCATGGAGTCAAACGACTCATTGCGGGAGGTCCCTCCTAGGAAACAAAGTCTATCATACTACTCCTTAAACTCATTGACCGTTCTCACTCTCACCACTCTATCAGGCAATGCATTCCACGGTTCAACCACCTTCCAAGAAACCACTCCTCACCGTCTTGCTCACAGCTTCCTTCTGTAACTTCCAGGGATGGTCTCTTGTCATCACTCCTTCCTGCTGTTCAACCAAGTGAAAGAACTCCCCAGTGACAGCCCTGTAACCACCTCTCAACAGTTTAAAAGTCTCAATCATATCACCTCTCCTTCTATCTACCAAACTCTGCAGTCCACATTCCCTCAGCCGATCCTCATAACTAACATTGTATAATCCTGAAACCATCTTTGTTATCCACCTCTGTACCCTTTCCACAGTTAATTTATCCTCTTCAAATCCGGGACCAAATCTGAGAATGATAGTCTAAGTGTGGTCTGATCAGGGTCTTATACAACGGAATGATAACTCTTTTATCTATACAGGTCAGTGACCTTCTCAGTATTGCAGCAGTCCTCTGGGTTACCTTCACCACCTTTGCAATATGTCCCCTGAATTTCAGGTTTCTATCAATCATCAACCCCAGAGCTCTTGTCTCCCCTACTTCCTCCAGTACAACTCCTCCAATAGAGCATGAAGTGTCCCAAACTTCAAGACCTTACATTTGCTGCATTAAAGCGACACCCTCATTCATTTGCCCATCTGTCTAGCTTATTCAAATCCACTTGCAAGGCTACCACATCTTCACTATTACTAATAACCCTTTCCAGCTTGACATCATCTATAAACAACTGAATATCCCCCTGCAATATAAAACAATGATGAAGGAGAATGCTATGTTTGATTGGTATATTTGAATTACTCAAAGGTCTAAAATTTGGAAGAGGAGGACGAGGCTTACCTCCTTCGACTACAGTACTGTTTCCCATTGTAAATATGGGCAAAAAAAGTTATAAATTTATCGAAAATTATATATTAAAAACTTCTCTATATTATATATAAAAACTTGCCTACCAGGTCAGTTTACACTTCACACGCACAAAACAGATAAAACTCAGAACACAAAAATAGCAACTCCTAACAGATAACAACATTTAATTGGATTGGTTCACACAATAACCAATCACAGTCTCTAGGTGCTGTTGTCTCATTGCTAACCCTGCCTCGCCTTCTGCGTGGTTATACAATTATTAGAACACTAAGAATTTGATCCATACATCTTCTCGAATTACATACAAAATACATACATCTTTTCGAAGGGCTCAAAGGTATATGTATTTTGAACGCACACCCAGGCTATTAACATGTCAAAAAGTGTCCTCTTCGTGAAGCATTAGTATACTGCGTTTACATTTAGGAATCATGTGATATCTGGAAACAATTAAGCGAGTCTTCTTTAACAGTAATAAATGGAAAATATAACATTGGTGATACTGCTATCTAGCACACCCTGAATATTTGCCCTGATATATATATATATATATATATATACACACACACACAGGTATCCCTTGGTTAATGCGGTTAATTAATCCCTCGATGTTACCGTGTATATCAAAATCGAGTTAATCAAATCTAATAATCAATGGTAAAAATTACAATTTGTCCGTGATCGATTATTGTATTAATAATTTGTTTTATATGGTACTCTTTTAGGAAAGATAAAAAATGAATGCAAAGTAAATGTTTAATAAATATTTGTACCTACATTATTTACTGCAATTTTTTTATCAAAAGAAATTATCAAGAGTCGTTTGAACAGTTTTAGTTGTTGTTGTTTTTCTTATCAGCATAAATTCCACAATAACAAGCAAAATCACTCTCCAGATCTCAGCAAACAAGCAATAAAACAAAGAAAAAAACACTGCAAATATAATACATGCTGGTACAAATTAGGGGGATATTGAATCCAACATTATTTCATAGCCGAATATAGAAACTACAAGAGTTTCTTGCTGAATATATAGAAACTAAAAGTTTCAGCGGATGCAAGCATAAGCAACCTTATGGGCAACTCGTAGTAAAGATGGAGCAAGCTCCAGATCACTTTCTTTAGTATTTTCCATAATGTAAAGCACATCTCCTAGAGGACATGTTTGATAAATAAGCCTTTGGCTCTCTATTTCAGTAATACAAGATAGTTTATTTATTTTCAGTTACAATCTAGAAATTATTGAACCAAGAATAAAAAAAACAACTAAACATACTATACTGATATCGGAGGTCACGGTATATCTCTCAGATATAATTTACTGTCAAATATCACAAACCTTTACATAACATGTGTTAAACCAAACTACCAGCAAAAAAAACGGTGTGGAATATCACTCGTAACTTATGAATGCACAGCTACTCATGACCTTCAAGCTATACACTGAAGTGCATAAGAATATTTATATTAAACATTTTGCATGTATCTGTCAGATCAGCTGCGAGCTCTGCAGGGTTAAAGGTGCGTTAATCAAAACTCTTGCCGCATATATCAAGGGATTGCCGCAATTAGTTTCGAAGTGTTAATCAAATCCCGCATTAAACAAAACCGCGTTAAGCAAGGGATACCCGTATATATATGTATATCAGGGGCATACATTCCAGGTGGGTGGTGCACATCCCACGGTAATAACAATATCGCTGGTGTTACATTTTTACATTTATTCCTGTTAAAGATTCCCCTAATTATTTCCTGGCTTCGCGTTACTTCTAAAATTAAACACAATACACTAATGCTTCATGAAGAAGACACTTTTCAACACATAAGCATTGCGTCACATTTGCATTAATAGCCCGAGTGTACAGTCACAAACAGCCCTTTGAGCCCTTTGAACAGACATACAGATGTTAGCATTCCAGTGGTTTTAAACCACCCAGAAGACGAGGCAGGATGTGTACTGAGACAATAGCATCCCAAAATCAGTGGCTGTGATTGGTTATTGTGTCAATCCAACTGAATGTTGTCATTGGTCACGAGTTGTTGCTGTTTTGTTTTCTGAATTTCATCTGTTTTTCTGTGTGTGAAATGTCAACTGATGTGTTTAGGACACTAATATAGACAAGTTTTTAATATATAATTTTCTATAAATAATATATCACTTTTTTTTGCAGTATTTTCAATGGGAAACAGTGTTGATGATCTGAATGTCCCATTTTCTTCGAGAGCTTTTGCAGACTCTATGATTATAGTCGGAGGTTGGAACCTGTGTATAAATAAGTAAAATTAGTTATTTCAGCCTTTCTTTGGTTCAATCCAGAAAAATAGCAATTTCCCAAGTGATTATTTTTTCGATTTATGTGCATATTATATGGCTGTATTTAAAAATCATATCAAAATTCAAATTGTGCACTTATCACTCTAGAATTTGCCAATAATAATCTAATCTCACTACAAAGTGTAAACCCTTTGTGCTTCTTGGCACAAAGGGTTTACGGATTAAAGCATGAATGGATGTATTTTAAAAATCATATCAAATTTCAAATTACAAGTGCCACTCAAGAATTTGCCAATGATAATCTAATCTCACTTCATGCTTTAAAGCATGAAGCATAGCTTTAGTTCGTTTGACCTTTATGCTTTCCATATATTAATTGATAAATTAAAGTATTCAAAGTTATCCTACAATTAATTGCACTGGACCAATTAAGATGAGCACTGGTGTGCTATGCACTTAAAACTTTTATACATCAATAAAAATGTAGTCATATGGTCAAATTGATGTCAATTTTGTATCACGGGTTGCATAAGCCACACGACAGCACACCCGACTTAAATGGGCACACAACCCACTGATATATATTTTATATATATATATATATATCATCATCTTCAAATTCCTGCCATGTACCCTCAAGGGGGTGTACAGGATATGACAGTACTACATGAAAAATTTACATCATTACTAACTTCCTATCTACAATTTTCCTCCAAATCAGTCTGTTACTTGTCAAGACTCCAACATTATCAGATCTGATATTTCTATCGTCTAAGGCACTTTGTACTGTATCAATCCACATATATCTTGGTCTTCCTCTGGGTCGTTTTCCTGCCAACCTAGCAGAGAACATTTGTTTTGCTCTTTCCTAATATCCTTGTATTTAATATGATACTGCCATTGTTGCCATCTGTTAACGCCTCTAATCTTTCTCAGGACTCTCATATCGACAGTCTCTAGTCTTTGGTCAAGTGTTTTACTTCTAACCCAGCTCTCAGATCCATAAGTTAAAACTGGTTTGAACACTATCTTGTATATAGCTAATTTAGTGTTCCGACTAATTTCCTTCTTATTCCATATGAATTTATTCAATTGACTTCCTACCATACCAGCTTTGTTGATTATGTTGTCTCTTTCCATATTTAATTTACCATCTTCACTAAAATTCGTGCCTAAGTAGCTGAAATGTTTTACTTGTTCTACAGGTTCTCCATTCACAACACAGTTCACATTTTCAATGATCCTGCCTATTTTCATTGTCTTTGTCTTTTTATTGCTGATCTTCATACCATATCAATAAAGCAAAGAGCTGACATTCACATCTCCAATTTTGATATCATGTTTAATACCACTTTCCTTCATAATGTGATCCATATAGATAATGAATAACAGGGAGGATAATGTACATCCTTGTCTCACACCAGATTTAACATTAAACCATCTTCCTTCAATTCTAACTGCTGACTTACAACTCAAATAAAGACTAAGTATTGCTTGATATAATGCCCCATTGACACCATATAACTGTAGCTTATTGAATAGCTTCTCTTGGCACCTTGTCATATGCCTTTTCCAGATCGACAAAATTTAAATACAGATCTTTCTTATATTCCCATGATTTCTCAACTATTTGTCGTAAAGTGAAGATCTGATCCAGACAGCCTCTATTTGGCCTGAATCCAGCTTGTTCTTCACCAAGCTTTTCTTCCACAATTCTTCTCAACCGTTTCTCAAGTATACTTGCATAAATCTTACCAGGAACACTCAGTAGGGAAATACCTCTGTAATTCTCACATTCAGTTTTATTTCCCTTTTTATATATGGGTACTATGAGAGCTCTACTCCAATCATCGGGAATTCGTCCCTCTGTCCAAGCCTTCTGAACTATGCAGTGCAGCCATTGTAAGACTTTTATACCACCATACTTCAGCATTTCTGGTCGAATATCATCTACTCCTGCTGCCTTTCTACATTTCAAGCCTTTCATGGCTTTTTCTACTTCAAGTATGGATATGTATTCCTGACTGTATGCATGTTGAGTGCTTTTTACCACTGTGCTATCACTGCTTGTTTCATTTAGCAATTTTTTGAAGTAAATACTACATACTTCAAGGATATCTTTTTCTCCCATTTTCATGTCACCTTGATCATCTCTAACTCCTTTTACAGCACTCTTTCCTCCATTTCTAAGCTTCTTCAACAACCTCCAGAATATTTTGCCACCTTCTTGATATTTATTTTCGATGTTCTTGCCAGCTGACTTATTGAGTAATTGGGTACGGAAATGAGGATGTGAGTTCAATGTTGCAAAATGTAAGGTTTTAAAATTTGGAAAACAAAGATGGGATGCAGAATTTATGCTTGGTGAGAATATATTGTTGAAGATAGAAGACATAAGAGATCTGGGGGTGATAGTGGATAAGGATCTGAAATTTAGGGGACACATAAAAATGTGAAGACAACACAAAGGCTTCTGGGAATGGTGTGGAGGACTCTGACGTGTAGAAGTAGGAAGATTCTTGTTCCATTGTATAAGGCTTTGATTAGGCCACACATGGACTATTGTGCCCAGATTTGGTCACCTGGTTTTCAGAAGGATGAAGAGATGTTGGAAAGGGTCCAAAGGCAATTGACTAAGGTAGTTTCTGACCTCTGGAATGTCGAGCATGAGGAAAGATTGAGAAGATGCAATTTGCAGAGTCTGGTGGACAGGAGGAAGAGGGAAGATATGATAGATACCTGCAAGTTAGTAAGGGGTTGTTATACGATCAATGCTGGATAGGTTCTACAGAAAATAGTGAGAGATCAGGGGAGAACCAGAGGTCATCCCTGGAAACTGTATAAAGAGGGTGTGAGTAGGGGAGTGAGAGGCAGGTTTTTTTCGTGCAGAGTTGTAAATGATTGGAATTCCTTCCCTGAGAGTGTGGTGTCTGCAAGGAGTTTGAATATGGTCAAGGCATGGTATGATGAGCTGTGTGTGTGTGATAAAAGGACCTCCCAGATGAGTCTTTGACTCTATGAGGTCTTGGGGTAATAATAATAATAATAATTTTCTCTTTATCGGTAGTTCTATGGTTTCAGGTGAGAGTCATTCTCTTTTCTTTCATTTCACAGTGTTTCATTCCTGATTTTTTTTCTTGCACTCATTGAATTTATTAATAAATTCAGTATAGTCAACATTTATGTAGCAGCTCCTAATAGTCCATTGAGTCTCTTCTGTGTACTTCCTGAACTTGTGGTGGTCTATTTGTTTTGGTTGTCTTTTGTCATTTGATGTTAACCTGATAAGTTCTTCTTTTTTGTGCTCTATTCTTATAATGGCTCAGAGGAGTTGGCAGTCTGAGTCTATGCTAAAGTATGTTTCGCCTATTGTACCAATTTTGTACCAGTCTGTTAAAATGTAGTCAGTTCCATTTTTTTGTGTCCATTTGGTGATTGCCAAGTCTATCTTCTTCTTGGGCATTTGTTGAAAAAAAGTGTTCAAAATAAAGAGTTACTCAGCTGCAGCAAATTTGGCTAATCTCTCTCCTCTTCTATTTCTCTCTCCCAAGCCATTTGGACCTATAAACTTTTCATTTTCTTTTCCCGCATCTTATTTTGGCATTAAAGTCTCCACCAATAATGTGTATGTTGACTCGTAATTTAATGCCTGTTCAAGATTCGTGTAAACTTTTTCTACTTCTTGATTATCAGCTACAGATGTTGGAGCATAACAGGATATTAAGTTTATTGCTTTATTGTTCTCTATTCTAATTAGAAGCACAACTATTCTTTCTGATATAATGTTGCAAGAAAGGATCGACATAGTGAGCTTAGATTTAACAATAAATCCCACTCTGCCTTGTTTGTCACTCTTTGAGGATGCTCCTGGGACCATCTGTGACCCCATCTGTGTCAGTTCTTTTAATATTTTTGTTTCATTCACTAGGAGTATATCTAAATTGATGTTGGTTAATTCTTTGATTAATAAATCTATTCTGTAGTCTGTTGCAAAAGTTTGAGTATTGAAGGCACCGATTGCCATTTTCAAAGATCTAATAGGCAGCCTGCCTTCATCTGAGAGATTCTTCACCCCTGTCTCCACTCAATGCCTTACCACTGCCATAGAAAGGTGAGTGTGGGCCAAGCACAACTCAGGACCGTTTCTATTGTGGCATCTTTGCTATAGTCAGATATACACTTCTCCTGACTAGGGTTCTGAAATGTTCACCAGAACTCTGCTAGTGGTATTCAATCCAGTTCAAATAATGGCTAGGATTCCCACCACCCCCACGGTACACACGTGGAGGTAGAGTTGGACTTTGCACCCCTAAGGAATATATATATATATATATATATATATATATATATATATATATATATTCATCTTTTTTGACTGACTGAAACCGAGAAAATAGATAACAAGTTAATTTAATGGAGCACATAACATGTTTCATCTAAATGACTTCTTCAAAAACATTGTGCCATTAAATAACATTATAATTATTATAATGGCACAGTGTTTTTATGGTTTTTTAAATCTGCTTTAAGTGTTACCACACTTGAAGAATTATTTTATTGTTTATTACCATTATAAAAATAATCACGTAACTTGTAATGGCAAGTGCCTAATGTGCACTGATGAATTAACTATTAGACCAGTGTTGTCACAATTTTTTTTTTTAATGTACCAGACTTAATAACTAAAAAGTACAAAATACAATAAAAACTATTCCAGGTAAGCTAGTAGTTCTGTATATGCTATGTATGCCATATATGCATCAAATTACAAATGAAACTTTGAACAAATAGATTAGAATTATATTTTTTCAGTAGAGTTTGACCTTCAGACTTGGTACTGTTACCATGTATTATAACTATTTCCATATTTTAGTAGTCAAAATTGTACCAAATCTGGTAGATTAGTACCAAATATGCCAACACAGTGTTAGACTGTTGTAAAACAGTACTGACGGAGTTGCCATGGTGATACAGAAAAGTGGAAAAGTGGTGGGGTAAATATGACCCCACTTACCCATTTAAGGGTTAAATCACACTGATGCAGTGATGCTATGATGAAAGTAAATAATATTATTCATTATACCTTCACATTTCCCAACACTAATAATATTATGGATCATAATTTCTATTAATTATGATATATAAAATTATGTAGGCTTACACAAAATGTGAATGATGGTCTTTACACAATATATGCAAACATTTTCTGAGATCCCAGGAAATTTCAGACTCCTGTCCCTTGACTCTTCCCCCCCTTTTGACCTTGGGCCTGAGAGGTACCCCCCAATCCCCCCCCTCTCATGGGCGCTGGTTTGGAGCTGCATGCATTTTGACAAGTTTGGCAGAGAGTGTTGGGAATTATTAATGCCAATTCTGGTTAACTGCCACCACAGAAGTATTTACTGAAGATGCAAGCAGCAGAAACTGAACCTGCCCTTTTTTTGTATAGAATCGAATAATTTTAGGAAGCTTTTAGAGGCACCATCCCAGTTGTAAGAGCAATGTCCAGCTATGGAATATTCAAATATTCCATGGCTGGACATATTTGTAATTTGTTAGGAGATATTGTATGCCCACACTTCATAGAACCGAGCTTGACAATGTGCCAAAATAGTCAATTCATGCTGAAGGAGAGAAAGAAATAAAGAATGTACGAATTGGTCATTAACATGAGAAATCACATGCTTTTATTATTATTATTATTATTCAGGCCTCCAAAGAGTCAAAAGACTCATCGAGGGAGGTCCTTTCTAAGACATAAAGTCTGTCAAGACTCATCGAGGGGAGGTCCCCCCCCCTGAGAAACACAAAGTTTATCATACCACTCTTTAAACTCACTGACCGTTCTCGCTCCCACCACTCCATCAGGCAATGCATTCCACGGCTCAACCACCCTCCACACAAAGAAACCACTCCTTACCCTCTTGCTCACAGTTTCCTTTCGTAACTTCCAGGGATGGCCTCTTGTCATCACTCCTTCCCGCTGATCAACCAAGCGAAAGAACTCCCCAGTGTCAACCCTGTAACCACCTCTCAACAGTTTAAAAGTCTCAATCATATCACCTCTCCTTCTTCTATCCACCAAACTCTGCAGTCCACATTCTCTCAGCCGATCATCATAACTATCCTTGTACAGTCCTGAAACCATCTTTGTCATCCGTCTTTGTATCCTTTCCACAGTTAATTTATCCCCTTCAAATCCTGGGGACCAAATCTGAGAACAATAGTCCAAGTGTGGTCTGATCAGAGACTTATACAACAGAATGATAACCCTCTTATCTCTGCAGGTCAGTGTCCTTCTCATAATAGCAGCAATCCTCTGTGTCACCTTCACCACCTTTGCAATATGTCCCCTAAACTTCAGGTTTCTATCAATCATCAACCCCAGATCTCTTGTCTCCCCTACTTCCTCCAGTATAACTCCTCCCATAGAGTATGCAGCATCCCATCGATGTTTCCCAAACCTCAAGACCTTACATTTTGCTGCATTAAACTGACACCCCCATTCATTTGCCCATCTATCTAGCTTATTTAAATCCTCTTGCAGGGCTACCACATCTGCACTATTACTAATAATCCTTCCCGGCTTCGCATCATCCGCAAACAACTGAATATCCCCCTGCAATCCACTGGCTATGTCATTGATATAAAGGTTAAACAATATAGGTCCTAGTACTGAGCCCTGTGGGACCCCACTCGTAACCCTCTGCCTCCGGGAAACTGCTCCACCATACACAACTCTCTGATGCCTATCAGACAGCCAATCCTGAATCCAGTTGACCAATCTGACATCCAGACTCATGTGCTGCAACTTAAATATCAGCTTATCATGTGGCACCCTGTCAAATGCCTTCGCCAAGTCTAAGAAAATTGCAGTATATGCCTTTCCCTCATCTAATGCTCTTGTAACTTTATTATAAAAGGCTAGCATATTGCTAAAACAAGAGTCCCCCTTCACAAATCCATGGTGACTCTCACAGATAACATTACCCTCATCTGCCCAATGCTGTACACGGTCCCTCACTACTTTCTCCAAGATCTTAACAACTACAGATGACACACAGACTGGCCTATAATTAGACACTTCCAGTCTGTTACCACCCTTATGCAATGGCACTATCTTACCTTCCTTCCATTCCCTGGGCACCTTTGCCAAAGCCAGACTTTCATTGAAAAGCCACGTTAAAGGTATTGTCAATTCCCTAGCACATTCTCTCAAAACCCGTGGCGAAATACCATCCAGTCCCACAGCTTTACTGACATCCAGAGTACTCAGTATCTGAAACACACTCTCCTCCTGTACCTCCAGACCTTGTACCAGTCCTATCCCTCTAGCATTAAAATTGACTCCTCTAGGATGAAATACTCCAATAAAGTGTTCATTGAACAATTCCACTATGTCCTCTGCATCAGTCACTCTATTCCCATTTTTATCCCACAATATCATTCTTCCACAGTCATTTCTCCTCCTACTGGCCACATAGCTAAAAAATTCCCTAGGATTTTCTTTGGATCTTAGGGCCAATCTCCTCTCATATTCCAGTTTCGCTTTCCTTACCACACGAGTCACTCTTCTGGCCTGTGTCTTATATTCCTCATGCATCTCTTCACCTGTCTCCTTATATCTCTTCCATAGCCTCTTTTTCGCATGCAATTCCTGTTTAATATTGTTTGTCATCCACTTTACTCCAAATTGCGCCCTCTTCTTCACTCGTGGTATACAACTTACCATTGCTGATAACAAATATTCTTTCACAATTTCCCATGCACTGGTGATATCCCGGCCTTCCAATTCCTCCCTCCATGAAACTTCCCGAAGTTGACATCTAAGACTAATATAATCACCTGCCTTATAATTCCACATAAGTTCCCGTCTCTTTGATACTCCTGCATGTCTATTCATTTTCCAAGTCAACACCATATGGTCACTCTCTCCAACTGGTAGGAGAGACGTCAACTCAGTTATTATCAACTCTTCTGATGCTATAACCAAATCCAAAATTTTTGAACCTCTTGTTCCTTCTGTTACATGTTGCCTAAGACATTTGTCCCTCAAGAATTCTAGAAATTCCATTCCCCTATTGTTACATGCATCTTCCTCTCTCCAATTTATACTACTGAAGTTAAAATCTCCCATAACAATCATTCTTCTTGCACTTGCCAAACTTAGCTGTCTAAACATCTCCTGGTCCCCATCCTCTGTGCTCCTGGGTCTGTAGCAACACCCCACTAAATATCCTGTCTTGCCTACCTCTACCTCACACCATACGCTCTCAAAATCATTTGTCTCACTTCCTTCCAAATTCTCCACTCTTAGAGGACATAGGTCATCACTTATCATAAGCAGCACCCCACCACCACGCTTTCCCCTCCTATCCTGGCGAAAAATTCTATACCCAGCGACTTCTATTCCTGTTTTTATATCTCCTTCTGTCAACCACGTCTCAGTGATCGCAATAATTTTTGTCCAGGCTGATGCTATCTGCGCCACCAATTCCTCTCCCTTATTCCGGATACTCCTGGCATTAGTATACAGCATATAAATGCCATTGTTTCTATACCCAAAAAGTTTTCCTGCCCCGGGCGAGGATTGAACTCGCGACCTTCAGATTATGAGACTGACGCGCTGCCTACTGCGCTACCGAGGCAGTCGATTTATACGTAAATTTTCCAACTGTTGTACAAGCACAATAGTTACAACTTTAAGAACTAGAATTTTCATAAAACAAAAGCTAATTTTCTCATGTATAATAATAAACACTCATCCCATGAAAAGCATTAAAAAAACATTACCCTAATATCGGAATGAATTCTCCTTCTTCTGACATGTGCAGAAGTGTCAAAGAATCTCGCATTTGTGGGTGTACAGTAGGTGTTAATTGGTTAGGAGTTGCTTATAGTTAAAGTAATGCCTTGGGTGAAAGAGAAAACCTAATTTTTTGGATGCAAAGGAGGCATTCTTTGTGATGTGTTTGCGCCAAGAGAGAGAGAGAGAGAGAGAGAGAGAGAGATTTGAAGTTAGATCTAATAGATAAGCTTAATTATTGACGGTTATTCATTACTTATATTTAACAGTATTAACAACACCAAACAATTTTATCAAAAAGTGTTTTTTTAACTGCTTATATTTCACTGAATTTCAAATCCGCATCATCAGAGCACGACATAGTTAGTACACAAGACAGTGAGTAAGTGAAACAATACAATTGTAATGGACAAAAGATATAAAGTCCTATTTTGGCGCCCTCTAATGTTGTAAAAAAAAAAAAAAATTACAACTATATGAAGTTGTTCTTCTCCCAAATTTTTGGCAAATTAATGCAACCATATTTGTTTAGGTTAGGAGAATTCTTCAAAGCCATGGCTGACTCAAAAAATAATCTTTCAGATTTATAACGGCTTCTAAATAGCACATTCGTTTTCTTCCATCTAATCCTGTGTGAAAAGGTGTCCAATGCATGGTCTGCTAGTCTAACCAAGTCACAGTCACAGGGAACTTCATACACCCCAGGGTGTGCTAGAGGATGAAGTTTATCCTTAGGTGAGATCAGAGTTGCTAGTTTAACATGAGGTTTGAATGTGGTGTGAAGGCCATTTTTCATCAGTACTTTGGCTATCTTTTCTGATGTACCTCTGACATAGAGAATAGATATGGTACTGTTGTGTTCCTATGTATTAGGGAAGGGAGGGGTAATGGGGCTATGGAGTATTTTATCTATTTTGTAGGGATTGTAGCCATTGGCCAAGAATGTATGGCACAGATATTTAAGTTCTGTGAACAGAGCTGTATTGTTAGAACAAATGGCTCTGTAAGTGTTTTTAAAATGCCATACTGTTGAGCTGGATGATGATGTGATTGTAGGTATCTTCCTGCCTTCCTACATTGTTTATGTAGGTATCTACCTCCATAAACAATCACATTCTCATCCAGTTCAACAATATGGCATTTTAAAAACACTTACAAACAGAGCCAAAACCATCTGTTCTAACGATACAACTTCATCCACAAAACTCAAATATCTGCACCATATGTTCTTGGCCAATGACTGCAATCCCTACAAAATAGATAAAATACTCCATAGCCCCATTACCCCCTCCCTCTCATAATACACAGGAACACAACATTACTATTTCTATTCCCATTGTCAGAGGTACATCAGAAAAGATAGCCAAAGTACTGATGAAAAATGGCCTTCACACCACATTCAAACCTCATGTTAAACTAGCAACTCTGATCTGTTCATCTAAGGATAAACTTCACCCTCTAGAGAACACCCTGGAGTGTATGAAGTTCCCTGTGACTGTGACTTGGCCTACTATGGTCGAAAGGAAGATCAGTTAACATCCGCCTGGAAGAACATAAAAAATATATTCGCTACTGTTACTATGGCAGGTCAGGACTAGCAGACTACACGTTGGACATCCCTTCACATAGGATTAGATAGAAGAAAAGAATGTGCTATTTAGAAGCCATTATAGATCTGAAAGATTATTTTTTGAGTCAGCCATGGCTTTAAAGAATTCTCCTAATCTAAACAAATATAGTTGCATTAATTTGCCAAAAATTTGGGGCACTGTTATTGTAAGAACAACTTCCACATAGTTGTAATGTTTTTTTACAACATTAGAGGGTGCGAAAATAAGACTTTAGATCTTTTGCCCATTACAGTTGTATTGTTTCACTTACTCACTGTCATGTATACTAGCTGTGTTGTGCGCTGATGATGATGCTGATTTGAAATTCAGCAAAATATAAGCAGTTAACAAAACATCTTTTGATAAAATTGTTTGGTGTTGTTAATACCGTTAAAAATAAGTAATGAATTTGAGGTTAGGGTTATCCAAAAATGGCAAATCACATCTTGAATAGAAACTTGGGTATTGCCAAAGGTAAGACTGGAATAAAATAGTTCTTTATTGTGAGAAATAAGGCAGAACTGTCTTTTGCTAGCATTGAAGTTGACAAGGTTATCCCAGTCCTATTAGAGAATGTTCTGAAGATAAAAATTCATGGTAGTAGAGGTTATGTGCACTGCAAGGTTTATCAAATTAAAAATGTAGTGTGCTTCTATCAGCACAACTGTATACTGGACTGGTTGTCAGCTGGAGTAGATCATTTATATACAGAAGATAAAGAGTAGGCCAAAGAATAGCACCTTGTGGGACCCAAGCATTAGTTATATAGTTTAAAAATAGTCACCATCCACCATCATTCAAAGTAAGCATCCAGCTAGAAAGCTGGTAACCCAATTGCAGAAGTCAAGTGGCAGACCAAATGATGGGAGTTTACTTAATGTGCCTGTGTGCAAACCTGGTTAAAAATTTGGAGATATCAAGATATTAACCACTTGAGATTTTCCAAATTTTTCCACTGGACACACAGGTAAGTAGATCCCCTGTTGATCATCATGTTATTTTAAGGCTATGAATGCTTTTGCAAGAATTATTAATGACTGTGGGATTTTTTTATTGAGCAGGGGGAGGGCATTTCTTGTGATCTGCTTAAAACCATTTGGTTACATTGTCTTTCATTATTGGAGTACAGAAAAACTTAAAAAGAGTAAGGACATCCAATGGGAGGTAAAAGATTCACAAACATACTGCTCACCCAAAAGTAACTTCTTCTACATGAGTAGCTTAAGCAATTCTTCCAGTATATCATCATATTCACACTCCAGGGAGGAAAAATTGAGCAGAGTAAATAGTGGCAAGGATTTTTCACTAGATAAAGCCTCCTGATTCATTACCATCAGGTTCGGTCCTATGTACTTTCATGTATAATGAAACCTGTGGAGTATCCATAACCATAGAATCACACATGTATCACAGTAAAAATTAATTCATCTTACATATTGTAAGACATAATCAATGTGAACAGAGAACAACAATAAGGAATTTGTAGAGAACCAGTAGAGTGTATGCATTAAACTGGAATCCCTCAATGTATACAGTTGTGTGTTCATATGCTTAAAGACTTGTGCTGAAAATAAAAAGTGAATTTTGATGAATTACAAAAAAAAAAAAAAAAAAACTTGAGATTACAAATTTACTTAATACAGTTGAGGATAACAATTTTCCACACATTAGGAAAAGTAGAACAGTCATTACAATTGCAGTTAGGTTGATAAAATAGAGCTTTTGCACTTTCTTTGTAAAAACGTTCATGTTTATATATGGATCTATGTAACAGCTTGATATTTTCCCATTGGATCCAGTGGCTGGAGTTTTCAGTCTCATGGTGTGCCAGGCCAGATATGGTTCTGATATTCAGAGATACATTTATTGACAGATCTTCCTGTTTGTCAGTAGTAAAACAAGTCGCATGAACATGCTGCTTTGCATTTGCTAGGTAGCATCAGTGGTGGTGGTTTGAGTTTGTCTTTTGGAGAAGTTATCAGGTTTTGAATTTTGTTGATGGATTTATAAATGGCAATGAGTATATTTTTTTCATAATTTTGCCATGCATTCAGAGATGACTTTAATATACGGTATAGGAGTCGTGGATTTCTTCTTGTCTGGGTTGCTGTTTAGGAGGGTCATTAATTATTTTCTCAATTATTCTTGAATTATATCCATTTAGTAGGCTGTTTGTTTGATAGCTTCCAGTTCTTGTTTAAGAAATTCATCAAAGGAACAAATATTGTGTTCTCTAGATGCTAAGGATTTTATGATGCCATATTTTTGAGATGGATGGTGAACTGATGTATCATGGATATAGTGACCCATAAAAGCTGATTTTTTGGTAGACAAAAGTGAAATCCCTCTTGTTTACATTGGATGTGTACATCTAGAAAGAAAATTCCTTTTGATGATTCTTTCATAATTTAAACTTGATACAAGGATGTAGGGTACTAATATTGTGGGTGCCTCTCTTCAAAAATATAAAAAAATATCTCTCACAAAGAGAGAACAGAATTTCTAGCCCAAAAATTTCCTTCAGGCACAGTGGTATATTGAAATTTACAACTATGTCTGAATACTTCACATTGAAAAATAAAATATATAAAGAAGTGGAAGGAACTGCAGTGGCTCACCACTATCATCTAACCTAGCCAACTTTTATTTTGAACACCTGGAAGAAAGTACCTTTTCTCTCTATCCAAAATCAACAATTTGGCTGCAGTGCATTGATGATGTCTTTGCAGTCTGGAGCCACACAGAACCAGAACTCCATTCATTTCTATAAAAAATCAATACCATACATCACTGTATTCAGTTCACACTAGAAAAAGAATCATCAAAAGCTAATTCAATTCTAGATGTACACATCCAGCATAAGCAAGATGGATTCATTTCCACTTCTTTCTACTGAAAACCAACTTTTAAGGTCTCACTATATCCCCAATACACCAGCCCATCATCCATCTCAAAGATTATTATTATTATTATTATTTTGACACCTCCAGGGAGTCCAAAGACTCATCGAGGGAGAGTGTGCCGACAGCATCGAACGATTGGTCCCCTTCCAACTACTAACCGCGCTCAAACATACTTAACTGAGCCATTAGTAGCAGAGGCTCTACCAATCGACCAACCTTCGCCGGCATGGCATCATAAAATTCCTGGCATTTAGAGTACACAATATTTGTTTCTCCGAATAAGCTCTTAAACAAGCACCGGAAACTATTAAATAAACAGCCCTACTAAATGGTTATAATTCAAAAATAACTGAGAAAATAATAACTCTCTTATACAGCAACCCAGAAATGAAGAAATCTACAGGACTCCTATACCATATGTTAAAGGCTAAATAGCCTTTAATGAATTGGTGGCAAAATTATGAAAAAATATAACTGATTGCTATCTATAAACCCATCAACCAAGTTCATAACCAGCTAACTTCTCTTCACATCATTGATGCTACCTGGCATGTACAAAGTACCATGTTTGTGCAACTTGTCCTACCACAGACAAATAGGAAGATCTGTCGATAAACATATTCTGCTCTCTAGGTTAGGTTAGACATATCTCTGAACATCATTTCTGATGTTCAGAGATATGTCTAACCTAGCCTAATCTCTGGACATCAGAACCATATCTGGCTTATCAAACTTCACTAATCTAGCCTGGTACAACATGGGATTGAAAACTCTAGCCACAGGATCCAATGGGAAAACAATCTGTTACATAGATCCATATATATATATATATATATATATAGGAGAGAGGGAATGAGAGAGAAGTATGGGAATGATAGAAGAGGAGAGAATAGAAACAATAGGAGAGAGGTATGGGAATGATAGAAGAGTAGAGAATACGAGCAGTAGAAGAGAGGGAATGAGGGAGATATATGGGAATGGTAGAAGATGAGAGAACAGAAACAGTCAGAGAGAGGAAATGAGAAGAATGCGAGGGAGTGCTGAAATCAGAGATAGAGTGATGTCAGAACAGCAGATAAATAGGAGAAAACAAAGAGAAAGGGTTAGAGGAGAGAGAGAGTGAGGAATGCAGGCAAGCAATCAAGAAACAGAGTGGTAAGAGGTGCTATGTATGAAGATGCGATGATCCATGGTGAGCAAGATAGGATGCCAGAGGAATGTTTGCCTAGAGTGAATTGAAAGCGTGGCTATGGCAATTAAGAGAGGTGAAAAGATAGATGAAATGATTGTGATGGTGGGCACAAATGACTTGAGAGGCAATGTAAATAAGGCAGCAAGAGATCTGAGATTCTTGCTTGAGGTTGTACAAAAGAAAACACGGAGAGGAAAGATTGTGTGTGTGTGTGTGTGTGTGTGTTGCCCAGGTATGATAGTGACGAGCTGAGCAGAAGAGCAGTAATACTGAACAGCATACCAAAATGTGTTAGAATTCGAATATGTGGATACTTGGAGGATATTTGAGGACAGGAGGGAACTGAATGCGAAAGACTGATTGCATTTGAATGATGAAGGACGAAGGCATCTGGAAAGATTGCTGTTTTCTGAACGAGTCGGTGTGTCATTGCAGGGAAAGTAGAATTCCCAGGGTGGATGGTAGCAGGGGTGGCCTTTTGTGTGAATGGGTGCTTGGGAGAAGGGGGACAACATCAGTAACATCGAGTCCAATGGAGTCTAGAGGCGTTAATGATAGGTATAGAAGCAATGAAATAAAGGAGATGAATTGGTGGTGCTCATAGCATGAGCCCGGCCAAAGATTATTGCGATCTTGGAGACGTGGTTGACAGAAGATGATATAATAACAGGAATTGAAGTAGAAGGGTACAGCATTTTTCGGCACATAGGAGTGGAGTCTTTGGAAGGAAGTGACACTAATAGTTTTGAAAACAGTGGCAAAGACAGGATATTTAGTAGGGTATTGCTACAAACCACGGAGTACAGAGGATGGGGAGCAGCATATGTTTAGGCAGTTGTGCTTGGCAAGTGCAAGAAGAATGATTGTTATGGAAGATTCAACTACAGCAGTATAAGCTGGGAATAGAAAAATTCATGTAGTAATAAGGGAGTGGAATTTCTAGAATTCTTGAGGGAGAAATGTCTTTGCAAGATGTAATAGAAGGAACAAGAGTTTTGGATTTGGTCATAGCATCAGAAGAGCTGATAATAACTGAGATGACATCTCTCCCACAAGTTGGAGAGAGTGACCATGTGGTTTTACTTGGAAGATGAATAGACAAGGAATATCAAAGAAAAGGGAACGTACATGGAATTATAAATCAGGTGATTATAATAGTCTTAGATATCACCTTGAAGCAGTTCCATGGAGAGCAGAATTGTAAGGCTAGGATATCATTAGTGTTTGGGAAATTGTGAAGGAATATTTGTTAGCAGCAATAGTAAGCTATATTCCATGAGTGAAGAAGAGAACTCAATTTGGTGTAAAGTGGATGACAAACAATATCAAACAGGAACTGCAGTTGAAAAACAGATTATGGAAGAGATATAAGGAGAGGAGTGGAGAGCAGATGCATGAAGAATATAAGACGCAGGCCAGAATAGACTAGTATAGTGAGGAAGGCAAAACTGGAATATGAGAAGAGATTAACACCAAGTTGCAAAGAGAATCCTAGTGAATTTTTTTAGCTATGTGGCCAGTAGGAGAAGAAATGATTGTGGAAGAATAACATTGCGGAATAAAAATGGGAACAGAGTGATTGATGCAGAGGACATAGTCGAGTTGACAAATGTGAAGTGTAAAGTGCTCATGAACAAATGAATATTGTCAATGAGTGCTTTATTGGAGAATTTCATCCTGGAGAAGGTTTTAATACTAGAGAGATAGGGCAGGTTCAGGGTTTAGATGTGCAAGAGGGGAGTGTATTCCAAATACTGAGTACTCTGGATGTCAATAAAGCTGTGGAACTGGATGGCATGTCACCATGGGTTTTGGGAGAATGTGCAAAAGAAATGACAGCTCCATTAACCTAGCTCTTCAATAAAAGTCTGGCTGTGGGAAAGATACCCAAGGAATGGAAGGAAGGTAATATAGTGCCATTGCATAAGGGCAGTAGCAGACAGGAAGTGTCTAATTATAGGCCAGTTTGTGTGTCATCGGTAGTTGTTAAGGTCTTGGAGAAATTAGTGAGGGACTATATATAGCGTTGGGCAGATGAAGGTAATGTTATCTGTGAGAATCAACATGGATTTCCTAAGGGGTGCTCTTGCTTTAGTAATATGATTGCCTTTTATAATAAAGTGACAAGAGCAGTTGATGAGGGAAAGGCTTATACACTGCCATATTTTTGGATTTTGCAAAGGCATTTGACAGGGTGCCACATGATAAGCTGATATTTAATTTGGATTTATGGATTTAAATGTCGGGTTAGTCAACTGGATTGAGGATTGGCTGTCTGATAGGTATCAGAGAGTTGTGTATGGTGGGGCAGCATCAAGGAGGCAGAAGGTTACAAGTGGGGTTCAACAGGGGTCAGTACTGGGACCTGTATTGTTCAACATTTATATTAATGATATTGTCAATGGATTGCAAGGGGATATTCACTTGTTCGCGGATGTGAAGCTGGGAAGGGTTATCAGTAATAGTGCAGATGTGCAGGGCCGGTTTTATCATTAGGTGAACCTAGGCAATTGCCTAGGGGCACTAAGACTTCTAAGAGTTCAGAACGGAGTTTCTCGAAATTAAAACTTACAAAAACTTATACTCGCTCTACGATGGCTCAGGAATGACTCACTGGTCTGGAAATAATATCTATAGAGCATGAAATTGCATCTACAATCAATACAGATGAATTAATTCAAAACTTTGCCAAAGCAAAAGGCTGAAAGATTAATTTTTCATAATTGTTGTATTTAAGATGTAATAATTTTCTTGCTATAGCAAGAAAATTATTAGATATTACATATTAGAAATCAGATATTATCAGATATTAGGAATAATCATAAATGTATTGGTTGTGATTAATACATTTTTTTAATGTTTATAATGATATTATTTTTATAAATATCCACATGTGTAGGTGCACGTGTACTTGTGTGAGTATGAAAAATATATATAGAGAGAGAGAGACAATGTATAGGGCCTAAATTTTCTTTTCCTAGGGGGCATCAGATACTCTTGGACTGGCCCTGCAGATGTGGCAGCCCTGCAAGAGGATTTGAATAAACTAGACAGATGGGCAAATCAATGGGGGTGTTGGGTTAACTACTGATGGAAAACTGAAATTGAGGGAGCATATTGCAAAGGTGGTGAAGGTAACCCAGAGGATTGCTGCAATACTGAGAAGGATGCTGACCTGGGAGATAAAAGAGTTATCATTCCGTTGTACAAGACCCTGATCAGACCACACTTAGACTATTGTTCGCAAATTTGGTCCCCATGATTTGAAGGAGATAAATTAATTGTGGATAGGGTACAGAGGCAGATAACAAAGATGGTTTCAGGACTATACAATGATAGTTATGAGGATTGGCTGAGGAAATGTGGACTGCAGAATTTGGTGGATAGAAGAAGGAGAGGCAGTTACAGGGTGGACATTGGGGAGTTCATTCACTTGGTGGAACAGCGGAAAGGAGTGATGATGAGGGGGCCATCCCTGGAAGTTACGAAAGGAAGCTGTAAGCAAGAGGTTGCGGAGTGGTTTCTTTCGTGGAGGGTGGTTGAACCGTGTAATGCACTGCCAGAGAGAGTGGTGAGAGCAAGAACAGTCAATGAGTTCAAGGAGTGGTATGATAGTTTGTGTTTCCTAAGGGCCTCCCACAATGAGTCTCTTGACTCCATAGAGGACTGAATATTATTATTATTATTACCACATGACACCTCCAAGGAGTCCAAAGATTCACTGAGGGAGAGCATCTACTCTACAACTGTCTCCACCACTCAATCCACCAACTACAGCGAACCACATCATCTACACTAACAACATCTACTGCCCACCACCACCACTTCCACAGAGAATCACAAACATCCATGTCCACGGTGGGATTCAAACCCATGTGCAACCTTGGACACCTTAGCAATGTGTCCCCTGAACTTCATCTCCCTATCTACCTTTGCATAAAAAATCAAGCTGATGTTGAAAGTTTGCAGGATGATTTATTATTGCGCTACCAAACTTTGCATCATCAGCAAACAACTGAATATCTCCCTTTAAGCCATTTCCTATATCATTTATGTACAAATTAAACAACAATGGCCCAAGCACAGAGCCCTGAGGCACACCACTGGTCACCTGCCTCATCCTGGACTCAGCTCCTCCATACACCACCTTCTGGTATCTCTCCCTGAGCCATTCTCCTATCAATATCACCAGTTTAGCATCCATTCCCATCTGCTCCAATTTACGCAACAGTATTCCATGGGGTCTCCATGGAACACACGGAATATCATTTGTCAAAAGCCTTAGCAAAATCCAGAAGTACCACTGTGTAGCTATTTCCTTTGTCCAAATCAGATGTCATTCTATTATAAAAAGCTAATAAATTGCTAAGGAATCTTCTTAACTCTTTCGATTAACTGAGATTCTAGATCACCTGCCATATCATTAATTCTGCAACCAACAGTGTCATTTGAAAGAGAAATCAAATTAACATCTTTTAGTAACTTGTTGCCAAACATTGGTTTTACCATATCTTTTATAGCTGGAAGTAATAAATTTTCCCTGATAGAATGAGGTTTCCCTGTTTTCGCTATGCGCAAACTTAAGAGATAGGATAGGAAGCTTCCAGTGCCTTGCTATTAATAGAACCATTGGCCAAAACTATATCTTTCCCATGATTTAATGTCCCTCAGCATTGCTGAAAAAATTCGTTTGGCTTATTTTTCACATCACAATGTTTAGTTTCTAAATGTTGTCGGATCTCGCAGGTTTCATGCACTCATTTGACACTTCATAATACAAAACACAATGAGGTTTCTGTTCACTTTCATCTCCACACCAAGTAAACCCAAATTCCAAATATGAACTGTTATATTTCCTACTGTATTTTTTCTGGTTGTTTCTTCTACTTAAATAGTATCAGATTTACTCACCGTTACAACACGTGTACCACAATTACAGTTGGCATAACCTGTTTTATTTGCTTTTCTTTTCAAATTCCTAGTTCTAAGCCACTTTTCCATTATTATTATTATCATTATTATTATTATTCAGGCCCCCATGGAGTCAAAAGACTCATCGTGGGAGGACCTTCCTAAGAACATAAAGTCTGTCAAGACTCATCGAGGGGAGGTTCCCCCTAAGAAACACAAAGTCTATCATACCACTCCTTAAAATCATTGACGGTTCATGCCCTCACCACTCTATCAGGCAATGCATTCCACGGCTCAAACACCCTCCATGCAAAGAAACCACTCCTTACCCTCTTGCTCACAGTTTCCTTTCGTAACTTCCAGGGATGGCCTCTTGTCATCACTCCTTCCCGCTGATCAACCAAGCGAAAGAACTCCCCAGTGTCAACCCTGTAACCACCTCTCAACAGTTTAAAAGTCTCAATCATATCACCTCTCCTTCTTCTATCTGCCAAACTCTGCAGTCCACATTCCCTCAGCCGATTCTCATAATTATCCTTGTACAGTCCTGAGACCATCTTTGTCATCCGTCTTTGTATCTTTTCCACAGTTAATTTATCCCCCTTCAAATCCTGGGGACCAAATCTGAGAACAATAATCCAAGTGTGGTCTGATCAGAGATTTATACAATGGAATGATAACTCTCTTACCTCTGCAGGTCAGAGTCCTTCTCATAATTGCAGCAATCCTCTGTGTTAACTTCACCACCTTTGCAATATGTCCCCTAAACTTCAGGTTTCTATCAATCATTAACCCCAGATCTCTTGTCTCCCCAACTTCCTCCAGTATAACTCCTCCCATAGAGTATGCAGCATCCCATCGATGTTTCCCAAACCTCAAGATCTTACATTTTGCAGCATTAAACTAATTCCCCCATTCATTTGCCCATCTATCTAGCTTATTCAAATCCTCTTGCAGGGCTACCACATCTACACTATTACTAATAATCCTTCCCAGCTTCGCATCATCCGCAAACAACTGAATATCCCCTTGCAATCCACTGGCAATGTCATTGATATAAAGGTTAAACAATATAGGTCCTAGTACTGAGCCCTGTGGGACCCTATTTGTAACCTTCTGTCTCCTTGAAACTGCTCCACCATACACAACTCTCTGATACCTATCAGACAGCCAATCCTTAATCCAGTTGACCAATCTGACATCCAGACCCACGTGTTGAACTTAAATATCAGCTTATCATGTAGCACCCTGTCAAATGCCTTTGCTAAGTTTAAGAAAATTGCAGTATATGCCTTTCCCTCATCTAATGTTCTTGTAACTTTATTATAAAAGGCTAGCATATTGCTAAAATAAGAGCGCCCTTTCACAAATCCATGTTGACTCTCACAGATAACATTACCCTCATCTGCCCAGTGCTGTATACGGTCCCTCACTACTTTCTCCAATATCTTAACAACTACTGATGACAAACAAAGTGGCCTATAATTAGACACTTCCAGTCTGTTACCACCCTTATGCAATGGCACTATCTTACCTTCCTTCCATTCCCTGGGCACCTTTGCCGAAGCCAGACTTTCATTGAAAAGCCAGG
The DNA here is from genome assembly GCF_054136105.1 of Typopeltis vanoorti. Lineage (NCBI taxonomy): Eukaryota > Metazoa > Arthropoda > Arachnida > Uropygi > Thelyphonidae > Typopeltis > Typopeltis vanoorti. The sequence goes on along the minus strand of NC_143570.1, from coordinate 100,315,117 downwards.
TTAAAGGCACTGTCAGTTCCCTAGCACATTCTCTCATAACTCGTGGTGAAATACCATCCAGTTCCAAAACTTTATTGACATCCAGAGTTCTCAGTAACTGAAACACACTCTCTTCCTGTACCTCTAAACCTCGAACCTACCCTATCCCTCTAGCATTAAAACTGACTCCTCCAGGATGAAATACTCCAATAGAGTGGTCATTGAACAATTCCACTATGACCTCTGCATCAGTCACTCTATTCCCATTTTTAACCCATAATATCATTCTTCCACAGTCATTTCTCCTCCTACTGGCCACATAGCTAAAAAATTCCCTAGGATTTTCTTTGGATCTTAGGGCCAATCTCCTCTCATATTCCAGTTTCACTTTCCTTACCACACTAGTCACTCTTCTGGCCTGTGTCTTATATTCTTCACGCATCCTCTCTTCACCTGTCTCCTTATATCTCTTCCATAGCCTCTTTTTCACATGCAATTCCTGTTTAATATTGTTTGTCATCCACTTTACTCCAAATTGTGTCCTCTTCTTCACTCATGGTATACAACTTACCATTGCTGCTAACAAATATTCTTTCACAATTTCCCACGCACTAACGATATCCCGGCCTTCCAATTCCTCCCTCCATGAAACTTCCCGAAGTTGACGTCTAAGACTATTATAATCACCTGCATTATAATTCGACATAAGTTCCCGTCTCTTTGATACTCCTGCATGTCTATTCATTTTCCAAGTCAAAACCATATGGTCACCCTCTCCAACTGGAAAAATTATTAAAAACGTTTCTGAAAAATATATAAATACTGGGGTTAACTCAAGACACACTTTGTCCAAGTATCACTTAGCACTTCTGAAGATATACTGAGACTTGGTTGAAGGTGAAAAACCTTCAATAATAAAAATCAATAAACAACAAGGAGTTGGTTGGAATGTAGATAACACAAGTTTACTTCAAATATAATTAATTTTAAAGGGAAGGTGGAAGCAATAAAACCATATTGTTGTTCACATCATCCCTCAACAAATAGCGGCAGAATATCCATGGAATGAACATTCTGCTGCTATTTGTTGGTTTTTCAAGTATCCAATTTATTTCAATAATTTATACTTCTTAAATTTTAATTTGTTTTGTTTGGATAATTAAAATATATATATTTATTCCTGCGGACCACTTGTCCCATCGTCACGGACCACAGGTTGAGAAACACTTCTAGAGAGTGATGGTAATACGGTTATTTTTGACCACATGAACTACAGGAGAGAATAAATGACTACTATTTGGGTTTTTTGTTTTTTTGGTCAAATTTATTTTAAAATAAAGTTATACCAACTATTTTCACCAACTGTGGCTGCTGGCTTCATCAGGGTAAAAGATGTATAAAAATACATCTTTTATTCTTCTGATTTTATAAAAAATACAATTGTATTCGGTTTATTTTATTGTTTCAGTGTTAACAGTTTTTAGCATTTAAGTGGTAATGTTATCTGTGAGAGTCAACATGTATTTGTGAAGAGGCGCTCTTGTTTTAGCAATATGCCTTTTATGATAAAGTTACAAGAGCATTAGATGAGGGAAAGGTATATACTGCTATTTTCTTAGACTTAGCAAAGGCAGGATGCCACATGATAAGCTGATATTTAAGTTGCAGCACATGGGTCTGGATGTCAGATTAGTCAACTGGATTCAGGATTGGCTGTCCGATAGGTATCAGAGAGTTGTGTATGGTGGGGCAGTTTCAAGGAAGCAGAGAGTTACAAGTTGGGTCCCACAGGGCTCAGTACTGGAACCTATATTGTTTAACCTTTATATCAATGACATTGTCAGTGGATTGCGAAGGGATATTCAGTTGTTTGCAGATGATGCGAAGCTGGGAAGGATTATTAGTAATAGTGTAGATGCGGCAGCCCTGCAAGAGGATTTGAATAAGCTAGTTAGATAGGCAAATGAATGGGGGTGTCAGTTTAATGCAGCAAAATGTAAGGTCTTAAGATTTGGGAAACATCGATGGGACACTGCATACTCTAGGAGGAGTTATACCAGAGAAAGTAGGGGAGACAAGAGATCTGGGGTTGATGATTGATAGAAACCTGAAATTTAGGGGACATATTGCAAAGGTGGCGAAGGTAACACAGAGGATTGCTGCAATAATGAGAAGGACACTGACCTGCAGAGATAAAACAGTTATCATTTCATTGTATAAGACCCTGATCAGACCACACTTGGACTATTGTTCTCAGATTTGGTTCACAGGATTTGAAGGAGATAAATTAACTGTGGAAAGGGTACAAAGACGGATGACAAAGATGGTTTCAGGATTGTACAAGGATAGTTATGAGGATCGGCTGAGAGAATGTGGACTGCAGAGTTTGGTGGATAGAAGAAGGAGAGGTGATATGATTGAGACTTTTCAACTGTTGAGAGGTGGTTACAGGGTTGACACTGGGGAGTTCTTTCGCTTGGTTGAACAGCAGGAAGGAGTGATGACAAGAGGCCATCCCTGGAAGTTACGAAAGGAAACTGTGAGCAAGAAGGAGAGGATTGGTTTCTTTGCATGGAGGGTGGTTGAACCATGGAATGCACTGCCTGATGGAGTGTTGAGAGCGAGAACGGTCAATGAGTTCAAGGAGTGGTATGATAGACTTTGTGTTTCTTAGGGAGGGCCTCCACTCGATGTCTTGATAGACTTTGTGTTTCTTAGGGAGGGCCTCCACTCGATGTCTTGATAGACTTTGTGTTTCTTAGGAAGGACCTCCCACGATGAGTCTTTTGACTCCATGGAGGCCTGAATAATAATATTTTTTTTTAAATTTTTTTTTAATATATATTTTATTGATTGCTAAAATATTTATACATACAATAAACATCATATAATTTTTTTTTAATATATATTTTATTGATTGCTAAAATATTTATGCATACAATAAACATCTTGTGTGACATTGCATCTTACAATTTTACAGAGTTCAGCACTAAGTGCTGCGATTCCTACATTGGATTTCAATTAAAATTTTTAATAATACTTTTTTGCCTTTATATTATGTATTTACAACACATGTTCTTCTAATATTAAGTATGAAGATTATACAGAATTTTTTGTATAATTTTTTATTTTTTTATTTTATTTTTATTTTATTATTTTTTTTTTTTTAAGTTTGAGAAAGAATGATTATACATAAAAATTTCTGCATTTGCTTATAAAGATTACTTGTAGATGAGTGAGGCAAGTTAATCCCACCAACTTCGAAGCTTGGGTTAGCTTTTATGAAGAGAGTGGGATATAGCCTTCATTATTTGTGTTGTTGCTACTGTTTATGTATGGGATGTAGACATTGGATGCTAGTGATTTGTGATGTGTATATTAGTGTTAATGGTTTCTTAACTTTGTTGGTATATTTGTCAGAGTTCGTTTTTTAATGTTCTGTAGTTATCGACATGTTTTAACTTTCTTGGTAGGTTGTTGAGTTGCGTGGGTATCTGATGTGATCTCACAAAATAACCGTATGAGTTGTTGAAGGGTGTGGGGATGTAGAGAGTTGTTGTAGGTCGTGTTATACGATATGTACCGCTGTTGTTTCGATAGATGATGTTGAAGTAATTCCTTGTTAATGTCATGTAGTCTTTCAGGTTTTTAATGCTCAGAATTCTGTGTATCGCCATGTACTTGTCGGATATTGGTTGTTGCGTGTAAGGTGTCCAGATCACTGTTGACACGATTTTCCTGTGTAGTGTTTCTAATTTTGTTAGGTGGCTGTTTGATGTATTTGTATAGACTGTTATTCCGTATCTGGGTAGGGATTCGCAGATACCGTGATATAGAAGTTTTTTTGTGTTGGGTGGAATAATGTCTTTAACTTGGAAGAGTTTTGCTGCGATTATCCAGAGTTTGGTGTGTAGGTATTCTATATGTTTTGTCCATTTAAGGTGGGAATCTATAAAGAGACCGAGGTATTTTGCGTGTGTTGCAGGTTTGATTTCGAAACATTGACAGGTATTTTTGTTGTTAATGCAGCGGTATGTGTGACAATGTATCGATAGTGATGCGGGCGTATCGTTCTTGGATTGTGTATTATCAACATCTGTGTTTTGGTGCCGTTGATTAGAATTGCGTTTTGGTGGAAGTATGTTGTGATTTCATTTAGGTCTTGTTGTGCTTTGCAGAGAGCTGTGTTAATGTCTGTGTGGATTGCTAGTAGTGCAGTGTCATCTCAGTATTGAAATATTTGACTTCTTATGGATATGTTATGAACATCGTTAATTAATTATTATCATTATTTAATTATTATTATTTTTATTATTATTATTACGGGTATCTCCATGGAGTCTGTAGACTCATCGCGGGAGACCCAAACTAGCAAAACAATATCTGTCATATCTCTTCTTGAATTCATTTACAGACGAAGAGCTCACAACTAAGTCAGGCAATGAATTCCACTCATTCACCACCCTCCAGGCAAAAAACCTTGTTCTGACACCTTTGTTAACCACACTCTTCTTTAATTTCCAGAGATGACCTCTTGTTCTTCCATCACTATCACACAGCTGAAACATTTCCCCTGCATCAATCCTATAAAAACCTTTTAGTAATTTGAATGTTTCTATCATATCCCCTCTTCTTCGCCTATCAACCAATCTCTGCAATCCACAAGCTCTCAATCTATCAATGTAGGGAGCATTTTTTATATCACTCACCAACTTGGTCACTCTTCTCTGAACCCTCTCCTAATGTATATGTTGAATAGAGTGGGTAATAATATGGCACCTTGAGGTACACCATTTTACTTGTATACTCCGACTGTGACATGTACCTATTTTTGTTACTTGTGTTCTGTTTGAGAGGTAGTTCTTGAACCAAGTATGCAGTGTTTCTCTTATACCTATTGAGTATAGTTTGGTGAGTAGTATGTCATGTTCAAGTGTGTCAAATGCTTTGGTTGGGTCCAGCAGTATAAGGACGGCGTATTTGTTTTTGTCGAGAGCTTTGTTCATTGTGTCGGCGATGTCTTCTAATAAAGTAATGGTGCTTTTTGTTTTCTGAAAGCCATATTGGTTTTGTGAGATGATGTTGTACTTCTGTAAATAGTTCTGTAGTCTGGTGTGTGTTATTTTTTCTAGAATTTTTGAGATGACTGGTAGTGTAGCTATTGGTCTGTAGTTCTGAGTATCATTTCTTTTGCCGTGTTTGTATATTGGCGTAATTACTGCAGTTTTTAGTTGTTGTGGAATAATGCCTGTGTCGAATATTATGTTCATGAGTTTCAAAAGTATTGGATTTATTTGTTCAAAGTGTGTTATAAGGTCTGTGAGTCTTATTTTGTCTATTCCTGGAGTGGTCTTTGGTTTTAGTTTTAGGAGTACTTCTTTCAGTTCCTGTTTTGTTATGTGGAAAATGCATTGTTTGTTGTTGACTTTGTGTTGGTAGTTTTTTGTTGATCATTGGTAGTTTGTCTTTTTTGAGTTGTGTTATTGTTTGTGAAAGCATGGTTTGATGAGAATGCTAGTTCCTCTTGGTTTGTGTCCTGACTGAAGCTTTTTGCATAAGTTTTCTTTTTTCTGGTTACTAATTCGTTGAGTGTAGCCCATGTTTGCTTAATGTTGTCGTTATATTCCATGAATTTTTGGAAATAGTAGCGTCTTTTTGCCCTACGAATTTTTGTTGTTAGTTTATTTCTTGTGTTTTTATATAAGGTTCATAAATGTGTGTTACTGGGTGACTTTTTAAGTTTTTTCCATAGATTTTCTTTTTCAGTAATAGTATTTAGTATGTCATCATTTATCCATGGATTGTTGTCTGTTTGTCGCCTCATTTGTGTAGGTTTTGTTGCTTTTTTGTATATTTCTGTGAACTTTAGTTGAAAGTTCTCGTATAATGTTACAGGATCGTTTATTTTAAGTAATGAATTCCAGTCTGTATTTTTTACTTGGTTATCAACAATGCTCTTTAGTATGATCGAGTTTTGTCAACTTTTGTGGTGGTGGGAGGGGGGGATAGGAAACGTAACAAAATGAAGTTGAGACAAAGTAGTGATCGGCAATTTTTACGTTAATTACTGATGATGTATATGTATGGATGGGAGCCCGTATATTGATATGATCAATGCATGATTGTGTTAGTGAGTTATTCAGTATTTCTTCTCTTGATAGGGTTTATGTTGTACTGACTTAGTATATCAAGATATGTGTTAGTGGTTGAAGAAGCGTGGTCAAGAGTATTTATGTTAACGTCTCCTATTAGGATGAGCCTGTGTGTTGTACGCAGTTCGATGCCGCTTAGCCATGTTTCTAACTCGTGAAGAAAACTGAGTGGATTATTATCTGGGGTCTGTATATTGTGTTTATTGTGTATTTGATACTATTGTAGCTATTTGTGAGTTCCAAAATTAGTGTTTCTGCATGTTCGATGTGAGTTTGTTTTTCTGTCACATTGTATTTTTCTTTGATAAATGCCACAATGCCACCTCCTCTTTTGTTTGGTCTGCATAAGTTGTAGGTTTGATAATTATTTATGTTGTATGCATAAATTTCTGTGTCGTTTATTGCAACTTCGGTCAGTATTAGCACATCTATGTTTATCATGGTATAATTGAGCTGTGTTATCAATGTAAGCCAGTGTTTTTTTATACTTCTTATGTTTGTGTGTATGATAGTGAAGTTGGTGTTGGTGGAAATGTTGTCTGACCATTTCTTCAAAGAGTCAAAGACCTTGAAGTTTATGTTGTCTGACTGGATATGTTCGCCTATGTTTGAGGTCTCCATTATATAGTTTTTAAATGAGTTCTAATCTTATTCTTAAGGATGTAAAGAGTTAGTGTTTTATATTGGTAGGCTGTGCAAGTCAGATTCACTTGTAATTATGTATACTCGAGTGTTTTCATTCTTTCTAAAAAACATCTGGGAATTCTTTGTCCACAGGAACTTGTAGTTTTTCTCTGTTTTTGTCTTCCTTGCTTGGTATAGAAGATTTTTGAAGTATGGAGTCCAGTTCCGTTATATAGATTGGTGTTGGGGGTTTCTTATCAGTTAGGATCGGTGTTGTCAGCCTTGTTTTCTTGCTTGCTGTAAGAATGGAGTCTCTCAGATTTCTTTTGGTAAAACGAGCAATAATTGGTGGTGGTCACTGTTTATTTTTTTGTGGGCCTCAGATGATATAGGTGATATCTGTGGTTGCGATTTGAATTCCAATTTTGCTGCCGATCAGTTGCATTATGTTGCTTAAGTCTTCTATTTTCTTTCATTATTCCCTCAATTTGAAGTTCTTTTTTTCTTTCTTTTTGTAGCATGTGTTTCATTTGACACTTGAGTGTGTTTACTTCTTGAGTGTGGTCACTCTTTATTTTTTTGTGGGCCTCGGATGATATAGGTGATATCTGTGGTTGCGATTTGAATTCCAATTTTGCTGCCGATCAGTTGCATTATGTTGCTTAAGTCTTCTATTTTCTTTCATTATTCCCTCAATTTGAAGTTCTTTTTTTCTTTCTTTTTGTAGCATGTGTTCCATTTGACACTTGAGTGTGGTCACTCTTTATTTTTTTGTGGGCCTCGGATGATATAGGTGATATCTGTGGTTGCGATTTGAATTCCAATTTTGCTGCCGATCAGTTGCATTATGTTGCTTAAGTCTTCTATTTTCTTTCATTATTCCATCAATTTGAAGTTCTTTTTTTCTTTCTTTTTGTAGCATGTGTTCCATTTGACACTTGAGTGTGTTTACTTCTTTCCGCAATTCTTGATTTTTGCGTTGGAGTGTTTCTTGCATTTCTATCGCTACCATTAATTTTGTCTTTATGTCTCGTACGGTTCTTCAGAGGTCTCATTATTGAACTGTATGTAATGTTCATACTCCTCGAATTTTTTGTTAATTTGTTCCATGTGTGCATTTAATAAGTCTTTCACCATGAGTTTAAATGAATCAAAGTTATCTATAATTTTAGGATCCGGAAGCAGCTTACCTTGATGTGTGTCGTTACTTTTCTTTGGTGTCTGGTCTTTGTTCTTTGTTTTCTCACGGCACTGTTGACATCGCCATTCGGTCCGTTTCACAGCTCCTTTTGCTTTCCACGTGCTTTCTGAGATCCCTGAACAGTGGAAGTGTTGTTTTTTGTTACATCCAGAACACTGCGGCCCGTCCCCTTCATCGCTTAATGGCTTATTGCATTTGTTACAACTCATTTTGCTTGAACTTCGCTGTCTTGGTGACCTTTAGCCTTTCTTCCCGTTAGCGACTATAGTGCGACTTTTAAAATGGCGATGCCCTTTGTTCTTCGTTGGCTGGTGACTGCAGTACACTCTATGAACTTCCAACACTGAAAATTTGAATCTTACTTATCCGATTTTGGTAATTTGAACGTCCCTGTCTTCAGTGTGACTAATAGAATTAAATAGTAGCACTTTCAAGTTAGGAACATGAGTTAATTAATACTTTAAACCTATAAAACCTGGAGCAGCGATACAGCATACGTGCATCTGTCTGCCTACACAGATAATAATAATAATAATAATAATAATAATAATAATAATAATAATAATAATAAAGTGTTCTTAGTATTTTTATACATCTTTTACCCTGATGAAGCCAGCAGCCACAGTTGGTGAAACTAGTTGGTATAACTTTGTTTTAAAATAAATTTGACCAAAAAAAAATCCAAATAATAGTCATTTATTCTCTCCTACTGCTGTAGAGTCTTTTTTCCCTTAAAAGTCTGCTACCTATATGTATACTTACTAATTAAAACTATTTTCAAACAAAACTCTAAAGTCCACTGATCCCGCGATCACTAAACTGAACAACATGAATCACTGGAATTTCCCTCACACTGATATCCGTATGGATTTCTTGGGAGATGATGAAAGTAAAAGTACATGCTGCATAAAATCAGCAACTTAAGAATGTGACAATGTAATAAAAATAATAATAATATAAAAACATGAACATTTATACAAAGAAAGTGTTGAAGCCCTGCTTCATTGACCTAACTACAACTGTAATGACTGCCTCACTCTTCCTAATATGTTGGAAATTGTCATCTCAACTTTAAAATAAATTTGTAATCTTAAGTTATTTTTTTTAACTCATTTAAATTTACTTTTTATTTTCAGCCGAATAGTTTTTAACATATGAATATTAGACTGTATACAATGAGGGATTCCAATGTAATACATGCACTCTACTGTTTCTTCATTCAAATTCCTTATTGTTTTTCTCTATTCTCAGTGATGATGTCTTACGATATGTGAGAAAAATATCTGTATATTAAATTAATTTTTACTGTGGTAGATGTATGACTGTATAATTAAGACCTATGTAGCATCTGTATATATCACCAGCACTGCATGTTGAGAAGACAGGGAAGGACAAAAACTTAGGCCTCTATTCTGAAGAACAGCAGCCAAACATGACAGCAAGCCACTTCAGACCTTCAGTATGTGCAAGGTAGTGGTGTTTCACTGGGTAATGAAAGCCTTACCACCTAAAAGTATAGGATATACATATTATTTCTTTTACATAGTCACTAGCGGTATACCCAGAAACAAGTTGACCTTAAACATCATTTACATTTTTTTTATTATTATTATCCTTTGAGTCATTTGTCCCTTTCGATATATGTTCCTAAATTTCTACTCTTTGTCCACTATCAATCCTGAAACCTTATCTTCATGAATTTCTTGCAGTCCAGTACCATTTCACAGAACAACAGTACCAAAGACAGAAAATAAGAAAATAAAATTTTTACTGTCTTTGGTGCTGTTGTTTTGTGAAATGATACTGCAAGAAATTCATCATTCTGCTGGCCACAGATGAAAAGTCTATAAAACCGCTGAAATAATCCTCATAGAATACTCAAAAAAATGCAAGTCGACTGCTAAAGCAAGATCCACCCTCTACAGATCCTTACTAATTGTCATGGAGAAGCTTGTATGTTAACTACTGAATTCTATTCCTGACCATTCTCCTCAATACATTAACCACAAATGCAGATATATTATCATCATCATAGGCTCCTCGATCAAGTCCATGAGCCAGAAAAAAATAAATTTATAAGGATTATGCTCATATCTGACCAAGACAAGAAAAATTTATCCAAAAAAGTCTTTTCTAAATGAGATGGCTGTCAACATTCATAACTCTGTAAAGAAGGATAAACAACTAACAATGCCAAAGAATGTCTGTGTGATGAAAGTCTTATAACTAGAAAGAGTCACTAAGGAGTGAAAGGAGGATAGCATAGCACAACTGCACTATCTGTGGTAGAATACAGCTATCCAACTACAGATAAATTTTATTTCTTCTGTGGTTGTTAACAAGAAGAAATTAATAAGAACTTGTATAAGAACTGGGCTGTGAAAGTAATATTATTTCTGAAAGTTAGCAATGATTTAAGGAACACCCTTGTTGTAGTAATCTGGTTGCCTTTTATAATAAAGTAGCAAGAGTAGTTAATGAATAAAAAGCTTATGCTGCATTTTTCTGAATTAGAGTTCCACATGTTGCTAAACATGTGGAATTCACTGTCTGTCAAGAAAGAGTTTACATTAAACTATACAACTGATAATTGTGACAAAGTGAGGAGCATCTGGGAGCAGTGGCATGGCTTGAGAAACTACAATGAAAGAATATGAGTAATGTATGGGAAGAGGTCAAGGTTTGTTTGAGAGCAGTATCAGACTGCATACAATCAGGAAGATAAACCAAGTAGGAAGGGAAGTTAAGTGGATGAGAAGGGATACAAAGCAAGAGCTGCAAAAATAGAAAACATTGTGGAGGGAATGTAAAGAAAAAAGTGATCAGCATATGCAAGAGTAATACAAAGTGTAAGCAAAAAGAGTGACTAGTATGGTAAGAAAGACCAAATCAGATTATGAGAGGAAATTAGCTAAGCAGGCCAAAGTAAATCCAAAAGAGTTGTTTCATTAAGTGACCATGGTAAGATGACTTTAATCAATGCTAATGGGAGGGAGGTGCCAGAGGTGAAAGAAATAGCTGAGTTGCTGAGTGATCACTTTGGAAAGGTGTATCCCAGCACTGCTGTGTCTGTCCCTTTCAAGAACATACTCATGATGGTAAGCAGTACCACTTTCACACCAGATCAAGTGTCATCTAGAACTGGAGGAAAGACTAAAATGACTCTCATCTGTAAAGAGCACATTAGTCCATTGGTGACTTGTCCAATTTTTATGATTACAACACTGCCACTGAAAATGTGCTCTAAAATGAGCTCTGGATAAAGGGATGCAAACTACAGGCCTTTGGACATACAGGCCTACTTGTTGTAGATGTCTTGCCACAGTTTGTTGAGATACACACCTGTGCTTGAATGGAGACAGCTTGCATGCTGACCTGCCATAGTGTGTCGATTACATTTTGCTGTCATGACCAAAAATCTGTCTACATGCTCCAAAGTAGAGCAATTCCCACAAATGTTGTTACAAAAATTTTAATTAATAGATTAAAATAGGAAATTGAAAACTTATTAAGAGAAGAACAGGCAAATTTCCGAACTGGTTGCGGAAAAATCCAACAAATATTCACTCTTAGAAATATAATCAAACAATGTATAGAATTTCAATCCCCACTTTACTTAAGCTTCATCGATTTTAGTAAAGTGTTCGACTCAGTAGATAGAGAGAAACTTTGGAAAATATTAGAATACAGAATACCTAATAAATTTCTCAACATTATTAATAATATGTATAATGGCAGCAAGTATTGCATGAAAGTAGATGGAAACCTTACAGACTTCTTTATCATTGAAACTGGAGTTAGGCAGGGTTGTGTTCTGTCTGGTCTATTATTTATCATTTTAATTGATTGGATTATGAAAAATTCAATTAATCATCAAAAGAGAGGAATACGTTGGGAACTTTACATCAGGTCATTAAATAAATTGTGGAAAGCATTAACTTTCCAAAATAAATTATTGAACGCATCAACTTTCCAAAATAAATTATTTTGGAAAGTTGATGCATTCCAGAATAATTTATTTTTCCAAAATAAATTATTGAAAGCATCATCAATTTGCACTTTAACTGTTTCACTTTAACAGTTAAAGTGAAAATTAATATTTATAAATCCATTGTGCGAGCAATACTGCTATATGGCTCTGAAACTTGGAAACTTACCAAGGCGCAAAGTAATAAATTGGATATTTTCTTAAATGTTTAAGAATTTTAAAAATTTTCTGGCCAAATATAATTACTAAAGAGGAACTTTTAAAGAAAACCTTCTCCAAGTTAATAGATGAAGAGATTCATCTAAGAAGATGGAAATGGACCGGACATGTTCTTCACATGGGGATAAACAGAATTCCCCAAGCAGCACTTAGTTGGGCTCCAGAAAGGAAACGCTCCAGAGGTCGCCTGAAATTAACTTGGAGAAAAATGATAGAATCTGAAATGAAGAAGGCAAGTTGGGCAGAAGCAAGAGCAGATGTGAGGCACAGGGGCAGATGGAAAACCAGCATTGCAGCCTTATGTGCCAGTAGGCAAGTCTTTGATGATGATGATATGAGATATATATTATAAATAATATATATATATATAATATATTATAATAATATATTTATATATTATACTAAGGGGGCTCTTCCCCTGGCGTCCCGCTCCCCGTGTTCCAGACTAGTAGGCCAGTTCTCCTTGAATTCTGATGACTCGACACTCAGGGTAGCCCCTGAGTGTCAAGTCATACAAGGGGTTTTCTGGCACCTACAGCGCCCAACCCCCCCCCCCCGGTTTCCGGAGTGGTAGGCCGGTTCTCCTTGAATTCTGATGACTCAATTTTGAAAACTCGAAAGGGGGGGGTTCCTTCCCCTGGCGACTACAGTGCCCCCCATCACCCCTGAGTTCCAGACTGGAAGGCCGGTTCTCCTTGAATTCTGATGAATTTTGAAGACTCAACACTCAGGGTAGCCCTTGAGATAGTTTCAAAACTTTTCAAATAACTTGACAAAAAACATGTCACAAAAACATTACATAAAAAGACATCATTTTATATAGATAGGGTAGATATAATAATATAATATTTATAATACATTATACATTATAATAAATATAATATATATATTATTATATTATAATTATATGCCAGCCTGGTTGGCTGAGTGGTTAGTATATCCATTCTCCAGCCAAAAAGGCTGTTGGTTCGAATCCCACCATGGGCATGGAATATTGTGATTGTCTGTGAAAATACTAGTGGTAGTGGTCAGTGGTAGATTGCATTGGTGTAGATGATGATGAAGGTAGTTGCGGCTGGTGGAGTGGTGGAGACAGAAACTTGTAGAGTAGATGCCCTCCTTCGATGAGTCTTTGGACTCCCTGGAGGTGTTATATAATGATAATAATAATCTTCTTCTTTTGCTATGCCTTATCCCGTGTAAAACGGTGTCGGCGTTCCCATCTTTAATCTTCTTCTTCCAGATTCTCCGGTTCAAGGCATCTTCCTGACTCCATCCTTTCTCCCTAAGATCCTCTGCCACCTTATCCCTCCATCTGAGTTTGGGCCTGCCCTCCTTCCCTCCACCTCCATATGCTCCACTCGTTTACCAATATACTCCTCACTTGTTTACCAACATACTCCTCACTCCTTCTCTCTACATGACCGAACCACCTCAGCCTGGTTTCTTGTACCTTCTTACCGATCAGTCCCACCTTGATCATCCCTCTGATGTAGTCATTCCTTATCCTGTCCTTCTTTGTCACACCACTCATCCATCTCAACATCTGCATCTCTGCCACCTCCATCTTCCTCTCCTGTGCCTTTGTTATAGGCCACGTCTCCGTGCCATGGAGCATCGCTGCCCTCACCACCATCTTATACAGCTTTCCTTTCATCTTACAACACACAGGACCCCACTCATCTTCCTCCAGTTCATCCACCCGCATGTTATTCGGTGCTGTATTTCCTCATCCAGGTCACCATCCCTCTCGACGACCGACCCGAGATACTTTAATTTTTTCCCTGAAGTTAACCTTTGACCCTGGAGTCATATGATCATATCCTCGTCACTCCCCATTGATATATACAGGTAACCCTTGTATAACGTGGATGTTAGGTTTCATAGAAATGCCGCATTATATAAATTGCGTTATGCAAGACTCAGATCACATATTCATGTTATTCGGTGCTGTATTTCCTCATCCAGGTCACCATCCCTCTTGACAACCGACCTGAGGTACTTGAATTTTTTCCCTGAAGTTAACCTTTGACCCTGGAGTCATATGATCATATCCTCGTCACTCCCCATTGATACATACAGGTAACCCTCGTATAATGTGAATGTTAGGTTTCATAGAAATGCCGCGTTATATAAATTGCGTTATGCGAGACTCACATCACATAGAAAAAGTACGGTTAGATTCTGAAATCATTTTTTTTTCAAGATTATATAAACAATGACATATCCAACAAAAATATATTTTTATTTAATTCAGGTAATTCATGTAAGTTAAGAAAACATAAACTATGAAACAAAATACATAGTGTACACTTATAAAAATATAAATTGTACGTAAACTTCATTGCTTATAATGCATAAATGTTTCAGGCAAAATAAAATAAAGTGCATATTTTAATCGTCATCACTGTGTTCAAAACTAAAAGAACATAGATGTTCTTTATTTACGAGCGACTGGATGTCATCATCACTTGAAATCTCTTGAACATCATTTGCATAATTCTCATGCACACTTCGGCTGGTTTAGTTATCAAGAAGTCAGTAATAAGACCTTGCTTACTACTACTATGCTGCAATTTTTTATTAAGTTCATAATACAGAGCTAAACAAATATCCCATTGTCCCGTGAATTTTCTGGAGCACTCCATTGAGAGATCATTATCCATAAAATTACTTTCTTGGCAAGTTCAATCCTTCTAATTTCTTTAAACTGAATTCTTTAACAGATACATTGCAATCAGAATCTTCGGCAGAACTTTCCTCATTTCGACATCATCTATTAATTCTACCAGTTCTTCTTCATTTAAATCTATTTCCCCATCAATTAATTTACTAATTTCGTTTTCAACCATATCGCAAAAGTGCTCTAAGTGGCCATTACTATAAAAATAAATTTTTCACATAAAAAAAAAGCATTACATATTGTATGTAACTCACCAAAAAATAAAGTGCTCAGCTTGAGATTAACACACTTATGATTTTTAATGTGCTTTCCTGGCAGAAAATGAAGGCAATTTTCAACAAATAAGCACTTTATACAGTAAACAATTGACATACATGCGTGCTAAAGGGTATATTTCCCCTAATATAAATTCGCTACTTATAACTACATGCGCAAAATGGGCAGACACAAATTTAACGAAGATGAAATTTGATTTTTAAGTCGCGTGTTGAAAAATATAAGAAAAGATAAAGGTTACTACACTTTGTAGACCGTCTTTTATCAAAACTGCATTGTATAAGCACCGCGTTATACAAGGGTTACCTGTATTCGGTCTTTACCCAGTTAATTTTCATGCCTCTCTCCTCCAATACCTTTGTCCACTCTTCCAGGGTCTTTGCAAGCTTCTCTCGGGATGATTCACAGAGAACAATATCATCAGCAAACATCATGCTCCATGGCGCCTCCTTCTTGATGTCTTCCACTTGTACATCCATGACCAGATCAAAGAGGTAGGTAATAATTGTTATTATTATTATTATTACTCAGCCTCCATAACTCAGTCAGTACAGACGAAGCCCTTTGGGCGGAAAGACCTGGGTTTGATTCCCGGCAGTGATGTGAGGAACCTTTATCTGGTCTCTTCCAACAAAAGATGAGTTAGCTGGTCTCATATGGAAGTAGAGGGTTTTTTTCACCAAGAAACTCGGGTTTTTCGTCCCTAAGAATGTGCAAACCAGCCCTGTGAACACACGCATCTACAGACATCGGAAACTACAGGAATAAGATTGACTGGACTATCCCATGGGAATTCTAATTTCAAATCATAATAGGCAATGAAGCCTAATACAAAAGGAAGAAAAAGAAGATTATTATTAAGAGAGACCACCACAGAGTCGAGAACTGATCGAGGGAGGGCATACTATTTGCAACAGCTTTCATCATCATCATCAAATTGCTGACATGTAACCCTAAGGGGAGTACAGGATATGATAGTACTACATAAAAAATTTATATCATTACTAACTTCCTATCTACAATTTCCTCTAAATCAATCTGTTACCTGTCAAGATTCCAATATTTTCAGATATTATATTTCTATCCTCTAAGGCACTTTTTACCACATCAGTCCACCTATATCTTGGTGTTCCTCTGAGTCTTTTTCCTGCCAACCTGGCAAAAAAAACACCTCATGCTACTTGTACACAAAACATCCAATGGCAATCTATTCCAATCACGCACTACTCTATGAGAGAAAAATCTAGCCCTCACCCCTTTCTTGATAGCATTCATTCTTAACTCCCATGGATGCTCTCACATCCTTTTCCCCACCTCCATAAAATGAAAAATTCCACCTACTGAAATGCTGTATAACCCTTTCAGAAGTTTGTGAGTCTTAATCATGTCACCCCTCTTTGTCCTGTTTGCTAGTGTCTGCAGCCTACAAATACTCAATCTATCTTCATAATCAGTATTCCACAATCCTGATATTATTATTATTATTATTCACACCTCCATAGAGTCAAAAGACTCATCACGGGAGGTCCTTCCTAGGAAAGACAAAGTCTATCATACCACTCCTTAAACTCATTGACCATTCTCGCTCTCACCACTCTATCAGGTAATGTATTCCATGGTTAAACCATCCTCCATGCAAAGAAACTACTCCTCACCCTCTTGCTCACAGTTTCCTTTCGCAACTTCCAGGGATGGCCCCTTGTCATCACTCCTTACTGCTGTTCAACCAAGCGAAAGAACTCACCAGTGTCAACCCTGTAACCACCTCTCAACAGTTTAAAAGTCTCAATCATATCACCTCTCCTTCTTCTATTCACCAAACTCTGCAGTCCACATTCCCTCGGCCGATCCTCATAACTAACAATGTACATAACAAACATTGACATGATTTTTTCTCCTCTTCTTTGCACTCTCTAAATTGTATAAGTGTCACCACAGAAATCAGGAGACCAGACCTGCATGCAATAGTCCAAGTGAGGTCTTATCAAGGCCTTGAAAAGAGGCAAAATTACTTCATTGTCCTTATTTGTCAAGGAGCATTCCCATTATTCTCTGAGTTGTGTTTACAATTTTTGCTATATGATGCTTGAAGTTCAACTTCCTGTCTACTAAAACTCCAAGATCCCTAGCCTCATCGGTTTCTTCTAACGTAATCCCATCAATACAATGTGACATTGGATATCTAATCATACCAAAGTGCATAACCTTACATTTAAGATTGAAATGACAACCATTTTCATATGCCCACAATTCCAGCCTATTCAAATCATTCTACAAGTACTGCATATCAGAAGCACTCCTGATTACCCTACTTATGTTTGCATTTTCAGCAAATAGCTGTATGTTGCATGTCAAATCCTTCTCAATGTCATTAATGTACAGATTAAATAACTCAAGGACTGATCCTTGAGTAACACCACTGGTTACCTTGAATCTTGCAGATTCCCATCCTCCCATATATGACTTTTTGATATCTGTCAATCAGCCATTCTCTTATCCATGCCAGTAGTTTATAATTCAATCCCATATTCTCCAATTTATGCAACAGACTTCCATGCTGTATTCTGTCAAAAGCCTAGCAAAATCCAAAAGGTACCATAATGTATCCATTCCTCTTGTCTAACTTAGTGGTTCATTATTATAGAATGTAAGCAAGTTGCTCAAACATGATCTTTCCTTAGTAAATCCATGCTGTTTGTTGCACAATAGAGATTCTCTGTCTACCCATTTCTGAATGTGAGCCCTAACCAACTTTTCCAAAATCTTCACCATCCCTCTTGAGATACTTGTTGGATAGATAGTTGGATACATTGGTCATTGCACCATCCTTGTGCAATGGGATTACCATACATTCTTTCCACTCCTGTAGAATCTTTCCTCTTCTGAGACTCAAATTATATAGCCTGTTCAAAGGAATGGCCAGTTCAGCTGAACACTCTTTTAGCAGCCGTGCTGATATCCTATCAGTTCCTATTGCAGAATTCTTATTCAGTTTGAGCAACAGCTCTAGTGCTTCCTTCTCATACACATAAGTACCCTCATGTAGTGAAAAGGTAGTGGTGAGTTCAATGTTACTTAGAGTTTAGCAAAATGGCTGTTCATTAGTTGAACAATCACTTCTGCATATCAACCACCCGCATGCCATCTGCATTCAGTAGAGTTATTCTTTAAAATTTATTCCTTCTTTTACTTTCAGCAACAGCAATAACGATAGAATTCCTTTGGGCTGTCTTTAACTTGCAGAGTCAGTTTCTTTTCATACTTAAACTGCATTTTTATTGTTATTATTATTATTACATAACACCTCCAGGGAGTCTAAAGACTCATCGAGGGAGGGTACCTGCTCTACAACTCTCCATCTCCACCAACCGCAACTACCATCATCTACACCAATGCCATCTACCACCGACCACCACCATTAGTATTTTCACAGACAATCACAAACACCCATGCCCATGGCAGGATTCAAACCCGCAGCCTTTTCGCTGGAGAGTGGATATGCCAACCAATCTGCCAACCAGGCTGGCATATATATATATATATATATATATATATATATATATCAGTGGCAGCTTGTCCATAAGGGCTGCAGCCATTCCAGTATAAAATGAAAGTTCCTGTTTTATTATCGCCATTCTTAAATTTTTATATATTTATCTAAAAAACATTAGTTTCTTGTTTCTAGTCTGCTTGATAGTATTTTATATAATTCATTTTGTAGCAATAGCTGTATTTTGCAATAGTCAGTGTGCTGTGCAGGCTAGGGCTAGTATACTCAACTGCTATCTAGTGGGGGATAACGCAGTGGGGTAACACGTGATTTATGTGCAGTTTGGACAGATAGCATTACAGCCCAAGATACATTGCTATTACATGAGCACAAACAACAGAAATTAACGTTATTGTTGTTATCATAGATGAATATTGTACGGTTTTCTTTTTTCTATTTAATTCCAACATGAAGAGATGTTGGAAAGGGTATAAAGGAGACTGACTAAAGTAGTTTCTAACCTCTGGAATGTTGAGTATGAGGAAAGATTGAGAAGATGTAATTTGCAGAGTCTGGTGGACAGGAGGAAGAGGGGAGATATGATAGAGACCTACAAGTTAGTAAGGGGTTGTTATACGATCAATGCTGGAGAGGTTCTACAGAAAATAGTGAGAGATCAGGGGAGAACCAGAGGTCATCCCTGGAAACTGTATAAAGATGGTGTGAGTAGGGGAGTGAGAGGCAGGTTTTTTTCATGCAGAGTTGTGAATGATTGGAATGCCTTGCCTGAGAATGTGGTGTCTGCAAAGAGTTTGAATATGTTCAAGGCATGGTATGATGAGCTGTGTGTGATAAAAGGACCTCCCAAATGAGTCTTTGATTCCATGAGGTCTTGGGGTGGTAATAATAATAATAATAATAGCATTTAATTTATATCTTTGTAGAAATAAACGAAAATAAGAATTCTGTTATATTTTAGTTTTATTAATAATATAATTTTTTCAATCAATATTGGTGTTTGGCAGCAGATGCCGTTTGTAGTTGGTGAATTACGTAGTGGAGACAGAGTTCTAGAGTAGATGCCCTCCCTCGATGGGTCTATCTATGTACTACCCGGAGGTGTCACGTTGTAATAAAAATAATAATAATAATAATAATTATAAAAATGATTTGTTTTTACTTTTATTGCTACAGGCCCATCACTACAAATTTTTACGAGTTGCCACTGATATATATATATATATCAGTTGTTGATATATATATATATATCAGTTGTTGATATATATCAACAATATATATATATATATATATATATATATATATATTTATTTATTTATTTAAAAAAAAAAACTATGACAAATCATACACCTACACAGTGCATATATCTTCCCTATAAATAAAACTTTTTTTTATTTCCATCTTGTATTTCATTAAATGTTCAATATATTTCAATATATCAAAATTCTTTTTCATTATTAATGGTAACAATAGATAAATACTATTTTTGCATCATTTTTTTCACTATCCTAATTTTAAATTAATCCCGAATGGTCAATAAATAAATAAATAAATATAGATAGATAAACATAAATAAATATATATAAATTTCTGTGTGTGTGTGTGTGTGCACATGTGCATGTGTGTGTTTTTTTTTCAGATGGAGAATTATTCTCTGGCAATGAAATTTTTTTTGCTCCGACCCAGAATATATCTTCAGAGGAACAAGTAAACTGTTCCAATCTGGATAGATAAAAAATTCTCAATAACAAAATGATATCTATCTGAGATTATTAATTTATTATTATTATTATTATTCAGGCCTCCATGGAGTCAAAAGACTCATCGTGGGAGGTCCTTCCTAAGAACATAAAGTCTGTCAAGACTCATCGAGGGGAGGCCTCCCCCCCCACTAAGAAACACAAAGTCTATCATACCACTCCTTAAACTCATTGACCGTTCTTGCCCTCACCACTCCATCAAGCAATGCATTCCACAGCTCAACCACCGTTCATGCAAAGAAACCACTCCTCACACTCTTGCTCACAGTTTCCTTTTGTAACTTCCAGGGATGGCCTCTTGTCATCACTCCTTCCCACTGTTCAACCAAGCGAAAGAACTCCCCAGTGTCAACCCTGTAACCACCTCTCCTTCTTCTATCTACCAAACTCTGCAGTCCACATTCCCTCAGCCGATCCTCATAACTATCCTTGTACAGTCCTGAAACCATCTTTGTCATCCATCTTTGTATCCTTTCCACAGTTAATTTATCCCCTTCAAATCCTGGGGACCAAATCTGAGAACAATAGTCCAGGTGTGGTCTGATCAGAGACTTAAACAACAGAATGATAACCCTCTTATCTCTGCAGGTCAGTGTCCTTCTCATAATTGCAGCAATCCTCTGTGTTACCTTCACCACCTTTGCAATATGTCCCCTAAACTTCAGGTTTCTATCAATCATCAACCCCAGATTTCTTCTAATTTGTATGATTAGAAGAAAAAAAATTATTTTTGAATTGTTCTGAGAGGAACATTTTATTTTGGTTCAAAACTATTTCAATTCCTGATTAAAACGGAAGGTCATAGAAAAATAGTTGTACATTAAATCAGGTTTAAAACACAGTTATGAATTGCCATTACTCTTATTTATATGTTAATGATGTGGTCTGTATAATTGATATGGGCCATATCATTAAGAAAAGTTTAGATATTTGAATTTAATCTGAATTATATATGTGTAAATACCCTATATATATGTATATGTGAATGACAATAAACTTATTCTATTCTAAAAAATAAAAAAATAAAAAATATATATGATGATGATCACCATGGAGTCAGAAAATTCACAGTTGACCTAAACTATCCACACAATATCTATCATACCTCTCCTTGAACTCATTGACAGACAAAGCACTTGAAACTCAATCAAGGAATGTATTCTACTCGTTCATCACTTTTCAACCAAAATACCTAGTCCTGATGCTCTTGTTAACCACAATCTCAATTTCTAGGGATAACCTGTTGTTCTTCCACCATTAGCCAACTGATGAAATATTTCCCCTCCATCAAGCCTATAAAATATTTTTAGTAACCTAAATGTTTCTATAACATCCTCTCACCTCCTATCAACCAACTTCTGTAACCCACAAACTTTCAAACTATCAATTTAGAGAGCATTCCTCAGACCACTCACTAACTTGGTCACTCACCTCTGAATATTTTCTACCACTACCCCATCTCCAAGAAATCCAGGTAACCAGACCTGAGTACAGTAATCTGGATGTGGATGTACCAATGTGTTATAAAGAGAAATAATAATTTCTTTATCTCTGCATGTTAGTTTGCTTTTCAAGAACCAAGTAATCCTATGAGCTACCTTGGACACCTTAGCAGTATGTCCTTTAAGACATTAAGAGATGACATTTATCTCTTAAATAAATCCCAAAATCCTGTTGCCCTAAATCATAATGCTTGTATTATTGTCTGTAATAGTGCAAGTTCCATGGTTAATTGCTTTGAGATGTGGGACAAGAAATTTAGGCTTTTCATTCCACATCCCCACTTGCTCATGCCAATGAGCAAGTGAGGATGTGGAACTAACTCAGGAATCAGCTTAGAAAAAGTTCTTCTAATTGGAGACTAGAAGAACTTTTCAAAACTATTATGGTGTTCTTTAGTTGGGACAAATAAGTAGAGTTGTAGTTTAATATTAATAAGGGCATGGTGTTGGACTTTGGAGTGCAGGATATAATAAGGCTATGTACTGTACTGGTAGAATTGTGCTTCAGGAAGTGGATGAAATTTGAGATTTGGGAGTGATGGCTGATAGTGCATTGCAGATTAGAGGATACACTGAAAGTGCTGTAAAAACTGTACATTGCAATGCTGCTATGATAAGGAATATATTATTATTATTATTATTATTATTATTATCATAGTTCCCACATGCCTAAAAACACTAAATATACAAAGCACTATGCCAAAATATACTAAGATATGCTATAACAACATATGCTTTCTGTGCACCCTACAACTAAATAGATTAATGTCATTATAGTACAAAATGATAAAACTGATCTTTTGGGAACATAGACATAATAACAACATTCTATACACTGCAATGTCAGAACACAAAATACTGACAGCAAAACACTTATGTCTATGCAGCTTTGCTAAAACATTATTTGGATGCCAACTACAGGACAGTTAGAAATGCATACCATATAACAAGACCTCAGACAACTAATTATATCGCATATAAATACAATAATCACTTTGGGAAGGCCACACGAAACTTCTCCATCCCAGACATGATAAACAAATTACCTTTTGAAATCTTACAAACTACAATAGCCTGAAAAGAGCTCTAAGGACATTATTATTATTATTATTATTATTATTATTCAGGCCTCCAAGGAGTCAAAAGACTCATCGAGGGAGGTCCTTCCTAAGACATAAAGTCTGTCAAGACTCATCGAGGGGAGGTCCCCCCCTGAGAAACACAAAGTCTATCATACCACTCTTTAAACTCACTGACCGTTCTCGCTCCCACCACACCACTCCATCAGGCAATGCATTCCACGGCTCAACCACCCTCCACACAAAGAAACCACTCCTTACCCTCTTGCTCACAGTTTCCTTTCATAACTTCCAGGGATGGCCTCTTGTCATCACTCCTTCCCACTGTTCAACCAAGCGAAAGAACTCCCCAGTGTCAACTCTGTAATCACCTCTCAACAGTTTAAAAGTCTCAATCATATCACCTCTCCTTCTTCTATCCACCAAACTCTGCAGTCCACATTCTCTCAGTCGATCCTCATAACTATCCTTGTACAGTCCTGAAACCATCTTTGTATCCTTTCCACAGTTAATTTATCCCCTTCAAATCCTGGGGACCAAATCTGAGAACAATAATCCAAGTGTGGTCTGATCGGAGACTTATACAACGGAATGATAACCCGCTTATCTCTGCAGGTCAGTGTCCTTCTCATAATAGCAGCAATCCTCTGTGTTACCTTCACCACCTTTGCAATATGTCCCCTAAACTTCAGGTTTCTATCAATCATCAACCCCAGATCTCTTGTCTCCCCTACTTCCTCCAGTATAACTCCTCCCATAGAGTATGCAGCATCCCATCGATGTTTCCCAAACCTCAAGACCTTACATTTTGCTGCATTAAACTGACACCGCCATTCATTTGCCCATCTATATAGCTTATTTAAATCCTCTTGCAGGGCTACCACATCTGCACTATTACTAATAATCCTTCCCAGCTTCGCATCATCCGCAAACAACTGAATATCCCCCTGAAATCCACTGGCTATGTCATTGATATAAAGGTTAAACAATATAGGTCCTAGTACTGAGCCCTGTAGGACCCCACTTGTAACCCTCTGCCTCCTGGAAACTGCTCCACCATACACAACTCTCTGATACCTATCAGACAGCCAATCCTAAATCCAGTTGACCAATCTGACATCCAGACCCATGTGCTGCAACTTAAATATCAGCTTATCATGTGGCACCCTGTCAAATGCCTTCGCCAAGTCTAAGAAAATTGCAGTATATGCCTTTCACTCATCTAATGTTCTTGAAACTTTATTGTAAAAGGCTAGCATATTGCTAAAACAAGAGCGTCCTTTCACAAATCCATGTTGATTCTCACAGATAACATTACCCTCATCTGCCCAATGCTGTATACGGTCCCTCACTACTTTCTCCAAGATCTTAACAACTACTGATGACACACAGACTGGCCTATAATTAGACACTTCCAGTCTGTTACCACCCTTATGCAATGGCACTATCTTACCTTCCTTCCATTCCCTGGGCACCTTTGCCAAAGCCAGACTTTCATTGAAAAGCCACGTTAAAGGTACTGTCAATTCCCTAGCACATTCTCTCAAAACTCGTGGTGAAATACCATCCAGTCCCACAGCTTTACTGACATCCAGAGTACTCAGTATCTGAAACACACTCTCCTCCTGTACCTCCAGACCTCGAACCAGTCCTATCCCTCTAGCATTAAAACTGACTCCTCTAGGTTGAAATACTCCAATAAGGTGTTCATTGAACAATTCCACTATGTCCTCTGCATCAGTCACTCTATTCCCATTTTTATCCAACAATATCATTCTTGCACAGTCATTTCTCCTCCTACTGGCCACATAGCTAAAAAATTCCCTAGGATTTTCTTTGGATCTTAGGGCCAATCTCCTCTCATATTCCAGTTTCGCTTTCCTTACCACACTAGTCACCACACTTTCCTTACCGCACTAGGACATACTATGAACAAGAAACACACACCCTAAATACCATACAAACGCAATGAAACACAATATATTCGTTCAGGCTTCCATATCAGCAACGCATCAAGACATTCCAAGTTATCATGTGCATGTGTGTGTGTGTGCGTGCGTTCGTGCGTGCTGTGCGCAAATTTCTCAATCAAACCTATTAAACATAGGTTTGATTTTATAACTTCCCAACATAGCACACAAACCAATAAACAATAACTAACTGGTGTCATCCTCAGATAAGCTTACAAATAAGCCTCAAGGATAAAAGATGAAAAATTACATCTCATCCAAGATTTAAAAAAAAAAAAAAAAAAAAAATCCAAACCCATATATCACATTTCAGTGCTGTAGTTACAGTGCTTAAATATGCTATAAAAAATAAAATAAATAAATAAAAATTGTAAATATATATAACTCATTGTTAAATGAATAAATGCTGTATTATTATTATTATTATTATTATTATTAATACATTATACAGGGGAAAAAAAGAAAATAAAGAAAAAAAAATCTATTGTATCATAGGTAATCAAATGTATCATATGAAAAAAAAAAAAAAAGAAATTAAGGTACTGTACACTGTGTACTGAACAGGAAATGCATTAATATGTTTTATTGTATATATGTAAATACTCTGCCTGATAAAAAAAACAAAAAAAACATTTGACTTCGATGGAGTCAGAGACTCATCATGGGAGGTACTCACTATTGCATATAATGCACATCCAACCGCGTCTTAAACTGATTCGATTTGTCCACATCCACAACACACTCAGGCAATGCATTCCACTCATCAACCACCCTCCATCAAAGAACCTACTTCTCACTCCTTTGCTCACACCCTCCTTATACAGTTTCCAGCAATAGCCTCTTGTTCCACTCCCCTCTCCCATTCTATGAAAAATCTCTTCCATGTCTACCTGATAGCAACCCCTGACCAGCTTATATGTCTCAATCATATCCCCTCCCTTCCTCCTATTGATGTGGCTCTGCAAATTACATTCTCTCAATATGTCCTCGCACTCCACATCCCAAAGACTACTGAGACTAAGACTACAGACCATCGTGAATCTTCTCTGTACCCTTTCCAACATATCCTCGTCACCATGAAAACCTGGCGACCAAATCTGTGCACAATAATCCATATGAGGCCTGATCAAGGCCTTATACAATGGAATCATAAACTCTCTATTTCTGCATGTCAGGGTTCTCCGCATCATTGCCATTATTCGATGTGATGTCTTCACAACTTGTACAATGTGGCCCCTGAATTTCATGTCCTTGTCCACCATCACTCCTAAATCTCTCATCTCCTCTACTTCTGTTAAAGTTTCCCCATCAAGTGTATACTTTGCATCCCATCGTTGCTTACCAAATCTCAAAACCTGCCCATTCGTGCAAATCTATTCAAGTCCTCTTGTAAGGCATTAACCTGATTGTGCATTGCTCTTCCCAGTTTTGCATCATCTGCAAACAGCTGGATATCACTAGTTAAACCCAACCCAATATCATTAACATACAAATTAAACAGCAATGGCCTCTAAACTGACCCCTGCAGCACATCACTGGTGACCTTTCTTTTTCGACTGCACCCCCATATACAACTTTCTGATAGCTATCTGACAGCCAGTCACTGAGCCAATACAGAAGTTTGTTATCCAATCCCATCTGTTTAAATTTATTTAAGAGCTTGTCATGTGGCAGTCTATCAAAAGCCTTGCAAAATCCAAGTACACCACTGTATATGCATCTCCTCTGTCCAAGGAATTTGTTACCTTGTTATAGTACAAGTAAGTTAGTGAAACATGATCTCCCCTTAACAAACCCATGCTGATAACCACAGAGAATACTGCTGTTATCAACCCATTTCTGTATCCTACTTCTCACCAATCTCTCCAGGACCTTCACCACAACTCCAGATATACAGACCGGCCTATAATTTGAAGCTACAGCCTTATCACTGCCTTTATGCAGTGGAACAATTTTACCCTCCTTCCACTCCCTTGAACCTGTGCTGTTGCAAAACTCTTATTAAACAGGCATGCCAATGCTACTGCCAGTTCCCTGGAACATTCCCTTAAGATGCATGGTGATATGTCATCAAATCCTATTGCCTTATTAACATCAAGGTTAATAAGGCAATAGGATTTGATGTATTCTCCTGCTCAATCACAATTAAGCTATCCTCTCCTATGTCCTCTACACTTAAGTTCCTCATGAATATTCAAACGTGAAAAGAGCATAACATTAAACATAATATCAACATTTTTTGTAAACAATGAATTTCATCTTTTTCTACAGCACTATAATTAATTTTAATAAGAATTCTTGCATTATTATGCCCTGCTTTTGCTTATTTCTTGGTTGCATAATGATTAATGTAAATAAATAATTTTTTTCATCAGCAAATGCATGCAGAATAACTTATCTTTTGATCACCTGAGAGAAAATATAAATTACATAATTCAATCTCCCACTTAGTTCTGAGGAAGAATCAGTTCTTTGGAGTAACTGGATGTTAGGAGGAAGGGTTGATTCTTGGGTGATATCCAGAACTCAAAAACAAAAAACCTCGAAAGATTGGTTTTTGAACTAAAATGTCTGGTTACAGTTGGGATGGGTTAGAAATTATGTCTCATTATTAGGTTTAATGGAATGAATACAGCACATATAAATAATTAAACACAAGTTTAATCAATCCTGTATTTGTTCTGTCACTTGGACATCATCAGGGAAACAATATTAAAATTGCAAAAATGCACAAAACGATAAGTTAGAAAAATTAGACTGAAAGCCTAGAGGAGGTCGCCCTCTATGGGGTACTGTTGGGGAGGAGGCATATGGATTCAGGTTTTCCAGGTCTTGGGAAGCTTGGCATGACCATGTTTATTGGGATTGGGTTGGTTTTTTAAATCTTCTACTGATTCTAGGAAGAGTCTTTCAGGGTTGTATTTGTTGTGGTGAAGCATAGTTTTTTTTTTTTTTTTTCCATTCAATTCTGTGCAAGGTATCCAAGGCATGGTTAGCTAGATCTGACACCATGCTTATGGAGGTAGATATGGTCATCTAGGCAGGTGTTAACAGATCTCTGTTTGACCATAATATAAGTTGCAAGAACAAGGTCCTTGCAACTTTGTAAACACCTGTAGCAGAGAGAGAAGATAGAGCTGATGAGGGCAGCCAGCTTCAGATGAGATTTGAATGCACTGCAGAGATTGTACATTTTTTAGTTTTGGCTGTCTTTTCCAAGGTGCTCCTATGCTTCTTCACAACAGATATAAACTTGAAAGACCTTCTTTTAGAATCAGCAGATCTAAAAACCAACCAGATCTCAGTAAATATGGTTGTATTCGGCTTTCCAGGGTTTGGGAGGCTTTAATTCATAGGTCTCTCACCCAACAGCTAAGGCCAGCCAATGGCACCCATCCTCGAACTTTAGGCTTTGTCTAATTTTTTCCACTTCTTGTTTTGTACATTTTTTTGTTTTTGCAATTTTGGTATTGTTTCCCTGGTGGTGTGTCTCGGTGACTGAGATGAGGTATAGGATCAGTTAAGCTTGTGTTTAATTGATTATGTCCTGTTTTCATTCCATTAAACCTAATGAGTTTAAACCATAAGTCTAAATAGCTGATTATGATGTCATATGTTTAAATTAAAACAGAAATATTTACTTATATTTAATCTGCTGTTTAAGTGTATCCTCTCCATTTTATTTTGAATCAATGCTACTAAACTTCTGAAAAAAGTCTTGTATCTGGATACCGAATTTTAGCACTTTTTTGAAACAAAATTCCACTAGACAGATAACTTCTGATTTATATTTAGTTATGTGCATTTATTTCATTGTATTCTGTTCATTTTAAGACTGTAAGGTTAATAAAATGGCATTTAATTTTACTAGAAATGATCTGAATAGTATAGTATAGATCAAAACTGAAAAATCACTGCAATTTTTGTTACAGTATGTTATAGTTTTGCTAGATCTGATTGTTTTAAGTATGTTTAAGTAAACTCTGAAAACAATCTCTTTGCTTCCTTAAATTTAATTTTTTTAAAAAAATCTTGTTTTTAATTTCTTAGGAGACATATTCCTTAACTGATAGGTAGTTGCTAAGAAATGTGTATGAAGAGCATAATAGATGATTTTTAAATAATTTTTAATAGTTATAAAAATCACATGGTTTATATCACTTGCTGTGCTGCATATTGTGTATGCTCATGCCCCATTGATCTTAGCTTGTTAATTTAAGTACTAAATGATTATTAGTTTATATATGTCAACCACACAAAACATTTTCTGTGATGTTTTTGTATAGATGAATAGTAGTTAACAAGGACTAAACTTGGAAATTTAAAGATTGCATGAAATGAATCTTATATCCCTGTTATTCCAGCTAGAATGAGGAGTCATTCCAGCTTGTGATTTGTTTAAATTAGGTCACCCTTGTCATTAATCTTCTTTCCCTTATGGAAATGAATGAGAGAAACCTGAAATTTAGGGGACATATTGCAAAGGTGGTGAAAGTAACACAGAGGATTGCTACAATAATGAGGACACTGACCTGCAGAGATAAGAGTTATCATTCCATTGTATAAGACTCTGATCAGACCACACTTAGACTATTGTTCTCAGATTTGGCCCCCAGGATTTGAAGGGGATAAATTAACTGTGGAAAGGGTACAAAGGCAGATAACAAAGATGGTTTCAGGACTGTACAATGATAGTTATGAGGAACGGCTTAGGGAATGTGGACTGCAGAGTTTGATGGATAGAAGGAGAGGTGATATGATTGAGACTTTTAAACTGTTGAGAGGTGGTTACAGGGTTGACACTGGGGAGTTCTTTTGCTTGGTTGAACAGTGGAAAGGAGTGATGACAAGGGGCCATCCCTAGAAGTTACGAAAGGAAACTGTGAGCAAGAGGGTGAGGAGTGGTTTCTTTCCATGGAGGGTGGTTGAACCATGGAATGCATTGCCTGATAGAGTGGGGGAGCGAGAACGGTCAATGAATTTAAGGAGTAGTATGATAGACTTTGTGTTTCCTAGGAGGGATCTCCCACGATGAGTCTTGATAAACTTTGTTTCTTAGGAAGGCCCTCCCGCGATGAGTCTTTTGACTCCATGGAGGCCTGAATAATAATAATAATAATAATAATAATGATTCCACTCTGAAAAGGATGAAACACACTTATTAATTGTTCACTGAATACCTCAACAATGTCTTCTGCAGCAGTTACCATTCTACCACTTTCAACCCTTAACTTCATCTTTCCATGATCATTCTTCCTTCTTGCCACATATCTAAAAAACTCTCTTGGGTTTTTCTTAGCCCGATTTGCCAATTTCTGATCATATTCTACTTTTGTTTTCCTTACTGAGTTGCTCTCCTGGCTTGTTCTTTATATTCTTCATGTGACTGATTACCATTATTCATCTTGTACTTCCTCCAAAGTACTTTCTTTTTCCAGATTTCATGCTTAAGCTCCACATTCATCCATTTTACACCTACCTTATTCAACCTTTTGGCCTCTTTGGGGGATACATTCATACATTGATGTTGTTATGTATTTCTTCGCAAGTTCCCAGGCAGCATTTATTTCCTTACCGTGCAACTCCTCGTTCCATGTTATAGCTCGAAGTTGTCTCCTAAGCTTGTCATAATCATCAGCCTTATAATTCCACATATATCCTTTCCTTGCAAAAGCCTGCATATGACTAGCCACAACACAGATGATTACTTCATGTTCACTTTCACCAACTGGAGGAAAATGTGAAACCTCTCTAACAATTACATCCTCTGATGAAATGATCAGATCTACAACTCTTGATCCTCACGTGCCTTCCTTTACATGCTGCCTGAGATAGTTATCTCTCAAGAACTCGAGAAATTCACTTTCCCTATTCCCAAATGCTATCTCTTCATTTCAATCTATACCGCCATAATTAAAATCACCCATAATAATTACCCTTCCTTTGTTCACTACTCCAAGTTGTTTATACATTTCTTCATCACCACCTTCCACATTCCCAGGCCTACAGCAACATCCAACTAAATATATTGGCAAGTAGGGATAAGGAAATGTTGTGCCACTGTACAAACCATTGGTTACATGGGCCATTATGCTCAGATTTTGTCACCTAATGATGTGGAAACATTGGTAAGGGTTCAAAAGACAAGTGACTAAGGCAATATCAGCACATTGAAATGCTGGTTATGGGAAGAGATTGAAGAGATATAAAGTGCAGGGTTTGGCAGATTAGATATAAGTATAAAAGAAGTGATGTGATAAAAATATTTAAGTGGGGATTTTACTGGAATGATATAGAGTGGATTATAAAAAGACTGAAAGGTGTGAGAAGAATGAGAGCCTGTCTCTGAAAATTTTGTGAAGATATGGTGAAGAGTAAATTTTTTAACATAGAGTGACCAATGAGTGGAATATACTCTCATAATGCATTGTATGTCTCTTTTATTGCAAAACCTTAATGGTTTGATGTTATTCAGTTTATTCATAAACTAGTATATTCCTGTGAAAATGTCTCATGTCTAATAACTGAAACTCATACATGGTCAGTCATTTATTAAAACTTTGTCTCTCTCTATCTCTCTCTCTCTCTCTGGTGGGAGATGAATTTCATCACCTAGTGTGAGACCACTGCCCTGATCACTGGAGGCCTGAACTATAGTGGCTGTAAAAATGTTCCAAGTTTGATCTCCACATTAAGGTTTTCGGATTATATAAAAAATAAATAAATAAAATCTCTTAGTACCCAATAGCAATGGTTTACAATGTTTCATGGATGGAAACCATATAAAAAAAATCCCCTATACAAATCCCAAATCCACCCAACTTTACAATACTGCTCTCAATGTGATGGTACTCCAAATTCACTAAAAATGCTTGATGCTGCATAGAAAAGGGTAATCTGATAATCACTCCCCCACCCTGAAACATTCTGTTTCCCCAGTTCCATAAGTATTTTCATAGACAAAGTTCTGCTGAAGTCATCACTGTTGTTTTTCCACTTTCCTCTAAATACATAAAAATATGAGCATTTAGTGGTCAACAACCATACAGAATTCAGCTTCAACATTGAAGCAACTTCTCATTATCTATTTCATTCTTCTGATCTCTGGAATATTCTTCTTCACAATGTTCTGTCGGAATTACAATCTCTAGCTGCTCAGGAAACACAATAGGTTCCTTCTTTCTTCATAATCAATCTCTTCCATCCACACATATGAAGTCGTTACATTATCTACTTCTTTCGCAAAACTATTATTATTATTATTATTCCTGATACCTCCAAGGAGTCCGAAGACTCATCATGGGAGGACATCTACAACTGTCTCTGCACCTAACCTCTACTACGAATCATCTCTATCAACGCCATCTGCCGCCCACCTCCAACACCACCACAACTAGTAATTTTTGTCTGTAAACTATATTTGGAGTTTTTCTGAATAACATTTTTCATTCAATGGTTCCTGTAATTATATTTTATGAATGAATATCTCCATGCTTATGTATGATCTATTTATACAGAAAAGGAATTTTTTTTTTTTTTTTTGGGAGGGGAGAGGAATTATTGTTGTTCTTCTTTTGAAAGTTGAAGCAACTATAAAGCAAGTGTGCATTATGTCTGTAAACTGCACATTCCTCTTCTGGTCAGTTTCCTTGTAAAAAAAAAAAAAAAAAAAAAAGAGTTTCATTCCAGGAGGGCTATTCACTATTTGAAAATGTAGTAGAAGCAGCTAAGGTAATGAATGAGCCAGCACATTATGTTTGTTCATTGTGTGTGCATCTGTTTGTATTTTTCTGGCCAGTTTGTCCCGTTCTGCAGGATGAAAAACAACCCTGCCACCTCTGTATGAGATCAATTAACTCACTTTCACAAGAAAAGCCCTTATATAGATTCTTTATAACACATGATTTGAACCTGGGTCTTTCCATTCCAGGAGGGAAAACTGTGCAGCATCTGTGACCCTGCTAACTGACCTTCAAATGAAAATCCCTTGAAAAGTTTCTTTGCAAGTCTAGATGGCATTCAATTCTCGGCCGGAGACCAAAGGGTGTCGTGGGGGCGATCAGCCACCACAGAGTGTTCAACAGAAATATGAGCAGCAAGGGTGTGAACAGCATTTTTCTAATTGCGATTGGTATTTAGCGATATGCATTATCATTTTATGAAATTAGGTTAGGAAACCACAGAGTTAAATGGCTAAAATTCCGTACTCGAGAACATCAAACTATGGCATATATTCCGTCATGGGATAATAAATTCAGCAATGCAAATAATACAGGCTAAATTCAATACCAGGAATTTGATTACACTATATGTGCTTCTCGACAGTTTGTCCCCTGGAAAATTAAGACGACTTTCATTTCTCTAGCACTCGCACTTTGTCGTACGTCATCTCGCTTTATCTTCATTTGGTGAGGGGGGGGGTCAAACTTGCAGAAATCATAGCCTGGCAACCTTGAACGTAAGGTAAAATGTACCTCCTACGAAAACTCTTTCAACTCTGGACAGACAAAATGCTAATACCATCGTCGATAAATAATTGAAAGGCTGACAACGTGAAGAAACACAAATGGAAGAGCTGGAACATTGTTCCAGCTGATAAATCAAAAAATTACATGTTCAAACTAACGTGTCGGGCATAATTAATATTTTCTGATTTCAATTTTGTTTTCGTAATTTTATTCAGCATGTCGAATTTCATTATAAAATCATTACTTATCGAGCTGTTATATATATATATATATATATATATATATATATATATATATATATATAATATATATACACACACAAATGAACTTCAAAACAAAATACTTCGTTCAACCCGACTTTAAAATCAATACACATTAACTCAACCCGTAACTAGATTTCACATATTCGATAGCAAACGACGCTTCTCTGAAAAGGTGAAACGAATTACTTCGGTTAAATATTTGTAAATTTGATTTAATGCATAGAATGAAAGTAACGTAAACAAGTCAAAATAAAGTTTACGTAAATATACTGATTAATATCAAACGTAGCGTAAATTCTCATGTAAATCTATGTAACAAAGAAGACCAAAAGGCAAAAACTATCCGCACTCGCGTTTTCTTGATATGTCTGTGCACCGGTATGACGTAAGTTCATCCAATGTAACCAATCGCGATTCGGAAAGTATTTGCGTATGTAACACTACTTGGGGTCGTGAACTCTAACCTTTTCATTTCGTACACAGAACCTTGTTACCGTAGGAAGAGATCATATCTAAAGGTAAGAATAATACTGTGTATAACTGTATTCTAACTTGCCATATACTAGATGCGTATTATTAAGAATATGTGTGGAGTTTTGTTTGTGTTATTGTGGCCGTATGAACTCTGTTCACATCCGTATGCCGGCGGGAAAGGTGTGTATTCGAAGAATCCTTGTTTCTTTAAATTGCCAGTCTACCAAAACTTCTTTCGAATAGGCTTAGCATTAAGATTTGGAAAAAAACGTGTGCAGCGATTGTCATTCAATACTTATGCAGTGTTATTAGATTATATAAAATTTACACTTCCCCTCTGTATTCAAGTGATGGTCAGGTCATATATTGAGCATTGGAACAATTCTTATGATTCGCGTGTTTTTTAAAGGTACGTCTTTCAGAAACACACCGTAGGTATTGCTTGACTAAATTACTACGAGTAGTGAGTTGAGATATAGAAACCACTATGATTTCGTATGTGTCATTATGTATATACAAAAATATAAGCTCTTGACCAGTTCGGTGTTTAGACTCGCAGCTTACCCAACATACGATTTCACTTTTCCTTTAGATTGCTTTTATTTTTCGTATTTGACCATGATCAAAGATTTACTAATGATGGTGCACGCTCTCATTTAGCTGCAGAAATGAGAATTTGTATCCCTGATGTTGTCATTCAAAATTATGCGACTCAAGCTTTAAAAATAATAAAATAAACAAATAAAACTATTAACTGTGTACACAGTCGAATTCTTTGTATTAATAAATAACCAGGAAGAAGTTTAGTAATTATATATAGCTGTTAGTTTTTTCGTAAATAAACGTGTAACTTAATGCATATAGAAAAATTACTTTTTTTTTTACCTATATGTTACTCTTGCTTTACTTGATTATGTAATAATTATGTAATACACCATGCAGAAATGTAAAGGATCCGCTGATATCTTTAGCAGAGTAGAAATACTGCTGATTATTCAAGGATATTATAGAGGGAGTAACAGGGTAGGGTGGGAGATGTTTAAAATTTGACTAAATCACGCTCATTCCATGACATGTAATGAGGGATAGAGGTGATCACCATGGTTAGATCTGCATTTTTATTTTAATACTTTAGTACTCCTTTATTCTATTTCTGTTGCCCACATTTGGCACTAGTTGCTATAGGTTCTTGTGGCCTTTCGTGTATGGATCAGATATAAAAACTAGCATTTTGTTTTCCCCACAAAACAAATTATTATTCTGCTTTGTATTGTTATCACTCATTTGAACGGTATTCAAATGACTAATAACAATATAACTCCCTCATTACCAGGTGTGAATGAGGGACCGCACTTCGAATTTGAGATAACTCCGCATTATTTACGGAGACCGTAGGACTAGCCCAGAACTTGATTCATTGGAAAGTCAGGGATGATGTTTTGAATGTTATGTTTATGAACTTTTGAAGAAATTACTACTCCTGTGATATAGCCACAGTTTATAATAATTGACTCGCATGATGCACACCGCGTTTATCTTCTTGGCAGCAGAGAAATATCCATATGGTGAATTTCTTGTTTCTGTGGATAATCTTATTTAAGTAAAGGAATAACGATTTCTTTTATTTCAGTAAATTGTAACAAAATACATAATTCAGTAACGTAATAATGAAATCGTTGCTTATTATAAGCAGTTGTGCTCACTGTAGTGAATGCGAGTAACCAGTCGATTGTGAAATAATCAAAACAGGAGACGTAGAAATGACTCCAAACATCTTTCTTGAACACACACACCATTGGAAATTCCACCGATTAAATGCCTATACGTTGGGTATAATCCATTGTAAATACAAACGCTAATTTGTGTGCGCGCAGAGAGTGGGGGGGGGGGGACTGGAGTAAAAACTCAGGGTTATGCATAAACACAATATGCAATATTAAACATAATATTGTTTGTTGTGTGACGTAAACAAGAGAGAAAAATGTATAACCAAAGGAACTTTTAGCGAAATGAAATTATCTGCGTCTGTCTCTCAAATACAAATTTAAAATGTTGATTGTGCATATTCTTGAT
The DNA here is from genome assembly GCF_054136105.1 of Typopeltis vanoorti. Lineage (NCBI taxonomy): Eukaryota > Metazoa > Arthropoda > Arachnida > Uropygi > Thelyphonidae > Typopeltis > Typopeltis vanoorti. The sequence goes on along the minus strand of NC_143570.1, from coordinate 100,278,898 downwards.
AAAGAAATAAGAGTTTATTAGTTAATTCATACAAACTGAATTAAAGGTGTCTACCAATCCTAGATTTTAGCATCTTGTTGTTAAATACTGTTGAAAACTTCAAATTACATAAGGCACCGAATGTTCCTTGTTGATAAATGAGCATCGAAACTAATCCAGAATAAGAGATTCAGATAGCAGTATTTAAGATAACTGAAACCACGCGGATTTCAGGGTGCAAAGAACCTTGCCTGCGCTGGTCGCGATTTCTCCAAACATGTGGTTCAAAAAAAATCTTTAAAGAATAAGGGACTGAGATTATCAGTAGTATAGTCGCACATATTCGTACAAAATTATTCTTGATACAAATTGTTCATGTGACGTTGTCATCTGATTTTACTGCTATTATCAACTGCACCACTTTTTTTTTAACCTTGTGTATTGAAGTCTACGACTTTTTCGAGTTGATAGTACCTTATTAATTTTTTTTAATAAGTGATATATTTTTACCCTATTTAATTTTACTATTTTTTTATAACTGCTTGTTTCAGCTCATAGCACTGTCTTCTAAACTGAGTTTTTTTTTGTTGTTGTTATTTTTTTATGTTGTTTCCACCCACAAAAGATTTGCAAACCTATATACAAACATACTACGCTTTGTATGGTGGGCTAAGGATTTTTTTTTAAACGTCCATGTTACTGGTTTCAATTGGTGTGTTCTTATTTGCGAAACCATTTAAACTGAAATAGCTTTCCGAACACTGACCCGATTGAAACCATCGGTCAAGAGTTATTAGCCAGAAACGGAACGAAATTTGGTCAAACGTGTTGCAACTTTTCACCAATTTGATGGATTTACCACTAAGAGAGAGTTCTTTCGAAACGTGGTCAAGTAAAGATTTTTGCTACTGTTACAAAATAAGTGGAATATTTTTAAAAAATAAAACAAAGCAGGTTCGTAAGCCTGAACATTTCTGTTTAAAGAGTTTTGAAAACTGTTTTTAACAAACGAGTTGAGGTTTGTAATTAATAGAATATATCAGTGCATCATTTTTTACATGCTTATACTATTCATGGATAAATTCTTCACTGCGGTATATCACCTGTTGGGGTGGTGGAGATTACTACAGCAATCTGCTGTCTTTAATAATTCAGAACAGAATAGAAGAATAGCCATTACTGATTTATTTGCATATTCCACTTGTGACCTGTTTTGTCATTCTTATAATATCATGCCGATATAGAAGCTCTATAGTTGTGTATTATTTCTAACATTGTAATTTTTTTTCTATATGTATAATGTAAATATATGGCTTGTGCTATAGCAAGGCAAATAACGAAATCTTTCATATATACAATAAAAGTAAGGAAATAAAAGCAATGAAAGTAATAATTTCTCAATATGCATTCAGAGAAAGAGAGACACTACCTCTTGGAAAGTAAATAATGTTGACTTTTTATTTTAAACGTATAAGAGATTACTGAAATCGTTGTGCTATGTCTTTCGGTATGTGCGGTATGCTTTCATGTAAAATATGATACAAGAATATGATTTATAGTGACTGTATCGCATCGGCTACATTTATATTTTTGTAGTAATCAACACATTTCCTTTTTCTGTTCTTTATTCTTACTTTTTCCCTTTTAACTTAGTAGTCTTTATATTATTTATCACTTATACAGTACTTTGTATTATATTCCTAGTATTACTTTTAACATCTTATTATGGTATTGCTATAATACTTCTGTTACATCACTGTTGTATTATATTCATATTATCACTTCTATTTTTTACTATTATAGTTAATCGAAAAATTGTATTGTGAACAATTTCAAGTTAGTGTTACATGTAGACAGAAGTGTTCCCTCCTCCCTAATGCATAGAACGTATACTTGCAGTTTTACATTGTTAATTTGGTCATGAGTTTAAGATGACTGCAAAAAATAAAAAATAAAAATAAAAATAATGTAAATTATTTGCATTAGCATTCCATTTTTATTGGCAATATAATTTTACTTTTCGCAACAATTGGACCGTTTTTACTCGCAAACCAATTCAAAATGATAATTCCGTACATTTAATTGCATAAGCTTTGTTCTTCATTTTGAAGACTGATCGATGAAGAAAAAAAATTTATTGTTATAATATAATTTCATTTTTGTTGGCAATTCGAATTATGATGCTCTCTTCCTGGCTTGATAAAATTTTGATGAAATTTATTATCTTTAGATTTTTTTTTTTTTTTTTTTTTTTTGCTATTTAAAACTTATTCATTATTGTTTTGTACCGTTTTTTTTTCTTAGGAAAACCAATTTATTTATTTATTATTATATTATTTTATTTATTTGTAATGTGACTCCCACCCACGAAAGGTTAGAAATCAATAGTACGTTAATATTATGAATGACTTAAGGGTGTTTTTTTTTCTTATTTTTAACGTTATTTTTTATATAGTCCGGAAAGCCAGCTTTAGAGAATAAACATGGACTTTTTTTCACAGCCACGTCAATCCTCCAATAAACAGGGAGTTGAGATTCATTTCCCACCTAAAGAAAATCGCAAACATCGTGCAGGCTTCAAACTCGCAGTCTGTTCGGCTAAAGTGCGGGTATGTACGTTATTGATGCTACCGAAGAGGCAGTATCTATTAATATAATATTGCCCAAACAGCTCCGTGTTCAGTTGTAATATGAATTGTCGTCGCTGTGTGGTTGACAGAGCTCACGTTCCATCCGCGTAGTTCGAACTGTTTGAATTCAAATAGTTTGAACTCTGCGGTCGGAACTTTTCATTTAAAATTTGTAAAAAAAATGTCACGTGTCAATTATAACACAAATTGTGAATTACTAAATAATTTTTATAATTATTCGTGCTTGATTAAAAATAACTTTTCCAAAGTATTTTTGCCTGCTAAGAGGGTACGCCAGTTTTAGTAAAACTTTAAAAGGAGTATGCGGGTACTGAAAGTTGTAAAACACTGACTTAAGCGATGGACCACTAACGCTGGCTTCGTTAAAAGTGAGCACATCAAGTTTGTGGATCTAGAATTCATCTATAAAGAAGTTTAGCAATAAAAATATTGATGACATTTGTTAATCTTATTCGCAGTCTGCTACGCAAGCCATTCTAGAACTTATTTTTTATGCGCCTACAAGGTTGGAAGAAGCTGCATTGCAAACTTTTAACTGCAGCCGAGAAGGTAACACGGACAACGTTCTTCCAGAACATACCCACACAAATCTTGTCCTTACAGACACTTGACTACTACTTCGTTTTCAGTGATGTTATCTTCCGTCTTTTTGGGGATGGAGGAGAGATGTTCGCAACCGGAGAACGGATCTTCTGCGTGTTTCAAGGATGGTGCAACATTGGAACGTCGGTTTCAAGAGACCAAATTTCGTCTAGGACTTGATGAACCTTTAAAGAGCCTTTCATCTGAAAATGACTGCCCCCCATACCTTACGAACATCGCAGGGGTTTTCATCCTCTAAACAGGCTTATCGGTTGGGAGAATACAAGCAATTGTGTGGCTATCACAGTAGATGTTTGCATGCGACTCTCCTAAAGTGTTCGTGTTGTCACAGACAAAATTATACAGCCTGTTTTTTCAGTTGGCAAAGATATATGTGGGCATGCTGAAAATTGGATGTGACCTTTAGTTAATGGAGTTTCCTCGGGAAAATTTCTATTTCAAACAGGATCGAGCTCCATTTCTTTTACAGGTGTCTTTGTAGACGTTCTGGGATGCAAACCTGTTTAGGGTCTTGGATAAGGCATATATTGGTTCTGTAGCTCGCTATACCACGTTATTGGTTCTCATGCGTTATCTACCGATGTTACATTTTCTTAATGAGCTTAAAAAGCGAATATCATTTGCCAGCTGCTGATTATGAAGTTAGTGGATCGCAGTTGCAGCGTCACTGGCAGACTACATATTGAACATTCGTAGTAAAATTTGATAACTTTGGTTTGTTCCATGTGTAAGCCATTTAAAAAATTTGTTTCTTATTATCATCTAAATAAATCTGTGTTGTGTAATTAAAGCTGAGTGTAGTTAATTGATGCAACGTCGATATGTTGATTCAGTTTTTGAGTAGCCTTTTTAACAATCAAAGCTTGATATAATATCAGTTAGCTTCTACTCCCCTGGCGTTCTGAATTTGTTAAAAATAAACAAAGTATCCAATTTTTTTGTGAAACATTTCGTTATATCTGTGGAGATTTTAAAATGATTAACGCTTCTTGATTTCACTTTATTGTCTTGGAACAACCTTTTGAAGTTCATTTAAAGCAGTAATCGCAGATTTCCTTCAAAAAAAACTTCAAAGCAGAAAATTGCAAATCACTTATTTAACTAAACAGTAATGGACATAAGGAAGGCTTTCATCAGGAAATATCGACTGGAGACAAGCTGTATTAGTGGAAGTTATGCCTGGCATATTTGCCTAACAGCACATTGGTAAATGTCTCCTCAGAGAAAAGAGTAAACGTAAATCATCTCTGGCTAAATTTTATTTTCATTTTACTCAAACTAGCTCATTCTCGATCCATTAAAAAATTGTCAAAAAAAATTGTAAAGATTTTACCACAAGTCATTTAGTGTAATCTGTATAAAAAAACATCAGATTTTTTTTTTTTTTTTTTTTTTTTTTTGCTCTGCTAGTTAAGGCCGATTTTGATTGCTCTCATAACGATAATGTTAAGATATAGAATACTACGTAAATTTAGAATAGTGGGAAATACTGCTTAAAGTGTTTTATTATGGAACTATTATAGATATTAGAAAGATATGGGTTTAGTTCGGTCGGTGGATTGTATATATTTGCTCTTTGATTAACTAATATCATGAGACGATTTTCTTTTAGCATGATTTGTAATGGCTTTCATTTTCATAATATATTTTTCTTTTGCCGGATAAACTAAAGTTCGTGTCCTGAAAAAATTTCGTCTCTTCGTCTTCGGAATTTTGAATGTTAGTTGATTGAAATTATGGCTGAAGCAGATAACACTACGAGCCTGGTGTATTACGCATGTTTTGAGCGATGAAAAACCAGGGATAAGGGAGGAGAATCTCTTCCATCCCCGTATGAGACCAACTAACTCACCTTTCGATAATAAAACCTTACGAAATTCTTCGCGTCCTAGACGGGATTCGAACCCACATCTGTCCAGCTGTATGGCTTCGTCGATACTTACTTGGCGTACAGAGGCGCTGGAATTGTGAAATAAAGTAAAATATAATCATCATACTTGTCAAGGATTTAGGCCTAGAGTGGCCTTCGACCTTAGAAGTCATCATTGAATCTCTTAAGAGGACAACTTGGTTTTCTTTTTCCTAATGGTTTGTAATTTAAGGCTTGTTTTGATAATCTTCCTGTTTTCATTCTTTCAACGTGTTCCATCCATTTATGTTTTATATATATATATATATATATATATATATATATATATATTATTTATTTTTTATTTATTTATTTATTTATTTATTTTTTTTTTTTTCTATTACTGATTCCTAGTTTAATTCTTCTTTCATAATTTCTTTTGTGATCAAATAGAGTATACTTGGCAGTTTTCTCATAAACTTCATTTCAGCTGTTATTAACCTTTTGTCTTTTTTGGTTTGTTGTCCAGATTTCACTTCCATACAGTAGGACTAGTAGGGCTACTGTATTATATACTTTTAGAACTAGGATAGTTCATTTGTTATTTATTTTTAAATATTTTGCAATTTTTAGGTTTATATCTTTTTTCATATGTAATCATACATCCTAGATTAAATATAATCTAAGTACTAATCCAGAGAAGTTGGATTATGTGATTCCTTTTTTCTGTAGAGAGAATATTAGTTCATTTAAATATTGAGTTGTCCGCGCAGTTAGCCGAGTGGGTATGCGCTTGGCAACTATATGCCTGGGAAAGGAGTGTCCTGGGTTTGATTCCCATCGCTGACATGAGGAGCTTAAGGATCTTTCTCAGTCATAGCCAAGTTAACCGGTCTTTGGCTTGGATTGCACGGTTTTTCTCACCAGTTTATCTGTCGTATTTCCTCCCACAAGTAAGCAAACTGGCCCCTTGAATACATGCATCTACAGACATAGGACACACCTGGAGGCACCTTATCTTCAGGATGGGTTTGGCTTAGAAGGGCTAAGGATAGCCCCATAACAAGCCACTAGGCCTAATACATGAAGGGAAGAAGAAGAAATATTGAGTTATATTTCATTTTATATTTGTGTAGTCTGAACTTCGTAAAATTAGGTGGGCATGACTTTATGAGCGTTTTTAACAAATTCTGCAGTTCTTGGCTCTCTCCGCTCAGGCCTTATAGTATTGTCGAAAGAGATGAATGAATGTCTCTTGGCTGAAAAGACGTGAGCTTCATCAAGTCCTGTCTAAAAAACATGTATTGCCTTTTTACAAGAACTTTTTAAGTAATAGTTGGTTAACCAATCTCATATGGAGATGATGGGTGTTCTCCTGGAAACTCAGCTGTATCTCAAAAGAAAGGTGAGCGATCCAGGAAATAAACTTCAATTATAAGATTTGAGAAATTCCCCTTGTTTATTTCATAATAGACTCCCCCCCCTATAAATACAAAAATAAATGCAAAACCATCTTTATTATGATTGTGTGAAATAATTTTTATATTTGTTGTATTCTGGATTTTAGCAATAAACATGGCTGACAAGTCAGGAAGTCCACTGTTCAATGTTTGGCAGTTGATAATGTTACAGTTGAAAATCTGGATTCAAAAGAGACAACACATGTCAGCTAGAACAATGTTTCTTTTAATGTGTTGCTAAAACTTGTAGTAGGGTTGTTCACAGTGGTGAGCTATAAGGGGCTCGCGTGAGCCCTTTGTTAAATTTTTCTCAAATTTGCAAGCCCCTTGTTCTTCTTGTTTAATAATCTTGTAGAACTAGAAAATACCACCGTGGAATGTATACATGCTACTATAATTGCTACTTTAAATTCATATGGATATTCTGATAACTATATAAAAAATCATTTCATTACATTTTGTTCTGATGGAGCTAGTGTAGTGATAGGAAACAAATCAGGTGTTACAATCAAACGTCTACAAAAATTTCCCAACATTGTGATTTGGCATAGCGCTCATTGTTTACGCTTAGCATTAGACGATTCGATATAAAAACATTAAAGAAGTAAATCATTTTGAAATATTTATGGATAAATTATATGCTTTTTATCATCAATGAACAAAAAATCAACGAAAATTAAATATGATGGCAAAAGACCTTGGTATCGAAATTTTAAAGATCGATCATGTGTGTTGGACCACGATAGGCAGCTTGCAGTTTATGAACGGCTCTTGCTTTGTGGAGAAATTACCCAGCTTTATGCAAGCATTTTGCATTGAACGATAAAATTTATCGTTTGATGCATAAATTAAATTAATATTTAATATAAGGGCTTTTTAAACCGACTTCTCAATTTGGAATTTTTAAAAGATCTAACATTAATGATTGATGTCCTACAGGAATTATCATATATGTCCAAAGCTCTACAAAGTCAATATAAGTATTATAAGGGCTAAGTTAGGCTTTTTTTTTTGCTAGACGATGCAAGCCCTTTGTTAAAATTTCCATAGCTCACCATTGGTTGTTCATATATATCACATATATTCTGTCACATATATATATATATATATATATATATATATATATATATATTCAAAATTCATTTTTACTCGGTTGGAATATTATTTAAAAAAAATCGGTAACAGTCATTAAACCTTTTTATATATATTTATGACAGAATTACCTAATTCTGTCAAAGGGCAGACACCATCAATGGGTGATTTGTTTGTTCAATGGTTTTGTCTAATAATCCTATATGACTCTATCAAAACTTAAAGAATATGGAAACAAAACCCCATCAGTATTTTAATATGATAATTGATTTGAAAAAAACATTGAAAATAAAAAGAAAAAAAATAGACATCTTATCTCAGAAACACATGCAGTATGCCTGCAGGTAATGAAAATGAGTTAGTTCTTAAGGTGTCATTTTTTTCATATTGCTTCGCATTGCAAAATAAAACAAAAGCCACCATAGAGAATGCGTATTATGCCTTTCACTTTTGATACTTGTGCTATGTTTGAAGATAAATTTAAGAAAATAAAAACAATATCCTTTTCTAATGATACCGTTTTTAAATCTTATAATTATGATGAATGAAGATATTCATCAGCAACTTTAAAAGTTAATTTATGATCTTCAGTTAGTTGACAGGAATTATTTATCTATGTTAGGTGCATAGATTGGGAAGATAATGAAATGAAAGAATTTTTGAACTGCTGGGAACTGAAGTGTCGCACAATTGTTGTCATCGGGTTAAAGTACTGATTTTAAAATGACGCTGTCATAGTTTGTACTAATGGTGCAGCTAATATGATCACTAGTATTAATCGCAAAAATGAAACGCATAATGCCAAATGTAGAAGGCACACGTTGCATGATATACCAGAAATTTATGAAGTAAGTGTGCTGACTTGAATGCAGTATTAACATCTTGATTGAAGACTGTTTGCAGTATTATGTAATGACATGAGGCTCTTCTTATATAATGTTATTACTGTATGCAGAAGGTCGCTGCTTTCAAGAGGTCTAACATTAAAGATGCTGAGAGGACGAATTTATTTCTACCAAATAAAAATGAGTGCAATTCTTCAAAAACATAGATTGGAACATGAAATATATTTGTAAGATAACATAATTTCAACTTCTTAATTATATTCAGTTCTTGGATTGAATGAATGATTGAATCGATTTCTGTATATATCAGAATACTTTTAGATGTGTAACAAGCTTTGCTGCATTCACAGAGCGAGAAACTCAACAATGAAATAAACTTTCTCCTACAAAATGCTAGACAAACTGTTCCTTACATTTGTTCTCTACTTAATCATGTGTTTTTTTTTTAAGGAAATTAAATAATAATAAAATTGAATCACAAAAAATTAATAGGAAATAATGCCTTTTTTCTTTTATTAATTTTTTTTATTGATCATGAATGCACACAGAGACTGTAAACATAAAATCTGATTTAAGTGAGATGTTAGGCATTAGTGTAGAGCATCAGTTCCCAACCGCTGGTATGGTGAACCCCAGGGGTACATGCTGGGCCATTCAGGGGTACACGAAAAATAATCAGTAATGGCAAAAAACAACTAAAGTAAACAAAATGCAAAACGTTAGTTATGGAACAATAAATGACAGTATTTAAAAATAGCTATTTTAAAAACAAGGGATATAATTTATAGAAATGGGTTTAAAAGGGGTACAAACAAGTGGAAAAAGATTGGGAACCAATGGTTCCCAATCTTTTAATAAAATTGGGAATAGAATAGGCATCACTGCTACCCTGAAATGTATCACTAATTTTTCCATTACTGCATTCCATGGAAAAAAATAATAATTTCAGCATACTCAAGGAATAACATGAGCATATAGGTGGAATTTTTGTCCTTGTTACATTATTATTATTATTATTATTATTATTATTATTATTAAGAGACTCTCCAGTGAGTCGGTGATTCATCGAGGGAACACGCACCAGCTATCGTACATGTTCTTGAATTCATTCACACTGGTTGCAAACACAACATCCAATGGCAATTCATTTCAATCATGCACCACTCTGAGAGAAAAATATAGATAAATTCATATTCCACATAAACACAATCCACTTGGCAAAACAATGATGTTGAAAAAGCACAGGATACATCAATGGCTGCTAGAGGGGGGGGGGGGTAAAAAAATTAATTCTGCCTTGTAAATTGATTATTATATAGTGTGATATGTAGCTTATCTTTGATGTAGTTTATAATCTCCCTGGACCATTTTATTAAGGAATTTGTATTAAAGCTGATATCCAAATAAAAGATACTGAGCTTTAGTTCTGTATATTACACTGATGATATTATCTTTCTAACTAAATTTCCTTCAAATTATTTAACTTATGTGATAGGAAAATCAGCAGTAAACACCAAACTACTAAATAGACAGGAAAACAGAAAACATTCACATCATTCTCAGTAATGAGCTTAAAGGAATAGGTTCCCTACTTCAGTATTTACAAGCACTTTTTAGTGAATATTTAATTAAATATGGAAATAGAAAAGTAAATTAATAGAATTCAGTAACATATCACTACATTTTTGAAAGGAATCGTCCAGTGTGTTAAAAAATGACAGCTTTGATATACTTATTCACTTATGAACCTTGCTATAGAGGAAGTCTCAAAAAATGAAAAAAAAGAAGGATGAAATTGTTCCGCTTCACTGAGGGGAGGGATTTATGATCAAAGTTTCAAATTCTGAGCCTGTCTGTATGTGAGGATTGTGATCAGGTAAGGAATCCAGAATTGGACTGATAACAACAGAATTCTTTCTGATGGTAAGAAAATGTTTGTTAAAAGTTCATGTTTTAGCAGTCATTAATACAACGGATGGGGCTAAGGGATAGATATCCAGAATCTGTTCTTTAGAGAAGACATATTGAACTTTTTTAAGTCACTTCAGGCCTTTAATAAGCAGATGGTGGATTCATACTAGGTGATGAAATTCATCTCTCTCCTAAAGGTATTCACAAATATCCATGCCTGTAGTGGAATTCAAACCAAGAAACTAATGCTGGATAACAAAGACATTTTCCACTTAGTTGATACATAAGCCATTTGAGCACCATCTTATATTTTACAACAGAATGACAAATGCATTGGACAAAAAAAGTTTTATTATTATACTTGGATTTTTCAGAAGCCTTGGATAGATTGCCTTGTGATAAGTTCATAACTAAATTGGATAGGTTATCAGATATACTGTTTGACACCGGATATCTAATCATGCCAGTGCATGACTTTACATTTACTGACATCCTTCTTCCCATGCTCATAATTCCAGCCTTTTCAAATCATTCTGCAAGTACTATATATCAACCAAATTACTGATTTAAACTACCTATCTTTACATCATGAGCAAATAGTATGTCTCCTGTCAAATCCTTCCCAATGTCATTAATGTACAGATTGTTTAACAGTGGATCAAAAACGAATCCTTGTGGTACACTGCAGGTTACCCTAAATTTTACAGACTCACGTCTGCCATATATCACTTTTTGATATCTGTCAGTCAGCAATCCTCTTAATCCATGCTAATATTTTATAATCCAATCCCATATTCTCCAATTTATGCAACGGTTCTTTCATGCTGTATTCTGTCAAAAGCATTAGCAAAATCCAAAAGTATTGTAAACGGATGCTGTTTGTTGCTATTATTTAAAATGTCTTTTCTCTATACTTTATATACTGTCATTCTATTTAGCTGTGTGTGCTTTATCTCTCGTAACCTTACTCACTTATTCTACTGCATATTATGTTTCTCCACCTTCCGTATTTATTAGTCGTATGCCTATGAACACCAAAAAATCTATTTTTCAGACTGCACCATCAGTATATCAAATATTTGGCATAAGACTCAATAAACTTCCCGTAGATCTCTCTCTCTTACTATAAATTCCGTCAACAAAGTTTATATAAACAGTCGTGGTTCTTAAATAATAAAACTGCGCTTTTAATGCCTTAGTTGTTTCCCACTCATAAATCCAATTTATTTAGGAACATTGCAGTTGTAAAATAAAGGATCAGGCAACACTCTTTTAACAAATAATTAAAATGCATTTATTTGCATATAATACATGAATTAAACAATAGGGAGATTGCTTTCTCTATCCATTTATAAAAAAAAATCTTTAGCATGAAATTAGAACTCTTTTATTTCAACATTAAATAATCTCTTTAACTCAAAAACTTATGTACTCTCTGCTTACAATTCCAACTTATTAAACTTCTGATATACTCGCAAAGAGGTTAGCTAACTCTCTGTTAAGTTAATTTTACAAAATTTATATCAACTTCCAACATGCCAATTGATTCTCTTAAAGGCACTTCTTATTACTATTGAACAGGCTCTTAAAAGTCCATCTACAACTTATTATGAGAGGGAACATACAAAAAGTTTGAACTTACAAAAGACTCTGCATCACACATTCAGTCAAAAGTCTTTCACTACAGTCTTATGGCATTTCTTTCTTCAGATCTCGAATTTCCTTCACGAATGTCTAGCATTCAGCAGTATCTCATCGGGAAAATAGTGGGCTGTGGACTGCGACTGGCAAAAGGTTGTTCTCCCATGGCGAAAAAAAAAATCTGAGTGAAGTTGCTTTGGGTAATTTACATTGCCTTATTTCCTCTGCTTGGGCTTGCCGTAAGGCCTGGACGACTGGCTTTTCTATCTGTCATTTCCAATAGCTCTAACTGCCTCCTCTAATGACCGTAATTGCCGCCAACCGACTCTTATGGACTCCTGAATCTGTTTTCTCTCTCTGACAACCTGGAAGCCCCTTATGCTCGGCTCAGTCCCCTTTTATTCCCTATTCTCAGGACCTTGCACTAAGGATAGTAAACCTCGACGAATTCGGCATGACTCTTTCATCTTCCTTTAAGTTTGACCCACTCTTTGTTCTCCTCCGTGCATTCTTTTGACCGTATTTTGCCGGGCACGGACCTCTTTGATACTTCTCTTGTCCTTTCGGGCCGTGGAAACTTCCCTAAACCTAGCAGCACTCTTGGATACTAACTTTAAAGGTGTTAGCGCAGAGCTTGTAAGTAAGCAACTCTTATATACAAAACTAATAAACAACTTTTCCTGCGCTCTTACACATAACTATATACAAAGTTCCCCGATGGGAAAGCATTGCCTTTTTTTTTTTTTGATGTTAAAACAGTAAATACATTCACTTCCCACGTAGTTAATTACATTAATAAAAATACAAAAATAATCTTGTTTGTATGTATGTAACAGTTCACATGACACTTGACCTCTGTATTAAAAAAAAAAAAAAAAAAAAAAAAATCGATGTAAAGTGCTTTGGTATTTTTAAGCTACATCGAGATTTTACAGTATCATGGTGTATCCATTTCCCTTGTCTAGTCCAGTGGTAACATTATCGAATGTGAGCAAGTTGCTAAAATCCATGCTGTTTATTTCAAAGTAGAGATTCTGTGTCAACTCATTTCTGAATGCAAGTCTTAACCAACATTTCCAAAATCTTCACCACCACTCCTGAGATACCAATTGGTCTATAGTTGGATACATCAGTCTTTGCACCACTCTTGTGCAATGGGATTACTATACATTGTTTCCACTCCTGCAGATTCTTCCCTTTTCTCAGACTCAAATTATATAGCCTGGTTAAAGGAATAGCTAGTTCAGCTATTACCTGTGCTGATTTCCCATCAATCCTATTGCTGAATTCTAATTCAGTTGTGAAACAGCTCTAATACTTCCTCCTCATACACCTGAGTTTCTTCATCCAGTGAAGATTATTATTATTACCCAAGACCCCATATTCACACATAGTGTGAATTCCTTTGTGAATTGTGCTCCATTTTTTTTTTTTTTCTCTTAGTAACTCAAGTGTTGTTTAGAGGTTCTGCTTTAGAGTTTCATGTTATTTTTGAGTTACCGAGAACGTGTGGTCACAGCCCGGAGTATTGGCAGCATTTGGTATAGACGAATATAGCGTTTATGTGTGTGTGTGTGTATTTTTAGCGTTTTTATATATATAATACAGTGTTTATTTAGTCTTTATATATAATTACTTTACTAAACAATTACTTTAGTAGTTCCTCGGCAGTAAGGAATGATGGCAGATTCAGCTGCAGTCGCAAATGGCATGTCGCCAAGTCCTCTGCCGTTTAAGAACCCCATTATAAGTAAGATAATGAGGGACTTTGTGGCTTGCAGTACTTGCGCATGTATGCGTCTCGGGAGTTGGATATGTGGCTGGTGAGAGAAGGGGGAATGTGCGTGTGTGTGCGAAATGCAGGCAATGGGAGGAAATGGTTATATCAATAACTGACCTAGTTGCTCCAGGAATGGGAAATGAATATCGGAAGACGAGTAATGTGATAGGAAAGAATGAAGGAAAAATTATGAATGAGAAAATAATAGTTGATAGCGTGGAAGGCATGAGTGACTGTGAAATTTTGGCGATGGTTTTGGCTAGGAGAGTGAATTTCGATTTAGAATCACTGACTTGCAGAGGGAGATAGATGGGCTGAAAGAGGAGGTGGAATGTCTTGTGAATGAGATTATGAGAATGAAAGAGATAAATGCAAGGCGAATCAGAGTAGGAGAGAGGGAAAGTTTTGGGAATGATAGAAGAGGAGATAATGGAAACAGCAGGAGAGAAGTATGGGAATGTTAGAAGAGGAGAGAATGGAAACAGTAGGAGAGGTAATGAGAGAGAGGAGATGGGAATGCTAGAAGAGGAGAGAATAGGAGAAGTAAAAGAGATGGAATGAGAGAGATGTATGGGAATGGTAGAAGAGGAGAGAGATAGTAGAAGAGAGGGAATGAGAGAGAATTATGGGAGTGATGGAGGAGGAGAGAATGGAAACAGTAGGAGAGAGGGAATGGTGAGAGATGTAATGTATGGTGACTCAATGATCCGTGGTGTGCAAGATAGGATGTGTGAGGAGTGTTTGCCTGGATGAACAATAGAGAATGTGGCTATGACAGTTAAGAGGGGTGAAAGGATGGATGAGATGATTGTGATGGTGGGCACGAATGACTTGAGAGGCAGTGTAAATTGGGCAGCGAGAGATGTGAGATTCTTGCTTGAAGTTATGCAAAAGAAAACGCAGAGAGAGGATTATGTGTATATTGCCCAGATATGATAGTGACGAGCTGAGCAGAAAAGAAGATACTGAATCGCATAATAGCCAAAATGTGTGAGAAGAGAGGGTTGATAATAAATGGATGCTTGGAGGGTGTTTGAAGACAGAAGGGAACTGTATGCTAGAGACTACTTGCATTTGAATGAGGAAGGATGAAGGCATCTGGAAAGATTGTTGTTTTCTGAACGAGTCAGTGTGTCAATGCAGAGAAACTAGAATTCCCAGGGTAGATGGTAGCAGGGATGGCCTGTTGTGGGAATGGGTGCTTGGGGGAAGGAAGACAATGTCAGGAAACATTGAGCCCAGGGGGGGAATGGAGATGGGACAATGATAGGTATAGAAGCAGTGACATTTTTATGCTCTATACTAATGCAAGGAGTATCCAAAATAAAGCAAATGAATTGGTGGCACTGATAGCATCAACCTGGCCAAAGATTATTGGGATCTTTGAGATGTGGTTGACATAGGATGATATAATAACCGGAATTGAAGTGGCAGGGTACAGCATTTTTCGGCAGAATAGTAAAGGAAAACGTGGTGATGGAGTATACGATAAGTGATGATTTATGTCCTCTTAGAGTAGAGACTTTGGAAGGCAGTGAAACAAATGGTTTTGAAAGCATATGGTGTGAGGTAGAAGTGGCCAAGACAGGATATTTATTGGGGTGTTGCTATAAACTAGGGAGCACAGAGGGTGGGGACCAGGAGATGTTTAGGCCGTTGAGCTTGGCAAGTGCAAAAAGAATGATTGTTATGGGAGATTTTAACTACAGCAGTATAAGCTGGGAAGAGGAAAATGCAAGTAGTAAGAAGGGGATAGAATTTCTGGAATTCTTGAGGAACAAATGTCTTCAGCAGCATGTGATGGAGGAAACAAAAGGTTCAAGAATTTTGGATTTGGTCATAGCATCAGAAGAGCTGATAATTAGTGAAATGACATCTCTCCCACCAGTTGGAGAGAGTGACGATGTGGTGTTTTGACTTGGAAGATGAACAGACATGCACGTGTATCAAAGAAAAGGGAATGTATGTGGAATTATAAGGCGGGTGATTATAGTAGTCTTAGGTATCAACTAGGGGCTGTTTCATGGAGGAAAGAATTGAAAGGCCAGATATCATTAGTGCTTGGGAAATTGCAAAAGAATATTTGTTAGCAGCAATAGTAAGCTGTATTCCACTGGTGAAGAAGCAGATACAATTTGGTGGAAAGTGGATGACAAACGATATCAAACAGGAACTGCAGATAAAAAAGAGATTATGGAAGATATTCAAGGAGAGGGGTGGGGGGACAGATACACGAAGAATATAAGGCGCAAGCTAGGAGAGTGACCAGAATGGTGAGGAAGGCAAAACTGGAATATGAGAAGAGATTGGCACTAAGATCCAAAGAAAATCCTAGGGAATTTTTTAGCTATGTGGCCAGTAGGCAGAGAAACGATTGTGGGAGAATGACATTGCGGGATAAAAATGGGAATAGAGTGACTGATGTAGAGAACATAGTGCAGTTGTCCAATGAACACTTTATTGGAGTATTTCATCCTGGAGGAATAAAATTTAATACTAGTGGGATAGGGCAGGTTCAAGGTTTAGAGGTGCAGGAGGAGAGTGTTCCAAATACTGAGTACTCTGGATGTCAGTAAAGCAGTGGTACTGGATGGTATTTCACAAGTTTTGAGAGAATGTGCTAAAGAACTGACAGCACCTTTGACTTGGCTTTTCAATGAAAGTCTGGCTGCTGGAAAGGTGCCCAGGGAATGGAAGGAAGGTAAGATAGTGCCATTGCATAAGACTGGTAGCAGACTGGAAGTGTCTGATTATAAGCCTGTTTGTGTGTCATCAGTAGTTAAGGTCTTGGAGAAATTAGTGATGGACTATATACAACGTTGGGTAGATGAGATTAATGTTCTCTCCCTCTCTCTCTCTCTGAGAATCAACATGGATTTGTTAAGGGGTGCTCTTGCTTTAGTAATATGGTTCACTTTTATAATAAAGTGACAAGAGCAGTTGATGAGGGAAAGGCATATATTGCAATTTTTTTTGATTTTGCAAAGGCATTTGACAGGGTGCCACATGATAAGCTGATATTTAAGTTGCAGCACGTGGGTTTAAATGTCGGGTTAGTCAAATGGATTCAGGATTGGCTGACTGATAGGTATCAGAGAGTTGTGTATGATTGGGCAATATCAAGGAAGCAAAAGGTTACAAGTGAGGTTCCACAGGGCTCAGTACTGGGGCCTGTATTGTTCAATCTTTATATCAGTGATATTGTCAATGGATTGCAAGAGGACATTCAGTTGTTTGTGGATGATGTGAAGTTGGGAAGGGTTATCAGTAATAGTGCAGATGTGGCAGCCCTGCAAGAGGATTTGAATAAACTAGACAGATGGGCAAATAAATGGGGTTGACGGTTCATTGCAGCAAAATGTGAAGTCCTTGAGGTTTGGGATCCACCGATGGGAGGATGCGTACTCGATTGGAAGAGGTAGGGAAGACGAGATCTGGGGGTGATGATTGATAGAGAACTGAAATTCAGGGAGCATATTGCAAAGGTGGCGAGGGTAACTCAGAGGATTGCTGTAATACTGAGAAGGATGCTGACCTGCAGAGATAAAAGAGTTATCTTTCCATTGTATAAGGCCCTGATCAGACCACACTTAGACTATTGTTCTCAGATTTGGTCCCCAGGATTTGAAGGGGATAAATTAACTGTGGAAATGGTACAGAGGCAGATAACAAAGATGGTTTCAGGACTGTACAATATGAGTTATGAGGATCGACTGAGGGAATGTGGACTGCAGAGTTTGGTGGATAGAAGGAGAGGTGATATGATCGAGACTTTTAAACTGTTGAGAGGCAGTTACAGGGTGGACATTGGACCGTTCTTTCACTTGGCGGAAGAGTAGGAAGGAGCGATGACAAGGAGCCATCCCTGGAAGTTACGAAAGGAGACTGGGGAGTGGTTTCTTTGCATTGATGGTGGTTGAACCTTGGAATGCATTGCCTGAGAAAGTGGTTGGAGTCGGGACGGTTAATGGGTTCAAGGAGTGGTATGATAGACTTTGTATTTCCTGAAAACGACCTCCCACGATTAGTCTTTTGACTGCATTGGAAGCCTGGATAATAATAATAATTATAATTTTTTCTTTTACTTGCAGCATGTTAGTACAATTCTTCAGGATTATCTTTTGCTTGCAGAGCCAGTTTTGTGCTTGATAAGATTACGCATCCATTTGACTCCTACCCTATTTATTCTTCAAACTCTCTTGATATTCTCATATTGCATTGTTTAATTTTTTAAATGCTTCCCATGCATTGTCAATATTCTTCCCATCCAGCAACTAATACCATTGTGCTGAACTCAGTATTACTTCTCAGTTTGTCACAATTTCCTGCTTTGTAGTTCAGCATGTGACTTTTTCTGGATGGAATATTCATAAACTTAGCCGCTTTCCATGTGAATACTGCATAATCACTGTCAGCAACCAGAAGCAGGATCATTACTTCTTTAACTGAAACATCCTCTGACACTATAATCAAATCTAACATTCTTTTACTTAGTTTCTTCTCTATAATGCTTGAGTTCTCTTGCAACAGCTCAATAAATTCAGTTTCATTCTTTTCATGAAAATTTACTGTTAACCAATCAATATTTGGATAATTTTCCCCATTATGATTAATCTTTTCACACTAATCATCTTTATTTGGTGATGCATTTCTTCATCACCAGTAACTGATCCACTAGATCTGTAACAACACCCCCAATGTATATATGATCTTGTTAGATTCCATCTCACACCAGATGGCTTCAAATTCACTGCCACATGAAAAACTGTTGCTAGTATTACAATGATGTCTCAATACAAACTGGATTCAAGTCCTCAGATATCATTAGCAGCATGCCCCATCCTCTTCTATTCTGTCTATCCTCCTAAAAATATTGTACCCTTTACATTCAATACCAATTAGTATGTCTGATTCTGATAGCTAGGTCTTATATGCATACACCTGGTTGATAGCTTTTAACAAAATGGGCACTCATTAGTTGAACAACCTCTTCTGCATCGGCAACTCTCATGCCATCTGCATTTAGAAGAGTTATTCTTTCTTTTTTTTTTTTTTTTCTGGCAACATATCAGTAGAATTTTGGTGAGTTGTCTTTAGCATGCAGACCAGTTTGTTTTAATACTTTGACTTTGCTTTCCATACAATAGTTGCAACTATTCTACTGTACTGTACCCTTTACACTTGATACCAGTTAGTATGTCTGATTTTGATGGTTAGGTCTCACTAATGCCTACAACGTGAGATCCCATCATATTGACCAAGGCAATGAACTCAACCCCTTTTCTTTCTGATACTCCTAGCATTTGTGTACAGACAATAATCTACCTGCATGTTACTTTGTATACTCTTGTCTGTAATCTGCATGTTGCAGTTGGACAACTTGCAGATCTCTATTCTATAGTGCCTTTTATATGCAGAGAACTTTGCACACATTTGATGGGCTCAAACAGGACAAAGACAGTTGAAATTGTTGTCTCAATCATTTCCATGATGATGCCCATTCTCATCATTAACAGTTACATAACATTGTCGCTCTTACACACACACACACACACACACACACACACACACACACACATTCTTGCCATTTCTCCCATTATAATGTAGTGTTCCTGATTCTGTGTTAGGTTTTATTAGCAGTTATTAGGTTTTCAAGACCCTTGATATCAAATGCATTAGACTGTAGTCTGTCCCTCTTTTATAAATCCAATCTTCTCTCAAATCCAAAAACTCGCATCCATTCTCTCTACACCACCTACACATTGAATTGTTTGCCATCATAGCCCTTCTTCTTAATTCATTTTTGTCATATCGAGATAATATGCTTACGATTTTCACTGTTTTACTCTTCACTGTCACTTATTCCAACAATCCTTTCATATCCTCTCTCATACTGAACTTATCGCTAGTTAAGTCATTGGTACATACTACAAATTAGATCTAATTTACTTTTCTGTTCTGTTCAGTTGTATTTGTTATATTTTTAATTTTTGTTAATAGCAGTTAAATTAGAACACACCTCGGAATGGAAAGATATATCAAGAGGAGTACGACAAGGATGTACCCCCTCACCTCTGTTTTCAATATATATATATATAAATGAAATATTAACAATCTGGAAACAGCATAACCCATTTGGTATACAAATGCCCCCCCCCCCCCCCAAATGAAGATAGATACACTACTATTTGCAGATGATCAAATAGTATTAGCTACATCAGAAGATGACTTACAAAGATCATTTAAATCATTAAATGATATCTCAAAGCAATATAATATGACAATATCCAAAGAAAAAACAGAAATAATGGCATTCAAAGGAGAAAACCCAATAAGAAGTAAAATAGTGATAGATAATAAAATACTAGAACAAGTAAACACTTTCAGATACTTGGGATGTGATCTATCATACGAAGAAAAAAAGACATAGACACTAAAATATCAAACTTTGTCAAAGTAAATGGCATAATAAATAGTATATTTAAGCCATCCCTGGTACAAAAACACTAGAATCAGACTATATAATGTCTTGTCAAAACCAACTCTACTATACGGAAGCGAAACATGGACCATGAAAAGGAAAGATGAAAAACAAATTCAAACAGCAGAAATGAAGTTCCTCAGAAAAACAGCTGGATATACCAAGTGGGACCACAAAACAAATGAAGAAATCTTACAATCCCTAAAAATCAAACCAATTAATTACTACATAAGACAGTATAAACAAAAATGGCTAGAACGTTTAAATCAAATAGACAACAGCAGACTACCAAAAATAGTATACAGATACAAAATAAGTGGGAAAAGAAGAATCGGAAGACCAAGAAAGAGATGGCATGAGACCGGAACAGGCCACATGGCCTATATTCCATGATAGGCAGAAGAAGCAGCAGCTCTGGGAAAACTTGAAGTTATAACCCATTCATCAATAGCATGTTTTATAATAGAGTCACCATACCAAATAATCTTTTTCTTTTTACAATCAACATTAATTACTAGCTTACCTAATTCCACTTTGTTTCTTATTGTGCTGCTTAATTTTCCTTTTCCCTCCTATGTTCATTCAAACACTTCTCAATATCCTCCTTAGCAGAGCAAGCCTTTTTATTCTCAACTTTGCTTCTCTTCTTAGTTATGCTTCTTGTGCATTTTGGCACCCTTAAAACTATTTAATTTACAATATCTTTATAAAAAAATATGTTATAAAACATGAAATACACTTAGAGTACTAAAATACAAACACCATAAAAGAGATAAAATTCACCACTTTTACAAGAGCACCAAATTCACCATTCCAATCACAACGTAGCCCTGAACTCAACACCAAAATAGTATGTTTAAATTTTTATTTTACTATTATTATATTTTTTTGTTTCAAACCCAAAACTAATCAAATTCCTGAACTGAAACTTAAGAATATTAGTAAATAAATCCAATTTGAAATAGTGTTCTGGATTAAGCATTTTCCCCTATTATCATCAGTAGCTTTCTTCAGTCCATTGCTGGATGAATACCTCTCTATACTTACATAAACCAAGAATATAATTTCTTGGCATCTTGAATTTATAATATAGCCAAGTGGATAAACTTTCAATAAGCTACATATAAATATTAGAGCCTAGTTGTGAAGATACTTCACATGCAAACTATGTTTGCTTGTTTCGCTTGGATAAAGGATTAAACAAGAATAAAATTTCTTGGCATCTCTAATTTTGAAACTTAATTTCAAAGGTTAACATAGCTTACTGTTTGTTTGATTTCTAATTTAATTTATTTTTGGTTTTTCTAATAGTGTTTATTTTTAAAAATGTTATTTTTTTTCTGTTTTTATTTTAATTGCACATATTTCAATTCTAATTTTTCAATGTTAATCCATGTGTACTTCAGAATTGCTCATTATAAATATTCACTAAAGTGCATCTCAGCATAGTTGGTTGTGTCAGTCAGTAATCTAGAAGCACCAATACACATTTTTAATTTTTATGGCTAATTTGCCTATTTTTCTTTAGAAGTACCGCTTTTTATGATGTCATTGGCTTTTTACTCAATTTTTAGGGCATTACTGATGTTTTAAAGACATAGATATATGAAGAATATAAGGAAGGAATCATTTTGGATATACTTTTTTTAGGATGTTTGTGGTTGTCTTTTTGAACAGCACCTGGCATATAGTGATAAATATTTATGTTACTGTGGAAGCATGCCTAAAAGGATGGGGGGGTGGAGATAGAGAGATGTGGGAGAATTATATATTTTTGTGGGTAAGAGACAAAGGTATGTGAATTTAAAACCCCGGGTTTCAAGGGTGGGCTGTGAATTCTTTGCGAAAAAGATGAAACAAAAATTTTTAGGGAAAGGGGAAGGATAGAATATGATGATACAAGATTAGGAGTGCGAGTGTGACAGGGTTTGCAGTTCCCAAAAGCTAACATCATTCAAATCCAAATATCTCCCTTCCAGACTACAAAATACTTATGGCAGTACTGTTCATGAAGGACAAAACCCACTGGTACCAAGTACTGCCATTATGCTAATAAATTTGCTTTCAACTTCTTGTTCCTTTTGGATATTTTACTTTACATGAACCTGTACAACAAACCTCAGGTCCGACAGTGAGTTGTAGCTAGAGTTGTATACTTTTAAAAAGGACTGGAGACTCTGAATTCTTTTTTTTTTTTCCATGTTTTGTTTCAGCTGCTCCATATCTGTTGGGTCATAATTCATGTATATTTTTTGTTTTATTACTGCCAAAACTTGATACTTAACTTAATTATATTTGCATATTATATACATTAGTATACTAACATTTTTATTGGTAATATAATCATTTATTTTTAATATAATACAAATATTTGTTTTTTACTTCAATCTGTATGTACTTGTATATACATGCGAATTGTACTGGGTGGTCCAGAAGTAATAAGACAGGCACAGAATCCACGTTTAACCAGAAATTTTATTAACAGAACATAATATTTAATAATAACAATTAAAAATTTGTTAATAATCGAAATAATAATAAATTTATAAAATAACGAAATTGTAGTGGCTGGTTCTGGAAACTGCTGGAAAGGAAAGCCTTAAGGAAAGGCTAAGCACCCATGAATTTTAATATGGAATTCAGGGCATTTATTGAATTATTATTATTCAGGCCTCCATGCAGTCAAAAGACTCGTCGTGGGAGGTCCTTCCTAAGAAACACAAAGTCTATCATACCACTCCTTGAACTCATTGACCGTTCATGCCCTCACCACTACATCAGGCAATGCATTCCATGGTTCAACCACCCTCCATGCAAAGAAACCACTCCTCACCCTCTTGCTCACAGTTTCCTTTCGTAACTTCTAGGGATGGCCTCTTGTCATCGCTCCTTCCTGCTGTTCAACCAAGCGAAAGAACTCCCCAGTGTCAACCCTGTAACCACCTCTCAACAGTTTAAAAGTCTCAATCATATCACCTCTCCTTCTTCTATCCACCAAACTCTGCAGTCCACATTCCCTAAGCCGCTCCTCATAACTATCATTGTACAGTCCTGAAACCATCTTTGTTATCTGCCTTTATACCCTTTCCACAGTTAATTTATTCCCTTCAAATTCTGGGGACCAAATCTGAGAACAATAGTCCAAGTGTGGTCTGATCAGGGTCTTATACAATGGAATGATAACTGTTTTATCTCTGCATATCAATGTCCTTCTCATTATTGCAGCAATCTTCTGTGTTACCTTCACCACCTTTGCAATATGTTCCCTAAATTTCAGGTTTCTATCAATCATCAACCCCAGATCTCTTGTCTCCCCTACTTCCTCTAGTACAACTTCTCTAATAAAGTATGAAGTATCCGAAACCTCAAGACCTTACATTTTGCTGCATTAAACCTTGCCCCCATTCATTTGTCCATCTATCTAGCTTATTTAAATCCTCTTGCAGGGCTGCCGCATCTGCATTATTACTAATAATCCTTCCCAGCTTTGCATCATCTGCAAACAACTGAACATTCACCTGCAATCTACTGACAATGTCATTGATATAAAGGTTAAACAATACAAGGCCCCAGCACTGAACCCTGTGGGATGCCACTTGTAACCCTCTGCTTCCTTGAAACCTCCCCACCATTCACAACTCTCTGAGAGCTATCGGAGCCAATCATGAATCCAGTTGACCAATCTGACATCCAGACCCATGTGCTGCAACTTAAGTATCAGCTTATCATGTGGCACACTGTCAGATGCCTTTGCTAAGTCTAAGAAAATGGCAGTATATGCCTTTCCCTCATCTAATGCTCTTGTAACTTTATGATAAAAGGCTAGCATATTGCTAAAACAAGAGTCCCCCTTCACAAATCCATGGTGACTCTCACAGATAACATTACCCTCATCTGCCCAATGATGTATATGGTCCTTCACTACTTTCTCCAAAATCTTGCTAACTACTGATGACACACAAACTGGTCTATAATTAGACACTTCCAGTCTGCTACCGCCCTTATGCAATGGCACTATCTTACCTTCCTTCCATTCCATGGGCACCTTTCCAGTAGCCAGACTTTCATTGAAAAGCCAGGTCAAAGGCACTGTCAGTTCCCTAGCACATTCTCGCAAAACTGGTGGTGAAATACCATCCAGTCCCACAGCTTTACTGACATCCAGAGTAGTCAGTATTCGAAACACACACTCTCCTCCTGTACCTCTAAACCTTGAACGTGCCCTATCCCTCTAGCATTAATACTGACTCCTCCAGGATGAAATACTCCAATAAAGTGGTCATTGAACAATTCTACTATGTCCTCTGTATCAGTCACTTTATTCCCATTTTTATCCCACAATATCATTCTTCCACAGTCATTTCTCCTCCTATTGGCCACATATTTAAAAAAATCCCTAGGATTTTCTTTGACTCTTAGGGCTAATCTCCTGTCATATTCCAGTTTCATCTTCCTTACCATATTAGTCACTCTTCTGGCCTGTGTCTTATACTCTTCATGCATCTTCTCTTCTCCTGTCTCCTTATATCTCTTCCACAGCCTCTTTTTCGCATGCAATTCCTGTTTAATATTATTTGTCATCCACTTTACTCCAAATTATGTTCTCTTCTTCACTCGTGGTATACAACTTACCATTGCTGCTAACAAATATTCTTTCATAATTTCCCACGCACTAATGATATCCCAGGCTTCCAATTCCTCCATCCATGAAATTTCCCCAGGTTGACGTCTAAGACTATTATAATCACCTGCCTTATAATTCCACATACGTTCCCATCTCTTTGATACTCCTGCATGTCTATTCATTTTCCAAGTCAAAAATTCTACTATATTCCACTCTCTCCAACTGGTGGGAGAGATGTCATCTCAGTTATTATCAACTCTTCTGATGCTATAACCAAATCCAAAGCTCTTGAACCTCTTGTTCCCTCTATTACATGTTGCCTAAGCCATTTGTCCCTCAAGAATTCTAGAAATTCCATTCTCTTATTGTTACATGCATCTTCCTCTCCCCAGTTTATACTATTGTAGTTAAAATCTCCCATAACACTCATTCTTCTTGCACTTGCCAAACTCAACTGTCTAAACATTTCCTGGTCCCCACCCTCTGTACTCTTGGGTCTATAGCAACATCCCACTAAATATCCTATCTTGCCCACCTCTACCTCACACCATATGCTTTCAAAATCATTAGTGTCACTGTCTTCCAAAGTCTCCATTCTTAGAGGACATAGGTCATCACTTATCATAAGCAGTACTCCACCACCACGCTTTCCCTTCCTATCCTGCCGAAAAATGCTGTACTCAGCAACTTCTATTCCTGTTATTATATCCTCTTCTGTCAACCACGTCTCAGTGATCCCAATAATTTTTGGCCAGGCTGATGCTATCTGGGACACCAATTCCTCTCCTTTATTCCAGATACTCCTGGCATTAGTATATAGCATATAAATGCAGTTGTTTCTATACCCAGCATTATCCCCCTCTAGACTCCACTGAGCCTAGTGTTACCTTATGTCCTCCCCCTTCTCACAAGTACCCATTCCAAGTACTTCTCCCAAGTACCCATACCTTGTCCCAGGGCAGTGAATATTTTAATATACATAAGCAAATAATATTGTTAGTCTCCCAAGTTCATAATAAATATAATTTAAAAAATTATTTTTTATTTCCTTTACTGTTATACAAATATTTTTATAAATAAAAGTAAATGTCTCCATGTTTATTTCATATATATATATATATATATATATATATATATAATTTTTTTTTTTAACCAGATTGTTTGGCTTGCATGTGTTTTATCTAAATGAAAATTGAAAGAAATTTAATAATTTTTAAAATATATTTTTTAATAAGAAGCATGAATTGATTTTAAAAATGTTTCTTGGAAAGAATAAAGATCCTGATTTCAGAATCATAGCCGTGAAAATATGATCAAGAAATTTGAAAAATTAGCTTGTGATGTGATTTGAGAGTTCTTATCTTGCACTTCTGTTCATTAAGAGTAATGAACCGAAGAAACAAAATAAGACTTCTTCAGGATATAAAAGATGAAAATGGGGGGCAGAATGCTTGCATTTCAGAATTATTAAATTACTATTGGTATTTTAAAAGAGGAAATGACTGGTAAATTACACAATGAAGGCCACAGAGCAGTTTTATTAATTACAAATTTCTTTAAACAATTTATTAAAAGTTTATCAAGGAAGAATTGATATTAAACTTTATGCTGACTAGCAGTAATAATGTACTCTAAGGGGGAAAAAAATCAAATGATTGATCATCTAGTTGAGATATTGCAGTTACAGATGTGACACAGACCATTATCTAAGCAGACCTGTATAGCATATTTATAGAACCATTCTGAAGTGTGAGATTAAATGAGATATTAGCTTGCTTATGAGAATGTGCTAGCGAAGTGATAATGACTTTAACCAGATTGTGTAATTTGAGTCCCAGGGCAGTGAAAAGAAGTGAAAAATGATTCCAATAGTAAAGTTCTTTCCAAGACAGATGTAGTTGGTTGCTGACATTCTTACAACTGGTAAACTTCCCACTATTTTTAAAAAAGCAAAGTATTTTCAATTTTAAAGCCTGGTAAGCCTAATCATAAACCGGAAAGTTATCGACCTATTACTCTCCTCAGTTGATGTTATAAACTCTTTGAAAGACGTATTTATAATAGAATAAGCTCCACAATTTTTAAAAATGTCCCAATAGAACAAGCTGGCTTCAGACCAAATTGTGGGTGTTGTGACCAGGTTCTGTCTTTGGTAACTCACATAGAAGCTTGTTTTCAAAAAGGTTTAAAAACACATCAGCAGCATTTATTGATTTGTCGACACCGTTTGGAGACAAGGCCTTCTATATAAATTATATAAAATTATCCCATGTAAAACAATAGTCCATATTATTAACAATATGCTAAGAGATAGAAGATTTATAGTGACTATAGGTAATAAAACTAGCAGTGAAAGGAAGTTAAATAATGGACTGCCACAGGGATCTGTTTTATCTCTGTTATTATTCAGTCTGTATATATCTGATCTTCCCGTCACTATGTCAAGGAAATTTTGTTACGCCGAAGATATAGCAATAACTACACAGCATAAATGCATAAGTTGTACAGAAGAAATTCTAAAAGCTGACTCAACTATTCTGGATGAATATTTTAAAAGATGGAGACTCTGTTTAAATAGGAGCAAAACGGTGATATCGTGTTTTCATCTAAATAATAACTTGGCAAATGTGAAACTAAAAATTGAATTGAACAACACTATACTTCCATATAATACATTCCCTAAGTTTTTGGGAGTCTCACTTGACCGTTCTCTCACTTTCCGACAACATCTTTCAAACTTGGCATATAAACTAAGGACACGTAATAATATCCTGCAGAGACTCCGTGGCACTACCTGGGGTTCAAGAGCCTCTACTCTTCGGACAACAGCCCTTGCTTTGGTATTCTCAAGTGCTGAATATTGTGCTCCTGTGTGACTAAATAGCGCTCACACAAGGATTATCAATTCTCAATTGAACAATACCTTAAGATTAATTGCCGGCTCTATTAGATCGACCCCAACATATTGGT
Source organism: Typopeltis vanoorti (assembly GCF_054136105.1). Classification (NCBI taxonomy): domain Eukaryota; kingdom Metazoa; phylum Arthropoda; class Arachnida; order Uropygi; family Thelyphonidae; genus Typopeltis; species Typopeltis vanoorti. The sequence continues at coordinate 100,251,012 of NC_143570.1, read as the reverse complement.
TACCTCTTTTAGCAGGCATTATTCCTACAGAACTACGTAGATTGAATTCTTTAGTCCGTGAATTCCAAAAAAATTGTTGGTAATCTGAACCTACCTATTCATCAGGATCTCCCAACTCTTAACGTCAATAGATTGAAATCTTGCCATCCATCACTACGAGCAGAAGAACTTGTGCTAAATAATTTTAATCCTTTATCAAAGTGAGAAGAAACATGGAAGGAAAATATGAAAGAATATTTGCATTACATCTTTAAAGGTGATCAAATCATCACAGGATCAGATCTATCCCGCAAAACATGGACGGTACTAAATAGAATTCGGACAAATCATGGCCTATGTAGAGATACTCTCTATAAATGGAACAGACAAACATCTCCAGAATGTGACTGTGGTGCTCCACGACAGACTATGCAACATATTGTAACAGAATGCATCTTCCGTGCTTATCAGAATGACTGGAATGACTTTTTACAAGCGGCTCCTGAAGCTGTGACCTGGATTACGAACTTAGATCTCAATTTATAATGATATATATGTTTCTTTTCCTTATTATAACATATTAAGACTTTTACTTTTAAGTCTTATTTTAATTTTCCAACTTCTTGGATTAGATCTGTGTTTTCCTTCAAAGTATTAACTTAAAATATTTTAAATTCTTCAATTCTGTTAATATATAATGACATCATGATTCTCTTTTTTAACATCATGTTTTTGCCATGAGCTATGTATGTATGTATAGAAACAGGTAGATACTGTAATGAGAGGCAGCATGGTTTTGTGAAGGGTGAATCATACCTTGGTAACTTGCTCACTTTTTATGATAAAGTAACAGCTATGTTGGGTAAAGGAAATGGCTATGTGATTATACTGCTAGATTTTTGCAAAATCATTTGACAGGGTACTGCATGGAACTCCGTTACATAAATTGGAGAAAATGGTTTGGATGTGAAACTGGTGGCATGATAAAGAGTGGATAATAGGCAGACATTAGGAAGTAATTTATAGAGGAATATAGTACAGTACAGAAGAAAGCATGGGATTAGCAGGTGTGCCACAAGGCTCTGTACTATAGCCACTACTACTTAACCCTAATGATATAGGAAATGATCTGTAGGAAAATATATAGCTTTTTATTGATGTAAAAGAGCAAGAGCAATAGTTAGTTAATAAGGATGATATTTGGATCTTGTAGGATGGGCAGTGAAGAATGGCTGTCATTTTAATGTAGCAAAGTGTAAGGTGATGTATTTGGGGATGTAAAGATTACAACTGTGTAATATATTGATGGAACTGGGTGACAAAAAATTAATTAGGCTAGGGATATTTTGGTGCTAGTGTACTCAGATTAATGTTTAGAAATCAGTGGCTAAAGCCAGTTTACAGCATTACTTGATTATTGTTTAAATAGCTCATATGATTTCCTGTTACTGAAGAATGCACTGACAAGATAGAGATAAGTAGGTTTTTATACTCTTTTATAAGGTCTTAATAAGCCCCCAATATATGGGGAAAGGATTCAGAGGCAAGCAACCAGGATGGAACCAGGTCTGTTATGGTCCATATGAGGATATATTGAAGATTGGTCTATTACAGAAATTGGTTGATAGGATGGAAAAGGGGGAAATATGACAGATACATAAGTTGCTTAAAGGATTTTGTATGATTGATAAGGAAATTTTTCAGTATATGACACTCTGGAAGAACCAGCAATCACCCTTCCCTAGAAATTAAGAGTATAGTTAGCAAGGACAGGAAGACTAGATTTTTTGCTTGGAGAGAAGAATAAGCAATCAGTTGAGTGTTTTGTCAGTGAATAAGCTGAAAGCAGGACGGGTATTGTGCAAATGATAGGGTTTGGTAAAATGTTAGTGCATCTACCACAATGAGTATGGATTCCATGGAAGTGCCCATATAAGAGCTTGCACATTTTTTGGAGTCTAATAAAAAGCAGTAGGCAAATACATGTGTAAACATACTACATGTACTAGCCAGTTAATTAGAAATTTTGAAGAAATCAGTGGTTTCCATATAGAAATGCAACTGCCAATACTGATCCTCTTCAGTTCCCTGCACATAGTACAGTGAGATATGGATTAGGAACAGCATTTGTTAAATGCTTTGGTCAATTGCTATGTACAGGAAGTTCTGCTTGTCCATACAAGCCTTCTCAGGTGACGGTAATCTTGTTCCTGACATAGGACCAGTTGCATTCTCTTCGAAAAGCCATAGAGGTTATTTTTCAACTGATTAAACACCACTTGCATATTTCACCTTTTGAGAAACCAGTCAGCTCTGATGTTTTCAAAATCGTGGCTCCAGGCAGGACGGCACCCACGATAAGCCCTTTGATGAACTCCAAAATCCTTTGTTTTTCCCCATTGTGCTCAACACTTTTGACAATTACTGACCAACGGTATTCTTAAATAATTGCCTAGGACACGTGGTGATGCACGTGACCAAGTATTTTGCATATACACTGCATAAGTGATGTTTACGTACATCCACATAAAGGTTTCTAATATCAGTAGCCAGTATGTATAGCATCTCCATAGTCAGCTAATATGTCTCAGATTTACATGAATTGAAGTTATGAAAAACTTTATGGCTTCTGATAATGTTTCTAAAACTTCACGATTGATATCTAAACCCAGTGGTTTCCAGATGCAGTGTAACTTCCTTCATTTTCTTTTCATTAAATAAGTTTTAACAAATAATTATTATATTTTGTATATCTAGAACGTATAATTATATTCATCTGATGTAGTTTTCTCAGATTTTGAAGCCTAAGGCTGGCAGAATGTCCATGACTTCCTGAAACTAAATTAGCAGGATCTAAAAAAAAATTTTTTTTTTTAAATCAGCTAATGCCTTTTATTCCTATATAGGGAGAAGGCAGGGCCGTTTTAGCCCTCTGTGGGCAGTTCAATCACCACTAGTACCCAATCAGAGATAGCTGGCCCAAAGCTATCAGATGTTCCATAGTGGTTCAGATGTATCAGATTGTTTATACAGTATGATATTTGGGAAAAAAAACAGTACTGAATAACTACAACGATGTGTTATTGGAGTAAGTGGGTTTATTAACAAACAAATGTATGTTTGAATGGCAGGATGATTATAATTAAAGTTCAAATTTCAAAAGGCCTGTAATTGGGTAACTACTCAGCAGAACAATTTAATATTTAACATGATGATGTGTGCAGCAATGGGATTTTATTTTGTTCAAAAACCAACGTTCGTTCTAAAAGTTGCCAGTAGGGCGATATATGGTGCTGCAATGCATGTAAATTAGGTATGATACACCTGGTATGCAGTGAAACGCATCGACCGTACCATCATGCAAATATCCCGAATGCTTCAAAAGAAGCTGATATAAAATCGGGCAGCTGTGGAATAGTTCATTGCATGTGAGCTGACAATGTGTTAAAGCACAGTGTTACGATTACCAAAGAATCGCGCACTTCTCCTGAAGCTGTTTTACCAAAACAGCTGTTCTTTCACAGCATTGCGAAAGTTCAGAACATTAAATGGATTAAAAACGGATGCTATGACTGCAAATGGTTTATTCAAAATGATCCGGAAATTAGATGCCAAACCTGGTAGAGGACGGAATCCCATCAAACGGCACACAGTGGAAGAAGCAGCAGAGGAAGAAGGGATAGCAAATGTCATAGGAAGCAGCAGCGCACGGTTCACAAAATCGTGAGGCAAATTATGCGCTGTTATCCTTACAAGATTTCCCACGTTCAGCAATTGCTTAATATCTAGAAACGGGTTCAGTCCGAGCTAGAAACTTTGCAGTTTCTCGCTTGGACAGAACTGGACAACGACTGGCCATGGAACATTTTCTGAACTGACAAGCTCACTTTCATCTGGACGGTACTGTGAATAACACAACAGAATTTGGGCAACTGCAAACCCAGATGTTGTGTCACAGATTCCCCGAAGGTCGCCGTTTGATGTGGTTTTACAGCGGAATTCATTATCTGACCTTTCTTTTTCGAGGAGCTCAGTCCTGCTGGTCGCGTTACCTGCACTGTTAATTATAATATGCAGTCTCTTAGCCAATCGGGTGATTCCAGCACTTCAACAGCGTCAGTGCCTAGAAGAAAAAAAAAAACAGTTTTTTTTTCCTTCTGGACAGTGCTCCTCCTCACATCGCCACCCCTGTCAGTGGTTGCTTCACACATTTTACCAACGCACTCTTCGGATCTGAACCCCAGTGACTTTCGGCTGTGGTGGGGGAAATCTCAAAGACGTCTATCGTGGAAGAGCGGCATGACATGCCATATCCACAACATTTTGAGTGAAATTCTACGTTATCTGTGGGAGAGCATGCGACAGCATATCGAACATGTTGTGTAACCACATAATGCACCTTGTGTATCCTACGTTTTGAATTACCCATTCCTGTATTGCAGTGCCATTTATCAGCCTAGTGGCAACTTTTAGAACTAGCGTTGGTTTTTGCAAAAAAATAAAATTCCATTGTGACACACAATGTTAAATATTAAATCTTTCTGCCGAATAGTTACCCAATTACAGCCTTTCGAAAGGTGAACTTTAATTATAATTATCCTGTACATCCACAATTGTCGGTAGAATCTTGGTCGAATTAACGACGGTAGATACTACTTGCTCGAAACGGGCGCATTGTCTTTGAAGACAGGTTTCGTAGCACAAGCGAAGGTTCTGTCATCTTGGAGAACAAGGGTTGAAATATCTGATGGACATATCGTGTAATTTTATCCTTTAGTACATCAAAGTTTGAAGGCGGATCATGGTGGAATACCCATTGCTTCAACATACCCCCAAACGATTTGCTCTACCAACTCCATATGAACGAAAATAATGCTCAACAATAAACGTCTTTTATTCCAACGTCAACATTATTTCTACAGCTAAATGTAATGGCGTAGATTCTACACGTGCTCTTCTATTAATGTGCATGCAATCAAACGGCATAGCACATGTATTGAGGGGAGTATCAAAATTCAATACTTGTTTTGTGCCATGCCGTATTTTTGATACGTTGTAGTAAGGTAGCCTTTTTCTAGCATATCCTGTGGTGGGTGCTCAAAGCAATGATCAGCAAGTCTTGAATGGCCATAGTCATGGAACCGAATGTAGTCCTTGTGCTTGGGGATTTTTAAATTGTTATAAGTTAAAGAAGTCCTCCATTGAAGGCTGCGTCGTTGGGGATTACGATTTTATTGGCTGTGTTTTAATATGGTTTTTCACGTTTGCTTATGCGAGAATGTTAATTAGAAGGCATAGTATGTATTGTTGATCTCAGGTTCATGGCAATATATTTTACTCGAGAATACTCTTTCTGCTGTCCATGCAATGCCGCGAAAGTTTCCTTCGCATTCCAGTATATGTATACTCCATCTCGGATAATTAAGTGCCTGACAAAGTACTTAGTACAAGGATTATTCGTTTTGTGACTAGAAAGTCTTAAAGTTCGGTTACATCAGAGAACCAGTGATATCTGATGGACAGCCTATAGAATCAGTATTATTCTCTGCATGAGCAGGAATTTATTTCCTGATAGTTCAAGTTATTTACCATAAATCGATGGAACTTCATACAGATCTAACATAGACAATAGCTACTTTATGTGTATGATAAACAAAGTAGTGATGTTTCATTGGCCGATGAAATCTGGCATTCAATTTTGGAATTCCTCTGTACACAACATTTATTGTGTGTGGATCTCTTGCCATCACACTTTCCCCCCATGTGCTGTACAGACGACGGGAAATCTCCCACAGCATGCCTCATCTGATCTTTTACCATAAGGCCATCAAAAAAACTCGGTATTCACGATACAAATTAAGTCCTCTTACAATGATACCCATCCCATATCACCTTAACAAGCTGTCATACTTATCTGATTTCCACCTATCAACATGGAAGCCAGTTGATATATTGTGTGATCCACACACAATATATCAACATTTCACAACTGTACACAACATTTATTGTGTGTGGATCTCTTGCCATCACACTTTCCCCCCATGTGTTGTACAGACGACGGGAAATCTCCCACAGCATGCCTCATCTGATCTTTTACCATAAGGCCATCAAAAAAACTCGGTATTCACGATACAAATTAAGTCCTCTTACAATGACGCCCATCCCATATCACCTTAACAAGCTGTCATACTTCTCTGATTTCCACCTATCAACATGGAAGCCAGTTGATATATCGCCTACCTTTACTAGCCTATTCCTAAAGAGAAAAATAAAGCTGCCTTCACACTATTTTGCCGCAGCTCTCACTGCAGTACCCACGAAAATAATAGAACAGTCATTAACAGCCAACACCATCTGGAGACCCAAGAATTAATTGGTATCACCAGTATGAAATCCTCCATTCTTGCTCCACAGCAGATCTAACTGTTACCCATCTTTGTACACACGCATTGGAGAAGTTTGGAGAAACTCAAAGCACGTCCAAAAAGTGTAACAATACCAAAAATCATTGATCAAGTGCACGATATGGTATTGTATGACCGGCGAGTCAGAGTGCGTGAAATTGCTGAGACTACAGGCATTTCAAAAGAACGTGTAGGATATATTTTGCATGAAGAATTGCAAATGAAAACGTTTTGCACAAGATGGGTGCCAAGCTTGCTCACAATCTCTGAACAGTGCTTGGAGCGTTTTAACAAGAATAAAACAATTTGTGTGTGTGGATTTATCACTATGGATGAGACTTGGATTCACCATTACACACCAGAATCCAAACAGTGGACAGAAGCTGGTTATTTAGCGTCAAAGAAGACAAAGTGGGTTCCATCATGGTCATGGCATCTGTTTTGGAATGCTGAAGGCATTTTGTTTATTATCTTGAAAAGAGTAAAACAATAACCGTGGAATATTCTGATCTTTTAACCAGACGAAAAAAATTTGTGAGAAAAGACCCGGTTTGCAGAAGAAAAAAAATCGTCTTTCATCAGGACAGTGCACGTGCCCACAAAGGTGTTTTGGCAATGAGAAAATTAAGGGAACTGTACTATGAATTAAGATGAAAAGCCAAAACGGCTATTTTTTTCTGGCGAGGTTGATATAAGTTAAGGGGATAAAAATCCCTTATTGTTTTTCAGCCAGTAAGGGAAACTAAGATCGAAAACTACGATCTGTAACGTTTCATGCCGACGAACTGTCAGCGTATCCAAGCGTAAGTGACCACTTGGTAGTGCCACACCACGGCAACTCGTTGCAAAGGTGGAGCAAGATCCCTCACTGTTCTTGATATTTTCTCATAATGTAAAACACAGCTCTTAAGAGATGTAGTACTGTTTTACATTATGAGAGAGAGGTCACTACCCAGACCGGTTTCAACCTTTTTTGAGGTCTCATCAGTGAGTAGCTAGACCTAGAATATCAGAGTTTAAGTGAAGAAAACTTGCATACTTTTGCTATACGATTGCCCGAAAGGTGTGTCACTATATTATATTATAACATAGTATAACTATTATAGTATAGCATGAAACGTTACATATCGTAGTTTTCAATCTTAGTTTCCCTTACTGGCTGAAAAACAATAAGGGATTTTTATCCCCTTAACTTATATCAACCTCGCCAGAAAAAAATAGCCGGTTTGGCTTTTCATCTTAGTTATAATATAATATAGTGACACACCTTTCGGGCAATCGTATAGCAAAAGTATGTAAGTTTTCTTCACTTAAACTCTGATATTCTAGGTCTAGCTACTCACTGATGAGACCTCAAAAAAGGTTGAAACCGGTCTGGGTAGTGACCTCTCTCTCTCATAATGTAAAACAGTACTACATCTCTTAAGAGCTGTGTTTTACATTATGAGAAAATATCAAGAACAGTGAGGGACCTTGCTCCACCTTTGCAACGAGTTGCCGTGGTGTGGCACTACCAAGTGGTCACTTACGCTTGGATACGCTGACAGTTCGTCGGCATGAAACGTTACAGATCGTAGTTTTCGATCTTAGTTTCCCTTACTGGCTGAAAAACAATAAGGGATTTTTATCCCCTTAACTGTACTATGAATTGTTGGAACATCTAATCTGTTCCCCAGATTTGGCTCCCTCTGACCTCTCTCTCCAAAACTAAAAGTCTTCCTCGCTGTCAGCGTTTTTCTTCGAATCAAGAGGTGATTGCAGCTGTAGTTTCTCAGAGCTTACTGAGAACCCCTACAGGGTCGGGATAATGGTGCTGGAGCATCGCTGGAATAAATAAATAGTCTTAATGGAAATTATGTTGAAAATCACAATACATTGAGAAATAAATTTAAAAGGAAAGTGGGAAAAATTTACTTTTTTTTTTTTTTCACAGAAATAAAGCTATTATGGAGGTTTGTGGCTTTCATGTAGCATATGTTACTGAAGCCCGACCTTCATAGTTTCCCTTCTTTTTAGGAAATAATTAGCCTCGAAAACCAGCTCCTTAGGCCTTGAAATGCAAGGATTAGTTTACGTTAGGTAAAAGTAACCCACATCCCCTGGATTCTTTATTAAAGGTCCCGTCTTTCTGGCGAAGTTCAGATAGTGATCACGATAATTAATAATGGCAGTGAAGTGGAATCAAATTCCATTCAGTTGATTAAAAGAATTGCGATTTGGTGACGAGTATGGTCGCAAAATTGTCTGGAGAGTGAGAGGAAAAGTAATTCCTAAAAGTCGAGATTATAAATCAAAACTATGCTAACAATGAATAAAGATAAATTACAATGTTATTAGTAGTAGTATGTTTTATATGTGCTTATTTTTATTGAATTCCAAAAGTGAAGAAGCATTCTCTTGCGTACTTGTACAGATAGATCCATGAATTTGGCTGTTATATTGGTGTGCATGGCAACTTATTATTTATGAAGTTTTGATAAATAATAAAATCCTATTCGTGTGACGGTTGGGACCGAGCAAGTCAGAGACTTTTTTTGATCGGTAGCAGAATGAGGTTTTTGTCTAGGAGGGATTTCGATTCTGTATTATTTCAAAAAAAAAAAAATTGTTTATCACAGCACTTGTAGAATTCTTCATACCTGTTTCTCATTTTACTTACCATATTTATTAGGTTGGTGTAAGAAACTAGTAGGGGTGCAGTGCTTTATCATACATGATAATTCAGAATAATTTTTTTTCTGATAACTCATTGACTACAACAAAAAGTAGTAATAACATATATTATTATTATTCCTGACACCTCCAAGGAGTCCGAAGACTCATCGCGGGAGGACACCTACAACTGTCTCAACTGATACTATTTAATAATTTCTTTAGTAACTAACACAAGGAAAATCCCAACGAAAACTAATATTTTTGTTACAGACAGCGGAAAAGGTTCGCTATTCGTGATATGTGACGCGATAGCTTTTGGGAATTAGTTTAACAACTAGTTGAAATGACCTTACACCATACTTGTGGGGTAGTTGCCCATGGCTGTTCATTTCCACGATACTGTGAATTATAACACGGAACACAGCCGACCCAGATCTTGACCTACATCCGTCTAATTGCTGTTTGTCTGCTATTACTTGAATAATTGCACAGTTTGCCCTTGTCACCATCTTATTCAAGGCTAAATGATTGTCACTACTTGTTCTGTTCTGTCAACGATTACGCTGTTTTTTTGTTTAAGTGACGTCTTGAGCCATACATTCTGAATCGATATTTGAGTAGACAACCATTGTTCATTTAAATAGCGACCAAGATAGCTCAGAGTGGGACATGTGTGAGAGAAAGACGTTAAGTATTGAAATTAAATAAAAGTGGCGTAGTTCGCCTTTGGCAAATTCATAACTATGCGTCATTTTTACGTAGTAATTTCGATAAGTAGTAAAATATCCTGTCACCCTTGACAACCTCTCCACTGCCATCTATGCAACTGTTAATGATTCACAAATTCTATGGTGCGCTAATAGTTCAGACTTGCTGAAAACTGTCGTAATATTAAATATATTATTACGCTATGAAGCTTTTAAAATATTATATCTTATATTTTTACAATTTTATGAAATAATTTTGGGATCGCTAATAAATCAAAGCTAGAAAGGAGACCGCATAGCCTTTTAAGGAATGCGGAGAACCAACCGACTTGGAGTTCTGAATTGTATTTCAGAACCAAAACCAAACAACAGTGATGGCATAACAGCATGAAAAGTTATGCCGGCCTGAGACATTGTCCGATTAAATGTCTTTCCACACACACTATTTTCGTCAGGGAACCAGAGAGAGAAAGAGGTCAGCTACTGAAAGAAACTGAAACTCGACATAAGCAGAATGCAAGATAGTCACAATACACATAAGATTCAATAAAAATGAGCTGGCAGAAGAGTTAGAAATGTACCACGTCGACATAATTGGCACAGAAAATGTTACTAAAACGAAGAAGACAAAACAGGCGAGATTTTTTTAAATAACTACAGCTCAGACAGTGATTATCAGGGAAAGGAAGGGGGTAGTATGGTCTTCAACACGAAACAAGAATATAATTTTCAGTGGCACGCGGGTGGGTGCAAACATCAAAATGGGAAATTGGATACTGCTACTTATTTGTGCCCATGGTCCAACAGGGGGATTAGGTTATGCTGAGGAAGAACTGGTGGATTATTTTTCAAATCATTAGAGAAGACAGCTAAGGAAAAATGGTTCTTGTTGGGGATTTGCTTTACTCTTTTCTCCAAGTTTACAGCTAATAATAAAGATAAGTATTTACTGAATAGTATAGTTATCTTTATCGTATGTATCGTTCAGGACACGGAATAGTCATCATTAACCCGATGTTCCAATATAAATATGTGCAGAAATATATATGGAGAGAAGATACAAGGAATAAGAATTCTTGTTGCCACTGTTATTATGGGTAGCAATATCTTTTACGCAGTTTCAGTACATGAGACTGTACAGGATATTTGAAATAAAAAGCGACACATTTAGTTTTGGACAAATAAAATTGAATATCATATTGAAAAGTAAGTGAATTTTTAATATAATCGAACTTGAGCAGCTTTCAGAAGTGAACTACAGACTTAAGTATATAAATATTATATATAAAAAAAAAGAGAGTTTGAAATCAGTAACCTTGTAAACTGAGGGGAAGACGCTGCAGAAAACAGTGATTCAGTCAGAGAGGTATGAGGTGAAGTTCTCTGCAAAGATAGAAAAATCAGAACTTTGTGGTAAACTCAAGAATTGAGATGGTAAACTCAAGAATTGAGAGGCAGGCTGGTCCAGGACTGCCTCTCAATTCTCGAGTGGCAGTCCTAGTTCAACAAAAGTCTTGGGGAAATATAAGAATATACAAGATAAAATTCGAGAAAGTAGTAAAATATTCTGCTGGCTATAAAAAAATAAATAAACGAAGGAATCTGAGTGATAAATGTAACATGAAAACTGAAGATAAACATATCCTAGAAGTTTGGAGCTATTGTTTTGAAAGACTTGAATGAACAAGAAGTGACGGAACAGTTGTAGAAAATATTCAAGAGGAATGCCGTCAGGAGTACATGGCAATACTCGAGGCAGAAAAAAAAAAAAAAACAATTAGAAACGTGGGGCAACAAATGAAGTATATGATATGCTAAAGTTTGGGGTTATAAAAGTTTTATAGTGGCGGAACTGCATTCAAATTTCAGATGAATGAAGCAGTGCTTATTATGCACAGTATGCATCTATAAAAAGGGAAATATGAATTTATCTCGAGCATATGCGAAATGAAGCTAAGAAAAATTGTCGAAGAGAGACTTGGAGAAGAACAAGCTGGGTTCTGGCCAAACAGGTTGTCAGGATCAGGGATCTAGTTCAAGACAGACTTGAGAAATTCTAAGAATATAACAAGGATCTGTTTTTAAGTTTTGCAAATCTGGAAAAATCATATGACAAGTTTCCAATTAAAAAGCTGTTCAAAACGGTACACGTTTATTGTGTAAGTAGGGCGTACCAACGATACATGCTGTCTGTATTTAATTTGTAAACAGCTGCTAGAATTGGAGGAAGATGACGTAAAATCACCTGCGATACAAGGGTGCACGCTGTCTCTACTGTTATGTGTAATTTATATGGATCATATTTGAAGGAAGGTGGCATTACTCTTGATATCAAAATTGGATATGATAAACTCAGCTCTTTACTTTACGTAGATGATGTCATACTCTGGAATATATCGAGCACAAATTTGCAGAATTCTTTCACTAAATTAGATAACTGCTGTAACAGATATGGTATGAAAATCAGTGATAAAAAAAAAAAAAAACTAAAATAGGCAGAATAAGAAAACTTCAAATGCATTCTGAATGGAGAACTATAAAACAAGTAAACATTTCAGCTATTTAGACATATTTTTAGTGAAGGTAGCAAAGTTTGAAATGGACAATAGAATTAGCAAAGCTGGTATAGTGGCGAGAGACAAAATAAATTATATGGAACCAGAGAGAAAAATTAGCCAGAACATTGAACTGGCAGTGTTCAAGCCAGTGTTGGAAGGTTAAGTTAGAAGTAAAACAACTGATCAAAAACTTGTCATTTTTTGCATTCAGGAATGTGTAAGCAAATCTGATCACTTAAAAGAGTGGGAAGAGAAAGGAAAGATCAGCAAAGTGTATAATGCCAAGATAGCAGGGAAAAGACAAGACGTAAATCCCTACAAGACCGAAATATAAAATCTGACAATATTACAATATTATCTCCAGAACTTAAACTCTCCGTATAGTATTATATTAAGGTCTGTTGCTTTCTATATATCCTGCAATACAGGTCCATATCTCTGACTTTCAGAATGCAAAACTACACTTATAGCGAGCCGTGTTCAGTTTTCTACTACAATTATCATTCTTATAAAATAATCCTTAAGGGCAACTATCTCATCACTATCACTTCTGATTGTTTCTTCCCATTTTGTATCTTTTTACTTGCAGTTGAATATTTCCGTCCACTCATGTACAATGTCATAATGCACAGGTTAAAAAAGAAGCGATACACAAGTACAGAGCACTGTGGGTCTCCATTTTTATTTATTTATTATTATTATTTTTTAACTCTAGAGTTCTTTGGCATGGTTTTTCTTACAGCTCTAATATCCCAACTCCTTTCTGTATTTCGGACTCATACATCATGAAAGGAAGCAAAGCCTATCACACATCAGTGCCGTGTATGGGGAAAGAGTAAGATGACAGAAGGAATCTGTTAATATGATTCTTAAGGAGCTGAAGGTTGTAGTCATTAGAGAAGACGGAGTGAGGGGGGGGGGGATGTTCCAAAGAACAGACGTAGGTGGAATGAAAGACGAGTAAGAGACTTTAGTTCGGTAAGTTTGGAGCTGGACTGTACATAGGTGCTGACCAGCAGCTGCTGGTCAGCACCTATGTACAGTTTTTAAATTCTTGGAAGAAAGTTCAGGAAGGATAATAGCCAGTTCAGCAGAGCATTGTTCATGAAAGTACCTATAAAACAAGCATAAGAAGCATAATGGTCTGCAACCCTAATTAACTGGTTATTCAGCACCTTTGCTCCATTTTTAAGTCTAATTAACATATGGGAGTCTGTTAAATGCTTTTGAAAGCGCTATGTTTTAATGACAGAATCATACTAAAATGTAACATTGATATATAGACCGAACTCCGATTATCCGAACAAGGGAAGGTAGACTAATGGAGCTCATTGTTTACTTTCGATAATTACGGATGTAATCGATTTTTGTTAATGTGCCACTTACATGCCACGAAACATAATAAGCACCAATTACACTTCCGAAGCTGCTAAGAACCAAAAGTGGTTGTTATATCTGTGTTCCATAATATAATCTTTAAAAGGCGTACATTTTAATATAGATTGCTATCATTTTTATTTACATTCATTGTCTGTTAGCTGTACACAATTTTCGAACCAAGCTAGCTGACAAGGGTATACTGAATGATTCAATCTCCTGAGCTAATCTGGGTCACCGATCCAACGCTTGTGAATTCTTTTGCAGGCGAGCTCAATTTAACCTCTAGCTGTGTCAGTACCCACACAAATATTTCAATGCGAGATATTCAAATGCACCAATGTAGTTATAACAGTCTGAAATTTTAACAGCATGAAATAGAAGTTAAAATCCGCCATTCCTACAAACGCTCAAAAATAGTTATTAAAATACCCCTCACGGGTAATATGATAGATGTTGATGAATCACAAGGTTTCATTGCCTTCACAAAAGTTGAAGGAAACAAAGTACTGTATTCTGTGTATTGAATTTGTGCACAATAACGAGTTGTACGTTCAGAATAGACTCATGCGAAGTGCAATATATATATATATATATATATATACACGCACACATATATAACTGTTCTCCATTTTCTTTTTATTTACAAAGTTAATTTATGTTCTTAGTTTCTTCAGCCATAATTCCAGAATAATAAGACTATTACGCCAGAATACCGTCCGTTAATTGCTCATGTTCTGACTGGTTTTCTTGTTTTGCTTGATAAACCCGAGTTGTCCGGAAGAAAAACCATGCCACCTCCTTATGAGACCGGCTAAAGTGCCCTCACATGTTAAAAAAAGAAATTTAAAAAAATCTTAAGTGAGCACCAATATATTGTTGCACATTTAATTTGGATCAAAAGTAGTTGAATTAGGTAATAGAGGAATTTCATCGTTCAATGTGAGATGCTCATCTTGCGTAATGAAGTGCTATAGTGAGTGGCTTCACAATTATCATGTTTCGTCTCATTTAACCCTTAGCCTACCCACGGTACCAATGTATGATAGGTTTACAACCTTTTGTGCTCGTAATTCACATTAAAATTTCTGATCATCCTTCTTCACTAATACTTTACTGGCCAAGAAATAGAATAGGAATGAGCCGTCTACAAATCAGGAAGTAAGTTTATTGTAAAAAAAAAATAATAATAATAAATTTAATTTAAGATAACTGATTTCATTTAAAAAATATCATTTTGTGACAAAACCAAGAGATGCTGACATTCCGACGTCATGCATCTGCAAATGTACAGTAGTGCTGTTAAGCAAGATAAAGAGTGGTTGCTGATTGACAAATATCAGAGCGGTTTATGGAGGAGTTGAGTCCAGGAGACGGCATGGACTAGTAGTATACCTCAGCTCAGTACTTGGTCCTTTGTTGTTTAATTTGTACTTTAATGATATTGGACATAATTTGACAGCAAATATCCACTTGTTTGCTAACGATGCAAAACTGGGAAGAGTCAATGAAGGTGAAGTAGAGATCTTGCAGGATGACTTAAATATGCTGGCAGTATGGACAAAATTATGACTGCCGGTTTAACATGGCTAAGTGTAAAGCGATGCACTTTGGAAGGATGAGATCACATGTTGTATACTATGCTGATGGAATTGAAGTTCAAGAAGTCGAGGCAAGGGACTTGGGGATAGCTGTGGACAGAGAATTGACATTTAGAGGGCATATTGCAAAGGTGGTCAAATTAGCACATCAAATTGCATGGATGAACACAAACAGGGATAGGGAAGATATTGTTCCACTTTAATTTAATAAGGCTACATCTGGACTATTGTGCACAGATCTGGTCGCCTGGATTCCTTGGCGATGGAGAATGGTGGAAAGGATCCGGAGGCACGTGATAAAAATTGTGGCATGTCTTTGGAATGTTTCCTATCAGAATAGATTGAATGTCTGTGGGTTCCAAGAATAGCTTGGTCGTAAGAGAGGAGTATAGAAGCATATATGTTAAAGGGGTTTTATAGGAGTGACACTGATGAAATTTTTCGGTACAGTGCAGGAGAGGAGAGAACGAGGGATCACTCCTAGAAATTGTGTAAGAGTGGTTAATAAGGATGTTCGGATTAGATTTTTTCTTGGAGGGTGATGAATGGGGTGAATTGCGTTACCAGAGGTGATTGTGGGTGCTTTGTTTGTGAATGACTTTAATGAGAAGTATGATAGGTATTCTCTGAATAAAGGCTAGTATGTCAATATAGGGTCTCCTGCGATGAGTCTTCTGACTCCATGGAGACACCCATTATAATAATCATAGTAGTAGTTTATAATCAAAACGGAGAGAGAACGCATAATAATAATAATAACTCGTGGATATGATTCTCTCAAAAATTAAACGCCACATTAAAACGTGACATAAACTTTCATATTATGTGAAGAAAACCAGCGCTGTTAGGTTGGTGGAACTTTTTTTTTTTGTTTTTAATAAAAAGCACACGAAATAAAAATTTCGTGTGTTTTAAAAATCGCGATACGTCGACCGCCATGTCTTGAAGTTTTCCACACGTCTTTGAAATTAGAAGTTCATCTTTAGATACTGTATAGCTGTATTATTTTTGCATGACATTACTTGTGGTCGTCACAAAGTTGTTGGCTTTCGATACTGTCACGCATTCACCTGTTTTGTGTGTACGTGGTCATTTTCGAATGCAGACGTAGCAGTTTCCTTTGTGCCAGTGTATACATACGCGCACTTGGATATAACTGTTCAGATCCCTTTGGGCAATTCGCTTTTGATCCAAGAATACAGTGAGTCTTTTATAATCATCAGATAATGTCACGAAATTGATTGTACAACGTGCGTTTTTCTGTTGCGTTCACTTTGTTAGATAATGACGAGCCTTGATTAAGATCTTTGTTATTCGGTTTTACCTTTCTGTTACTAATTATTCCACTTCATTGTGATTATCTATGAAAATATTAGTGGTGGTGGTCGGCGGTAGATGGCGTTGGTGTAGATGATGAAGGTAGTTGTGCGTGGTGGATTGGTGGAGACAGAGTTGTAGAGTAGGTGCCCTCCCTCGATGAGTCTTTGGGCTCCCTGGAGGTGTTATGTAATAATAGCACGTCATTTTTAATATATTTCGTGTTAATGTCACTGTATTCTCGTTTTCATAACCTAACATGTAGCAATATACAGTATATACTATATTACATTACATTACGTTATTAATAAATATATATTACAAAATATCTGGTAATAGCATCAGAAGATCTATCTATAACTGCAGTAGTAACTTTACCTCCGATCGGGGAAAGTGATTATTCTTTCTTGGTCACTTGAAAGTGGCCAAATAGCATGTGAGGTTTACTGCCCTAGAGATAGCAACATGGGAGGTTGCTCAACATGTGGAAATTTCAGTCAAAGGGCTTATGCAATTAAAAAACTGGCGATTATGACAAACTTAGAAGTGCCATAGCATAAGAAACTACGTGGAATGAATGTCATTAGAGCATGGGAAGCAGTCAAAGATTGAGTGAGGTGGTATCAGAGTGTATACCCAGAATCAGGAGGATAAACCGAATAGGGATTAAGTGAATAACTAGCAATATAATGCAAGAGCTGCAAAAAAAAAAAAAAAAAAGCATTGTTGAAGAGATATAAACAAGGTGATCAGCATGCCCAAGAACAGTAAAAAGGCACAAGCAAGAAGGGTGACCAGTGTGGTAAGGAAAGCTAAATCAGATTTCGAGAAAACAAATTTGCTAAGCAGTCCAAAGTAAATCCAAAAGAGTTCTTTTTTTTATCGCTACGTAGCAAGTAAAAGAAAGAATGATTATGGAAAGATAACTTTACTCGGTGATAGTAGGAAAGTGACAGAAGCAGAAGAAATTGTTCAGTTATTGAGTGATCACTTTGCAAGTGTATATCATGCAGGTGGTGACTTTGCCGTTACTGAGGTGACAGAGATGATCTAAGCATCGGAGGTGGATGAACTGGAGATACTCAGTATATTGAAAAATATCGATGTGAATATAGCAGTGGGCCTGGACGCTATGTCTGCTTGTGTGCTTCGAGAATGTGCAAGTGAACTGGCAGTATCCCTGCGAGGTTGTTTAATCTAAGTCCCAGCTCTGGCAAGATTCCAAGGGAATTGAAAGCGAGTGAGATAGTTCCATTCCATATAGGTCGCTCCAAGACGAAACTAACAAATTACAAACCAGTTAGTATCTGTGGTGGTTAAACGATTGGAAAAGTTGGTTGAATGTAATCTGGTAATAGCATCAGAAGCGGTATGGCTTCGCAAAAGATGCGTACTTGCCTCAATAATTTATTGAAATTTTATAATAAAGTGACAGCAGAATTTGATAAAAGAAATGGCTACACCACGATACTGCTGGACTTTGCAAGGGCATTTGACAGAATACCACATGAAAAATTATTACATAATACATAATAAGTTGGAGCAAATGGGAATAGATATATATGAGGCTGGTGGATGGATGTGACTGATAGACATATCAGAGTGTGGTGTATTGTGGAGCAGAATTAAGGCGAATGAGGGTGACTAGTGGAGGACTGAACTAGGACCACTACTCATTATTTGTATATTAATGATATATATAGCAGAATATTTAAAAGGGGACATTCAGTTATTTGCCAATGATGCAAAACTAGGAAGGGCAATAGTTGCTAAAGGAGATGTAGACGAGTTAAATAAATTGGCCGTGAAAGAAAGGATAATGGTTGTCAATTCAGTGTTGTAAAATGTAAGGTAATGCACTTCGGGATGAAAAGATTACACACTTCGTATCGTATTGATGGTACTAGTTTACTGGAAATTGATGAGGCTAGGAATCTGGAAGTGATGGTAGATCGAGATTTGTAATATAGGACATATTGTAAGAGTTGGCAAAATAGCTCAGAGAATTACTTGGATGCTGAAGAGCGCACTGACAAGTACAGATAAGGAGGTTATTATTCATCTTTAATAATGCTATGATTCGGCCACATGTTGACAACTGTGCACATACTCGTATATGGTGACTTGCGTTTTTTGGGGATCGGGAGGTTGTGGAGAGCATTCAGAGACGAGTGACGAAGCTGGGGTGTGGAATGTTCCCTATGAAGATAGATTGAGGCTGTGTGAGTTGCAAAGTTTAGTTGACAGGCCGAGGATAAGGGATATGATGGAATTACTGAAGGGATACTATAAGATTGACACAGAAGAAATACATGGGGGTATTTCTGGCTTCTGTATGATCGAGCATTCCCCCATTCGCCATGTTTGGTTCTCGCAGACTTTTTCTTCTTCCCAAAGATGAAGTGTGCCTTGAAAGATGAGCGCTTCAGTGACATTGAAGACATCCAACGCCGTGTGACCAAGACACTGAAGGAGGTTCCCGTTCAGGACATCCACCGTGTACGAAGAATGTAAACGTTGTGTGGAGTTGAAGGGAGATTATTTTGAATCTGTGTATTTAACAATTCCAAATAGTTTTTTTGTTTTGATATAATAATTGTTGTCTCATTACTTAACAGACACACTGTGTATACTGGATGCGGTCGTGCAGTTTAGTGTAGAGTTGTTCTCCCGCAAGGAAGAGTCGCGGGGCTGCATGGAGATATCATGCAACAAGGGTACTTCTAAATGCCAAGTTTTATTAAATTCATCCAGCAGCAGAGTTATGACAGTATATACGTAATATCGTAATTTTGACACCATTTTTCCCCTCTGTACTCTTGGAAACGCTTCGATCGAAACAAAGTGAATGACGCAACAAATTCTTAATGATTTCGAATCTCTATCAGAGTGGAAAGCACTACTGCTCTCCAAACCATAGGTTGTGGGTTCGAATCCTAAATATGTTTGATCTCTAGTGGTAGGGTTTTCGGGATTATATATCCCTTAGCCTTCGTACGACGTTACAAATGTACAATAGATGTACAATCTTTATGTACAACCTAGGGAATATACAGAAAATAAATAAATAAAATCCCGTCCGGCTAGAGTACTAGAATTGCTCAATGGACGGATGCACAAAACAAATCTGAAGCATCTCAAATATCGGGTATTGGGCTTATTAAATGTTTCACAGATAAGCGATAGGCTTGGACAGGACAGGCTTCAAAAATGTTCAGCCTCTGCAGGCCTCCACCCTATACAACAACTGTAGTCAGAGATATTAGTAATCGTTTCTTTAAGAATGGAAAGAAGGAAAGTACAGCAACAGAAATAAGAGTATTTTTCATTATTCGTTTCAGCTTTTCTTGTTCGTAACCGAACACTGTATACCAGCTGTCATACCTCTGATAAACATCATTAGTAGTTTAATACAAATATTACAGAAATTGTACATTTACATTACTTTCGTTTTGTGTAGTGCATATTTATATTTAAAATAAATATAATAGTTATGATTAGAGCAAGTGGTTTACAGCCTTGGGAAAGAAAAATTCGAAACTTCATATTGCTACTGAGTCCCTATTGCTGAATTCTTATCGAGGGTTATGCAACAGCTCTAGAACCTCTTTCTCATTATCCACCGCAGTGACACCACTGTAAACCATGTTGCATTCAACAGATTGAATGTGCCAAAGACGGCACTTGTTATTTGAACAATCGCATCTGATTTTGGCTGAGGCTAACGTCTACATTTAGTGAAGTTTGTCTTCTACATTCGTTCTTTCATTTACTTGCAGCATAACGATAATATTATTTTGGGTTACCTTTTAACTCTGTAGCCAATTTCTTTTCATACTTGTGATTCTGGGTGTTGTCTTGGAAAAGTCTAGATCTATCAGAGCATATTTTGACCCTGTAGGGTGGGCATTACCTTGTTGGAAACAATCCTTGCGTAAGAATTAGCGATCAAGTTGTATTCACTGGGGGCGAGTGACCAAGTAACGTCCATTCCCTGTTGGCTGGAAACAGGCCAACCTAACCCTTTTTATTCTCGATACTTCATACTTTCGTGTATAGAAAGTTACCTGGTCGCATTTTCATGTACCTATGTCAGCAGTTTGCTCATCTCAGGCAACTTTCTCTTTCCTCCTCACCACCCCACTGAAAAAGTCTCAACCCAAAGAGTACAAATGCCATCCTCCACAAGATTCATAACTATGTTCTTTCACATTTATGATTGCATACGTCTTCTGAACTGACATACACTTGTAACTTGTACTTCCCATGCTCTAGTTTTCCTGACACTGCATTAGGTCTCACCCTAGTAAATAAATTTCTTTAGGCTCCTGATGCAAGATCCATTCAAGAACAGGCCATGCCTCCTATACTGAGTTTCTGCCTAATGACTGACTCTTAACTTTCAAAAACTCACCCCTATTTTTTCTGCAGAGTCCATGCATGGAATCATTTGCTACCATAACCCTCCTGGTTAACTTCTTAGTAGCAGACTAGCTGTTTGCACCGCGTTACTCTACTTTCTTGCTTTTTTCCAACATTCCTTTCATATTCTCTCGTATACTGTTTTATTGCTACTAAAATCATTTGCTACTGCTAACACTACCATCTGTTTTCTCTTCCTCGATTGCATTTGCCATGGCCTTAAACGCGAATTAGTGACTGCATCGTCGAGCGCAAATTCAATGAGAGTCGCCAATACCATATTACTTTTTTCTTACATTTTACTATACTTACATGATCATTATTATTAATTGAAATCATACCTACTTCGTGTTTTGCTACTTATTCTTAGGCTTATTATTTTTTTTTCTTATATCCTAAAATACTGAGTTTCTACCTAATGACTCGCTTTTAACATCAATAGATTGCTATATCAAATTTATTTTCTATGCTTTCAATGGTCTATGTAGTCCTATGGAAGTGCCGTTTGTGTCCATAGCGCTGGGCTGCACAAAGAAAGCTGCTCTGAGTTCGAATGTAGTCGCATTAGAACTTTTTCTAACCCTTTTTTTCGACTGGTTCCCGAGTTAGTTTATCTTAGGCAAGGAAAAGCGGGGGGGTTTCTCACAGAAATTTCTGTTTGTGTTCCCATAAATTCAAGAAACATGATCGTAGAACCAGCACTATTTCAGACAAATAATATACTTTGCTACAGTTAAAGACCACGATATTGCAGCACTCGGATGCCGTTTATAATTAGTGATAGTCATTGGCCAGCTATCTCTGGTTAACTACCGGTGGAGATTGAACTGCACTGCCAGTCTCCAAAAAAAGTTAGATAGAGCTAAAACGGCTTCGCCAACTAGGAATAAAAAGCGTTAGTAGTTTTATTCTGTGTCTTCATTTATATCTTCGTAATCGGTATTGTAATGCTTTTGGTCACTGTGGCAAAAAGTCTCATCTACGTTTGCCTTTGACATCACTCTATTCTGATTGTTCTAAGTATTGTTTTTGGCGCTTTATTTACACACTACCTGAAATTAACAAGCTATCTACGATATGAATAGTAAATGCCTGAGATACATTGAATGCACAATAAACCAAAAGGGAATATTAATTAAAGATTACATTCAATAAATTAAAAATAAATAAAAAATTCTGAAGCTTTGTTTCAAACTCCTTAAATTCAATACAACCTCGAACCCGATCTCTTACAGATGGATATCAGCACATGTGCTAAAGGAATGTTTGGCTGAACTGGTTGAACTCTTGACATGGTTGCATAATTTGAGTCTCAGCTAACTATCTTGTTATTACTTACGGAGTGAAGATTTTAGAGCTCTACTTTGCAAAGAACAGCTTGTGTTTACTAAAAGGTAGTTCATGCCTGAATAGTTTGCTGATATTTTATAACGTTACGTCTGAGTTGGATAAAGGGAATGGATATACTATGATATCGATGGAATTTGCTAATCCATTTGATACGGTACTACATGAAATGCTGTTATATAAATTGGAGGATATGGGATTGAAATATGTACAATTGTCTTGGAAAAGTAGATGGTTGACGTACAGATATTAGAAAGTGGTATATGGGGATGCGAATCTTTCAGATTTAAGGTTACCAGTAATATGTATACAGTTTGACATGATGAGGTTTCAGACGGCATATTATATTGCTGGATTTATGCTTGAAGTTGATGAGTCTAGGAATGTTGGAGTTATGGTGGATAGGAAATGGAAGTTCAAAGGTCACATTATAAAAAATTCAGATAATTGCGATGCTAAAACGAATGTTAACATGTATGGATACGACCACACCTAATTAAAAAAAAAAAATGTTTGCAGATTTAGTCTCCTGGTTTCCGAGGGAATAAAGAAGCTGTGGAGAAGTTGAAAGATGATATTGATATTTTGGAATTATGAAGACAGATTGGGAATTTATGAACTGCAGATAGTAGTAGGCAGGAGAAAGAAGAGGATATGATAGTGATCCACGAACTTCTGAAAAAGTGTTGTAGGATATCAAATGAAACTTTTGAAACTTTGCGTCATGGGAAATGCGCAGTAAAGAAAGAAAGAAAGAATTGAGAGCTGGATAATTTTTTTTTTTCCTTTCCACAGAGCAGTGAGTGAGTGGAACATTGTCTGTTTATGGTGTGACATCTAGTGCAGGTGATATCTGGCCACCATTAAGGAGTCCTTAACTTCCTGGAGGCATATGTGATGATGATAAACTTTTGATTCGCATTTATTTTTCAAGGTCTCACAATTGGCCTGATCTGATTTTCCTTTTCAGTCGTTTCTGACCGTAGGTGACTTTGTAGGCATTGCCCACAAGTATTCCTGGTGAGATTTTTACAGGATAGTTTCCCCATTGCTTTCTCCAACATCCCCTCCACCCAATTTTATCCGGGCTCGGGAATGGCATCTGGCTGGGACGTATTCATGACTGTAATCCATGTGTGTGTTCACGGGACCGGTTTGCCTGTTCTGGGGAACGAAAAACCCGAGTTTCCGGGTGAAAAAACCCTACCTCCGCATGAGACCGATTAACTCACCTTTAGTCGAAAGAGACCAGCTAAAGGTTCCTCACGTCACTGACGGGATTCGAACCCAGGTCTTTTCGACCAAAGCGCTTCATCTATACTGACTGAGCTACAGAGGCTCGCACAATTCGCCTAATCATTTGAAATAGAGAATGCATTGTAGTGGCATTCTATTTATGCAGTTGATCATAAATGTTATTGCTCATTCTCTGTCATCCATTTCATGGTTCATCTTTAATAAATATTGAACACCGATACTCATCATGCGTGTTCACCGCGTACTACGCCGTATGTGTTTTTGCTAGCTTAGTCGGTTTCGACGAAGGGTTTGGTTGGAAAGAGCTGCATTCGAATTCCGTTTAGGACGTTACGAACCTTTATCAAGACTTTTTAATTAAAAGTGAGTTAGCAGGTCTCATGCGGTGGTGAAAGATTTTTTTTTTCCTCCCGGAGACTGGTTTTTCATCCCTCAGAACAGGCAAATTGGTCACGCAAACACACCTATCTACAGACATAAAATACCTACTCTTAGAGGAATGGCAAGCCAGCCACATTAAATTACCTATTGTTACATTAGGATACTCAACCCATCTCTAAGGACGAATGAGAACAAAACTAGAGCCTCCTGTAGCTCAATTGGTGTAGACGAGCCCTTTGGTTGAAAAGACCAGATTCAATTCAGTCTATGACGCAAGGAACTTTCATCGGCTGTTTTTAATGAAACGGAGGCGGAGAGTTGTTTCCGCCTCGAAACTAGGGGTTTTCGTTCCCCAGAACAGGCAAACCAGCTCGCCCAGTGAATACACAGATCTACAGGCATAAATACTTGCCCTTAGGTTAGTGATTTTCAAACCTTTTAAACAGACTCCTTCCCTTTTCGTTTTGAAAAAAAAAAATCTTGCTCCCCCCCCCCCACACTTATAAACTAATATTGATCTATAGTTTTCTTAGCTCTTAACATGCATTTTATTCTAGTAAAACTAAGATGAGCCCTCTGTAGCTCAGTCAGTATAGACGAAGCCCTTTGGTCGGAAAAACACGCGAACGTCTACAGACATAGGACACCTCCAGGAAGAAGGAGTAACCAACCTATTCCGTAGGATTTCGGTTCCGAATATCTACACGGTAAAATGTGTAGTTCTACGCGTGAGCGTAAATTAGGATTAGGAAAACTAAGGTATTTTTTTTTTTAACAGTGTACAAGTATATTTTAAACCAAACTAAAAATGATATAGCACACAGAGATATTTCTTTTAAAAATGCCAACTTTTAAATTACTCACTTTGTATATTAATGACAAGTGTTGTAAATGTTTTTAATGCTGTATTATATTGAAATTAGTAGATGGAATATCGAGTACATGCGGAAGTTGTGCTCAAAAATAAACAATATTAACCATTTCTTTGCATCTTACAAAGTAAGAAACTCTTAGTAACCGTCTCCGTTCCCCCCCCCCCCCCCTCCACCCTTTGGGAGGCTGAAGCACTTATGACATCCCGGCTGCGTTGATTTGTCATGATCCCTAATTAGAGGGACTACCCATCCTAAGGGGAGGATAGGTTTAAGAAGATTTTATCTATATATATATAATATCGTGTAATTAAAGAAGCTAATGGAATTAAAGTTTAAACCACTGAACTTGATTTAATGAAACTGCATGATATGTATTTATTTTACATAAATATACTGAAAGTGGGGGGGAAGGAAATGCTGATTCCAAAAAACGAATAGGTGGTCTGCCATACTATTGTTCTTCAGAGTACTGTTATTTCATCTTTTCTGAAATTAGAAATGCATCTAATTTTCCATCCAACTTTCTGTGTTGTTGCAAGGAAAGGATATATCTCAATATCTGATCTCGTTAAAATTAAGCATCCTAGCAGCAAGAAAGCCGTTGATTGCATGTGTATTAAATACATGCACCTTGAGATATCTACAGATTCCAGGACAGAATGATTCTTTTTAAATATAGGTTGTCAAAAATCCCATCCTATCGTAGTACTGCAGAATAATCGAGGAAGAACTGTCGGCTCTACCGGTCGTGTGCTAATCTGGTGTCCTAGTTTCGTGGGGATATGTACAGTGGCATCTTAGGATGAAGTGGGGGGGTCACATTTGGTGGGTAAGCCGAACCTTGAGGGTCATCTAACTGTTGACTCAGTAGGCTGTTTCCTTCTGTTTATTTTTTATTAATGAGGTTTTAATGCAGGCATTAAATTTTAATGTAGACAATAAGTGGCAAGTTCAGTGGAGTATTTCTTGTGCGTTTGATATTGTTCAATGTTCAATATGTATACTTTTTAACATGGAGGTATATAGGAGAAAATACTAAATAAACTTATTTAACGCTTGAGAGATTCTGTAACAAGCGATGTATTAAAAACCTATACATCAAAAACAATAAGCGCATATTTTGTAGTGTTTTAGCACATCTTGCATTAACATTTCCTGTTTGCTTAGGTGAATTCATATATTTCCGCTCTTGCGTCGAAGAGCGGAAATAGTAAATTTTCAGGTAACGTTTCCCATAGAAAACAGATATCAACGAATCTTATGTTTAAATGCTGAAATGTCGCAAAAACAATATGCATTATTTAAATATACTGATGCTCTTAATAGCAACTAATAAACAATGAAGTAAATCTGAATTCTTAAGAAATCTTTTACATTATGCCTTAATAGAAGCAGTTCATACCAAATTTCTATATGAACGTGTGCTGATTTGAGAATAGAAATGTAGATTGCGTTATCTGGCACATTTTTAAATGCAACTATGGACTATGGGAGAGGGGAAAAAAACAGCGGAACGGTTTTGCTACATCTTTTTTTAAAGTATTTTTTATATAAGTTTTTAAGCATTTTTAAACATATTAATCATATTAAACATAACAATTATAAGTACATAGCGCAATAATACAAAGGGAAAAAATAGAAAATATTGTGCCAACATTTTTAATTGACTTATTGCAGTGTTATTGTATTTATGTTAATGTAGAATCTTCATACTGCAATTAAAAGCATAAAATATTCCATATGGGATCCAAAAATCTGTTAAAAAAATAATAAATAAATAAATACAGACTTTCATTTTAACTAAAACATAAACTAAAAATGATGCTATTAACCCAGCAATCGTTTTGTCGGAAGCCGTGTAACCTTAAAAATGCAAAATCGTAACACAGGACCAATACTAGACACGATCTCCGAACAGTAGGCATAATTGTCAATTAGGTCGCTTTTAAAGTTCCACTATTATTATTATTATTATTATTTGACACCTCCAGGAAGTCCAAAGACTCATCGAGGGAGTGCCTGCTCTACAACTCTGTCTCCGACACTCAATCCACCAACTGACTGCAACTACACGAACATCATCTACCGCCGACCACCACCACTACTATTTCCACAGACAATCACAAGACACTGTTTCAAACTGTTGATTCCTCGTAGGATTTGACAGACGACATACAGCGATTTGCTCATGTTGATAGGTAATCAGAAATGTGGTTGATATGCAGTTCTTTTAGAATGATTTGAATAGGCTGAAATTGTGGGCATAGGAAGATGGTTGTCATTTCAATGTTAGTAAATATAAAGTCATGCACTGGCGCGATTAGATATCCAGTATCGTAATATATTTGTGGGATTACGTTAGAATCCTCCCTAGCCTTCTAACGTAATCCCACAAATATATTGGAGTGTTTGTATATAGGAAGTTAAAGTTCGAGGGGACAGAATAATGTTGCCACTGAACTAGACAAGCGGAATGGATACATCATGATGCGTTTGAATTTTGCCAAGGTTTTTGACAGAATGGTAGAATGTTGCATAAATTGGGATCAGCCATATAAGTGATGGAACCCCAAGCCCACCATCCTTAACCCTCGCATTGGAAATATGCAGTAGGAGTGTCAGGCAGCAGTCGGAGCCATGATCTCACAGCTGAACGGATGTCCCTGTCCATTCGGGACAGTATCGAGATATGTCCTACCAAGCACAAACTTTTGGTAAAAAACAAACTTGCGCTCGAAGGAGAGCAGGAAGGGAGACGCTATCAAAGGCCTTTTGGAGGTCGAGCGACGCCGTATATAGAGGCTTAAGTTGGCGTCGGGAATCAGAGAGAAGAAAAGAAAGAAGATATATATTCTCGGCACAGCCGTCCGAAGGGACAAAAGCTCTTTGTCTATAATCATTCTGTATATGTTGCTGGAGTCGTTTAATATTTTATGATAGAGTCTAAGTAACACATGGGAGATGGTAATTGGTCTAAAGTCTGATTCACAGCTTGAAGTTTCTTTCTTCGGAATGAAGATAGTTCTTGAAGCACGTAAGTATGGTGGTATTACTTTACTGGAAAGGAGAATATACACCAAGTCTTGAAGAATCTTCAACGGCACCTTCCGAAGCCTAGACGCAGGAAAGCCATCAGGTCCGGAGGCAGAGAAATTGGATGAAAGAGCTGCTTTAATCTCCTGGATGGAGATAGGCTGGTATATTTGAAGGGCAGGAATGGACCTCAATATCGTAGGTTGGTCATCATAACCAGGGAAGTGTGAAGGTGGAGCAGAAAAGACTGTACTCCAGAATTTGACAAAATCATCATATAAGGCTGCTAGAAGTGGAGGGGAAGCACCGCAAAGGATGGTTTTGGCACATTGCCCTCTATTCTTTTCATATAGGGCCTGTATAGCTGCATAGGCCCTCTTCCTCTGCTTTCTATTTGACAAAGTCATTGTAGAATGAGATGTAGGCTGATGTTCATGAGGCATGAAGTGTTCAGACAATTCAGCATAGAGGTAGTCATTCAACTGATCTGTGATATCATTCCCAATCTGGATGGATATTTAAAAATTTGATGGTTATATTCTGGAAGAGGAGGATCGTCTAGAGATGTCAGTCTGAGAATCAAAACCTCTTCAACAGCAGGATGGTGGCTGGAAGATGGAGAGTCAGGGACAAGAGATATTACCTTTCCCTACCTGTGGCAGATGGGCTGCCAATTCTTGAAGTAAGGCTTTTTAATTGGCTTTCCGTCTATGACACTTGATGGCATCCAAGGATCTTAATGGGAACGCCTTAAATAAAGCCTCATTGATTTTCTTTATCCCTCGAGTCGTCAACTCGATCTCATGAGTGGCGAGGATCTTTTCTTCTTCGGCAGTCCAACGTGCTTTGACGCCCAAGGCCAACGGCGGTAGAGAATGCATGATCGCAGACTTGACATACGAAGTGTCTGATATTGGGAACTCCTTGACCGCCAGAACAAGCACGATGAGAACTTGAAAAAATGGGTTGATGACAGACTTTGCAGAGCTTTCTTTTAACTTTCTTCCTGAGAATGCCACTGGGACAGGTGGCAGGATCACCTTCAAACAAGAAACAGACATCTGGATTCACACTCGACGAGTTTCCTAGCTCCAGCCTATGAGAGTCGGAGCCTTCATCTGATGAGTTATTGCACGCCTGGGCTGTCAAGAATCGCGCAGTTAGAACTATCTTCTTCCCCATCTGCAGAGAGGCTTTCTATAGCCCATTAATACAAGAAGACTTTAGGCGGGCTAAAGGCTGGTCCCATTATCAAGGTGCTTCAATCGAGTCAGCACCCGCACAACACAAGAGATGGGCATCTCTGTTGCACTGTTCTGTAGATGGTGCTCCTTTAAAAGAGTCATATCTGGTGCCTCCCCAGCATGATTTGGTAAGGGATGGCACCAGACTCCCTGGGTTAGAGTATATTGACCTTATCAGGACGAGGATCAGTGCCCTGCCTACTGGAGCCCGCACAGCTGGATGGGGTAGTGACGACTCCAAATGTAGGGCTGGCTGCCACTACAGTGAGACATTGTCTCATATAGTCCAGTGTTGCTTCCGCACCCATGGGGTTCGCGTGAGGAGGCATCATGCCGTGGTCTCCATTCTGAACAACCGCTTTAAGAACAAAGGTTGGGAGAGTGCGGTGGAACCACATTATAGAACCTCTGCGGGTTTGCGTAAGCCAGACTTAGTGATTAAAAGAGATGGTGACGTTTGGGTAGTTGATGCCCAGGTGGTGGGAACAGAGTGCCCACTAGCCTATAGCCATAATAATAAAGTAAATTATTATAAAAATAACCAAGATATAGTTAGTAAGATACGGGAGGAGCATGGTGCAACTCCGAAGTTTACCAGTTCCACCATCTCTTTACATGGTATATCGAATGCCGATAGTTATAAGGACTTAAAATAGCTTGGGCTTATGCAGAAGGATATAAAAGTTCTTTCCTTGAGGGCCCTACAGGGCACACTGGTGGCATGGCGTTGCCACCAGAGAATGACTACAATGATAACTAGAACATGCATAGGGTAAAACACTTGTAAAGGCTTAGGCCTATAACAAGTCTGGGCGTGATGTAAGGGTAGTACTGCCCATAATCAGTACAAAGAGATTAATAAATAAAAAAATAAAAATAACCAGTGGTGTGCCACAAGGATCAGTGCTTGGTTCACTGCTATTCAATCTGTGTATTAATAATATTGGGAAGGATTTGACAAGCGACATACAGTTATTTGCTGATGATACAAAGATAGGAAGGGTAATCAGGAATACTGCTGATATGCAGTACTTGCAGAATGATTTGAACAGGCTGGAATCGTGGGCATGGGAAAATGAATGTCAGTAAATGTAAAGTCATTCACTTGGGCGTAATTGGATATCCAATGTCGTATTATATTGGTGGGATTATGCTAGAAGAAACTGATGAGGCTAAGGATCTTAGAGTGTTAGTAGATAGGAGGTTGAAGTTCGAGAGGCCATGTAGCAAAGCTGCAAATACTGTACAATTGAAAACATAATTGCAGTGCTGAAACGAACTTTGACTTGTAAAGATAAGGATACTATTTTCCCTCTTTACAAGCCCTTGATAAGACCTCACTTGGACTATTGCGTGCTAGTCTGGTCTCCTGGTTTCCGTTGTGATTCTTATACAGTGGAGAAAGTGCAGAGGAAAGTAGTAAAATGATAACAGGATTGTGGAATAGTGATTTATGAAGACATTGAGAATTTGTAGTCTGCACCCACTAGCAAATAGGAGAAAAATCAGTGATGTGATTGAGATTTACAAACTTCGGAAGGGTCATAGACGATTGCAGGTGGTGCAATTTTTCATTTTATGGAGGGTGTGGAAAGGAAGCTGAAAATGAATGGTGCCAAATATGGGACGTGATCTAGAATGAATTTTCTCTCATAGACTGGTGTGTGATTGGAATGGGTTGACATTGATGTTGTGTTTCTGTGCTATAGTGCGAATGAATTCAAAAACAAGTATGACAGCTGATGTGTTTAAGATGTAGCCCTTCCTGGATGAGTTCCTGACTTCCTGGAGGTCTTTCTTAAGAATAATGTTATACACACACGATTTTGGCAGTCTTCTCGATATTGTCCCTTATAATAAATACCAGTATCTTTTTTACTGGTTCATATAAACAGTTGTGTGTATGTGCCTCAATTCTGTATTAACATTCAACTTACATCACTTCAGTGTAAATACCAGCTATCTGAGTACCATTTTCACTGTTATATGAAATTCCTGTTGCTTAATATCATGCAAGCAGTGTCCTCTTTGCGTTACAAATTCATGTAAATATTGTAATTTTTCTACTCCACCGTCTCGGAAGTCGCTTGGCAAATTCTCTATTGCATCGTGTGTGTACAACATAATGGTGGAATGTACAACATACGAAGGTGGTCTGAAAAGTTCTCGTCCCAACAATGAAAAAACGAATTTATAATTTGAAAATTATTTTTAGTTTTCAACATAATTTCCATTAAGACATACATTTATTCCAGCGATGCTCCAGCACCATTAACCCCTCCCTGTAGTGGTTCTCAATAAAATCTGCAAAATACCCCTCTGCAGATGCAATCACCTCTTGATTCGAAGAAAAACGCTGACCAGCGAGGAAGAGTTTTAGTTTTGGGAAGAGATAGAAGTCAGAGGGAGCCAAATCTCGGGAATAGGGTGGATGTTCCAACAATTCATCGTGGATCCCTTAAATTTCCCATTGCCAAAACACCTTTGTGGGCAGGTGCATTGTCCTGATGAATGATAATTTTTTTTCTGCAAAGCGAGTCTTTTCTCACAAAATTTTTCGTCTGGTATGATTAAAAGATCGGAATAATAAATTCCCCGGTTATTGTTTTACTCTTTTCAAGATAATTAGTAAACAAAATGCCTTTAGCATCCCAAAACACCAATTCCATGACCTTAATTGCTGATGGAACCAACTTTGTCTTCTTTGGTGTTGACCAACAGGCTTCTGTCCACTGTTTTAACTGTTTGAATGCTGGTGTGTAATGGTGAATCGAAATCTCATCTACAGTAAAAAATCGACGCACAAAATCAGTTTTTATTCTTGTTAAAACGCTCCAAGCACTGTTCAGAGATTTTCATGTGAGTGCATTTTTGATCTGCTGTGAGCACAAAGCTTTTTCATTTGCAATAATTCTTCATGCAAAATATATCCTACACATTCTTTTGAAATGCATATAGTGTCGATAATTTCACGCACTTTGACTCGCCGGTCATCCAATACCATATCGTGCACTTGACCAATGATTTCTGGTCACGTGGATCATCATCCAGGCCGGTACAGTCGCGTTTAAAGTCGGCAGCCCGTTTCTTAATTGTCGAAAACGAAGGAGAAAAGTGCCCATAAACTTTTATGAACTTCGAATGAATTTCTTTTACCGTTAAACCTTCTTTCACAAAGAATTTTATAACTGCACGATACTCAATTTTATCCATTTCAAGGGATACTGACAACACTTTTGCTTCAGACAGCTGTATATAAAAAGCTACTTGATAGAATGACTTGCACTTTCACGTGGATGCTTATGACAGATGTACCAACTTAGAGAGAAAAAAATCTTGCTGATAGTGTTGCCATTTATGGGCGAGGCCGAGAACGTTTCTGACCAGCCTCGTATGTATCTGTTTGAAACGCAGACTTCTTATCTCCAGCTAAATGCTTTTGTTGCCTTCCAGCGCCATTCGAGTAGTCGAAGATGTCGATTCTTGACTGCCATCTGCTTCGAAAGGCTTCCATAATGGGCAGTAGTTGCATATAATAATTCCACTTAGTGGGTTTCCTGCAAACTACTTAAATTTTGGTGTGTTGAATCCATGGTTTTACGTTTCATCTAAAAGAGTTGTTATAGTTTTTATTTTTATTTATTTATTTATTTATTTTTCTATACTGCTGAATAAATGAGAGATTATTCATCAGCAAGGTTTTATTCGACACTACCGAATAATCTCAACACTGCACTTGTCACAATTACAAATGTCATTATGCAATACAGAATGCTTTCGTCCACACATATCACAAGCACAGTCTTAAATTACCAGTACTGATGATTTACGGCG
This sequence comes from Typopeltis vanoorti, assembly GCF_054136105.1. NCBI lineage: Eukaryota > Metazoa > Arthropoda > Arachnida > Uropygi > Thelyphonidae > Typopeltis > Typopeltis vanoorti. The sequence goes on along the minus strand of NC_143570.1, from coordinate 100,218,021 downwards.
ATGTGCACACTGTTGTTCCTTAAACCACACAATCCCTAAGGACCACCAGCACTTCTGTGATGGTGGTCTTCAGGTTCAAAATGAATTTGAAATGTAACAGATTCCACCACTTTTGATTCCTACTTACAGACTGCATCAATTTGCTCTACACCGTTTAAATAAGTTGTAACAGACGAATAATGTCACGCTGTTTCCAGATAAACTAGTTCGATCTATATGGAAGTCATGTTTGGAGGGGGGGGGGGAAGCTTCCATCCGTATGTACATATAACCCGATTTTGGCTAAACCTGATTTACGCTCATGCGTAGACCCACACCTCGCTGTGCAGGCGTTCGAAACCGAAATCCTACAGAATTGGTTATTCTTATTCTAGAAGCGTGTTATGTCTGTAGATGTGTATGTGTTCACGGGGCCTGTTTGCCTGTTCTGAGGGACGAAAAACCAGAGTTTCTGTGTGAAAAAAATCCTCTACCTCATATAAGACTGGCTAACTCACCTTTAATCAGAAAGAAATCTGATAAGGGTTCCTCCCGTCGTGGACGGGAATCGAACCCAGGTCTTTCCTACCAAAGGACTTCGTCTATACTAACTGAGCTGCAGAAGCTCGGTTAAATGTATTTTATTAAAATTTGGCAAGCAGAATCTATTGGTCTGGCCTCAGGTCTGTTGTCAGTACCTAAGCAAAAAATGGCTTTGGTTTCAGCTGTGCTAATGAAAGATGTTACTGTCTGTAATGCCATTTTGTTTATATGTAACAGTTATTTTGTCTGTGTTAAACAGCTCTTGCGGATAATATTAGAAAAATTATCTTTCTGTTGTATGTCACATACAATAGAAAGATAATTTTTCTTATAATTTAGGATTTCACAAATTTGATACTTAATTTTTTTTGACAATTAAATTAATGTAATTTTTAAGGGAAATGATTGTTCTGTCATCGAAAAACTTTCGAAATTGCATATATTATTACTTCGAAAAGATTATGTATGATTTGCTGAATAGTCATTTCTAACAGAATGAAGCGAACTAACCTAGCACTAATGTTCATTATATAAACATAAACAACTATTATTATATATTAGATTTAAGATATTATTATATATTAAATCACCAAGTGGACCATAAAACATGAAAAAAATTCTACAATCCATGAAGATAAAACCAGTTAATTATTACATAGGACAGTATGAAGAAAAATGGATAGATATTTACACCTAATTGACAATGGAAGACTACCAAAAATATTTTACAAATATAAAATAAGTGGGAAAAGAAGAATAGGAACACCAAGAAAGAGATGGAATGAGGCCGGAACATGCCAGCTGGCCTAAAATCTATGTTAGGAAGGAGAAGATTATTTTATATATATATATATATCATATAAACAACAGTTCTAAGTATTCCGGTAGAAGTGACATATTTATTTGAATATTTATTTATTTGAATTTTGTATTTATTTGTATTTATTTGAATATTTATTTTTGACTGTGAATAGTGATGCATTTTCTTTTTCTTTACCCTCATCTAACCTAAGGCAGCATCCTCGTACATCCTTTTTTTTTTACAAACTAAGCTCTTTAAAAAAAATAAAATAAATAACTTGCATATCTTATTAAAACATAATTTCAACATTTTTGTTTACTCATTCTTGTATTAGTTATTTTGTAAGAAGAAACCACCGAAATCGATTATATCTAGATCTAACGTTGCGAACAGCCTATAGCGTTATTAAATATTGTTAAATAGTATTAAATTAACATTAAATGATATTTAAACATTTGATACAGTGAAACATGAAAGGCCTTTTAGACATTCTAGAAAATACTGATATTGACTCTTATGGCTTGGAAATTTTAAAGAGATTATATTGGTCACAAATAGCGTCAGTATGTGTAAATGGAGAGGAAACAGGCTTGCATATTGTGGTTCTAACATGGAAACAGTGTTATGAGCCTTGGTTGTGAATGCGGATTCGTGTTCCAGTTGATGCCCGGAACTCCGCATTCAACGTGTCAGCCGACGAATGGCGGTTTTTATGTATTATCCTTCGTAGCACCCTCCTGTCACGTTCGGTGAGTGGGGTGGGTCGTCCACTGCGGCTAGCACTTACAGTGGACTCCCTGCGCTTCCATCTCAATATGCCATCACAGTTGCACTGACTTGGGAGCATCATATTCCTCCAATTTATACCGACTAGAAACACGTGACTCGTTACATGGGGCGATGCACCTTTTGCATGAAGTATCCGTTGACTTCTTTCCAAGCAGTATACTCTTTATTGGTAAAAGTATGTGACGATAGCCTAATTCCTGAAAGCCGCGAATAAGTAGAACCAAGTGACCGAGTGGGTGGTATATTGTGGCGTGACCGGATGGACGATCGACGGTGAACGCAATGACGATTTATCGCCATTGCGTGAAGGCGATAAATCAATATTTTATCCGGAAGAGGAACTGAAACCCGAACTGAACTGATTTGTTATAATATATATATTTTAGCTCTCAGCCACCCATGTGACTAACATTTAAAGTCAGTGAAACGAACAAATCAACCAAACATAAACGAAAAGCACCTATAATCATGGTGGTAAAAAAGAATACCAGAAATGGCGAGCACCAAGAACCAGACATCTGTGGCCATCGAGAGCCTGCCCCAGAACGCATACTCATCTTTCCCGCCACCTCACAAAAAACACAATTCACCTTCCTTGACCTCAGAAACACACCAGCTTGACCGTACCTTAAAAAAAAAAAAACATACTGCCATACACACCTGCCAAAAAAAAAAAAAAACATCTTCGACATGCTCTGTTACTACGCTTACGAAAACCTTGATATGTTGCCTGTCTTCTTTCTTATGTATACATATATTCCACCCATGGAAGGTTTACTATGTAAACCTATAGTGCATTCGTATCGTTGATGGGCTATGGATTTTTATATTTATTCATTTTTACTTGGTCCCGGAACTCGACTCAGGAGACCAAATATGGGATTTCTTCAAACTATTTCCCGCCTCCAGTAAGCGGGCAGGTAATATCACACCGGGCGATGAAATTTTCCTACCTAAAGACAGAAAGATACATGCCCACAGCAGGTTTCGAATTCACATCACTGCTGGTTAGAGCGCGGACACGCTAACCACTCTGTCAGTCCGTCTGTTTGCTTTTATAAGTGACTGGTGATTTTTTTTTTTTTTGTTTGTTTTGTTTTTGTTTTTGTCGGATTAAATTTTGTTGTGTGCTTTTATAAATGATGCCCTATTGTTTTTATTAGTTTATGTGTGCAATGTAATGCATGGTATTTTTCTTTGTTTTTACTTGGTATGTTTCCATGTTCGAAATTTGTCTCGCAATAGTTTCTAGTTTTCTATGTGTTGGCGCTCGTCAAGGGCTCGCTGTTGTGATTACGGTTATGGTGAACCTGAGGCGCCTGACGCTGGACCATGCCTTACATGTAATATACATCTGTAGGCTGTTCCCTACCCTTCTTTCTTTCCTTTCTTCCTGCTCCCCCCCCCCCTGCCCCAGTGCTATTAAAGTATTCGAGGGCGGGCTGGGATGAATCTTTCCTATTTTACTATTTCTTTTCGTCTCATGCATTGAAAACCTACAAACCGTTTCGGAATGCCTACCAAGGAGCGATGTACTTTTCATCTAATGAGAGTTCATTGCAAAAGTGGGAAAGCATATTATAGCTGGGTGTGAGTGTAGCAGGTTTGAGCTGAGAGCGTAACGCACGTATCACAAGACTCTTGTAATTAGTCCATGCTAACAGATTAGTTATTATCAATAGCTGCTGGAATAAAGACCCACGACGCACCTATACTGGGACATCTAGCATTGATTGGTCATGGTGCCAGACAGTTACATCGTAACAAAAACGAAGGGTAACTTCAGTCTTTGATCGAATTACCCTTCGTTTTTTTTTCTTCTGCTCTCATAACGACAAGCGCTGTTCGCAAAATTGGAAAAGCAACACAAACATCAAGGGCTTTATTTCTAACCCAGCTTTCGGATCTTAAAACTGGTTTGAATGCTGAATTGTATACTGCTAATTTGGTGTTTTGGGTAATTTCTCTCTTATTCCATGAAATTTTATTCAGCTGGCTAACCATTAACCAATCCGCCTTAGTTCAGTCGGTATAGACGAAGCCCTTTGGTCGGAAAAGACCTTGATTCCCGTCCATGACGTGAGGAACCTTTATCTTGTCTCTTTCGATTAAAGGTGAGTTAGTCAGTCTCATATGGAGGTAGAGGAGTTTTTAACCCGGAAACTCGGGTTTTTTTGTCCCTTAGAACACGATTTTCAATGTCCTGATCTTTCTTGTGTGCATATGACGGGCTGTTATGAACATCCAATCCGACTCCTTACTCTCAACTGTAGAGCATGTCGCACACCGGATGCAATTTGTTGTACACAAGAAAGGTCAGCACATTGAAAAAATCGTGTATGTGGTCCAGGGGACCCTGATTCTGATGAGTAAAACATTATTTCCTGCGAGTTCAATCACTACATTAATTTCTGTCTCTCTCGCAAGTTGTTGTTTTAGTTTAATTATTATTATTATCATTGTAACATGCCAAATATCCAGCTGAAATGAATGACGCGGCTGTCGCTTACACCGTCGAAATGTTATTATTCTATTTTATCTGCCTTTAATGTAATTATCCGTTTGTTTTCGGCTCCGCCAGCGCCAAAATTTCCCCTATCGACGACTTTTGGTACTAAATCTTGTTTTAGCGGAAATCATATCCCCATGCCTTCAAAAGTCTCGATATAAAATTTGGTCATTCCGTTTATTAGTTTTAGCTACAGATGCCTCCAAAGAGGGAAAGTTATTTTATGGTCACCCTGTATATATCACACACACTAGGGGCTCTCCACCTGGCACCTACGGCGCCCAACCCCCTGAGTTCCGGTCTGGTAAGCCAGTTCTATAAAAAATATATGTATATATATATATTTTTTTTTTTTTTTCAACAATGACTATTTACATATTATAAGTATATATTTACAGAGAAAGAAAACATTTTCCTTTCGGGTGTACAATAGAGAATGCAATAAATGAATATTCAAAATTAACAGTTCAGTTTCAGTCTGAGTTATCATTCAGATGAAGCACATTGTCGTCGTCAATCCAGAAGAGGGTACCAGTTGGATTCCACTCCTCTAGGAATTTCGCGACAGTTCTTGTTTCTTTGAAGTGCTCAAGTTCCAATAGAAGCCTGCTTTTTAGTTTCCGACGGAGGATGTGCACGAGGGTTTGTGCAGTTTCAGTGATGGATGGGTGCTGGTTACTTCTCGTCTGTTTTGGGTAAAAGCTGTAGATGACGGCCTTAGCGCAGATGAAGATGAAATTGCATGTTCTGTGTCTGTTTTCTTCTGTGTGGACTAAATTCCAGTAGTCTTCTTGGCTGTGTGTGTAGTTACAGGTGCTAGAGGCGGTATTCAGGGCATAGGTGATTATCACTTTGTTTGCAGGGCAGGTCAGATATGTGTGTTCCAAGGTGCCTGAAACGTCACAGAATGGACACAGATCCGTTTCTCTTAGCTTAAATTTGTAGAGCTTTGAAGGAGTTGGCAAGATGTTATGCCATAGTCTCCACTGTATTTCGGAATCTGGTTTGGCACATTTTGATTTATATGGCAGATCCCACTGAAAACTGTGTGGTATATGCAGCCTTGTAGATGAGAGTGTTAAGGCTGAATATAAGAATGGTGAGGATGGGGACACTGACATGAGGAAGTGGTATATTTTCTTGTAGTTGGAGGGAAGAATTGGAAGTGAGGCTTCAGATTGTACAAGATGAAATATTTGCCCCGAGCAGTTTCTAGAAGGAATACGGATTTCCTGAGGTGTAGCGATATCTGGATAGGCTTTTATAATGGAGGCTTGCAGCTGTTGATATTGCTTTTCAGTTTTTGGGTTATTCATTGGTAGGCTTATGAATGCTTTCCACTTTAGGGTGTGGGTTAGGAGGTCTCCTATGACTCTTATTCCTGCCCAGTTCCATGTAGGGAAAAGAAAAGGCTGGCCAGTTGTGAGACTTGTGATGTTTTTGTTTGAAAATAGTGGTTCTGTAAGTACAGCTGACTCTGTTGATCCTGTGAGTGTGTGATGGAGTCCTGTGTTTTTCCATCGCTGTAGAGCATCTTTGTAAAAAGGAGGTAGTTTAGGAGGAGATGGTGCAGGACTGGCCATTCGGAGGATTGTGGAAAGTGTAAGTCCTCTGGTGGATGCTTTCGTGATGTAATCGAAGGTGGTTACATAAGTGTGATTGCATTGAAGTGTCTTTAGGAGGAGGATTATCCTGAAAGATCGAATCTCGTTTTCAAGGGAAATCAGGCCTTGACCTCCCTTGCTGAGTGGCTTGCAGAGTTGAGGGTATGTTGTCCAGTGAGTTTTGTTCCAGAGGAAACGTTTGATTTCCTTTTGAATGTGGTAGAGAAATTCTTCAGGAGGTGTGAGTACTTTGAGGGTATGCCATAAGACACTCGCAGCCATCTGGTTAACTATTAGTACTCTTCCTCTAAGTGAAGACATGGAACGAACGCTGTTCCATTTACCTAGCACCTGTTTAAAACGATTGTGCAGCTGTGTCCAGTTCAGTGTGTTATATATTTTGGTGTTGCCAAGGTGCACACCTAAGTATCTTTGTCCTTCGCTTGACCAGGTACATTCGATCGGAGAATCATTTCTAGACTTCCATCTGCCTGACCACAAGCCCGTGGTTTTGGCAAAATTTAATTTGGCCCCTGAGGCTTGTGCATATAGTCTGTGTGCTTCCTCGGTTACTGTCATTTCTTCATTTCGTACTATTACAGTGACGTCATCGGCATATGCTGATAAGGTAATTTTTTGATGTGGTTCTATTATTCTGGTTCGTTTGGAGATGATGGTGTCGTGTATTCTTTTTAAGAAGGGTTCTATGGCCAGTGTGTATAATTGACCAGAGAGGGGACATCCTTGCTTGATCCCTCGAGAGTATGACAAAGTGCGAGTGAGCCTGTTGTTGATTTTTAAACAGAAGTGTGCATCTCTGTAAAGCAATTGCACTGTTTCAATGATGAGAGGACCATAGCCAAATGCCTTTAGAACTTCATAAAGGTATTCGTGCTCTACCCTGTCGAAAGCCTTCTCCTGATCAAGGCTGACGAGTGCTAGGTCTTCATGTTGGCTGTTTGCGATGTGGATGAGGTCTCTTATTAAATGGAGGTTATCATGTATTGATCTTCCTGGGACAGAGTACGTTTGATGTTGGCCAATAACTTCAGGCAGTGTTGGCTTTATTCGGTTTGCTATAACTTTGGAAATTATTTTGCAATCGGTATTAATTAGGGAGATTGGACGCCAGTTTCGGATATCCGTGTGGTCTCCCTTCTTTGGTATCAATCGTGCTACTGAGGTCGTGACGGATTGTGGGAGGCCATTGATGTAGGCTTCTTGCAGTGTTTCGAGGAGAAGTGGTCCGAGTTGATTCCAGAAGACTTGGAAAAACTCTGACGTGAGACCATCAAGGCCAGGAGATTTGTTCTTTGGCAAGGATGTGCATGCGGTTTTCAGTTCATGTAGCGTGATTTTCTTTTCTAAGTGGTTCCGATCTGTTGCAGAGATTTTTTTGTTTCTTTCAGTATTTCGTGAATGGCATGATGGGATGTTCCTGCAGTGCTGTATGCATTCTTGTAGTATTGTAGGATTTCAGAGGTGATTTTTCTTGGATCTTCTGTGATGCTGTCATCTTGAAGTCTGATAGCAGAGATGGAATTTGCTGCCTGGCATTTTTTTTCCAAAGAGAAAAAATATTTTGTGGGAGCGTCTGAAAGAGTTATTTGTGTATGCCGCGATCTAAGTAGGGCACCTTTTGCCGATAATTCTGCCTGTCTTTGCATGGCTTGGAAGGCAGAATGATGTTCAGGGCTTTCTTCTGGGAGATACTTGAGCTGTTCTTCAAGTTGTCTGATTCTAATGTTCTTCTATTGATTTTTCTGGTGACTGTAGATCTGCGTAAAGGATTTTATTCGTGATTTTAGGTGGGGCCACCATGTTTTCATTGGTTCTGTATCCACTTTCGAGTGAGTGAGGTTGGTTATTAAAGCCTGAGTGTTTATTATATAATCTGGATCTTTCAAGAGAGTGTTGTTGAAGATCCAGTAGGCACCTGATTTGGATGCTTCCAAGGATAATGAAAGTTGCAGCTTGACGAAACAATGATCTGAAATGTAGGAAGGGATGTGTGAGATGTTTCTGACTAGAGGCAATGTATGTTTGGAAATGTAGTATCTGTCCAGTCGTGCTTGGTAGAGTGGCCTATTTGTCGCTGTGATTGCTGACCTCCATGTGTAGGATTTCTTATCAGGATGTTGATGCCGGAAGACGTCGATGAGTTCATTATCGTTTACCAGTGTTTGAAGTTTGTTTATTAATTGGCTACGATGTTCAGCACACTGAAGTCTGTCTTTTTCTTGGTCAAGAGTGCAATTAAAGTCTCCCGCTATTATGACATGTTCTTGGTCTATACTAGACAGATGGTTTTGAACGAAATCCAGGGTTTGTGATGCCAGAGCATCCTGCTGTGGTATGTAGATGTTGAACACATGCAGGGTATTATGGTTGGGTGCTATTATGTGAGCATACAAGGCATATCCTGGTATATCAGCAATCACTTTTAGTTTGTAGGGAGATCTATGATGTACACCTAAGCTAACTCCTGCTCCATGATGTTGTTGGGTTACAGAGTGCTGTAAGTCATAAGGCCACTCTGCCCATCTTCTGGATAAATTGGATGAGAAGTTGATGTTTGTTTCTTGCATTAGTATTAGGTCTATATGATATTTTTGTACCTGGTCAAAGACTATTCTGTTGCATAGAGCAGAGGCACATCCTCTTGCATTGAGAGAGAAAAGGCTTATAGACATTATGATTTATGAAAGTTTGATTGTAAGTTTAATCTAATATTGGTCCTGGTACTGTGTTTGTAGACCATTAATTAGGTAGTAGATTCGCTTACTCCTGTTAACCTCTGCTCTGCTCTTTTTACATTTCAGTTTCGAGTGTAGGTCCTGAAGTTGAGATATTAGTTCCGGGATTCTTGTGGTGTATTTAAGGGCTATAGTTAGTTTGTGAGGAGAACCTCGCACTTTCTGTATGAAGGATGACAGCTGCTTCATGGTTAGGGGACCCTCAGTGTGAGGAAGTTCGCCCTCAGCTTCCTTTTCTTCTAGGTCGTCATGTGGAAATACAGTTTCCTCATCGTCTGGGAACTCTGTTTCTCCTTGGCTGGCTGCAGGTGGAGAAAGGCCATTTTGAGTAGTTTCTTCTATAGGGTGTGGTTTTGAATTAGTGGGAGGCTGAGTTAGTGATTCTGGTTGCTGGGTCTGGGGATTGCTTTTAATTAGTTCATCCTTGTCATCTCTGTTGGGAGGATCCGTGTTTTCGTGTTGTGAGACTTCGTTTTCTGAGCCTTGGATCTCATTACTTGGCAGGCGTTCAAGAGTGACGTGAGCGTTGTCTTTTTCAGTTCGGGATTTTCTTTCCTCTGAAGTTTGTGATGAGGAGAGAATTTTTGGTTTACTTTTTCCTATGCTTTGATTTTCTTCATGTGCGATGTTATTCTGTTCAACTGGTTTACTATTCTGGGCTGGGATGTTTGTTGATGAACTGTTGGTAATATAGGGGCATTGTTTCCTAATGTGACCATCTTCATGACACTGTGATGAGGAAGATAAGTAGAAAGTATAGGTTATTCCGTTTATGTCCGTGTTGATTAATTTTGGGAGGTCGTGTAGTGCGTCGTTGTTTGGAAAATGCATTAATGCCTGCCTTCGAAAGCTTTTGACATGGGCAAATTCGGGCTTCTTCGTGGCTGCTGACAATGTGCGTATTTTTCCTGTGACCGAACCGTATCTTGATAACATGGATCTGATGAGTTGATGAGGAATTTCAGGGGGAACATTTGATACTGTTACTTTTGTTGGGGCCAGTGCTATTGGGGCTGCTTCGAAGTGATAATCGCCAATATCGACTCCTTTTTGCAGTACCGTTTGTGCCCATGAGATATGGCTAAAATATACCTGCACAGTTCCAGCTACGCGGGAAGCGTCAGTAATGTTTTTTGCGGGCACAATTTTGGCGATCGCCGTCAGATAATCTTCTAATGGGATGTTTTCTTTGGTGGCGAAAATAACAATCCCATTTTCTCGGGAAATGACGTTCGTAACAGTGGTAGTTATTTTTGCGTTAATCGGTTTATTGCTGGCTGATGAGGCGTTCGTGTGTGAGATCAGTGTTTTGGGGGACGATAGGATATTTCCATTAGATACAACATTAGCATAAGATTTTGAATTGACTGACCTGTTTTCCATGTACATAGCTCTGGTGAACTTTGCTCTTCCTTCCGGGTCCAAAGTCGTAGGGGGTCTTTGAATTGCTAAATCCTTGGTAGTACATGAATGTGCAGTTGCCATGGCGGGTAATCCTTCGCCGGCTATAGCCTCAGGTGAGGGGTGCAGGTGTCCGAGAAGAAATTATGGCGTCTAAATTGAAGATATATACGAACTCGTACAGCAGGAGAAGAAAACTGTCATAAATCATTTATCACTACACTTACACGTACACGACTAGTATGAGTAGATAGCTCTCGGCTTGGAGAATATACCTATATAAAAAAATAAGTCCTTCCTTTCGGATAAACGTATAAAAGGTGGGGGAAGGCAGGAGCGGTATGAACGCACGTGCAACACCTTGGCCACCTAGCGATAGATAGATAGATTTACTGACTATTATTCAAGTATACTCACAAACTTCGACATCATCAGAAGAAGACACTGAGGAGTTGCAAAAAACAGTACAGCAGACATCAAGTCAAGATCTCCTAATTGTAATGGGGGATTTAAACGCAAAAGTAGGCAAACACTGGGATACCTGGCCTAGAGTAATCGGAAAGTTCGGGTATAGCGAAAGCAATGAACGTGGTGAAAGACTGCTAAACTTCTGCTCAAATAATAAACTAACAATAACCAACACTTTCTTTAAACAACCAAAACCCCAAAGAAAATGGACATGGATATCACCAGACAGACAAACCAAGAATATGATAGACTATATTATTGTAAACCAAAGATGGAAATCAAGTATCCTAAATTACAGATTGTGGATCAGACCATAAGCTAGTATTAGCAAACCTAAGAATAAAGTTAAAATCTGAAAGCACTTTTAGAGTCAAAAGGAGACTGAATGTAAAAAAACTACAAGACAATAATATTCTAAGAAAATATCAACTAGAAGTAGATAAAAACCTGAAGAAATTACCAAAACAGAATATAAACATCGAAGAACATCGGTGCAAATTAAAGGAAATATTAAAATCGGCAGAAAATACAATAGGTTACACAGAAAGAGAAAATAAAAAGGAATTGATCTCGAATGAAGTAAAAAGGTTAAGCGATCAAAGGAAAAGCATGAAACTAAAACAGAACTATAACAGAAATTAATATAATAGTTTAACCAAAGAAATTAGAAAACTGTTTAAAAAGAGACAATAATAACCGGTTAGAAGAAAAATGCAAAATGGTAGAGAAGCTATCAAAAGAAAATAACCTTCATGGATTATATAAACAAATAGACCAAATTACTAACACACGGACTACAATAATGATCAAAGAGGGACAACTAATTGAAAGTAAAATAAAAAGAATGGCCAGATGGGAAGAATATTTCAGAGATTTATATAATAGAAACAGCTCCCAGGATATTACTATTCCAGCCACGAAAATGGAAGAGGAAACAAATATCTTTACCAAAGAAATAATAGCACACAGCATAGAAAAGCTCAAAACTAGGAAAGCACCTGGCATTGATCAAATACAATCAGAATTCTTAAAAGCAGGAAAGGAACAACTTTTGGAACCATTAAAAACATTATTTGAAAGGATCTACAAAAATGAAGCAGTGCCTACTGATTGGACCAAATCAGTTAACTCCTATATACAAAAAAGGAGATAAAATAGAATGCAGTAATTACAGATGCATTAGCCTCTTCAGTATTCCAAGTAAGGTTTTTACGAAAGTACTCCAAAAACAAATTAAACCATATATAGAACTAGCACTAGGAGAAGAACAAGCAGGTTTCAGACCAGGACGAAGCACAATTGATCAACAGACAGCTAATAGAAAAGACACTAGAGTACAACGAAAGTTGCTATATAAATTTCTTAGACTTTCGTCAGGCATTTGATTCAATCCGTAGAAGAGAACTACGGAAGAATTTGGAATTTCCAACAAAACAATAAGAATACTGTGTAATAATCTAGCCGGTCTGATTGGCGGAGTGGTTAGCATATCCGCTCTCCAGCCAAAAGGTTGAGGGTTCGAATCCCACCGTGGGCATGGATATTTGCGATTGTCTGCGAAATTACTAATAGCGGTAGACTGCGTTGGTGCAGTTGCGGTTCGTTGTAGTTGGTGAATCTTTGGTGAGTCCAAAGACTGATCCCTCGATCAATCTTTGGACTCCCTGGAGGTGTCACGTAATAATAAAGAATCTGTATGAGAAATCTGAAAGTGCAGTACGAATGGAGGGCACCTTAACCAACTGGTTCCACACAGAGAGCGGAGTAAGACAGGGATGCAATTTGTCACCAGACCTGTTCAATCTTACACTGGAAGAAGCAACCAATAAGGCCTTAAACAGTGAACACTTCAGAATCAAAATATATGGGGAATATGTGACAAATTTAAAATTTTCAGACGACATTGCATTACTTGCAAACACAGAAGAAAATCTACACCGAATATCTGATAAAATAAAGGAGGAGTGTATAAAATCTGGATTAAACATAAATATAGACAAAACAAAAATTATGCAAATAGGAAAAAGAAGCTCCAAACTGAATTTGATAGTAAGAATCTAGAGCAGGTAGAAAACTTCACCTACCTTGGAGGAGTTACTGAGTACAATCGTCAAATTACAAACATATAAACAGACGAATCAGTCAAGCATCCCAAACTTTTGGACGACTTAATAAAATATGTAAGTCAAGAGACATCAAACAAGTAACAAAAGTAAGAATCTATGAAATAATGGCCCTCCCAATACTCCTCTATGGAAGTGAATGCTGGAATCTCAAATAGGCTGAAGAGAAAAAATTGTTAGTTACTGAAATAGGTTGGCTCAGAAGATTACTTTGAGTATATCTGCTGGATCAACTAAGAAACGAAGACAAGGAAACGACTAACACGAAATAACAATAATAGACAAAATCCAAGAAAGAAGACTGCATTGGTTTGGCCATGTGACCAGAATGAGAACAGAAAGACTACCATCTAAAGCCCTGAACACAACTGTGGAAGGTAAAAGATCCAAAGGACGCCCAGAATTAGATGGATAGGCAAAATAAAAGAGGACCTGAAAACCAAATTACAACAAGCGACACCAAACTGGAAAGAATTGTTCGGACTCTCCCGTGACAGACAGGAGTGGAAAAAGTTCATTCGGCCTCATTATCATCCACATAGATGATGGAAGAGAGAAGAAGATGATATATATATATATATATTTTTTTTTTATAGGCTGAAGAGAAAAAATTGTTAGTTACTGAAATAGGTTGGCTAAGAAGATTACTTTGAGTATATCTGCTGGATCAACTAAGAAACGAAGACATAAGGAAACGACTAACACGAAATAACAATAATAGACAAAATCCAAGAAAGAAGACTGCATTGGTTTGGCCATGTGACCAGAATGAGAACAGAAAGACTACCATCTAAAGCCCTGAACACAACTGTGGAAGGTAAAAGATCCAAAGGACGCCCAGAATTAGATGGATAGGCAAAATAAAAGAGGACCTGAAAACCAAATTACAACAAGCGACACCAAACTGGAAAGAATTGTTCGGACTCTCCCGTGACAGACAGGAGTGGAAAAAGTTCATTCGGCCTCATTATCATCCACATAGATGATGGAAGAGAGAAGAAGATGATATATATATATATATATATTTTTTTTATAGGCTGAAGAGAAAAAATTGTTAGTTACTGAAATAGGTTGGCTAAGAAGATTACTTTGAGTATATCTGCTGGATCAACTAAGAAACGAAGACATAAGGAAACGACTAACACGAAATAACAATAATAGACAAAATCCAAGAAAGAAGACTGCATTGGTTTGGCCATGTGACCAGAATGAGAACAGAAAGACTACCATCTAAAGCCCTGAACACAACTGTGGAAGGTAAAAGATCCAAAGGACGCCCAGAATTAGATGGATAGGCAAAATAAAAGAGGACCTGAAAACCAAATTACAACAAGCGACACCAAACTGGAAAGAATTGTTCGGACTCTCCCGTGACAGACAGGAGTGGAAAAAGTTCATTCGGCCTCATTATCATCCACATAGATGATGGAAGAGAGAAGAAGATGATATATATATATATATTTTTTTTTTTCTAAAAAAAAAAAAAATAGAAAAATCCTCAGTTCGTCCACAGTATGATTATACTGTAGGTTTACAGAAAAGCCGTTTGTGGATGAGAGCTACATAAAAATATGTATATAAAGGCTCCGTGAATACAACAGCCACTGCAGAAAAGCATAGTAGTTGTTATATTCCTGTGTAAAGTAGTTATCAGACATGCTGTTCTCTTTATTCTGTAGTTAGGTTTGAAGTATAGTTAATAATAACATGAAATACACATATAAATTTAGACATATCAAAGAAAAATCAGATTGAACTCGACTCAACGTGTGTTCAGATATTACGATGAATTGTAAATCATATTCAGCATTATATTCCTGTTGTAAGGGTGAGTATTCTCGATCGCACTCCCCAACATACATACATACATACATACATAATCTTATGTTGTGTGTGTGTGTGTGTGTATTATATATATGTAATATGCTATCTATCTATATATTACACATTTACATAAAATATATATATTACAGATTTACATGAAATTTATGTAAATTTGTAATATCATCGTGTAATAAGTTATTCTCATGTAACTTTTAATAATACCTTATTTCTGGAAAGACTTTTAATGGGATTATATTGATCAAGTGCATATAATAAACAACTATGTTATACCAACTAGTTTCACCAACTAAGGCTGTTGGCATCTTCAGGGTACATAACTGATGTAAGGCACTAAAAAGTAAAAAACTGTTACAAACTATAACCAACCGATTCCAATTATATTAAACAAAGAACAGAGCGCGTACAATACATTCATAGAGCGTGGATGATGTCACTTGTTGTTATTTAGGAACTTTATTTCAATTATAGTGCCAACTATAGTTGGCACTATAATTCAGTTCTGGCGAGTTGAAGGATCTGATAAGGGTCTTCCAGAAAATGCCCGTGATCTGGAAGACCCTTATCAGATCCTTCAACTCGCCAGAACTGAAGTATAGTGCCAACTATAGAACGTTCCTAAATAACGACAAGTGATATCATCCACGCTCTATGCACGTATTGTACGCGCTCTGTTCTTTGTTTAATAATTGGAATCGGTTGATTATAGTTTGTAACAGTTTTTTACTTTTTAGTGCCTTACATCAGTTATGTACCCTTAAGATGCCAACAGCCTTAGTTGGTGAAACTAGTTGGTATAACATAGTTGTTTATTATATGCAATTGATCAATATAATCCCATTAAAAGTCTTTCCAGAGCTTTTTGGTCAAGAAAATTAAACGTTTTTTAACTTAAATACCTTATTTCAACAGTCAATGAGCATGTTAACTCCCTACCGGACTGCAGAGAATCAGTACTGGTTAATCCTTGTACATGAGATTGTTATTTATTTTTAATAATTTATATATGCTTACAATTCAATTTAGTAGTGTTGAAGTATTATTTTTATGTGAATAAATTCAAATATCTTGAATTGTAATCATATAATTACAATTCAAGATATTTGAATTTATTCACATAAAAATAATACTTCAACGCTACTAAATTTGTACGCATGTATTCTTTCTATAATCAGTTATTCGGATTTAATCAGGATCATGACTGATAATCTTTGATTCTCTCCTCCCCTCACCACACACCAACTATTCTCTTTCCCCAGCCCACCACGGAGACGGGAAAAGAGAAAAGTTAAACCGTCTAATCCTCTCACGCGTGGAAACTGAAAGGAACGAACTTTAACCTCTTCAAGGTACTTGGTCAATGGAAAGTATACTCCGAAACACCTGGTACATGAGTGCCCGGTCAGATGACAGGTAGTGTAAAGTTCAGATAGGGGTTGAGGGTCAAGACGACAGAGTTCAGAGTCCATTGTGCTTGTCTTGATTTGAGCTAAACAACTACCTGGAAGCCTTACTTCATTCATTGCGTATCTCTCCCAACTGATAGACCTGGAAGGTAAGAATAATATTCTAAGCATTTTGCCTCCCGCACTTATCATCTGTATATTTGTATGCACTTATATGTATACAGCTGACAAGTGTATTTTCTGTTGTTTTATAGTTGACTTCGTAATATATAAAAATACAGTTATTGACTGTCATCAAATGGTGCATGCATATGAAATGAGAGGGGAATCAGTTGTTTTGACGACTAAAATATCTGCTTGCTTCTAATGTTAATTCTACATAATTCTCTAAACCAAAATTACTTTCCAAAATAATTTGGTTTAGAGATTTCGTTCGTTGAAATATTACCAGACATTTCCAATTATTATTGATATACTATCCATATTTTGTGTTTAAATCCTGATGTTACTTATTTTGAAGGTTTTGCAGAGTTTCATCGTCTCCTTTTCTTAAAATCATATTCGGAAAATTTGTATCAAGAAATTGTTGCATTTAATTATTAACGGCGTAGGAGTTGAAAGTTAAAATCATCACTTCCACCCCCCCACACACACTTCTGATTAAAACTATTACCGAACATTATATAATTTTTAGCATTATATAAAATATCACTAGATTTTACTTAAAATATACCAGATGGATTCCACTTACCAATTTTATATCAGTCCCATTACACGCCATATGAAGTTAGATTGGCTATAAATAAATTAGAACATCATAAACCAACAGGATGAGAAAAGGAGACAGGAAGAGTAATCACTTGGCTAATTGAGATCCTGAACATTTCCTATCAAAGTGGTGAGGTTCTCAGAAATTTCACCAGAAGTAAAACAGTGCGGTGTCCATTTTTAAGAAATTGCATGAGGCGCGAGAATTGTAGGGGAATCGGATTATTGTTCCACGCAAGGTTCTCTGCATTATTCTAATCAAAATAATAAAGGTTGAGACAAGCAACTCAGAGATGAGGAAAGTGGATTCAGAAGACCCTGCTATTAGAAGTTATGGAACATTCCAGGTTTGTTAATAACATAAAAGAACAATGTACAGATAGTAGGAAGCAGTATTTCATCGTAGCAGTTGAATACAGGTGGAATGGCAACACGACGTAAACTCAGTGACTTCGAGAGAGAGATGTCATCATGGAATTTCACTTGGTTGCATGTCGATATGTGCCATTGTAGCTCAACTGGAGAATCCAAAATCAACGGTTGGCAATGTGATCAACAAATGGAGACGTTCTGGCATCACTAGCACAGGAAAATACTCAAGGTGGCCACCGAAAATGACTGACTGGGACAGGAGTCTGTTAAAACTGGTGGCAAGCAAAAACCGGCTACAATCAGCACAGACCACCCGTGATGAGTTCCAGAGCGCCAGTATCACCATGATGAGCACTAATACTGTATGAAAAGAACTCCATTTTCTGGATTTTCACAGAAGAGCAGTGGCACACAAGCCAAACATCGCAAAAATGAACAAAGCCTGGTGCATAGAACGTGTGAACTGGACAATTAACTAGTGGAAAACGGTACTTTGGAGCGATGAATCAAGGTTCACCTGTTTCCAAGCAGTGTGTGTGGGTGTGGAGACAATCTAGTGAACGCTTATTATCACAGTGTGTTGTACCCACAGTAAAGTTTGATGGTGGAGGAGTAATGGTGTGGGGTGCATTCAGCTGGTTTGGAGTGGAACACTGGTCGTTGTCCGTGATTTCATGAAGGCAGCTCAGTACCTGGATATCTGGATAATCAGGTGATGGTTACACTGGAGTTTTTATGGAACGGACCTGTGTTACTATTAAGACGACAATACCACAAAGCTGCAGATGATATGGAATAGTATGAAGAGATGGGAGTTAAACGACTACCCTGGCATACATAGAGTATTGACCTCAACCCCACCGAACATCTGTGGGACAAATTGAAGCGGCGATTGCGGTCCAAAGCACAGGTTTTCGATCTGTCGCTGAACTCAGTGCTGCTATGATGGAGGAACGGAGACATTTTCCAGCTGTCTGCTGCACATTGGTGGAATGCCTTCCTCAAAGGGTGCAGGAGGTGATCAAAGCCAAAGGGGGATATACGCGCGATATTAGGGTTCGACTGCTGGTATCAATTGTAAATTGCTGAAGTGTTTAGACAATTATTAGTAGATAGTGTAATTTCACTAAGGCAGACCCTGGAAAAATGTTTAGAATTTGAAACCTGTGACACATGTTTTGTTCTTCAAAAAGGCTTTGTTTCTGTTGATAGACAAAATTTATGAGAGTGTAAAACCTTGATGGAATACCTGAACATCTTATTAGCTTTGTGACTGCTTTATATGATAACAGCTGGGCTTGTGTTAAATTCGATAAAGCATACAGTGAATGTTTTAAAAAAATAACACCTGGGGTGAGATATGAATGTGTGTAGTCATTTCAATGTAGTTGAAAATTCTTATGAAGTTTCTTGTGCTGTTTTGATTAGTATATACGTTATCATCTTGATTCATCAACCTGATGGATAAGTATAGAAAGTCTCCCTTTTACCTACAAGAGTTTGTGGTTTTGTATCCCACTTTTATTGGGATACAAAAGTGGTGATAGTTGGGTTTTTCCCCCCTACAGGGTGTGATATTACTCCTCCTACTAGTTTTTGCACTTCTGGACTGTTCATAACTCACTGATCATTAGTTACCAACCCTTTTTCACAAAGTGATGAATCTGATATGATGATCTGCGATGTAACTACAATTGGTCTCCCTGAGAAGTTTTCAATGGATCATTTCAAGCATTGAAAACTGATTCTGGGAAGTGGGGGGAAGAGTCCTAAACTAATTCATCTCAAAGAAATGTGATTTTGATGGAGAGTGAGAGCTTAGCTGAGCCCACTAAAGGATTTCAGTGCTACAGAAGCAGTTTTCAAGAAATCAAAGACTCATCGAAAATTTATTTGCGGGAAGGATCTTTGCTACTTACATTTGATGTGCCACTTTGCTGGAGAGCAGTTTCCACGAGATTACATTACCATTTGACTTTTATTATTAAAAACCACTAAAGAGAAAATGCCTGACAGAATAGTGCCGTACGTCACGGCAGAACAGTTCACCAAGTTGAGATCTGATATTTATATTGAAAGACAGGTTTATTGTCTTTCATATGTAACTTTCATATATTTGTCAGTTATGCTTTTATACACACATCACATTTAGACGTTGCTTATCATTGAAAATATTCAGAGATACAAATTGAAAGGAAATGGTTTCAAACTGTGTATGTGTGTGAGTGAGTGCATACGCACATGCATATGTGTTATGTTATCCAACTTCTGCGCATATGATCCAGCCTATATATAGCCAAGTTCAAAAAATTCCCACCAAATTATTGACTTATCGATTACTCTGGACTTCGACATCTAGGGAATTGTCACCTAAGTAATGTGGATTTCTACAGTCAACATGCGCAGCAATATTAGCCTGCATCGCCCAACACCAGATAGATACCATGAAAGGATTGGAGAAATCTTGCTGTTGAAATTCTCAACCTGTCTTTATAATCTGCATTCTACAACTCAATATCATCTTTAACATTCTTCTTTGCACTCTCTTCATTGTATTATCATTACCACGGTAATCAAGAAACCAGACCTGCGGTTCATTTCAGTATTACAATTATCTTGTATTTGCAATCGTTGTTATATGGTCTTCTGAAAGGATCTTAAAAATCGAATGACATTCGATTTCCAAGGACTGATCCTGTGGTACACCAATGCTCACCTTAAATCTCATTTTCCTCCAATACCTTTTGATGTCTGTCAGTTAGCCATCCTCTTATTCACATAATCGAAATCATATTCTCCAGTTTATTCAACAGTCCCCCATGCTGTATTCTGCCAAAAGCCTTAGCAAAATCCAAAAGTATCATGCCATATCAATTTTCTCTTTGTGTAATATCGAATGTGAGCAAATTGCTAAAACATGACCTTTCCTTAGCAAACCCATGCTTTACCCTACCTATCTTTGCATCATGAACAAATAGTTGTATGTCGCCTGTCAAATCCTTCCCAATAATTGGAAGGATTTGTCAATAATGTACAGATTGAATAACAGTGGGCCAAGGACTGATCCTTGTAGTTTTTCACTGGTTACCATAAATCGTGCAGACTCCCATCCCCCATATACCAGTTTTTGATATCTGTCAGTCAGCCATCCTCTTATCCCCGCTAATATTTTATAATCCAATCCCGTATTCTCCAAATTTAGGCAACCGTCTTCCATGCTGTATTCTTTCAGAAGCCTTAGCAAAGTCCAAAAGTATCATGGTGTATCTATTTCCCATGTTTAACTCAGTGGTAACATGAAATGCGAGCAAGCTGCGCAACTTAACTTTCCTTTAATAAAGCAATTCTACTCATTGCAAAGTATAAATTCTATGCCAACCATTTCTGTATTCGATCTCTTACCAACTTTTCCAGAATCTTTTTCTCAAATTTTATGGAACAGAAAACTACATAGACACTGGAATGCAAATAAATAATTTACTAACTAAAATTAATTATTTACAGCCGATGTTTCGCTAGCTTAAGCTTGCATTATCAAAGGCAGTTTAACACTACACACTCAGTGAAGACAAAAACTAAAATGACCTCGATAAAAGAGGCAGTCACGTTAATGGTGGGTGACAGAGGCGATTCCTGTTGTTAAAGCGGATGTTGCAGTTAATCGAGTTCTGTAGAAATTTGTGCGGCTTCCAAGAACACACTCTCTCTCCGATTTAAAACGAGATATGTAAAGTAGCCTGGCTTTCTTCCATCTCACGAAGTGGGCTTTCTTTGTGGCGTGTTGGGATAGTCCGCTTTTTGATTCTCCATTCTGGATGTTTTTTTTTTCCCTCCTGACTAAAGTAATTCGTCCTGTCTGTCAAAAATAATCAGTTCCACACTGGCAGGGGATGCTATAGACATCCGAGAAGGAAAGAGGGTCTAGACCATAGGTCTCAAACCCAGCAAAGGGCCAGTCAATTATATGTATATCAGACACGGGCCGTATTCGATATTATTCTGTGACGCAAAACATCAACTAAAAAAAGAGGCTCTAACAAAGGTCCTTTTTAACTTTACGAATTACTTAAACAGTTACACCATCATTTAAATGTATAACATTTTTATTTTTAAATTTTAAAAATATAACAAGTTTAGAAAATATAAGTTAAATTACATTATATTCATACCTTATGAAAATTATTTAAACACATAATTTTGACTTACAAAAATAAAGATTTTTATCTACGAGTCCTTTTTTTAATTTAATTTTGATCCTGAAACCTGTTTTTCCTAATCAGTAACAAATTTATTAATAAATACATTTTATTAAAAATTGCTTTATTAATCCATTAACATACAAAGACGACTGTGACACGTCTTTTGTTTATTGCACCAAAATTGATTTTGAATTTTGGTTTCACATATAAATACAACCGAATATAGACGCTAGACAATCTACTGTTGTTGATGCTGTCATTGTGATCGGACGTATTCCTTTAGACTCTGCCTAGTTGATTTTTATGTAAGGTTTTTCGGGAAGCTCGTATTGCACTGGAACTAACACAGTTCGTGACCTACTATCTCCCCCTCTGTATGAAATATGCAGAGGTCTAATGGCCGGCAGGCCCCACCCGCAATGAGAACCAGTAGTGGTTGAATGGTTTTTTAGGGAGGTAGGTCGCTGCACTGTGTCCAAGTAAGTTCCCGAAACTCCTTTTTCCTCGTTTTTAGAATAGTCACCTATAGCAAACTAACTTTTTGCTGGTAAGCGCTTACTCTAAGCTGTCTACGGGATTTGCTAGTAGACTCTCAGTCTACAGGATTACTCGGGAAACCCGGTTTACCGAGTTTCGTATGGGCTTGATTTCAAGCAGCTATTGGCAATCTTTAAGCATGTAGGCTACAAATGAAATGGCCAGGAAAGGTGGCAATCCACCAAATAGAAGAGGTTGAAACAGAGGACTGTCAATCCCCTGACCCTCCCCCCAGCACTTCTCAAGATAACACCAGAGAGATTATGTCACCGGTTAACGACCAGCCCCTAGTGGACTCAGATAACTCTACAGACTATCAGGTTGTCAGCAGAAAGAAGCGTAAGAAGGGTTCGCCAGCAGCAGATCCTGAAATAATACATCAACCCTTGGAAAAAACAACTCCAATGGACTTAACAGCACAACCTGATGAAAGAATAGAGACTGACTCCAGGGCACAACCCAAAGAGAGGATTCCACTTGTAATTTTAAGAACAAAAGAAAAATGGTCTTCAATTACAGCGACGATGCAAACATCAAATTTACATCAGCTAAGAATACAGATGAAGGAATCCGAATTCAACCAGAAGGAATTTCGGACTACCGCCAGCTCACCAGACTTATGGATGAACTAAAAGTCCCATATCATACGTTTCAGCCTAAAAGCGAAAAAAATTTAAAGGTGGTAATCAGAGGGCAGGCTGAGACCATACCAGCCGAAGAAATAGCTACTGACAGATCACAAGGCCTTGGACCGATTAAGATATCGCGCATGTACCGAGCAGACAAACGCCCCATGCCTCTGGTCTTGGTCGAGATCAGTAAAGACCATAGAGAAATTTACGACCTTAAAATAATTTGCAGTTTAATCATCAAGACAACCTCTCAGAAGAAAGGCTTCAGCTGGTCAATGCCACCACTGCCAAAAGTATGGGCATGCGCAGAAACTGTAGGGCAGAATACAAATGTGTGAAGTGCGGAAATAATCATCCCTCGCACACATGTGCCAAACCAAGAATCACTCCTGCTAAGTGGGCCAATTGTGGTGGCCCACATCCAGCTAATTACAAGGGCTGTTCACTCCACCCATCTAACCTGACAAGGACTAGGGAGGTAGTAACCCCACCCACTCAGAAGCGAGTCACACACCTTAAATAGGAAATTAAAGTGCAGAATATTACACCTGATAAATCATATGCCTCTGTAGTTTCCTCATGCAACAAACCAGCAGAATCCACACCAAGCAGCCAAAACTCTGCTGCAATACTTGCTGCCACTTTGGGAGAAATGCTATCAGTTTTCAGCAAATCAAATCCAAACCAGGATGACACAAATAGATTTCTCAAAAATACCCAAGTCATATTCTCGTTGATTAATGGATAATTCGGCCATCACAATAAATTCTATACAGGTTGCAGTTTGGAATGCTAATGGACTCAGCAACAACATTCTAGAATTCCATGAGTTTGTTACCCACTACAAAATTGATATCATGTTAGTTAATGAGACCCATCTGTGGCCATGTGATAATCCCAAACTAAGAAATTACTCGTTAATTAGAAACGACAGACCTAATGCTAGAGGTGGAGGTACTGAAATCTTTATCAAGAAAAACATCCGTTCTAATGAGATAAAAAAGATTCCTACAACTAATCTGGAAAAAACTGGCATAGAAATTTGCACCATTAATGCAGGCAACTTAAAAATATATTCTGTTTATAACCCTCCAGGCAGAACTCTGTTATCCTCTGATCTTTCTCAGTTGCTTGACACTACTGAAGCAACAATAGTAGCAGGTGATCTAAACTCTAAACATCCCTTATGGAACAGCAGGTGTACCAATTACAACGGAAAAATCCTTTCCACTTTTGCTAAGTTGAGAAATATTATCATTGCAGGCCCGATTGAACCAATGCACTATGGATCACATGGCAGGCCAGATGTATTAGATATAGCCATATTCAAAAACACATCTCATCAATTACAGCTGCAAGTAGTTAACGACCTGAGTTCGGACCACAACCCAGTACTTCTAAAACTGGGTGAGGATCCGGAACTTATTCCCAGTTAGTCTTCTATCTCCACTCCAGCTCAAATAAATCAACTTCCAGAAGAAATCCTTGCTCTAATCAAAAACAAAAATAAAATCAGACGTCGCTTTCATAACACACTGTCTCCTCAAGATCGCCAAGAGCTGAACAGAGCATCAAACTTACTTCACTATGTACTAAAAGATCACAGAAATTTGCAATGGGAAAGAAAACTTTGTTCCCTGAAAACTGAAGATAAATACCTTGTGGAAGTTGGCAAAGGCTATCTGTACGGACCGTTCCAACATCCACTCCATTCACGGAGAAAGGTATAGTTTATAGGGACGATGAAAAAGCAGAAGCCCTTGCTGAAGCTCTTCAACTTCAGTGCAGTCCTAATTATGCACATTCGGATTTCGTCTTCATAGAGAAAGTTTACCGTCGAGTCCATACTGTGCTCCAGCAGTTAACAGCTGCGAAAATATTTGTCCCACTTCACCTAAAGAGGTCTACTCAATCATTAGGAAGCTCAACAACAAAAACGCTCCTGGCCCAGATGAAATTAACAACAAAACAATCAAGGCCCTTCCGCACAAAGCTGTCATGTACTTGGTAGCAATCATAAATGCAATGCTCAGACTAAACTATTTTTCAACCCGATGGAAACAAGCAGATATAGTTCTCGTTCATGATTCAGGAAAAGCACCTCAGTTGCCGCAAAGTTACCTACCCATCAGTCTCCTTTCATGCTTGGGAAAGGTTGCAGAAAAAATCGTCCTCAATCGACTTCAGGATGTGGTGAATAATAACAGAGTACCGAAGGAGCAGTTTGGGTTTAGAACTGGACACAGTATAACACATCAAGTTCACAGACTGGTTGAATCTATCACTACTGGATTCAATTGAAGACAACATACAGGTGCTGTTTTTCTGGATGTAGCAAAAGCCTTTGACAAGGTTTGGCACAAAGGCCTCATCTATAAATTATTTATGGCCAAAGTTCCGCTCTACCTTATCAAACTTATCAACTCCTTTCTAAAAAAACCGGAAATTTCAGGTCAAGTTGAGAGGACTCAAATCCTCTTTGAAAAGAATCACTGTAGGTGTTCCTCAAGGCTCGTTGCTCTCCCCTCTGCTTTTTAACATCTTCGTTGCTGACGCTCCTATCACGATGTCAACCACCACAGCTTACTATGCGAATGATATGACAATTTTGAGTAGATATCTCAGGAAATGGAGAATATCTGTGAATGCTGACAAAAGTACTGCCATTCTCTTCACAAGATGGAAGGCATCACAATACGGAGAAGTCAAACTTTTCAACACAACTATTCCGTGGAAAATCCAGCACCTAATATTTAGGTATTCAACTAGACAGCTGCCTCAACTTTAACTCTCACATCTCTCATGCCTGCTACAAAGCAAACTCAGCAATTGCTCAACTCTATCCCCCTACTCAACCGTAGAAGCAAAGTCAGCCCAGAAAACAAATTAAGAATATACAAGGCAATTATCAGACCCATACTGACCTATGGTTCACCAGCGTGGAGCCACACCTCTCCTAGCAACATCGAAAAATTACAAATAATCCAAACTAAATGCCTCCGAATGATCTTCGATGCCCCGTGGTTTGTAAGGAACACCATCCTCCATCAGGAGGGAAACCTGCTAGACATACCTACATTTTTCCTCCAGATAGCAACCAAGTACTTTACTCAAGCATCACTCCATCCCAACCTATTCATTCGTGAGTCATCAGATTACGATGAAAAAGACAGATGGAAACATAAACGCCCAAAGGCGGCCTTGATCACTGATTGAAATCTTTCAACACAGCCCTAAATAGGGCGAGCCAAGTGCTCAAAACTTTCTTCCTTTAAATCGAGAGTCATTCATAGCAATGAAGGGATCAGAGTCCACGGGACTGATATCCATAAAAGCCACATCAGTTAACAGCTAGACAATCTTGTGCCTATTTCCTTTCAGGCCGAGAAAAGTTGCCAACGGCGTGTATCAGCTATTTCGTTTGCGTTTGCACAAAATCATCATTATTTTTCAAATAATGATGAATTTGATCCGACAAATCACCCTCGCCCAAAAAATTGCAGAAAATCGACCGCTTTCAGATTTTTAATTGGTACGTTAAGGGTATTTTTTCATCCTCACCACGAACAAACACCAATAATAAAAGTTTCGTATCAATAGTGACAAGTGCAAACGAATATCGGCGTTAGATCGCAGTGTATTTGTTTCGTGTAACGATAATTGAAAAAATGTAATTCTTTTCATATTTTCAACAGTGACACTCGTCATAATTCAGCCTTCTATCTATAATAAATAAATAAATATATGTTATTTTAACAAAATAAAATAAGATTTACAAAAAATAGTTATTTTAACAAAATAAAATAAGATTTACAAAAAATAGTTATTTTAACAAAATAAAATAAGATTTACAAAAAATAGTTCACCAGGCACACTCACCAATAATAAACGTTTCATATATCACAGAAATAAGGCGCGTAAGCTTACTAAAAATACACTGCCGTTTGAGCAGTTACAGTTTAGAATGACATAACGTGCAATGACAAGAGCAAACGAATATCGGCGTTAGATCGCAGTGCATTTGTTTCGTAATCTAAAGCGTTAATCGAACAATTCGAATTATTAATTATTCAGTCAGTGTCAAAACATAAGCTGTAACCTTTAACATGTAAGCATTGTTATTATTTATAAACACAAACAAAATTTAAATTTTTCATTTTTTCCTTGGGGGTGCTGCAGTGTCGCAGTACTTATATACGGGCTGCCCACTGCTCTGTACTAACATGTCAATATCTGCTTTTTCGTTTCGTGTTACAATATGAAGTATTGCAGTTAATCTAGAATCTTTTATCCTTGAGCGGAACTTTGACTTATTAAGTTTCATAATTGAAAATAATTGCTCGCATACATAGGTGCTTCCGAAGATTGACAACATTTTTGCATAATAAATTTTATATTTGGGATATTTACTGTTGAGGTATTTATAAAAATTTGGTATGCCAACTTCGTTATATTTATTTTTTAGTTCAGTATTGCACTGTAATAATAAGAATTGTAGTAATAAGTTTTACTTTTGTTTAAAGTTGTCATAAAACATTTAGAAGTTTAAATTTTTTTTCCGTTTTAATCCCTGCAGGCTGTTAGAAACATTGATTTTTAGAAAAGAAATTATTAAGATCGCGGGCCGCCAGTTTGCAGCCCCTGGTCTAGGCGATCTTTAATTTGTCATAGGCAGGTAGAAAGTTTTTTGGGGTGCGGATACATAGTTCTGATTCTGTGTCGTTTCAGGATGGAGCACAGTTCATTTCTTGTGCCTTTGATGTATGGTAAAGATATAGTATATGTGTAGTCTGGTTTTGGGATGGGGGTTGATTATTTAAGGAGTTTGGCCAGAGGTTTTTTTTTTTTCCTCTCCATTTGGCCGCATGACCTACAGATTGTCTAACTTGGTACATTTCTGTCTAACTTGTTACATTTCCTCCATGATATCTATTCTCAAATTAGTTTCATGTGGAAGAAGAAAAAGAAAGAGCTCTTACCTTTTTTGATACTTTAGTTACATCGCAAGCAGATGGGTCCTTCATATATGCTCAGTTTACCATAAGCCCCCCCCCCCCCCACACACACACACAGGAAGATGCAAAACCTTTTTGCGAATTTCATCGTCAGGACAGACACAGCAGCTGGAACAACAGGCCCTACTCACATTATTCCAAAAAATTAATACAATAAAACACTCTGGAGAAACTCCTTGTTTAATCGAGAATGTTTTGAAAGCTGTCAGAAGAAACCTTAGTTTTCGTTAAGTGCTACAAATATTTTCAGTGACTTAAAAAAAATTATCTTTGCTTTTTTTTTTCTCTCCTCTATTTTCCCATCCATTCTGATAATCAAAGAAAATGGGAAAGAAAACTGATTATTGATTAAGGCTATCAAAATTGCTCTCTGAAATGAATTGATCTACAAAAGCCACAAACCATTTTGAAGTGCTATAAATGTTTATCTTAATCCCGAACATTTTTACACGTGCGGAAGGTGATGAAGAAGAACTGCAGATATGAAGAAAATTTGGCGTACCAGCGAAACGAGAGGTTCTGACATTTTTCTTGGATATTCAAGAAATTGACATCGCCCTCACTGCGGGGTGAGATGTTTGGTTTTTGTCTTTGCTTGTCTTGAAATGAAGAATACATGCAAAGATATCTTACTATGAACCCAGGTAATAGTGGCTGCATGCAGTAGTGGTGGTAGTTCCTTTAGGATGGTATTACCTAATGGTTGAATTCAGTCATTTTTTGCGATACTAGCCATTGTGTGTTTGGGAATGAGAGAGAGAAAAAGAGAGATCGGCTTTCTGGGGAGAAAACGCAGGTCTAAGTTTTAATTTTTTTTTTTTTATGTTTTTTTTTGTTCACTTAATTATATTGCAAAACCAGATATAAAATATCATGGAACTGGGTATCGTTAATTATAAAATTACGAAAATATTACTACGAAAATATACCTGTTCTAACAATTTTACGTATATTATTATCTGAAACCTCCTGGGAGTCAAGGACTCATCGGCGGAGGCTATACTTCATCCAACCCAGCTATCATACCTTCCCTTAAATTCATTCACACTAGATGCATTCACTACCTTAACGGCAAATTATTCCACTCACTCACTGCTCTCTGGGAGAAAAACTTAGCTCTTACAGCTTTCTTGACTGTGATCAAACTTAACTTCCATGGATGCCCCCGTGATTTCTCCCCACTTTCCATATATCGAAAAATGTCATCAGTTGAAATCCTATAACACCCATTCAAAAGTTTATAGACCTCAATTATATCACCCCTCTTTCTCCTGTTAACCAGAGTCTGCAGTCCACATACTCGCAATCTGTCCTCATAATCTAAATCCCATAATCCAGATATAATCTTTGTAACTCTTCTTTGCACCCTTTCCATAGCTTCTTTATCCCCTTGGAACCTAGGAGACCAAGGAGCACAATAATCCAAGTGTGGGCTTATCAAAGCCTTAATAAAGAGGCAAAATGACTTATCCTTACATGTCGAGGTTCGCTTCAACATCGCAGTTATCCTCTGAATTGTATTTGCAAATTTTAATCTTTGAACTTTAAATTCTTATTTACCAATACACTAAGATCCCTTGCCTCTTCAGTTTCTTGTAGCATAACCCGACTAATGTAATATGCCACTGGAACTTTAATCACACCAAAGTGCATAAATTTACACTTAAACATTAAACTGATAGCCATTTTCATTTGCCCAAATTTCCAGTCTATTCAAATCATTTTCTAAGTGCTGAATACCAGTGGCATCCCTGATTGCCCTACCTATCTTCGCATCATCGGCAAATAATTGCACATATGATGATCGACCCTGCCTGATGTCGTTAATGTATAGATTGAACAATAACCCTGAGTTACACCACTGGTTACCTCAAATCCGGCCGATTCACATCCACTGTATACCACTTTTTGATATCTGTCTGTCAACCATCCCCCTGATCCAAGTCAATAGATTATATTCCAATCCCATATTCTCCAGTTTATGCAACAGCCTTTCGTGTGGTATCCTATCAAATCCCTTAGAAAAATCCAATATTATCATAGTGTATCCATTCCCTTTATCCAACTCGGCCGTAACATTGTTATAAAATATGGGCAAATATAAAATACAGGTGTTGCATTTGTTTTCATTAGATAAACTTGGAGATAAAAAAAATAAATTGCGCCTGGCTGTAGACTCGTGAACTTTACGCTCATTTTGATTTCGTTTACTACGGATGACAACCGGTGAGTTTCACAACAATTAACATCTCGACAGTTGGTTAGTGACAGAGAAGGTGATTTATTTTGAAAGTACAGTCCATTATAAATTACCTTTGCCATAATCATACTGCAGCAACTCCGACGTTTTAGTGCTAGGGGAAAAACGAAAAAAAAAAAAAAAATCGCCGCTTACTTCACTGACGTGCTTCAATGGAAGAGAAGAAAAGAAAACATGGAAAACTTAAAATTTTCGTCGATAGTGATCAGTTAGCATTCTCGATTTAGTCGAGGATTTTATAATCCTGGAATTTAAATGATTGCATGTGGTAAAAAGTCATAGAGAAGGAAGGGAAAATATACGATTCGATATAGTTGCGTTATATACCGAAATTGGGGAAAGGTATTTAATTGATGTAATTGTTCTGTTTTTTATGTAAATCCCAGCCAAAAGGGTGCAAACCTATCGTATGTTAACACCGTGGGTTGGTGAACTAAGGGTTGGATGATCCGGAAATCCTGCTCTGGAGAGAATTTGGAACCAAACGTGGAACGTTTGGAGTTTCAGGCCTCCAGTATGCAGAGTAATGGTCTCGGTGATGTTTATCCACCACCTGAAGAGTTTCACACTGGCAGCGGGACTCGAACCCTTTGCCTACTTGGTCGAAAGAGAGGAAGCACTATTCACTCGGTCATTCAGGGCAACTACCTTACAGGATAACCTCACCTATCTATGGAAATTATAAAACAACATATATGGAGGACGGGCATTATATGTAGAAATTACTCTCATTTTAAATACACCAACTTATCGTCTATCAAGAACCGTCATATTTGCACGCCAAACAGCGATTAGTGTTCGAAGAGGAGAGGGCGGGGGAAGCTTATTTATTTATTAAATAAACTTTTGCTGAATGTTGAGCTATGCTATACATTGAGAAAAGAGTTCCCAAAATTGAGACAAATGAAAACAGTCATTTCTTTTAAAGCTGGATGCATAAATTATGCTTTCACAGGTTCCTTCCAAACTAGAATTTGCAATTTTTGTAAGATCCTATTTCTTCCCAACGTAAGTGACTCATTGATTGTATTGAAAACGAATATAGTATTGAAGTTTGTTTCTTTCTATGTTTATCTGCGTAGATGCCTTTCTGACTAAAATAAGAACGTTCTTAGAAATAATGTATTTTATGACGCAAGTTAGTAGCTCAGGAAAATCGGGGTTTCATTCAAGCAACTCAGTTTTCTGCCGTACTTTTATCATTCCAGAAGTCTTGAAATCGTTGGTAACCCTGAAATCAACTATCAGTTAAATCCACTGTTTTTTTTTTTTGTTTTTTTTTTTTGCTCCCTATGGGAAACAATAGAGAATACAGGATTTAATGGA
Source organism: Typopeltis vanoorti (assembly GCF_054136105.1). NCBI lineage: Eukaryota > Metazoa > Arthropoda > Arachnida > Uropygi > Thelyphonidae > Typopeltis > Typopeltis vanoorti. The sequence continues at coordinate 100,186,690 of NC_143570.1, read as the reverse complement.
TACAACTTGTTCTTACGCTAGTAGAGCTAAAAAAAGAAGCTAATTTTCGAACTAAACGGATTTTTTCCCGATACTACTTTGGTGATGAGGATTTATGGTTTCAATGGCACAAGGACAGCAAAAAGTGATATGCGCCATATCCAAGGGTATAAATAGTACACAAGGTAAGACAATCACAAACATCCATCCCGCAGCAGGATCCGAACCAACGACTTGTTTGTTGGGGAGTGGTTACGCTAACCACTTGGTGAACCATGCCGGCAATGTAATTGATATTAAGTCTATAGTAATGATAGTAATGCGGCGAGTATCTCCTGAAAACACACATTAACATTGCAGGATGGTCATGCGGATCACACATCGTCCTAATTAGGCATCTCCAGTAATCGAACTGGAAATCCATTTTTTAAAACGGTTTGACTCAATTGCAAGTACCGATAATGATATCTAAATAGATAAATCTGTTCAGCATATCGTGGCAAGAGTCTGTTATTATTTAATAATTTGATGAACTTTTGGGGTATCGTGGTTATTTTATTTTATTTTATTTATTTATTTTTTTTTTTTTGCGATGGTCTGAAGTTCGGATCAAAGAGCAACTTAGAAAATAGGCCCAGTGAGAAGCAGTCTCTCTTTATAGCTATAACATGTGAAATGGGAATGAGCCTTTCATTGTTTAATTTAGACACTCTATTTCTTTGAATGGTCGATTTTTTAGTGTTAGAAAGAACGACAAAAAGTGCTGCCCTTTTGTTAATAAAATTTGAAGGATATAAACAGTAATTAAATACTGTGGGGCGCGATCCCTGGGGGAGGCATACTTTCCTACAGATAAAAATTAAAACTGCCCTAAATCAGTTTTAAAAATAACAACAAATAAAAATACAGAAAGAAAAACTTTTGATGATACAGGTTTTAATTATCATGAATTTCAAAATAACTAATAATAATTTTCTTCACTCGCACTTATAAAACGCGTGTGCCAGAGGCAGTGTTGATAGTTCGGCAGCGGCCGCATCCTCTTCCAGGCAGCACTATACACGCGTGGCTGAAAGCAGCGACTTGATGACATCTCATTGGCGCTTGTTTCAGTGCAATTGTGCTGATTTGTTTACCTCTTAAAGTTCACTTGATTATGAACAATTGATCATGAAGCGTTTCCTAAATAGTGATAGAAATGAAGATACCAGTGCAGTGGTGGGAAAGAAGCTACGCGGAGCTATGAAGTCAAAGTATCGCTCAAGACTAAATATTGCTAAAGAACTTAGAGTGGCCATCTCTGATATTACACCATGTTTTGATAAACTTTATTCTCAAAAGCAGGCCCATCCGTCACATTAGACTTTGACATTTAAATATTTGATTATTTTTACAGAGAAAAATTAAATACTTGTTAGTTAAATATTGTTTCATTTCAATACATATTTTAGTTAATTGCAAGTGTTAAAACTAATTTTTATTGTAGGCCTAATATTGTGATACTTTAATTATTTTGTGTCAAAAACTGTTAAATAGTATGTAGAAAACACAAAATAAACTGAATAAAACGTCAAACATGGTATGACTTCTATTTTGATAAATAATATCAAAATATATATTATTTTGATATTGGGGGTTTGACAGTGTTTTCTCTTGTCAGGTGGGGCTCAGAGGTAAAAAGTTTGAGAACCACTGCTGTAGAGCACTATACGATACTTCATTGAATAGTATCAAATAACAGAATATTCAAGTAATAAGTTCCACTGAAACGTGTGCGTGAAAATACACAATTATTACCACGCCAAAAATAACAATTCTTCATGACTTCTATGCATAGTGAATGCTTCAATTAATATTTATTTGTTTAGCTTATGGCTCGCATATGAAAATTACATTACATTAATCCTTAATATATATGGACATAGTAATAGACATACGTACAATAATAAGACATAATACATCCATAAAAGAGACACTCAAGAATAGGCTACAACTGAATGTCGAGGTTGATTATCCAGTCAACTGCACTTGCTGTAGCATGGATGAAGTCTGAAAGGTTTCCACTATATGCACGTTGGACACATTCTGCTGTAATATGATTAATTGTCTGGTGGGGTGAGCCACAGTCGCACCTAGGTGAGGCAATCATGCCCCATTTGTAAAGGTGGTCTGCACCTTGCCATGGTTAGTGCGGATTCGGTTAAGGGCAGACCAAGTTTTCCGAGGTAGGTTAAGACCCGAAGGTATCTGTGTTGGGTCCACTAATTCATGGACCACTCCTGTTGAAGTGTTATACCAGGACTCTTTCCACTTCTCCTTCATGTTGAAACTTGTCTCTGCAAGATTTTTGCTGTTAAGATTGGAGGATGCCTTGACTTTAGCCTGTTTATTAATAGGGGTGGGATGTCTTCATGGATTGGAAGATTTTGGATTTCCATGATTTTGCTGTATTCATGTAGAAGAAAGTTGGATCTGCGAATGTGTGGAGGCAGAATGTTGCTTAGCACTGGGAGCTAGTAGGTTGGGGTTGATTTTACAGTTCCAGAAATAAGGTGCATAGTGGTGTTCAGCTGAGCATCACCCAAATACACATGGGCGCTGTTCAGTCATACGGGTGAGCAGTATTCAGCTGTAGAGTAAACGAGGCCAAGAGCAGTGCAGCGAAGCGTTCTTGCTGAGGCACCCCAAGTTGTTCCACATAGTTTTTGCAGTATATTGTTTTTTGTTTTTAGTTTGGATGCTGTGTTAATGAGATGTGGTTTAAAAGATAGTGTTCTATCCAGAGTGACGCCCAGATATTTCCGGAATCTGTTGTAGCGTAGCAGGTTGTGGTTGAAGTAGACCATGAGTTCTTTGTTAGCCTGGTTATTGTTCAGTTGGAAGCATGAAACTTCTGCTTTGCTAGGATTTTGGTGTAACCTCCATTTGCTGAAGTATTCACCTAGGACTGCAAGGTCGTTTGTTAGTGCAATGTCATCAGCGTAGCAAAACTTCTTGGAGGCTGTATTAAGCAAATCTGCGATGTATAAGTTAAAAAGGAAGGAACCAGAACTGACCCTTGTGGTAGTGCATTATCCAGTGTTCTTTCTTTACTTTTGTTCTCGTCCATACACACTTGGAAAAGGCGGTTGCTTAGCATGTTATCGATTAGTTTGCTATTGTTCTGCATCGGACTGCACGGAGCAACTTGCAGACTGCGCCATGCCTCCAAACTGTATCATAAGCTGCGGTAGATCTACAAAAGCTACAGCTGTTTTCAGGCATTGTCGGTAGCCTACCTTTATATGTGTGGTGAGTGACAGAACCTGATCACAGCAGCTTTTTATGTCTGAATCCGGCCTGTTCCGCTGGTATTCTATTATCTTAGGGGCAATTTTATTGAGGATGAGCCTTTCTAGGAGCTTATAACGGGTGCTAAGCAGGGTGATTGGTCGGTAGTTTTTTGGGGTTGTTGTTGATTTTTCTTGGTTTTAAGATGGGATAACTTTTGTCCTCTTAAACTCTTTTGGAAGTCTACCAGTCTGAAGAATGTCAGAGGAAAAGCAAGCCAACCACTGTCGAGCTTTTCGGCCTGTCTTCAACAGGAAATGAGGATGAATTCCATCGAAACCAGAAACCTTGCCTGGTTTCATATCCATTAGTGCAGTGTTAATATCTTCAAGAGTGAAGGGTATGATGGTCTGTTATTTTTCAAATGTGTAAGTTTTCTTTTTATTTGAAGAGTGTGTTGTTTGTCCTTGGTGGTATATCTTGATGTGTTGACAATATGTGATACATATTGATTAGGAGAAATAGCGGATTGTTCTCGGGCAGTCAGGATGCCACTACCTAGTTTTCTTAGAAGGCTCCATGCTTTTCTACTGGAGTGCCGAAAATCGAGTCTTTCTACTGTTTCAGTCCATTTCTTCTGTCCGCTGGTGTCAAGGCTGTGAATGAGTTCATCTGCAACGTCAGGACCGCCACACTCTAGATATTATTGATATACAGTTTATTACTATCATCGTCCCATCCAGAGATATACTCCTTCTGGAAGCCTCTTGGTATGGTCTTCTTACCTACAGCTAAGACAGCTCCCACGAATCTTGTAATTATTGCTTGTTGGAGGGATCCAACGGACATATTTGTCAAGACAGGCTGCAAATGTATCCCAGTTGGCTTTCTGGAAGTTCCAGCAGGGACGTTGGATGGATCTGACAAGAGGGTGCCTGCAGACCTACCTCTAATATAATTGGTCTATGTTGGCTTCGGGGAAAGTTGGATAGAACTCTTCTCGATGTAGAGAACGGTCGTCCATCGTTGTCTTGAGTGACGAAGCAGAGGTCGGGTTTGTACTCCCTGTTCCAAGCTGTTGACCTGAAGGAAGATCTATCTGTTGCATGAAAATTAGGTGCATGTTGTGAATTTCTGCCCATTCAATCAAAGTCTCTCCACATTCATTGTTGGAAGCATATTTCCATAGCTTGTGGTGACTGTTAAGTCACCTATATGCATCGCAGGATTCAGTTAATAATAATGATACATGAAGGGTCTCATTTGTTGCCTTTCGGTAATAAGGATCGTTTAACGTACTTTTTAGTAATCTATTCATTTACTTGGTATTTGATATCAAACACAAAGCTTGTGTTTTTAGATTAATATAATTTTGTCTCTATATTATGAAACTTGCATTTTCTTCACTAATCCTGTAGTCGGGCGGTTCTTATGTAGGCATTATTTGCAGCTATTATAATTATAGGTGCATTTTCCGTTCATTTGATGATTGTGCATTGCAAATCAGGTGCACTCCAAAAAAAAAAAAAAAAGTCTAGAAGGATGAAAAAGTGATAGTAAACATGCGGTGAATATGTATATCCTTTGATGCTTTTTCTTCGGAAAAAGATTCCGTGCTGGCTAATCTGTTCCAAAATTGCTCTCGTGTAAGGCCAGGCACAGGTTCTGCTGGTTTCAAGTATAATCCAGAGTTCAACGGAATGGCTGTCAGTTTTACTTCCAGCTTTATTAATTAATTCTGTCATACATGTTGATGCTCGGAGAGTGCTTCATTATTGATGCTAATTCGAGACCTGTAATTCCTCAAACCTGTAGGAATCTCCACTCAGCTTTTCTCCATATAATCCCATGTGAAGCGATGACAACGTGGTGTCTGCTGGTGCTGACTTGCTGTAGTGATAATAGTTTATGTATTTTCCGTGTTCTCAAAAGTGAACGCCACTGTTTTTCTCTTTCTACACAAAAAAGAAAACCTGAAGGAAAGAAGGAAAAAATCGATGTAATAGATATCGAATTGTTCAGTTAAAAGTAATTTGTTTCTTATGTATTTTGTTATGCATTTCTTCTTGGAATGTTTCGTGATATTATGTTTTTCTTTGTTCTGTTTTGTAATTTTGGGGAAATAAAGATATTATTATTATTTTCTGGATCTAGCTGCAGACTGTAACTTCTTTGAACAATAGCCTCATTATGTCATGAAAATTAGGATTTGCTTTGCACGCCTGTTTTAAGATGCATTCCTCTCACGCAAAGTGAGTGATTGTTTGTGTAGGCGAAGCCCACCCACGGAATGGTGTGACCTATCGGACCCTATTATAAGAGTACTATAGGTAAAAGCTGCAGGGTAGGATAAGGATTAAATAATCTGGAAACCTTGTTCTATAGACCAAACATGAACTTTTTCTTTTCAAGCCACATCAAACCTCCAGTAAGTTAAACAGTGGTCTCACGATGGACGATGAAATTCATCTACAGCTTAAACATATTCAGAAACATCTGTGCCTATGGTGGGATTCGAAATTACAGACTACTGGTTTTGGAATGGATACACTATTCACTTGGCCATCTAGACCAGCATATTCTTATGTTATATTTTTCTTTCTTTCTTTGATTTAGCCTGAAAAGTGGACGCATGCATTTTCAGATACTTTGAATAAGCAATGTGCAGTTAACATTATGAAAGGTTACTGACGAAGATGATATTCAGTAGGTTTCCTTAGACTTGGTATCTCCCAAAATTCTGCAATACCTAATTGGTAAATGAAGTCCTTTACTGTACCTTCGAGGGCGCCCATAGTTATTTATACCTACCAGCCATAATAGACAATGTAATGTCTATGGCTGGTAGATATAACTACATTACTAAATGTTTGGAAATGGTCTGCATCTCTATATTGTCTAGTGACATTTCAAACAGACTACTGAGCGAATAGCATTTCTCCTTTAAACCCTGTGGTTTTGAATCCTGCTGTGGTATCGATGTTGGCAAATGACTCGTTTTCTGGCGTGAAACTACTGGATGGAGACTTAAAGGGAAAATGCATCTCTTTATAATAGATGATGATTTTCTGAGGATTAGATAATCCAGAAAGATAACAATAATCCACTCTACGATAGGTTCAAAGAGCTGGAATAACTCTTTAAGCCTACTTGCTGATATTCCTTTATTTAGAACTGCTTTCTTTTGTGGAATGTAGAGATGTGACGCTTATAAATATATTTATGGAAGCAAATTTATGAGAACATTTCTGCAATACATTTCTCACATGCTCTCATTATGAAGCACGTTTTTCCCCCAAGGTTACACATATCTTGCCCTTACACTACTCCACTTGTACGTCGATCTTTTGGAGAACCACTGGTACTTCCATTCTGTGCGCTTATTGGAATAATATCTCCTTTTGCATGTGGTGCCAGCGGGAGCCTGGCTTCTAGAAGTTGAACAGACCTTGTTTTGGGCTTAGTATTTAAAAAATTAAAACACTGGGTACTTTCTGTAAATGTTTTCCCTCAAACGTTTAGTACTCTTAAGACCATTTTAAGTGCCCTGAAAAGCAATTAAAAAGGATGCGAATATCCGGAAGACAAAATTAACGACCTTCATTTCTTGACTATTATTATTAATTGGACATGGAGTTAGAAAATTCATTGCAGGAGACCCATATTATCCACACAACATCTGTCATGCCTGTTCTTGAACGCATTGACAGACGAAGCACCCACAACAGTCAGGCAACGCATTCCATTTATTCACCACTCTCCAAGCGAAAAATCTAGTCCTCACACCCTTATTAGCCACACTCTTACTTAATTTCCAGGGATGACCTCTTGTTCTTCCACCAATACCTGTCCCCCTGCTGAAATATTTCCTCTGTATCAATTTTATAAAAATTAACAAATGTTTCTATCATATCTCTTTTCTTTGCCTATCAACCAACCTCTTTAATCCACAAACTCTCAACGTAGGGAGCATTCCTTACACACTCACCAACTTGGTCACTCACCTCTAAATATTTTCTACCACTTCTCATCTCCGAGGAACCTAGGCGACCAGACCTGAGCACAGTAATCCAGATGATATATCAACACCTTATAAAAAGGAATAATGACTTCATCTCTGCATGTTAGTGTGTTCTTTAATAACTAAGTTATTCTATGAGCTATCTTGGACACCTTAGCAATATGCCCACTGAACTTCAACTCTTTATCCACTAACACCCCTAAGTCCTTAGCCTCATCAATCTCTAGCAGTACAGTTCTGTCAATGTGGTACACAGCTTGTAATCTTTTAATCCCAAAATGCATAACTTGACACTTTTCGACATTGAACTGATATCCATTATCCTTTGCTCATATTGACAAATTATTTAAATCATCCTGCAAGCTCTCTACATTCAGCTTGATTAATTATTGCACTACTCAACTTTGCATCATCAGCAAGCAGCTGAATATCTCCCTTCAAGTTATTTCCTGTATGATTTATATACAAATTAACATACAACACCACTGGTCACCTACTTCATCCTGGATTCTGCTCCTCCATACACTACTTTTTGGTAACTGTCCATAAGCCATCCTCTTGGACAGATCACCAGTTTAATATTCATCCCATTTTTTCTGATTTGCTTAACAGTATTCCATGGAATATCCTGTCAAAAGTCTATCAAAATCTAGCAGTATCACTGTCTAGCCATTCCCCTCACTTGTCACTCTATTATAAAAAGTTAATAAATTACTAAGGCAAGACCAACCTTTAACAAAACCATGTTGCCCTAATAGAGTATCCCCTAGATGGCGAACCTATGGCACGCATGCCAGACGTGGCACGTCAACGATTTACAGGTGATATCCTAGTATACCAGGGGTTTTCAATGCATGGCCTGCAGAGCTCTTAGCCGTGGCCCGCCGGCCATTTTGAAAATAACTACTAAAAATAACTGCTTTTCAGATTCACAAAGAACGCTGTGCATTTGATACTTTACATAAAATCCTATAAAAATAAATATTAAATAGACATGCTTCTTCAGCCATCTACCAGTACCAAACGGTACTTAAGTGCAGTCATACCCCAACTTACGCGAATCCGGAGTTACGCGGTTTCTTATATGTACATATTCACGTCCCGCTTCACGCCTCACCACTAGTCGTATCTTTCAGGTGCCGGCCGCATTCGCCAGTGTCGCACATGCTGTGAACAAGCACTGACGTGTTTCGTGCGGTCTCCATTCATACACGATTTTTATAATCTACAAACCTTGCGACTGTTTAATGTTATGTTCTTGATAAAAATTTTATCACATAAAAAATAATAATGTCGTCCAAAAGAAGCAAGTCCGATTCTTCTACTGCTAGCAAGAAAAGAAAAACATTGACTTTGGAAACAAAACTCAACATTATTAAGGATTTTGAAGGCGGAATGAAAATTTGTGAGCTAGCAAAGAAGTTCGATCTACAGGAATCCAGAGTAAGAACAATCATAAAAGAAAGGTTTACAGATTTTGGAGGACAGATTCTAACGAGGAACGAATTGTAGCCACAACGCAAGGAATAAAAAAATCATTAGCTTGCTATGAAGAAATTTTGCGTGACAAAAAAAAAGACATTATGCCGTCAGACGAATCTATTAGATTTTATAAAACCATCGACATCGAAATAACTTTCTTTTTTTTTTTTATGTACGAAAAACTACAATCATGATTATATTTCTTAAAAAATATAGGTGTTTTTGTAAACCTTTGGTCCCAATTGTATGTTTGTATATATAAATTACATGCAAAATTACACCCCGAGTTACGCGAATTCGACTAACGCGCTTTTGTTGGTCCCACCTACCGCGTAACTTCGGGGTTTTACTGTACTAGTACTAACGTCGCAGGTAGATGACTGAAGCAGTAGTTCGTTCGAGTGCGCTGTCTAGATACTATGCCTTCCAGATACATGTCGAAGGTTCTTGATACTTCGTTATTTTCATATAAATACAAGAGGATCTCATCCACAGTCAGTCAGTCGTGAACAATGTAATATTCGTGTATAAGCCCACACAGGTTCGTCGTCAGCCATAGCCTATTGTGGTTTTATATTGTCAGACTTTTTTCATTAGTGTGAGACATATTCAGTGGATAATAACCTTTACACGGCCTTCTTTGTATCATTTTTGGGCTCGCCTTCCATCACTATGGCGTCTACGAGTAAAAAGCGTAAATCAAGTGATTCTTGTCGGGTTTTTAATGAAAAGTGGACCAATTTGTACTCTTTTTGTGCCGATCCACGATAAGCCAGTGTGCTTAATTTGTCGTGAGTCAGTATCAAAAGAATACAATATAAATCGACACTATGAGACAAAGCATGCACCCAATTTCGATCACCTTCAAGGGCAGCTTCGTATGGACAAAGTGAACCGTCTCCAAATTGGTTTAAAAGGCAGAGGGAAGAGCGAAGCGTGCGTCAAAGTAAGTCATGTAATAGCTGAAAAAATTGCTAAAAAATCAAAAGCCTTGGACGGCGAGTTTGTGAAAGAGAGTCTCATCACTGCTGGGGATATTCTGTGCCCAAATAATAAAGAAGTCTTTAAAAAACCGAATTTGCCTGGGGTAACTGTAGCATGACATGTCGAAGAACTTGCCAATGATATTGAAGGAACTTTAAAAAACCGGTCGTCCGAATTTACGTCATATTCACTTGCTTTAGATGAGAGCACAGATGTGAAGAACACAGCACAACTGTTTATCTTTCTCCGTGGCATCAATCAACAATTCACTTTGACAGAAGAACTGCTAGCGCTAGAAGCCGCCAAGAAAACGCTACAGCGTTTCGACCTCAGCTTAACCAACCTCGAGGGTGTGGTAACTGAGCCCCTCCTATGGTGGGAAAGAACGAAGGGTTTGTTGCGCTGCTACAGAAAGAACCGGAACTAGAAGGAAAAGATTTCATCCATTACCACTGTTTAATCCACCAGGAGAATTTGTGTGCAAAACTATTGGATTTGAGAATGTCATGAAAGTTATTGTGACTGTCGTCAACATTATTAGGGCAAGAGGATTGAATCATCGTCAATTCCAAGAGTTTTTGACCCAAGAGTGTGAAGTGGATCACGGCAATGTGGTTTATTATAGTGATGTGCGTTGGTTGAGCAGAGGGAAGGTTCTTAAAAGAGTCTTTAACTTAAGGAGTGAAATGCAAACCAAGGGGAATCCGATTGCGGAATTTCACGATCCAAAGTGGATGACAGAACTTTGCCTTTTTGACCGACATCTCGTTGCATATGAATGACCTAAATACGTGGCTACAATCTAAAGATCAACCTGGTGCACACTCTGTTTGATCACATCAAAGCATTTCTGGCCAAGCTCAAATTTTGGGAGGCGGAACTCGCAAAAAAAAAAAAAAGACAACTCATTTTCAGCTACTCGCTGAGTCCAACTGTTCATCTCTTGATGAATACGCTACAAAATTAGTCGTGTTGCAAAGTGAGTTCAAAGAGAGATTTAGTGTTTTCGTAACTAACAGTCTTCTTTAGATTTATTTTCAATGCTATTCAGTGTCAATGCTGCCGAAATGCCAGGCTCAGTACAAATGGCTTGAACTCCAAAACAACTCTTCTTTGAGAGAAAAATTATCCAATGTGCCCTTGCTTACATTTTACAAAGACTATGTTTCAGAGGACTCATTTCCTAATCTTCGCCGTCTTGCTTTGAAAATGCGCTTTGTTAGGAAACGCATACTTATGTGAGCAGTTCTTCTCCAGAATGAAGCATGTGAAGTCCAAGATAAAAACTCGGATTACAGACCGACATCTTAAGAATACTCTTCGCATAGCGACTTCCAACATTGATGCCAACATCGCCAAGCTGGTCAAGGAAAAGCATTGCCAAGTTTCCCATTGACATTGTAAAAAAAGGAATGTTTTCTTCATTAAATTATGCTTTTTTCAAGCATTGATTGTATTTTTATGAACCCGACTCCTACCTACGCTCGTAAGGCTGAGTTTGTTTATTTTTATGGGATTTTGTGTAAAGCATCAAATACACAGCGTTCATTTTGAATCTGGAAAGAATCTTACAGTTCTAAATACCGCTGTATAGCTTAGTGGGCCGCGGGGCTTCATTGAAATTTTTAATGTGGCCTGCACTTACTGAAAGGTTGAAGACCTCTGTTATATAAGCTTATAAATTATTCAACCTTTTTTTTTTTAATTGTACAATAGGTACAAGTTAAAATTTGCTCTACATGAGAGAGCAAATATGAAGACGCGCATATGATTGTTCGTGCGACTCAAAGACAAAGGCAACCGACAATTGTTGAGTTGAAATGCTAATTCTCTTAAATCGAATTCTGTAACATCTGAAACTCTCATACATTCACTATATATTTCTTAGTTTTAACACATTCACGACGGGATGTTGTTTATTGTTCTGATGGAACTTCTCATTACCGGCGAGCTCAACTCGCACAGTTTCAACCCTTCGTTGAATTTTATTGTTGCTTGTTTGCGTTTGAGCTGGCAGGCGAACTGGCACACTCATTATATGGCATGTTTCAATTCGTGGTAGAATTTTATTTGAAGTTAGCCTTTGTGATCTGTCATAATGACATCGAGAATTTCAAATACAGTAAAATAAACACTTATTTCATGTAATTGAAATAGTGGACAATAGTTTTTAGTTAGATACTGTGTTTCGACCGGTTCCTGAGTTAGTCGATCTCTGTCACTGGCTAGCGGGTTTTTTCTCCCGGAATCTCGGGTTTTTCGTCCCGTAAACTCAAGAAAATCGACCGTCGAACCCGCACTATTTTCAGACATTAAAAATATTGTGTTAGGGTTAGAGACCACGAGATGGCGGCACTAGCTTGCCGCGTTCTTCACTGCGTACCGATGAATCAGTGATAGCCTTGGGCCAGCTATCTCTCTGATTTGCTACCAGTGGAGATTGAACTGCCCACTCAGTCTCCAAAAAGTTAGATAGGGTAAACGACCCCGCCTACTCCCTATACCGGAACAAATAGGTGTTAGCTGATTTTACTGTGTTTCCAGTTCAACATATGGTTTCACTTGAGTCTATACAGCATAGTTTCTGCGGGAGGGGATGTGATTCATTAGTTAGCGCCGTTTTTATTCCAGATGTCTCTATTTGCACTATTTGTTGAGAAATATATTACACAGACTGCAAAAGCCTCTGTACCTTATTCAGTGGTACAATAAAACGACTTGCTTTTCTTGCATCTATAATGGCTGTTGGGGAGGGCGTGTTGTTAACCGCAAGGAGCGAGTTACTATCGTCTCGACATGAACATGCTTAAACGTTTTTCGTGTGCAAGGTATATGCAAAACTTTTTAATTTCTTTTTTTTTTTCGTAAAGTAAAATCAGGGGTGCGAGTTATACGCGAGGGCAAGTTATATTCAAGTAAATACGGTAAGCGTTTCGCCGACCAGTTGACATTCTTCTGCTGCTTCCCCTACTCAGCTGACTTCTATAATGAGTTACAATGCATAAATATTTTTCTCACTACCATTTTTTTTTCAAACCAACATCATTGAAATCAATTTAATAATACAATAATCAATTTTACACTGAATAATGTAAATTTTTGGTGATCAGAATGAGATATGTCAATGAAAATTAGCACAAATTAATTTCATGATGTTGACCTGAGGAAACTACAATATGCTACAAGATTTCATTAGTCCCATGATTGATAACTAATTTAAACGTACTTTTATATTTGTTAAATTAGTTTTCTATGAATTTTTCCCTTATTAAAAACTGTCCGGCACGTCAGCAACTCGATTTGTGAATTTTTTGCACACGCACATAGAAAGGTTTGCCCTCACTGTAGTATCCTATTCCTGAATTCTGTCTTTAACCAACTTTTCCAATACTTTTACCACCACTATTAATAACTAGAAATCCTTATTAGCTATCACTGTCAGGATCGCTGTTAGGGCATATGTGTCCGTAAAAAGAATATTATTACTATTATTATTATTATTAAGAGAGACCTCCAGGGAGTCAGAGACTCATCGAGGGAGGCCACATGCTACACACACCAGCTATCATACTTATTCTTGAATTCATTCACACTGCTTGCACTCACAACATCCAGGGGGCGCGCCAGCAACATGTGTAATGTGTGCGACGCACACAGGCACCAGGATAGTAAAGGGACCAAAGATTTCAGGCGAGGAGGAAATACTTAAAAAAAATATATTATTCTTTAATTATATCAAAATAAATTACATTTTTGTTTAAATTTTATAGATTTGTCTTATACAAATTATTTATAATCACTTATTTGTTATTATTCCTTAAGATGTTATTTTATTCTGATCCTAGTTCTAACAAGTAGTTTAGCGTAAACAAGTAAAAACTTGAACTTGCGTGAGTCTACTGTATACAGGATGACGCGCGTTTGAATTGTTTGATGTTGTTCACACTCGCCCTAAACATATAAGAAAATCTGCTGCAATTTTAACTTTATTCTATATTCTGCTGTTATCAGCAGAATATAGGCAACATCTTGCAATGTACCTGAATCGTCATGAGAAAAATTTAAATCATTTGAACAATTACAAAAAATGGACAGAATTAATTACATCCTTAAAAAATAAAACTTGAATTAATTATTTGCAGCAAATAGTTTTAGATAATGAAAGGAAACGTTGATATGAAGTTATAAAAATAATAATTTTTGTAGTACAGTTTTTAGACAAACAAAATCTAGCTCTTCGTGGTAAAAGTAATAAACTTTACGATCGCAACAATGGCAATTTTGTTAAATGCACTGAGATGTTAGAAAAGTTTGATCCTTTTATATCGAAACACACGCGACGTGTAGCTAATGATCCTGACTTTAAAAATATGCCCTTCTATTTAGGAGATAAAAGTGAAAATGAAATACTCACTTTATTGGCATCAAATATGAAAAGTAACGTTTTTATAAAGTGTTTTTTTTTTTTTTTAATTGAGGGGAGGGATATAGGGGCGCCATCTTAAGTTTTGCACACAGGTGCCGGACACTACTGGCACGCCCCTGACAACATCCAATGGCAATCCATTCCAATCATGCACCACCCTCTGAGAGAAAAATCTAGCCCTCACACCCTTCTTGGCGGCCTTCATGGATGCCCTCTTGTCCTTTCCCCATCCTCCATAAATTGAAATCCTGTATGACCCTTTCAGAAGTTTGTAAGTCTCAATCATATCATCCCTCTTTCTCCTGTTTTTGCTAGTGTCTGCAGTCTACAAATTCTCAATCTGTCTTCATAATCAGTATTCCACAATCCTGATATCATTTTTAATACTCTCCTTTGTACTCTCTCCAATATATCAGAATCACAATGGAAACCAGGAGACCAGACCTGCGCATAATAGTCCAAGTGAGGGCTTATCAAGGCTTTGTAAAGAGGCAAAATAACATCCTTATCTTTACATGTGAACGTTTCTTTCAGCATTGCAATTATCTTTTGAGTTGTATTTGCAATCTTTGCCACATGGCCCCTAAACTTCAACTTCCTATCTATTAACATCCAAGATCCCTAGTTTCATCAGTTTCTTCTAGCCTAATCCCACCAGTATAATACGACATTGGATATCTAGTCATGCCGAAGTGAATGACTTTACATTTACTGGCATTGAACCGACATTTTAGTCTACAGTTCACATCTGACACCCATTTTCCCATGACCACAATTCCATCCTATTCAAATCATTCTGCAAAGACTGCATATCAGCAGCATCCCTGCTGCTGATATGCAGTCTTTGCATGTCAGCTATACAGCTTTGCATGCCTGATTACCCTACCTATCTTTGCATCGTCAGCAAATAACTGTATGTCACTTGTCAAATCCTTCCCAATATCATTAATGTACAGATTGAATAACAGTGGACCGAGCACTGATCCTTGTGATACACCACTTGTTATCTTAAACCTCGCAGACTCAGATCCCCCATATACCACTTTTTGATATCTATTAGTCACCCATCCTCTTTTCCATGCTAATATTGTATAACTCAAACCCATTTTCTCCGTTTATGCAGCAGTCTGCCATGCTGTATTCTGTCAAAAGCCTTAGCAAAATCCAAAAGTATCATGGTGTATCCATTCCCCTTGTCCAGTTCAATTGCAGCATTGTTATAGAATGTGAGCAAGTTGCTAAAACATGACCTTCCCTTAGTAAACCCATGTTGTTCATTGCAAAGTAGAGATTTACTGTCGACCCATTTCTGAATGCAGGCCCTGACCAATTTTTCTAAAATCTTCGCCACCACTCCTACGATTCTAATTAGTCGGTCGTTGAATACATCGGTCTTTACACCACCCTTGTGCAATGGCATTACCATACATTCCTTCTATTCCTACGGAATCTTCCCTGTTTTGAGACTCATATTAAATATCCTGGTCAAAGGGATGGCCAGTTCAGTTGAACACTCTTTTAGCACACGTGTTGATATTCCATCAGTCCCTATTGCTGAATTCTTATTCAGTTTGTGCAACAGCTCTAATACCTCGGCCTAACACACCTGCTTTTCTTCATCTAGTGAAGAGGTAACAGTGAGCTCAATGTCGCGTTCACCAGGTTGATAGCTTTTAACGAAATGGGCACTCGTTAACTGAACAACCTCTTCTGCATCTGTAACCCGCACGCCATCTGGATTTAGAAGAGTTATTCTTTCATATTCATTCTTTCTTTTACTTGCAGCATATCGATAGAATTCTCGTGGGTTGTCTTTAGCACGCACAGCCAGTTTCTTTTCATAATCAGACTTTGCTTTCCGTACAACAGTTTTGACAATTCTAGCCCGCGCTTATAACGTTCATAACGGACATCATCCTTATGCGAACGGTATTCCTTCCACATCATTCTTTTCTTACGAATCTCTTGCTTAATAAGATTACACATCCATTTAACTCCTACACTATTTATTCTTCGTACTCTCGGGACACATTCTGATATCGCACATTTCAGTATTGTTTAAATGTTTCCCATGCACTGTCGATATTCTTCCCATCCAGCAACCGATCCCATTCCACTGAACTCAGTGTAATCCTCAGTTGGTCATGATTTCCTGCTTTGCAGTTCAGCATGTTGCCGTTTCTGAATGGAACATTCATAAACTTAGTCACCTCCCAAGTGAGTACCGCATGACCACTGTCACCAACTTGAGGCAGAATAGTTAAGTCTTTAACTGAAACGTCCTCTGACACTATAATTAAATCTAACACTCTTTGACCTCGAGTTCCTTCTGTCATATGCTGCTTGAGGAAGTTGTCCCGCAACAGCTCAATAAATGCATTTTCATTCTTCTCGTGAGATTCTACTGCTACCCTATCAATATTTGGATAATTAAAGTCTCCCGTTATTATTACTCTTTTCGCGCTCATCTCTTCTATTTGGTGATGCATTTCTTCATCACAAGCAATATGTATTTCAAAAGTATTTTAAAAACGTGTTTTATAGATGAGATACAGTTTTGCGCTCTCCGTACGTACTTGCTTCCAGGCATTGCCATAGTTGCAGGTTACGAATGTCTGATCACTGCGCAGGTGTAGAATTTATGCAGAAAGCCACTTCAACACAGTAAACGTATCTTTGTCTGTTACGCAGCAGTTTTTTTTTTTTTTCTTTCCTTCAAGTTATTCAGTCTAATGAATTGATTCCTGCACGTCATAGAGCATTAATTTTATTTTAAACATACATTTTGTATCAAAGTGCAAGGGGATAAAAATATCCTACTATTTATAAACGTGTACGTTTATGTTTTATATACATTCTAATTGTGCCTATGAAGTGGTGTTTACGTCCCACGGTCAAAGATCTTGAAACAAAAATCTTATATGTGTACAAAAATAACTTTCGCTCTTTCATAGGTATTTCGTTAAACATATGTAAGAGACACAGAGCACATAACTGACTGTGCCAATTTTGAGATACTCCGCCTACTGAGTTTTAGAGTTGTTTCTTGAGAGGCGGTTTTGGTGGCAACAACGGCAGTAGGGATTTGTCGTATCCGTGGGGTCATCGGCCACGTGAGGTTACCTTCTCTCATGTAGCGTTCCCCGTTTAAAGTTTTATTTAGGGGGTACTCAATTAACAGGCTCCTAAGAGGTAGATCAGTTGTTTGCAGAGGTCAGTGTCGATGACCTTTGCTTCAATTGGTATCAGCGCAGTCAGTGTGCTTTTCTGCCAAGTGATATAACTTCTACGTTTGAACACTTACTTTTTTAATACATTTAAATTGTATTATCTTTAATTTAGTTAAGAGCTGTTCTATCCTGACTGAAATTTTGCGAAAAGTACGACGTATGCACAATTGAGTTATCATACTTCTTTATTTTCGCGCAATGCGCGCTTTTATTTATTCTAAATACATTTTCATTAAATATTGATATTAAGTATTATCTAATTCCAAGAATATCATCTTGGTTAGAAATGCAATTTTAAATTATGGTATCTTGTCGGAGAGGAGAATAATTTGAGATTTCCTAAAAAGTAAATAAATAAAAATGAAACTATTTAAATTATACATGTTTTTGGTCATAAAATGTTACAAAATATAAGACTTATTGTTAAATTGACCATATATTTAATCCGTACGTATCTTCGTATTAAATATATGTATATATTTACATGTACTGTGTTAGCAGTACACCACGTTAATAGTACGTATGTGCAAGCCTTGGGAAAGCTAGTCATTTACTAGCGAAACCGGTAGGCAATTTGTACGAACATACGTACGTATTAAATATATGGTTAATTTAACAATAAGTCTTATATTTTGTAAAAATGAAACTATATGAATAATAAAATAAATAATTTAAAAAAAAGTACCCAATTTTTCGTATTTTACATCGTATTATCATTATATTTTACTTAATAATATTCGCATGTCACATAGTAATATTATTACATTTTACATGGTAATATTCCATATATTACATGGTATGTGCAGGCCTGGTTAGCGTATCTGCTCTCCAACCAAGAGGCTGTGGGTTTGAATCCCGCTTAGGCATGGATGTTTGTGATTGTCTTCCACCTTCATACAGTCATTCATCCAAGTATATATACACTCTCCCAAGATGGGCTGGGTCACCATAGGAGAAGTAGACCCAACCCTCCTGCAATGGGAGAGGCCTTCACCCTGTAGTGGGCAGAAAAACAGGCTCATCATCATCACATCATATGTAATTTGATTTTTTAAATTTAAATAATAATAATATTTATTATTTTTATCATTACAAAATTTAGCATACATAATACTGAGTATATTCACGTGGTGTACTGCTAACACAGTACATGTTAATTCTTTTCTCTGTATTGATTACCACACAGAATGATAAGAAAATAATTAGTGGTAAGGGCATTAACATAATGCTATTACTGCTGAACTCACTGACTTGCATCACACTTTCTTAGCCAAGGCTATAATCCCCATAGGATAAAAAAAATACTAAATGCTCCCGAGAAATCCCATCCTTTGCTTATCATACAAGATTACAGCAAAACTTACCATCCCATATATTCAAGGCACATCTGAAAAGATATCTAGAGTACTTAATAAATATATAACAACTACGCACCATATTTAAACCATATGTCAAATTGGTAACTCTCATCTATTCATCTAAGGATAAACTCTCTGATTTTTCACATCCAGGAGTTTATGGATTGCCCAGTTCTTATGACCTGACTTATTATGGACAGATAGGAAGAATTGTTGACATCTGCCTTGGTAAACATAAAAAATACATCCAGCACTATCGTTATGGTAAGTCGGGTCTAGCAGACCGTGCATTGGATACCCCTTCACACGGGATCAATTGGAAGAAAACAAACGTGCTACACAGATGCCAGTATAAGTCAGAGAGATTGTTTTTGAATCAACAGCAGCTTTAAAACATACTCCAAACTTCAACAAATATGGCTTATAAATTTACCAAAAATCTGGGAGATAGCCATTTTAAGATCCAATTAATACTTGTTTTCTCTCTTTTACCAACATAGATGGCTCCTAATTAGGACTTTAGTTCCTTGTGTTGTCTATTATACTTTTTTTAAAATTAGTCCTACTGTTACACCAAATTGTCTAGGGAGGGGAAACGAGAACTATACAGCATTTGAATGTGATTAGGTTAGGTTAGGTTATAAATTGAGAAGGATGATGACATCAAGCTAGATGATACACATTGTGTGGTCAGCCTTCTTCAAGAGTGTTAGAGAATTGTATGAAAGTAGGATCAATCAAAGATCGAATGTATGTGAGGACTTGAGTGCTAATGAAATCTATAATCATGTTAAAGAGGTTGTTAATGAGGCAGCTAAGGAAACATTTGGTTTTAAAAGGAATTTGAATCACAGTAAGCTGGAATGAATGACAGAAGAAACTATTGAGACCATCACTGAGAAGAAGGATGCATATAAAACCTGGCTTAGTTCTGGAAGACAGGAGGATCAGAAAAAGTATCAAGTTATTAAAAGGAAAGCGAAAAAAATTTTACAAAAATGTTAGGAAGAATGTTGAAACAGAATATGTTGTAAAATTAATCACTCATTAGGATATAGTAGGTCTGCTCAAGCATGTAGGACCATCAGGTGCATGAGAACATCAAACTGTAGATTACATTCACTGAAGTTAATATGGAAGCCTGTATAAATCATTTTAAGGACTTGCTGAGAGGAAACAGAAAGTTATACATTGAGGGAGATACGGATGGTGGTTTGAGGGCACTAGAGTTAGCAGATTTATTTTTGGAAGATGAGGTGTAAGATGCCTTTGCAAGGTCAAGTAATAGGAAGGTAGCTGGCACAGGAGGAGGAGTGCCCATTGAATTGTGGAAGCATGTAGGTGACCAGCTGCTAAGAATAATAATAACAAGAATGTTCAGTCAAGTTGTAGAAGGAGATCCAGTTCCTGATGAGTGGTCATTATCACATATAACTCCCATCTTTAAAAAGAGTAATAAGAATGACCCTTGAAATTACAGAGTTAGGGAACAATATTGCCTTTTATGTGTCAGATGAACAAGCAGATGGAAATATAATAATAATAAATTTAGTTTAATTAAATTTCAAGCAGATGGAAAATCTTTTTTTTTTTATTATTATTTTATTTATTTATTTATTTTAATTGATCTCTCAAATATTTACATATATACAATGATCATTTTTGAGTAACATTGAGTATATTATTTTACAAGGTTCAGCACTAAGTGCTACATATAATGAGATTTCAATAATAACGATGATAAGATAATTTTTTTTTTGCTATTTTTTAAAATAACAATCACAGTAATAATTTACAATTATATAGTTCAGAGTACCACAAGTTATATATTACACATGTAATTTTATAAAAAATTATAAAAAAATAGTAAACTACAACATTTACTATTTTTTTTTCAAAGTCTGAGAAAGTGTGATTATACAACAGTATTTGCAAATATGCAATTAAAATATTATATTTCGTAATTCTCACAAACGTACAATGTAAACTCATTATTTACATAATTTTTTAATAATAAGAATAATTTATTACATTATTTCTTCATGTTACATAATAATATTATATTAATGATATTATCACATAATAATATTCTTTGTTGTTATACTCTACTGACTGTTTTGTTATATAATCTGCATTCTTTGATTATAAGGATTATGTGTAGATGAGTGAGATGAATTAATCCCGAGGCGAATTACTTCGAATCTTGGGTTAGCTTTTATGAAGAGAGTGGGATTTAGCCTTCACAATTTATAGCTGGCCTGGTTGGCTGAGTGGATAGTGTATCCGCTCTCCAGCCAAAAGGTTACAGGTTCGAATCCCTCTGTGGACATGGATGTTTGTGATTGTCTGTGGAAATACCGGTGGTGGTCGGCTGTAGATGGTGTTGGTGTAGTTGCAGTCAGTTGGTGATTGAATGGTGGAGATGGAGTTGTAGAGCAGATGCCCTCCTTCGATGAGTCCTTGGACTCTCTGGAGGTGCCAAATAATAATAATAATAATATTTATGTTGTTGTTACTGTTCATGTATGGGATGTAGGCATTGGATGCCTGGTGATTTGTGATGTGTATCTTAGTGTTAATGATATATTAACTTTGCTGCTATATTTTCCAGAGTTTGTGTTTTAATGTTCTGTAGCTATCTATGTGTTTTAAATTTCTTGGTAGGTTGTTGAGTTGCATGGGTATCTGATGTTATCTCACAAAAGAACCGTATGAATTGTTGAAGGGTGTAGGGATGTAGAGAGTTGTTCTAGGTCATGTTATACAATATGTGTCTCTGTTGTTTCGATAGGTGATGTTGAAGTAATTCCTTGTTAATGTCATACAGGTTTCTAATGCTCAGGATTCTGTGTGTCGCCATGTGCTGGTCGGATATTGGTTGTTGTGTGTAAGGTGTCCAAAATCAATGTTGACACAATTTTACTGTGTAATGTTTCTAATTTTGTTAGGTGGCTGTTTGATGTGTTTGCATAGACTGTTATACCGTATCTGAGTAGTGATTCACAGCTAACATGATATAGGAGTTTTTTTATGTTGGATGGAATAATGTCTTTTACTTGGAAGAGTTTTGCTGCGATGATCCAGAGTTTGGTATGTAGGTATTCTATATGTTTTGTCCATTTTAGGTAGCAATTTATATAGAGACCAAGGTATTTTGCATGTGTTACAGGTTTGATTTCGGGACAAACACATTTTCATAATAATAATAATCATTATTATTATCTGAGACCTCCAGGAAGTCAAGGACTTATCAAGGAAGGCTATAAATCACCCAAACCAGCTGTCATACCTTACCTTAAATTCATTCACTCACCTTAAATAGATGCACTCACAACCCCTAAAGGCAAACTATTCCACTCACTCACTGCTCTGTGAGAGAAACCTAGCTCTTACCCTTTTCTTGATTGTGAACAAATTTAACTTGCATGGATACCCCTGTATTCTCTCCCCACCTTCCATATAACAAAAAATTTCATCAGTTGAAATCCTATAACACCCATTCAAAAGTTTATAGACTATCATATCACCCCTTTTTCTCCTGTTAACTAGTCTGTAATCCTCATAATCTAAATCCCATAATCCAGATATAATCTTTGTAACTCTTCTTTGCGCTGTTTCCACAGCTTCTTTATCCCCTTGAAATCCAGGAGACCAAATCTGTGCACAATAATCCACGTATGGTCTTATCAAAGCCTTATAAAGAGGCATAATGACTTCCTTATCATTAGTCAACGTTTGCTTCAACATCGCAATTATCCTCTGAGTTGTATGCAACTTTTGCTATGTGACCTTTGAACTTCAAATCCCTATCCACCAATATGCCAAGATCCCTTGACTTCTCAGTTTCTTGTAGCATAACCCCCTCTAATATATGCTGCTGGAAATCTCATCATGCCAAACTGCATAACTTTACACTTACTGACATTAAACTCTGTAAGACAGATCATAGAAAAAGGAATTGCCCAAGGGCAGGAAAGACATTTGATTTTTGTGGACCTTGAAAATGCCTGTGATTCATTTCCTATTGGCAGGCTCTAGGGATCAACGAGGAAGATGAATGTAAGTCAGTCGACAGCTTGATTAAGAAAACGTAGAAAGTGCAGAAAAACTGTGAGGAACTGGTATTAGCTGAGTTTGTAATACTTAAAAAGTTTTGAGACAAGAATATGGGATGTCAGCAATCCTGTTTAAGATTTACTTTGATGCAGTGCTGGCATGTTGGAATGATTCAGGTAGAGCTATGGGAATTGGGTTTGGAAACATTCATTCATTCACTATTGTTTGCTGATGATCAAGTCATAATTGTCCAAGATAAGTATGACAGTGACTTTATGATGACGAAACTGGTTGCTGTTTATCAATCAGTTTCGTCATCATAAAGACCTCTCATGCTCTCTCCTGTGGCATCAAACAGATGCCACAGGAGAGAGCATGGGAGGTCTAAAAGTAAATTTTACCAAGACAAAATATTTAGCTGTTGGTCTAGAATGTGGACTTAGATCTTCTAGTCAGTAAAGTCAAGCCAGTTGATCAAGATACTTAGGATTAATATTCATAAGTTGGGAACGTGTGAAAAAGACATACGTGATTGTGTTAATCAAGTGCTTGTCATGTTATTAAGCAACTGAATAATGTTCTATGGAGTCAGGACATTTGGCATGAAACCAATAAGATGATACTCTAAATTATAGTAGAGTATCATTTGATGTATGAGGAGAAGGATGGACATTTAATGTGAGCCAGAAAAGTCTTATAAGAGCTGTAGAGACAGATAGCTTATGATGAAGTATGTGTATATGTATCTCACTTTCAGTGAGCTCAGAATGAAACCATAATGTAGAGATCGAATTTGCATGGACATGTTCTACAGATGCCACAGGAGAGATTGCCCAATACAGTGGTGAACAATTCATCAGGAAGATGAAAAAGAGAGAGAGAATGGCCACTTACGCAGAGAGTAGGAGTTGTAGAGGCAGTATGAGCTAGAGAGTTGCAATATGGTTCCTGCTGGAATGACAATTCACAGAAGAGAAGGAGACTACAAGGCAACTGATTATTAGTGGAATGCCTTTTAAAAGTGAGTAAGGGAATGTAGGGTAAATGCTTCTGTTACAAGAGTGAAATTGTAATGTAAATGTAAATGAAAGTGTGAATTTGTGTGTGCATACACAGAGTGATTTTTATATAAACAGAATGCTATCAAGCTCAGTTGAGAATGACGGAATAGCAACGATGGGGAACCCATTAAAAACAAATTCTTGAGTGAATTATTATTTTGAATTATTAGCACTGGTAATAATTCAAAATTAAGAGAATTTTGATGAATTCATTGGCATGACGCTAACTTAGTAAACATTCTCTGGACTCTCTCCAATACACCTTAATCCCCTGAAAAAAATAGGCATCCAAATCTGTGCACAGGTCCAAATGTGGCCTGATCGAATCCTTATACAAGGGAACCATAACACCTCTTTGCTTGTCAATGCCCTCCTCATTATTGCCGTAATCCATTCAGATATTCTCACAGTTTTAGCATTGTGACCCCTAAACTTAAATTCTCTGTCCACCATCACTCCCAGATTTATTGTCTCCACCTCCTTCAAAATTTCTCCATTAATTGTATATTCTGCATCCCAACCTAACCTACCAAATTTCAAGACCTTGCACTTTGCAGCATTAAACTAATGGCTTCAGTCATTTGTCAATTTGCATAGTTTACTCAGATCCTCCTGCAAAGCCACAACATCTGCTCTACTTTTTTTAGAGTTCATCCTAACTTTGCATCATTAGCAAACAGCTGAACATCTTCCCTTAAGCTAGTCCCAATGTCATTAACATAGAAATTAAACAATAATGGCCCCAAAATATATCCCTGTAGTTTTCCTCTTTTGGGATACTACTCCTCTATACACAATACAGTGTATAGAGGAGTGGTATCCCATCAATTTAGATACTAGTTTGTGAGTCGAAATTCCGAGTACATCACCATACATGCATCTCCTTTATCAAATGAATTTGTCACTTTTAGTAATGCATAAGTCAATTACTGAAACACAACCCCCTCCCCAACAAACCCCATGCTTGCCAGCAGCTTTCTGACTTACTGATATTATCAACCCACTTCTGCATCACCTTAACAAGTATCACCTCCTCTTTCCACAGTATTGCTCCCAATTGTCTCCTTAATGTTTCATAGTCATTAGCCTTGTAGTTCTACATATATATCCTTTCTTTCGAGAAGTTCTCATATGAGCACTTCTTCCCAAAGACTAGCCACAATCCTTGCCAGTTTCAATGCAGCTGTAAGCTATCCTGCTATGGCCAAACAGGCAAGGTAGCCAACATAAGAATTGCTGAACAAAAAGATTACATCTGGTTCCACCACTACAGTCACACAGGGTTTTCTGACTATGCCTTTGATACCCACCATAAGTTACAACAAAAATATGCCCCCTTACTTCACAGGAGCAAATTTAAATATGTGACTTCCTAGAATTTGCCTCAGTCTTAAGGAACTGACCAAAACAAATTTGGCTGCATGAAACTACCTCATATCTCAGAAGCACTCATATTTAGTACAGTGAATAAGCCTTGCTACCAGAAGCCCACAAATTGGAGGCCAAAAATGACTTGACAATTGTTTTAGTCTTTTGAGCAGGGTCTCTGGATTATAATAAAATAAACAAAGAGAATGCAGGTGTGTGTGCATGTGGATAATTAGTATAAAAACCTTTTAATCCCACCACAGTACTGATGTTCTACTATATATATAAAACCTTTCTTTAGTGTGAATGACATAATAAATAAAATAAGCTTACACCTAGTGTGCCTGTTAAAGATATCAAGCAATTTTAAACCTGGTTTTACTCCATTTTTTGCAAGTAAGCAAACAGACAAATGTCAAGTTTGTGCCTGCAATTTATGCAAGACTAGCTGATCCCACAGGTAGTGCAAGACCAAGGCAACTCGTGGTAAAGGTGGAGCAAGCTCTGATCACTAATCTTAATATTTACCCTTAATGCCAAAACACATCTCCAAGAAGGGGATGTATGATGTTTTGTATTAAAGGCAAGGGGCCACTACCCAGACCGGTTTCGACCTTTATTGAGGTAGAATGGGAGTTCATGCCTTTCATCACTGGCTTCTTTAGATTTAAAAAAAAAAAAAAAGAAAAAGAAAAAAAAGTTGTGCTGAGAGTCAGCTTGATAGTGAGAGAGGAGGAGAAAAGATAGAGTGGATAGTAGTAGATAGTTAAAAGAGGCCTCAGTCGATCTACTTGGCCTGACTTAAATGTCAGCGCCAAGCAGATCTCCGACATTATCTCCCTCCATCCGTTCTTTTCAGCTTTCCCCGGTCAGTCACCTCTTCAGGTGTCTGCCCGAGGAAAGTGGGGAAAAACAAATGAAAGAAGCACCACATGAAAAAGAGGAACTAGTAAATAACATTAAAAATTACATATGACAATTTGTAAGAAACTAGGTAAATTCTGAAGTTTCAACCTGAATGACCAGTTTAATACTGAGAAGAGCGGGGCAGAGCCTGGCCTGGGTGATGCAGCCCACAAGGAGCTGCACCGCCTCGGTGTAAGCCTTCGCAGCCCAGGTTCTCAGGATACCCCCTCCTGTGTGGAATAGACATAGACCTTTTTTACAACAAAAATTCTAATCTGAAAGAGGACAAAAAGAAGAAAAAACAAACCAGAATTTTTTTTTTTTTTTTTTTTTTTCCCCCTCTGGCAGATCGATACTAGGAGTCAACTGACTTGTTAGGTGAGGTTTAAATCCTCCTGCTGTCTATTGTTGTGGGTTTTAATGATGAGATCTGCTAATTTGTCTCCACGGACGTGGTTTAGCATGTAGAGGCCTCTGTGCAGTGCTAGTCCCACGTCGTCCTCTGCATCGATAAGACCAATGATCTTTTCAGGAGTGATTTCATCTATATTATCGACAAACACGTCGTTCCATTCTGCACTGACGACTCTTGGCCCGTTTTGTCCTGTGAGTATCAGTTGAATGTCTCTGAATGTTTCTATAGCTTTTCTTAGTCTCGCCGCCTCCTCAGGGAAATCTTTTAAGAGATGCAATATAGGTGCATTGGCCTTTGCGTGAGGGAACTTTGTGGGTTCTGAAGTTGACTTTATATTTCCAACTTGTGCTGGACTTCCTTGTTTCGATTTTTTAATATTTACTTCTTCAGGGCTGGCTGGCCTCTTTTGTGTGGTTTCTGCATTGTTGATTTCCATATCTACTGCCTCCGTGTCCTCGTCTATTGTGACTGCAGTGATAGTTCCGTTTTGTTGGTGCTGCTGGTTATTTTCGGTTGTAGTGGCGGTTTGATCGGTGGCCAGTTCCTCCTGCCCTTCATCTCTCCTGGTTGCAGGCTTCTCCACTGGTGTACTTGGCAGTGTTTCAGAGGTGGCGGCATGATTTTTTGTTGTTCCCTCATGCGCGGCCTTCAGGGTGGGGAAATCATTCGGTTCTGCGCCGATAACATTTTGGGCTGTTGTTTCCGTGTTGGGCGTAATAGTGCCTCCCAATTTTTCGGCCAGATTTCTGTCCGGACAGGTGTCTATTTTATGGCCGTTAATGCCGCATTTTAGGCATGCCGATTGGCACTGTGCTAGTGTATGACCCGCTGTTAGGCAGTTCTTACACTTTAACTTCGGACATTGGGCCCCGAGATGAGTCAGGGTTCCACATTTAAAACATTGCCTCTTTACTCCCGGGTAACTCACCATTACCCTGGCCGATCCGATCATTACAAAATTCGGAACTTCTGTTTTCATCGTTAACGAGAACGTGACTTCCCCCGACATCCATTCAGGGTAGTCAGCGTCTTTGCCTACTTGGACATCTCGTACGGTTCCCCATTTCGAAAAGACTTGATTAATTATGTCGTTGCCTCCTTCTAGGTATTCCAGAGGGAATCGCTCTATTCTCATCTTTTTAGAGATGCTACCAACGACAAAAGGATGGCAAAGTTTCCCTTCACACTCAACCCCTTTGAGTAGTTTCTCTCTTGTTGTTGTATTTTTACAAACTACTTGATATCTGCCACCCCCATAGGGGGTAAAGCCAGAAATATTATCTGCCGCTACGCAGTCAATTAGCGCTTTCGCAAATGTCCTCTTGTGTACACTTGCGTCTATTTCAAACCCGAGGGTTCTTACTCTCGGTAGAGCCGAAGACATACTTCAAAAAAAAAAAAGTGAAGAGTAGACCCTTGTACGATCCAAGTCCACAAGAGGACAGACCTGTAGAAAAGGCCAAACTTTCTCTGTTTGCAGATAAGAAAAACCTGTTAAACTTAGGTACAGGGGGAACACAAAGAACCAAAGAAGAAAAAAAAAAGACAAAGGGTTCTTACCAAGGCAGCAGGACTGTAATAGGCTCTCTCTCGGGGTCTGGAAACTGGAATCCAAGGCTGGGATACTTTCACTGCAGAGCTGGAACATGGAGCTTTCTCTCGGGGCCACTAAATCAGGTCTCATCAGTGGGAGCCAGGCTAAAAATACCAAGATTTAGTAATGCAGAGCATGTAAGTATTTTACCAAAACAAGTTACCATAAGGTGTTATAACCTTATTAAATAAAAATCTCAGGAGGAGATATAGATGTAGAAAGTATTTTTAACTTGGGTATAGTTATGTTAAAGATACCAAGCAATTTTAAAACTGGTTTTACTCCATTTTTTCCAAGTAAGCAAACAGACGAATGTCAAGTTTGCGCCTGCAATTTATGCAAGACTAGCTGATCCCACAGGTAGTGCTTGTAAGTATATTTACAAGCTCTGCATTACTAAATCTTGGTATTTCTAGCCTGGCTCCCACTGATGAGACCTCAATAAAGGTCGAAACCGGTCTGGGTAGTGGCCCCTTGCCTTTAATACAAAACATCATACATCCCCTTCTTGGAGATGTGTTTTGGCATTAAGGGTAAATATTAAGATTAGTGATCAGAGCTTGCTCCACCTTTACCACAAGTTGCCTTGGTCTTGCACTACCTGTGGGATCAGCTAGTCTTGCATAAATTGCAGGCGCAAACTTGACATTTGTCTGTTTGCTTACTTGGAAAAAATGGAGTAAAACCAGGTTTAAAATTGCTTGGTATCTTTAACATAACTATACCCAAGTTAAAAATACTTTCTACACCTAGTGTGCCTGTTAAGTAATGAGACAACAATTATATCAAAACAAGGAACTATATTTGGAATTGTCAATTACACGGATTCAAAATAATCTCCATCCAACTCCACACAACGTTTACATCTGTTGTACAGGTGTTCAAGAGCACAGTGGATGTCCTGAATGGGAACCTCTTTCAATGAATTGGTCACACCTCGTTGGAGATTCTCAATGCCACTGAAGTGCTCCCCTTTCAAGGCACAGATCATCTTTGGAAAGAAGAAAAAGTCTGGAAGTGAATGGAAAATAGAAAGAGGGGGAGTTCAATCACACAGATTAATTTCGAAGCCAGAAATTGCTTTATTCACAGGCAGCACACAGTGCACAGGCTCATTATCATTCAAAAGAAAGCAATTGTTGTTTTTGAACAGTTCTTTCCTGAAATGTCACATGCGGGCATACAGATGCTGCATTACTCCTAAATAATTCTGACCATTCACTGTGGTGCCCACAGTGAATTTGTAGTGGATAATTCCAGTAGCATTGAAAAAAAAAAAACGTTTGCAGCATGGTTCATCTTCCCAGTACCCCCTCTCCCTCCTCTCTTTAAACATATAAAACTAGCAGTACACCTTTGCATGACTCGGACAGTCATCAGCGTGAACTTTTTTATGTCTTGATACACTTCTGTAGCAAGTTTTCCTAAAATTTTATCACAGCTGTTTGCTCCATGATGCGACTTCTGACATGCCCCACTCACACTCTCTTACAACGGCTGCCATAGGAAAACTGCTGCGTCATCCTGACTCGAAAGATGGACCTGCAATTACAACATACTCTAGCAGGCAAAACTATAAACACATTTGTTACTGTTATTCAAAGGGCTGTCCCATAAAAAATCAATCTCATTACTTAATGAGATTGATTTATGTTTAAATTCATTCAGTCATATTTAAAACTTTATAGCCATTGAGTGAAGATACAGAATTCGTATTCAGTATACTTGAAAAAGTAATTTTGTTACATTTTTGTCTCTTTCAGGCTGAAAATGATATTAAATCAAATGAGAATTGAAGAAGTTTAAATTTCCCCATGAAAGAAAGAGAGAAACCTTATGACATCCATAGACAGCTGTCCGTTTCAGACTGGTTAATTGTACGTTTGATGAGTCTTGATCCCCAATTTTGTATAAACTAGGAGATCTAAAGGTAACTAGAAACTTGTACATATTTTATAACACTTACACCTGTTTTTCAGATGAGGGATATCTTAGAAAATATTAAGAACACCAGCAATTATTCTGTAAAGATCTAATCTTTAAATGGTACCTGTGGCATAGTGATCAAGCAAAAAAAATAACACGATGACCACAGTAATCAACTTTAATGTAAAGCTCAGATATTTCTTATTGTAATTAACAGTACTTTGTCATTGTGTGCAAACAACAAGCTATTGAAAGAACAGGAATGCAAGGTAAAATACACCAATCAGTTTAGCAATTAAAAATGATTTTCGCTTGGTAGACAAATAATATTAAAAAACACAAAAAAAAATGATTTGTATTTGATATTTACATGAGAACTTCTAGGAAAGAGAAACAATCATTCCATTTCAGATTAGACAAGTGTAAAAGACCTTCAAAACATTCTTTGAGAAGGCATTCATGTTTAAAACTGCTTCTATGGAGAAGACTAGCTTCATCCCACATGATACTTTGTGATACAAGATTTTATCTTGTTTAGAGATTTGGATGTTGTTAAATTCAATTTACAAAGGATCTAGTAAACACCAGTTAAAGACAGAGGGGGTCAGTTTATCTTTTATAGATGATAACAGATGAGAAATTTTGTTGATAGGAAAATATATGGAAATAAGATGAAACTTCAAAATTCTACCAATAGGTTCATAGATGCCAGAAATATATGGGATTGGAACCCTGCAGTCTAGTGAAGAATGTCTAGGTGTAGGAACATCGGAGTCTGTTATATGTTGGATTTGATGAGAGTTGTAACCATTTAATTCCATTAACATTTTGATAGTGATAAGTTCTTGCCTGAGGGAGAGGAACAAACATTATGTACTCTAATTGATTGCTTGACAACAGCAATTTTTTTGGGAGGTGTGATGAGCAGACTTTTGATGTATATATCTGCCAGTAAAGGTAGGTTTCCGATATATATATATATATATATATATATATATATATATTGGTGAAACACTGGTTGTGGAAGGGATTTTGAGAATGGTAAACTATCTACACTTTCTTTTACCATGGCAAAAAATATGTGGATGTATGCCATTGATCTGATTGAAAAACTCCAATCTACTAAAATGTCAAAATCTCTAGCCTACTCAGTTTCTTCTGGCATAATCCCACCAATATTGTATGATTTTGGATATACACTAATGTTCATAATTTTACATTTAAGTACACTGAACTGAGCCATTTTAACATATCTATAATTCCAGCCTATTCAGATCATTCTGCAATACATCGATCCCTCGACTAATGCGCACCCCCAATTATTTCAATACCCAAATTCGATTAGTGTGTCTATATACATCTTAAATATAAATGTTACAGATTTTAAAAATTTTCGATCTATACACTTTTTATGGCTAACTATTTATAAAAATCACTCACCAGGATGAAATAATTTAATTACCAATTTGAAACATTTTACAAAGTTATTTTTTAATGGCATATTACACTATTTCCATGTACACTATGTTCCAAATTTACCGCCAAAATGTATGTCATCTGCTTTGCATGGCATTTTGCTGATTATATCTCATGCAATTGTTTTCCTTTTTTTATTTTAAATTATTTTCCTAACCTTTAATCATTAGTAAAAGAATTAGTGAGCAAAAAATAGAAGTGTGAAAATGATTCGAAAAGTAATCTGATTGGAAGAAAAACTTGAAATAATAAAGAAAAATGAACAAGGTAGGTCCAGAGCAAAGATAGGACAAGAACACAAAAATGGGTGAATCAACTGCTGAATACAATGAGAAAGGTAAGGCTGCTTCAAGTTCATCATGCATGCACTGAAAATCAAAGTATTATAATGATTGAATTAGAGAGACTTCTTTTTACATGGATCGAAGATTGTAACCAAAAACGGATCCCACTAAACACTGGCCTTATTAAATCAAGTATTGTCTCTTTGTAACCTGGAAATAAAAGGGCTATCAATGATGGAAAAGAAGAAGAAGAATTCCACGTTAGTGCTGGGTGATATGAGCGTTTCAAAAAGAGAAATAGCCTACATAATATTCTAATCACAGGCGAAGCTGCAAGTGCAGCTAAGAAAATTGTGTAAGAAGGGGGCTATTGTGATCAATAAATATTTAAAGTCGATGAACCCGGTCTTTTTTTTGGAAGCAAATGCCTTCCAAGACTTTTCTAGCCAAATCAGAGAAATCTCAGCCTGGTTATAGTCACAAAGTCGAATGAAATTACTGCTAGCAATATGCATGCCATTTGGAAACACATTCTTCCACATTGTGCAAATGATTTTAGAGACTTTTCAAATAAATCTAAGTTAATTAAATCTCATTCTGAGAAGTTGAGTGATTCCGACCTGCTAAATTTAGATGCACAGTGGGAAGATCCTGAAGAATATGAAGAAAATTTAATCACTGACAAGCCCAAAGAGGTTTCACAAGAACAGTTTGGAAATAGTTTTCATACAATCGAAGTTTTTAAGCAGCAATGCTTAGAGACTTACCCTGGTGAAGAGACAACCAGTAAAATTTGCAGAAGAGGCAATAGGGCAATACTGTCAGTTCTATGAGAAAAAGAAACGGAATGCCCACCAAACTATGTTAGCTCAATTCTTTGTTAAGAAGCAGAATAATAAATTTATATTCTGAATATGTTTCATTGTCTTTCAGCTTCATGGTTTTCCTTTAACTAGGCCCTGAGACATACCCTAATTCCTTTATAAAAAAAATTAAGGGTCAAAAAAGGAAATTTGAGGAATGAATTATACATTTTCCCATAGGTTATTATATTCGATTAGTGCATTTTCGATTAATGCGCCTGTTTTAAAGAATGCATTAGATGCATTAATCGAGGGATTGCTATACTTGAAAAATTATTTGAACAGGTTAAAGATATTGGTATAGCACACCATACCCATATCCCACACCATATTCCCCTCTCCAAGCATAAGACTACAATTAATTCATCACTGTCTCATATATCCATAATTTTTCTAAAAAGTTGGCAAAAATCCTGAAAAAAAAAAAAAAAAATCCAATCTCAATGCTATACATTTAGATACCTGCCAGCAGTGTTTCAAAATTTGCATAAATGATGTAAATACTGTATTGAGTTAAGGGAAGATTATGCATTAAAAATAAATAAATGCTTAATCAATCAATTATGAGAATATGAGAATCTAGAGAAATAATGTTCACACTGTACTTAGAAGAGTCACTAGTAAGGAAGAGGTCTGGGTTGTTTGGAGAGTTGTTAGGCTATCTGGCATTCAAGTAGGTATGTAATCAGCTTCGTGTGAGATTATTGGTGATATCTGAGGGTACATTTAACTTTTGTGAGAGCTAGTATATTTGTCAGAGAATGGCAATTTAGGATCCTCTGTTTTTGACTTCATGTAGCTCTGTTTTCCTGATCTGTTCAGCAATTTCATTAGCCATATATGCTGCTCTCTAGATTCCGAAAATTACTGTTTTCATCAACTTCTTATCCTGAAGCTTGACGTTTCCTGCAGTCCAATTACCCAAATAGTGAAGTTTATGGATGTCCTCAATGTCACAACTCCAACTGACTTTCCTTTGCCATATTCACTGACCAAAATGGAAGAGATGCTTGTGTACTACATTGATGGAACAGTACTCCAAGAGATTGATGAGGCTAGGGACTTAGAGGTGTTGGTAGATAGGGAGATGAAGTTCAGGGGACACATTGCTAAAGTGTCCAAGATTGCACATAGAATTACTTAGTTGTTGAGGAACACACTGACATCCAGAGATAAAGAGGTTATTATTCCCCTTTATAAAGCGTTGATACTTCCACATTTGAATTACTGTGCTCAGGTCTAGTCACCTGGATTCCTTGGAGATGAGGAGGCTGTGGAGAGGGTTCAGAGAAGAGTGACTAAGTTGGTGAGTGATGTAAAAAATGCTCCTTACATTGATAGATTGAGAGCTTGTGGATTGCAGAGGTTGGTTGATAGGCAGAGAAGAGGGGGATATGATAGAAACATTTAAATTACTGAAAGGTTTTTATAGGATTGATGCAGGGAAATGTTTCAGCTGTGTGATAGTGATGGAAGAACAAAGGTCATACCTGGAAATTAAAGAAGAGTGTGATTAACAAGGGTGTGAGAACAAGGTTTTTTTGCCTGGAGGGTGGTGAATGAGTGGAATTCATTGCCTGACGTTGTGAGCTCTTCGTCTGTAAATGAATTCAAGAAGAGATATGACAGATATTGTTTTGCTAGTTTGGGTCTCCTGCGATGAGTCTACTGACTCCATGGAGATACCCATAATAATAATAATATTTGTTATAGGCAATGATCTAATGCATATCATCCATTTACCAACCCTCCTACCAGACAATTCCTTCCACTTTCCCCACACCATTAATCTGAATTCCAGCTCTCCTTGGTATGCCGTAGAGGCCATTGCCACTACCACTCACTCACTCAGATCATAATCTTGAGCAAATTTTCTCTTTCAAAGAATGCTCTGCCTTTAATCTCCCAACCTCATGTCCTTTTGTGCTACAAAACTGCCAAGTGTAACCTCCAGAAATTCTCTCCCTTTCTTGTGTCAGACTACTTATCCAAGCATCTGCTCTGAGCAGGTTACAGAAATTAGTTTATTCTCACTGTTACAAAGGCTTTCAAGCCATGGTTTAACAGGTACACCAAGGTAGTTCTATGAAAAAAATTCATGATACCATAAGTGGCTTGTGATAAGAAGCAGCTTTATACCCAGCTTACACCGAAGCTTGCAACAAATGCAAAACAGTCATCAATAAATCAAATAGTGACCTTTAAAGTGGCAGCAGCAGAAAATTCACCTGAATAATGTCAGTCATGCCTTCTGGTCCCTTACAAAACCCATCAGATGAAAATCCTGCTTTGCCTGTGTCCTATTCCACCTCTCTCTCTCTCTCTTTCATCCAGATAATACGTTGTTCTCCTTCAACCCCTACATTGATAACCAAGGCAAATTACTTCTTAAAATACCAGAAACAGTGTACCTCATGCTTCCTGTGGTCTTTCTGCAAAATACTTGACATTTTCAAATCTGTTGATTTGAAAATGTCAAGTCAATTGATTTATCTCTGACATTGAGACCTGCTCAATAAATTATTATTCTTTGATCTACCTTCTGTAATTGGGCAGCCAGCTTTCTGACCATTTGATCACTGCATAGCTTGATGGATGGCTTCTTCAGCAATGCTGGAGTGCCTCATGTTTCTTTCTGTCACATTCCTTCCTTTCTCCTATAAATGATTCTCACTGACCAGTAATCCTGTCCATAGTTTTGCTGATGGTAGTACACTCCATTCCGTTTACTGATTCCACAACACTATAGTTCACAAACATTTCAGACTTCAAAATGTTTTGCAACCCAGTGCCTTAAACACTGATCTCCTTACTATTCTGCAGTGAGGCCAGGATAACATGGCCATCTTCATTGCCATCAAACATAGTCTTGTCTTCTTTCTTGCAAAAAGGATCTCAATTCATCTTCCTTTACCTTCATAATATGCAAATCACTGGATAGATCAGATCTCTCTCTCTACTTGGACTTGCTTTTATCCAGTCTCTCCCTTGTACAGATACATCACATCAATAATTTCTTAAAAAAAACTAAGCACTCTTGATGCTTCTTTTCTCTATCCAGCTATTAACTCTGTAAAAATTCGAAATCTGCCCAAATCTTAACAGTACTATTCACATGTTTTGAGGATATACCAAAAACCACCTAAATAATTCTTAATGCTCTCCAGAGGAGGATGCTTTCTTTGATAGATGATCCCTCTTTCGTAGACTGTTATCTCACAGATGGGCTGTTTCAGCTCTTTTCTACAGATGTTTCACTGCTCTGCAGGACCGGTTTCAAACTAAATCTTTCAATCATTCCTCACTTTTGAGAGCTTGTTAAAACATAAACATGAGTTGTGCAATATCCTTTTACAGTAGAAATGCTGATCCACTGAACCTGTTATTCCTATGCATTTTTCATTCCATCTACCTTTCTTCTCTGGAACAACCTACCACAAATACTACAATCTCTGGCTCTTAAAAAACAGATTTCTTTTTTCTTTTTTTCTGCTCAATGGCTTTAATTTCATATAGATCTTCTCCCCCCCCCCTAAGTCTGTATAAAATTGATAGTTAAATAATATTAACTCTACATTCAGCCTCCTAGAATATTTGGTCTTTTTAAACTAGCATGAGATAATTAATATTTGACCAGTGAGTGTAGGACAAAATACCTTATTTAGTACTAAAAACCAAACTGGTTTAACATTTCAAAAACATCATAAGTACTCCTTTTAAAAAAAAAAAAATCTGTAGAACATCACTGCCATATGTGAAGATAAGCAGTTAAGGGAAAAGAAAGAACCTATTGACAAGTGTATTGAACATCATCAGATTATAATACTCAGGGAAATGGTGTGGGGAAAGCCATTCAAAAAAAAAAAAAAAAAAAAGAAATATATGATATGGATGAAAGGTTGGCTAGATAAATTTGAAGCTGAACTATGTATGGGTATTTATGAGAGTTTTTTGTTTCTATAGGTTTTCCTGTTATAGATTAATTAATTCTGTTGTAGAGTAAGGCACATACTCTACAACACTTTCTTCACCACTATCATCCATCCATCACCATCATCCACACCATAGGTTCACAACCTTTTTTCGGGCCACCGCCCACTTTGCAGGACATAAATTTTGTAACGCCTCCCATTATAACAGTTTTCTGAGTTTTTACTCGTAATATTAAATTATATAAAATTGGGTTTAGTTTTGTACAAATCAATTAAAAGAGTAGTTTTATATATTTTATATATATTTTGAAATGAAATATAACGAATATATTTGCTACTGTAAACATAACCTACTATACACACATATATACATGCTCTGTTTTCTCATTGACATCTATTTCTATCTGACATGGTAAATTTTCAGTTGATTAAATAATTGAAATAGAAAATTGATAAAAAAATTGATCGTGTAAGACAGGCATAAGATGAATTAAAATGCAATATTTAAATTTTAGAATGATTATCTAATCGCAAAATCACGAAAATAATTAATTTTTAAATATATATTATTAATTTCTTCTATAAAGAGCCACTGACCACTAGACCGCCTGAACGCCCTCCAAATGCTTCTGATCCCACTATAGCCCCCCCCCCCGAAGACTTCAGCGCCCACTTTGGGAACCTATGATCCACACCAATGCCATATACTGCCCACCACCACCACTAATATTTTTTGTCTGTAAATTGCATGTGTTCAGAAGGCCAATTTTTCTGTATGCAGGATGAAAAACCTGTAAAAATAATACATATATCGTTGGTTATTTCATTTTTATGTTATGAATTAAATCTTATAATTGATTCTTCTTGGGCTTTGTCTTTGAAAAATATGCTAATTTTGTTATTTACTTATATGTTATGTTTTGCCCCTTGTCTAATCTTAACTCTTGGTAGTACTTCAAACTTATGGCCGCTATTAATATATTGCTCAAGTGTGCGAACCTCTGATAATAAACACAGTGCCTTGGGCTAGAGCCAAGTTCTTTCTTAGATTATTAGTTCTCAATCTGATTAAAAATTTTTGGAAATTTATTTGTTTAAGCTGCACGATCAAAATTTACAGGATAAGAGAATTTTCTTTATCCAAGATTAAAACACTCAGTATGGCACACAATCCTTAATTCCCTATCTTATTCCTATACTATAATCATATATGTTTCTCACTTTGCAGTCGTGACTATATCAAAGTACATATGCATAGGTTCTGTTCATGAGCAGTGCATTGAATTTAGTGATCAGGCAAGTTATTTGTTTGACAAGAAAGGAATTTATTCATTATTAAGAAAAAGAGATATACAATTGTCATTCAGTAATTTCAACTGAGTCTAGTCAAGGTCTAGAAAGCAATTCTATATAATATATACACTCCTGTCCCTTAACTAATCTTGAACTTTTCAGGGACCATGTTTCTAGAAACTTATCCCTTAAAACTTTAGCTAATTTTAGATTACCATCACATAAAATTCAAGTTCAGGAATTATCTATTAACATCTGATTCTAGTATTACACTCTATAACTTAGCTATGATCTCTAGCACAGAGTAATTGATCTCATCTAATGGTATAGTTTCTAAAGTCCTGCATTACTACATAAAGTACAATTCCAGTTAATTTTCATTCACTGTCACAAAAATTTTACTAATTTTCTTCCTACTTGACAAATGGAAAGTTCTTACTTGGTAGCGAAATCGGGATCTCTCTGGCTTTTTCTTGCGAACATCTTTTGAATTCCCGTGGCTCATAATTTCACATCAGTTTCTTCCTAGACTAGTTTCTTTTCCTACTATGTTCCTCTGACCTTTGCTTCTTGTATGTAGGTTTGGGAATACGGTCATGATTCATTGCCTACGATCCTTGCAAAGCTCAGCTGCCATTGTTCGACCTCGTATTTCCGCATAATCTCCTCGGGTTACGTTGACTTCATTGCCATACGGAGTCCTAAATCTCACTTCGGAATTCTACTTGACCACATAACTGCACTTGGACACTCCACTCCCGACCATACTGGAACATCGACTCTCCGGAAACAACAGGAAAAAAAGCCTTTTCGGCACTGTGAACCTCTATATATCTGGCTCCGATGACCTTCCCGCTCTTACATCATCGTCCATTCGGCACCTCGATACTCTGCACCCGATACCTTGTCGGGTGCAGAGTATCATGTTAGCCTCAAGTCACTAATTAATCCTCTTATTTTGTCTCTGGAACTTACTTATGCACAATTCACCACATATACAATTTCTATTTTTCTCATACAAAACACTCGATAATACAATATTCAAATTTTAAAGGAAAAAACATTAAGGTTATTTCATTTACACTCAATTTCTCTTATTAACAGACAAGTATTTTAGCAGGATTTTTGATACTTGTTAAATCTAAACTATAGGTATTATATTACTATAATTCCTTCTATTCAAGATTTAACAAACTTGAGTTTCCAGGAGAAAAAACTCTGCTGCCTCTGTATGAAATCAGCTAACTCACCTTCAATTGAATAAAAGCTCTTATAAAGATTCCTCCCGTCATGACGAGAATTGAACTTAGGCCTTTTCCAATTGAAGGGCACAGCGCAATGTCGTTCTTCCAGTTGCACTATGGAGGTTCTATATTATGTACAGTAACTGAAGGGAAGTAGAAATCACAGAAGTCATTTAATTTTTCACCATTATATTGTGAAAGTGTATGAGACAGAGTGGTTGGGTGAATGATGTTTTATAGAAAAAAATGAAAATTTGAATGAGTTTGTAGTCTCAGACACCAAGAAGAGTTGACATCGACAGTACATTTAAAAGGAAAGCCAGTAAGAAA
Organism: Typopeltis vanoorti; assembly: GCF_054136105.1. Lineage (NCBI taxonomy): Eukaryota > Metazoa > Arthropoda > Arachnida > Uropygi > Thelyphonidae > Typopeltis > Typopeltis vanoorti. Next base: position 100,147,192 of record NC_143570.1, on the reverse strand, counting down.
ATAGTTTACAATGGAGAGGATCGTGGGGATTATCTGGTATTTTGGTAGATTGATGGACAGTTTGTGTGTAATCATTATTAACCCTCCTACCGGCCAAGGTGGATGAAATAGCAAGACTATCCCAGACTTTTTCATGGATTAAAACTTCATCGGCATTCTATCTTTTATCAAGTATTTACTCTCCTCCGCTGTTAATCCCTTAACGGTGATTTGAGAGCCATTAGCGGATTAACTGTGGTCGAGCGACTTTTGTGTCACTTGTCTTTACATGTACTTTGTTACTTCGAATTTTCTTCACTGTACTAGGATATTTGATCGTTTTTTTTTTTTTTTTTTGCTGAACAATTTATTTCTTGTGTCTCTTTCCAAAAATAGAAGTTTCACACTGCCAAAATAAATAACCAATCCTGAAATGACCATAGATCAGCCTTTGCAATGAATATACTTTAGTAATAATTAATTTCCTCCACTTTACTGACATTCTTTTTTGCGAATTTTCAAATGTTTGTTTACGTTTAAAATATTTTGTCAAATATTTATATTTTAAATAACATTTAGTGAAATAAATATGACATTTTGCTTTCTTTCTTTGCAAAATACCTTTATATGGATTGTCACATTTCAATTTCAGGAACGATTGTTTTTTTTTTTTTTATGAACAACAAATGATTATAAACTGCATTACTCGGTTTCTGATATTGTATCTTTTTTTAGTATCAAAAATTTATACCTAATGGTATTTTATCAGAGAACTCTTCGCCTTCTTCTTTTGCTGAAAATTGCAACAGAGGTTGTTTTTTTTTTTTTGTAGGATGCACATTACTATAATATCCAGTGCTTAACCACTGTAGATATGTTGAAAATATAATAGGAAGGATATCCTGTATGGAATGATTAAAAATGTATGCTCATTTTTAGGATTTTTTTACTGCAAACCCCCCCCCCCCCTCCTGTCCTGGAACTGAGTTGCATAACTACTTTAAATTTCTATAGCTTTGAAAGCTTTCAGACGGTATTCAAAATCTCTTATTTCAGTTTACCGTTTTGACAAAAGAAATAAAGCAATAATATTGTTGTATATCGAAGCTTCTAATTCTGTACTCTTTCTTTGAATCTGAAATCAGCGGTCTGCTGAAATTATTCTGAGATTTAGAAATACTATGCTGTATTTTCAACATGTAAAACCCACACAAAGAAATTTCAGTTGTGTTATTTGTGTTTCTTTTTTTTTTAAAAAAAAATCTAAATATTACTACTTCTATTTCTGCTGATTGCTATTTCTGAAATACATCTTAGAAATGCTGGACAATAATCCTCTTACCTAGAGGAAAAGCTAAAAGTCTTAGATTACTCTTTTGAGAAATACAAGACAGAAAGTTTCCTAGAAGTCGCACTAAATTGCCTCAAGCAAGAATGTCTTGTTTCGTTTTCTGTTTTTCGTTTTCAGATATCCTAACACAGTAAAACTGACATTTCTTTTACAGGCTGATGAAGTATTTATGCCAAAAATGATTTCTTTATTTATAGTGATCGGTTTTACTTTTATTATCGAAAAATTCTAAACTATTTGATAATTATCTTGAAAAAAATTACTGCTATTGCTGTTGCTGCTCTCTTGCTTGCCATCTCACAAATGAATTGTATGTAGACTAACGGAGATTACCAACTCCCCCCCACCACCACTGGGAACCAGATCAAAAAAACATGCCCAGAAGGCAGCACACTAAAGTACCTCGTGCAATAACTGAATATTTTACAGGCAGAAATTCCTTGTTCTGTTTTTCCATCTTTCTGATTGATTAGCAGACATTCGAAGCATATTCTGATATTGCATTTGTAGGATGACAGTATTTTTAAATATTAATTTCCCCTATTAGCAACGTCACATAACTTCCTGATTTATAATAGGGAAATAATATGTATATTTTCTTATTTATAATTTGCAAATTTATAATAATCAAAACTTAGTTTCTGTGTCGAAAAAATTAAACATTATGTGGAACAATTATTATGGAAAAATCATGAATGAAATAAAAACTGTACCTATGTTTCATAACAGCTTTCAGGTGTCTCGTAATGTTGCAATGGGAGGGGGGGGGGTGATGCTATCAAAGTTGAAATAAAGTTCATTTGTATTGTGAAAGGAAATGAAATTTCACATTTGATGCATTTGGTATACATATTTTGAATGATAAAAATAAGCAAATGTATCGCTTACTTTAAAAATTGGAGAATAAAATATCTGAATTATGCAGTAAATATCTATAACTGTTAATTTCATTTTGTAATGACCAATTATACAAGGAAACCAAGAAAGTGAAAGTACAAAGAACAGTAGATTACTATATAATATAAAGAAAAAATTTAGTGATATGATTAAAGAATTTCACGTTATTCTCTATAAAGCAAAGTTGCTCCAGTGTGTCCTAAAGGAAATCTGTGAAGTGTTATTCGATTTCGATGGTTTTGTACAAAAATAAAAATAATATAATCTGGAACGTCAGCAGCCAGTTTTCTTTCCTTTTTTTAAAAGAATATTTCAAATAATTATCATGAATTAATTTCTTCGAGAACAAAGAATGTTTTGTCTAGAAAGCGATTAGAAAAAAATTAGCACAAAAAAATTAAAAATGAAATTGGTTCTCCAAGGTAAGGCAATATTTAAGTGAAGAAATTATGCAAGACCTTTATTTTGTCCAGAAATTAAAATTGTATTGTACAATAAAAAGAGAAAACAAAAATATAAATAATTTCTCTATTTTTAGTCTATCCTATATAACTAAAATCCAGTTGACCAGCATAGAACTAGGATGTGCGTTTCTTGTTATAGGCAACTGAGAGGTAGCTACGAACGTGAGATAATCCGATTAACCATTCTCTTCAGGGTGAGGGTTTGTTACACCTTCTAATGGACAGGATGGTCAAATTGCACTTCTTATCCTGGTTCTTTAAACAGGTGGGCTGAATCATATCCCGATTTATTTGGACGTCTATAGACGTCCTAGCCGTTTGGAAGGTTAACAGCATATACTTTAGCATTTCAAGGGTTTTAGAAAGACTGATGTATCCAGCTATTGATCAGTCAGTATCTCAGGACTGGTGGTGAAGATTTTGGAAAAGTTGGGTAGGGCTCACATTCAGAAATGGGTTGACAGAGACTCTCTACTTTGCAATGAACAGCATGGGTTTACTAAGGGAAGGTCATGTTTTATCAACTTACTAACATTGTATAATAATGTTACCACTAAGTGAGACATGGATATGGATACACGATGATACTTGTGGATTTTACCAAGGCTCTTGACAGAATACAGCATGGACTACTGTTGCATAAATTGGAGAATATGGGACTGGATTATAAACAGGGGCAGCTCGTGTATAGATACTGCAGAACCGCAGCAACCCCAATTTTTATTGGTATATAAATATATTTATTAATTTATTTATATTTCCTTGTAATATTTAATTTTATCATTAACAGTCCTATACAATTCTCGTATATTTATTTGTAGAATATTTATTTGTAGATACTTCTGCCTCGGTTCTACTCACAGAGGTAAAAGCATGTTAGTTTTTATCAAACGAGCGCTTGAGGTTTGCCGAACACTCAGTCACTTAGCTAGATAATTTTTGCAACGTAGTGTATATATATATATGAGTGATGCCTAGATTATTAACTTCATTATATTAATCCTGTTATACCTTCTTTCTGTGTTAGCGATACTGGGTCTCTTCTGTATTAATCCTCGTTCTTTTTCCTTCTTCTTCTTCTACTTAAGTTACTGATTCATTAAAAAAAGTTCTTCCTTTTTTCAGATCGCTTTTCGTAATAGGTCACCTTCATTTTGAATTATATTTTCTAATTGCGTACTTTGTGTGGTTCTTAGAAGGAAGAAAAGTAATGAATAATCATATTGATAATCGAACATAACGAGCTACAGAGAAAAGAGGAAATAGTGCTTTCTGCTTCTTATAATTATTATCTTGCTTTCGTGAAGGAAAGGATTTAAAAAAAAAAAAAAAAATGAAGCTCTCCGATGCATGCATTCTGAAGCTACCTGCAATGGTTAAGCACATTCATATATATATATATATATATCATAAAAATAAAATTATATACCATTTTATTTTTGTTTATTGTGTGTATACACACACACACACACACATATATGTATATATATATATATATATCTTCATTTTTAATATAAACTGACTATAAACCCGAGAATTATAACAAATTGAGATTTATTTGAAAACGCAACATGTTTCGTCGAGATTGACTTCATCAGGCGTTAAGAACATAGAAAGATATTAAAAGACACTGAAATAAACATTGAGACACTCTAAAGCTATACAGTTATTATGAACTTGTGCTATAGTCCGTGTTAAAGTTCTATTGTTGTACACTTATGCATGTGTGGAACCACGCGATCTCCAGTATTTGATGGTAGTTGTTCATTTTTAATATAAACTTCCAAATATTATATATATATATATATATATTTAGAATAAATGACTGGGAAACCGAGATAAGAAATAAAACAAAAAGTGCAAAAAAAAAAAAAAAAAGGTTAGCGTATGCATTTAAGCGTTAATGCTTTAACATTTCTGTATTTAAAAACATTCTCTCTCTGACTTTATTGTTAATGCGTTAACACAAATGTTAACGCATTAACATTGAAATGCACGCTAACAGTTTTGTACTGTTTAGAGTTATTTCCTTTACAATTCTTATTGGTTGTTTCTTTTATTTTTTTTGCACCTGAAGAGGTCTGTTAAAGACGAAACTAGTCGTGCCATTAAAATTTGTTTTATTTCTTATCGCGGTTTCCCAGTCATTTAATCCTAAAAAACATGTACCTCAACCGAGTAAATCAGTCTTCTAACATATAGCGTACACACACACATACGATTTGAATTATAGAGGTGCATTATATAAAATATGAGGGTGGTCTCGACCATAGATGGTAACACTATCGGCACGATTTTTTTTTTTTTTTTCCCTAAGTTGGTACATCTGTTATAAGCATCCGTGTGAAATTGCGAGTCATTCTATCAAGTAGTTTGTTTTAGCTGTCTGATGCAAAAGTGTTGTCTATCCCCAGAAATGGATAAAATTGAGCATCGTGCGGTTACAAAATTCTTTGTAAAAGACGGTTTAACGCCAAAAGAAATTCATTCGAAGTTCATAAAAATTTCTGAACACTCTTCTTCATTTTCGACAATTAAGAAATGGGCTGCCGAGTTTAAACGGGGCCGTACCAGCCTTGAAGATGATCCACGTGAAGGACGTCCAAAAAGTGTAACAACACCAGAAATTATTGGTCAAGTGCACGATGTGGCATTGGATGACCGGCGAGTCAAAGTACGTAGAATTGCTGAGACTATAGGCATTTCAAAAGAACGTGTAGGATATATTTTCCATGAAGAATTGCAAATGAAAAGCTTTGCGCAAGAAGAGTGCCACGCTTGCTCACAGCAGATCAAACACGCACTCGCTTGAAAATCTCTGAACAGTGCTTGGAGCGTTTTAATAAGAATAAAACTGATTTTGTGCGTCGATCTATTACTATGGATGAGACTTGGATTCACCATTACACACCAGAATCCAAACAGCAGTCAAAACAGTGGACAGAACCCGGTTATTTAGCGTCAAAGAAGACAAAGTCCATTCCATCAACAGGAAAGGTCCTGACATCTGTGTTTTGGGATGCTAAAGGCATTTTGTTTATTAATTATCTTGAAAAGAGCAAAACAATAACCGGGGAATATTATTCCGATCTTTTAACCAGACCAGACGAAAAAAATTCTGAGAAAAGACCCGATTTGCAGAAGGAAAAAATCATCTTTCATCAGGACAACACCTGCCCACAAAGGTGTTTTGGCAATGGGAAAATTAAGGGATCTGCACTGTGAATTGTTGGAACATCCACCCTATTCCCCCAGATTTGGCTCCCTCTGACTTCTATCTTTTCCCAAAAAAAGTCTTCCTCGCTGTCAGCGTTTTTCTTTGAATCAAGAGGTGATTGCAGCTGTAGACGGGTATTTTGCAGATCTTACTAAGAACCACTACAGGGACGGGAACATCGCTGGAATAAATGTATTAGTCTTAAGGGAGATTATGTTGAAAAATAAAAATAATTTTGAAATTATAAATTCGGTTTTTCATTGTTAGGCCGAGAACTTTTCACACCACCCTCACATCTGCATTTTCACACCACCCTCACATTTTTTTCGTGACAAGTAAGATCGTCGTGTGCCCAATATCAGTATGGTAACTTTACTGGCTCTCTCTCTGAAATCATTCAAAAACATTTGCACCTATTGGAGTGACAGATCAAGTACATTTTTCATCACGTAACATGTAATTAGAATGAAAGTAATAAATTAAAAATATTGTATCGTCGACACTCTCGTCCCTTCGTCCAGCAGACACTTTCTTAGTTTAATGCATACGCAGACAGACGCTGAATAAGTGTTTCGTATATGAAACTAGTTAATTTTAATATTATTCTGTTTTTGTTTCTACAGTTAGCGTTTATTATTATTCCTAAAGGAAGCAAGGCATACAGTTTCGCATTACGTTTCGATCGATGTTTACTACTCCGTTTACTAAACAAAGTATGATTTTTGTGACTCTCACGAAAAGTTATGTAATCCAAAAATCCTGCCTAGAGGCCAAACACGAACTTTTTCAAGCGACCTCTTCCAGGTAGGCAGAGCGAATATGCTATCCATACTGCCAACCTGCCAGTATTTACCCTCAATAATTTAGCTGCCTACTGTACCTTAAAGCATTGGACATAAGGGAATTCTTGGGTCGCCCCGAATGGTTTTGGACAGTGACGGCCCGTACATAAGCACTGCGGTGCTTATGTACCCTGCACCCCAAAGGAAAAAATGAAACGTTAAATTTTTTTTGTGTGTTTATAAATAATAACAATGCTTACAACATTATATAAATGCAATACAACATGTTAAATGTTATTACAGCTTATGTTTCGACAGTGATTAAGTAATTAATAATTGGAATTGTTCGATTAACGCTGTAGATTACGAAACAAATACACTGCGATCTCACGCAGTATCGGAATTATCACTTTCGACCAATCGCAGCCAGTTTCGCTGATATTCGTTAGCACTTGTGATTGCACGTTACAAGTCATTCCTGACACTGCTCATTTGGACAGTGTATCATATGCTTCTGCGTTATTTTTGTGAGATACGAAACTTTTATTATTGGTGTTTGTTTGTAGTGAGAGTGAAATATTTTTAATAAAGCAATTTTTTAATATGTAAATTTATTTATACAATAAATTGATTACTGATTATGTAGCTCACTGGATGTGACGTTTGCACACCATGGCGCTTGACCCCACGAAGGAAGACTTCTTGGTTTCGAATCTAGTCGACGACTAGAAGAAATTTTTCTAAGCCGTTTTTCGACCGGTTCCCGAGTTAGTCAATCTCTGGCACGGGCAAGTGGGTTTTTTCTCTCTGTGGAGAAAACTCTGGTTTTTCGTCCCATTAATTCAAGAAAATCGACCGTAGAACCCACGTTATTTCAGACATTAAATACGAGTATTAGGGTTAGGGCCCACAAGATGGCTGCACTTGTTGAGCCGTCTCTCTTCACTGTGTGCCGCTTAATTAGTGATAGCCTTGGGCCAGCTATCTCTGATTGGGTACCAGTGGAAATTGAACTGCCCACTCAGTCTCTAAGAGTTAGGGCTAAATGGCCTCGCCCACTGCCTGTATACGGGAATAAAAAGGCGTTAGCTGATTTTTTTAATTTTTTATTTATTTATTTTTGTATATGCAGCAGACCCACTTAAAATTTTTAGCGGCTGCCACTGGTTTTGGACATCATCATCATATGTTCACTGGGTATCCACAGATGCCGTATGGTCACTCCGATGCTCGGCGACGTGCCACACCAGGCCTCGCCATGTAGTCCTGTTGTATGCTTTTCTGGAGGCCTTCAACTCTCTGAATATCAGTCACTCGACACATGCCATCCATTTCATTGACAGTCTACCCCTTTTTTTCCAGGAACTTTACCTTCTATTACTTGTCTGAGAAGTCTTTCTTCCATCCTTTCAATATGTCCAAAATATTTTAACTTTCTTCTGTCAATATCCTTAAGGATCCTTAAAGTTCTATTGATCTTTTCCAACACCCTTTCATTTCTACGCCTTTCAGTATATGTATCCTCAACAGCCTTCTGTTGCACAACATCTCAAAAGCAGCTATCCTTTTCTTATCTGACTTCTTTAGGTTCCAAGTCTCACATCCATAAGTCGCTGTTGAAAAAACAGCTGCATCTAAAATCCTCAACTTTGTTCCCATGGAGATAGATCCCTCCTTTCATATTTTAGACAAGTCTCTGACTGCTGTTTTCGCCATTCCTTCTGAACAGCAATTCTTCACATTAATAATTGATCCCAGGTATTCAAACTTGTTGACTTCCTCATTTCTTTCTCCATTAAGTTAGGCTTGTTTTTCAAGAGCTTCCCTGTTTGTATTTCCTTTGAGAATCATAATTTTTGTCTTCTAGGATTGAGTTGAAGTCCTCTGTTATTACTGATCTTGTTAACTTTATCAAGAATTTGTCCTAGTTCTTCCTCGTCATTACAGAGAAGTACGGTATCATCAGCATGCCTCAGATTACTGATCAATCTACCATCTATGCTAATTCCTCTCTTGTGCTTATCCAATGCTTCACGCATGATGTCCTCCGCATGTTTACAAAACAAACCCAAAATAACGCAATTTCTTTCTTTCTTGTTATTATTTTGATTCCCCCCCCCCCACGTATTGATAACGTATAGCTGACTCCAGAAATGACACATTTTTCTCATCTCTGAGTTGCTCACTGTATAAATCACATGTTAGCATAAAATCCATTGCAAGGAAGTAGAACACCTCACTCGTATATAGCACCGATGTTACAAACACAAACAGAATCCGTAAGAAGAAAATGTTCAGTTAGTCTCTTAATACACCGTTCGCGTTTTTAATAAGTCTGACACACAAAACTCGTGTCATAATCTATGTCATAAAGATTCTCTTTCTCTCGTTTTTCTTAAAATTAGCATGACTTGGGTGGATCTCCTACTGTTGTTCTCAAAGCAACGCAACCACTTCGGTGTTTCAGCAATCCTCTCTCTCTGTTTCTAAGATCGGAGAAAATGATAATGTAAACATTTGTATTATATTTGACATGTATATAAATTTATATATTTAACAATAGTATGTTATCAAATGCGAAACATTATTATATATTGAATTATACAGATTTTATTGTTTTATCATTTACAAACTTTTACTTCTTTCTTTTACTTCTACAATCGATTATTTACTTGCATTTTAATTTTGTTTTACTGTTTTATACACATTCCCCCCCCCTCTCGTTTTGCAGTGTATTTCTTTGTATATTTATGTTTATCTTATGCACTGTAAATCTGAATGTTGAATTAAACGTGCATATAGGATTGAAAACACTTTTTCTGGTGAAATCCCTTTAAACATACAAATATAAAAAGAAACGGTTGTGAGCGGATTTCAGAAACTCAGAAGGGAGTGAGAAGAAAGGAATGAAAATATATAAGTTCTCTGATCTAGTAAAAAAAAAAAAAAAAATCAAGTATTTTTATAAAATAGTGGTATTTTATTATGGACTAACAAAACTAACAAAAGCCTAAGAAGATCCCAAAGGTTTCCAGTGTAGATGGCGAAAAATATGAAGCTAGCGTCACAAAGTATTTCAGTCACTCTCAAAGACCCTTAAAGTGTATATTTTATTTATTTACTAATCTAGAATTGTTTTATTTGTTTTCGAATTTGAAGGCTCATTCGAAATATTTTTTTACAGAATCAGACAAATACCAAAAATCTTCCTCCTTGTAATTAGTTAGCACATCTACATTTATTATACACTTCTTCTATGGCAGCATTGTATCTTAAAATTGTTTATTTAAAGAGAGAGAAATAGAGAGAGAAGGCATTACAGTTACGCTTTGTAGATATTATTTTTTTATACAGCATTTGCTATTTAATAATGAGACAAAATCAAATGTTACCAATATAACCGGTTTCTCATCCAAACTTATTCAGCTCTTCATTTCTCCTAATTTCATTGTAATTTCTCTTAAATTTCTCAATCTATGAGGTAATTACAATGTCTAGAGACTTCACAACCTGTACTTTATTTGTTTTAAATACGAAGCGAAGGTTGTCAACCTGTCGTACTTTATTTTAATTATTTAGTATAAGGTCACATAATTCGGTTAACCTGCTCAGAGAAATTAAGCTTCAAGCCATTTCATGCGTGCCATAAAAGAGTGGTAGCTCTTACGCAGTGAAAACTTCGTCCATGCGATGATAATGCTTCTTTTGGAGATTTCAGACCTCTTTTTGTCCAAATTTTTAATTGGAAACAATTCCCTTGCAGTTTCTTTTCTTCAAGCTGTTTTCCTAGTTTTAAATTTGGGCTGTGGTGTGTGTGTGTGTGTGTGGAGGGGGGGGGGGGAGTTGTTTACAAGACCGTTCTGTATTGATAGATAGAATTATTCGAATATATTTGTCTCCATAAAGTCAGCATATAATTTAGTGTTAATGTCCTGGTGGATTTATGTTTTTCATCCGAACATTGGATGCCATTTGAATTCATTACTTGCGTTATGGAAGGTATATCGGCTTGTATAATGTAGTGTTGTGCATACGGGCCGTTGTAATACGCTGAAGAGTGAGACGATGAGTGATCTGGAATTTTTGGAGGCTGCTATCTGCTACAGACTTTGTTGTGGATCAGCTTAAAGTTTGAGATTTCAGTTTGTTCTGAATTTCGGTTTAGGTGATGACATTTCTTGAAGTAGTGTTCAAGAATATTTTCATTGACATTGAGATGTGCATTGGCTGCGAGAAGGATATGAAATGAACTTTTTTGGCGTAATGATTAGAAGGGTCATTATAAGGCTGTGTTCATACTGGAACAATCCACTTTACAGCAAGTTACACGTCCATCAATATTTCTTACAACGAGACCAAGTTTAGATCTTTCTAATGATAAAGCGCTTACGTACACCAAACAAATTTCCTATTCAAATAAACAGAACCTGAAACTTTTCAGCACCGCCCCTCCCCATACACACACACTCTTGTAAACAAGCCATTAAGCAGTCACCTAAGTACTCAACTGTGCAGAAATCCATTTTTCAGTGTTACGTATATCAACTCCCCACCCCCGACACACACACACACGACAGAGATCTCAAACTTAGGCCACTTGTGCAATGTGGAGACAAGTGTAAGTATCACGGGGGGGGGGGGGGGGAATATTAAGGAATATGTTAATCTGTTTATTTTTTATCCTCCTCACACTTTCCTGACAGCGGAGAGGTTATAGTCCTTGTGGAAAACGGTATGGGAAAAAGCTCTTTCAGAAAGAAGAGATAGATTAAAGAGTATGAGAAGTTGGTTCGATAAGCTTCAAGCCGAGCTGTGTATAGATGTTGACCAACAGCTATGGTAGTTATACTTTCAGAAGAAAGTGTAGGAATAATAATCAAGCAACGCCCATGAAAATACCTATAGGAAATGCATAATGTAGAAAGTGATTGGAGGGGGATTATGTATTAAATGACTTGCCCTCTTCTTGAGGTATTTTGTTTTAACAGATTTGGAAGAGAGTACTTGCAGCAGAAAGGGCATTTTTTACAAAATCCAGCAACTCAGTTGATATAGTCCGAAGACAAACTATATGGTGGGAGATTACATAATAAATTATTGTGCTGAACTCAGTCAAATGCTTAAGCGATATCAAGGGCAACCACTTGAGATTCTCCAAAATTTTCCATGGCACGCCCGAGGATAACATAGGCAAACAAATCCCTTATTAATCAACAGTCGTGAATACATACTGACGATCATTAATTAGTTGAGTGATTTCAAAGCGTAAAAGTGGAATGTTAATGGTTTCCTCACTACTTTAGAAAGAACTAAAGTGGGTAGAATTGGATGGTAAATGGATGGCAAAGATTTGTTGTTATTCTCACGAATACGGATTAATTTCTTGTCAGCAGGATAGATACGAGTGAAATGAAAGAGAATAAACAGGAGACAAAGCAGATATTAACTCTGAAGCGCAGCCTTCAGAACAATCGAAGAAATACCATCGGGATCAGGAGTGTTTTTTTTTAATTTTGAATCAAGTTCAAACACTATTTTTTTCCCCTTTTTTTGAGCATTTAAATATATTTTGTGTTTGGATTGGTGGAACTACATTTACAGTAATTGTCTTTGCAAAAGTTTGTGAAAAAGTAATAAGCCAGTTGATTGGCTTTTTCTGTTAGCATTGATGTAATAGAACCATCCGTGAGGTAAAGATGCAAAGAACCGTCACTATCAAAAGAATTGGAAGCAGAGTTGGACAAACGTTGTAGTCAATAGGTTTGCCAAGATTAAAAAATATGACTGTCATTTTGCGCATGATTTTTGGAAGGGGCGTTAGTTGGTTTGCAGCTATTTTAAGGCTTTGGCGCAAGTAGAATTAGATGATATGGTGTTAGCTGATGTCTGTTGGGTGACGTTTCGGGAGGGGGGTGAGGAAGAGCGTGTGACGTGTTCGTTGCCCACTGGTATCTGCACAGTCGTGTGCAAGGAGTAGGGGGGATGAGAGTACGTACGTAGTCCCTTGGGTGTTTTCCCAGTCGTGTGTGGGGAGCGAGGATGCTTTTTCTATCCTAAGGGATATATCTTAGCCTAAGGGATTCTCTGTCACTAACGAGTGCATCTATTTTCTTGGGGTGGTGGTGTAGATCTCTATACGTATGATATTTTGTGTGGAGTGTTGTTTCTGTATGTTGTGGTTTGGATTTTGAGTGGGTATGTTCTCGTTTTTTTTTTTTTTTTGGAGGGGAGGAGTAGGTAATTTTGTTCACTTATTTTAATGCTCAGTTAGATTGCATTGATGTTTTAAATAAACAAATATCATTCTTGGGTTTTGCAGTTCTTGTAGAAGATGGGTTAATTTCAGATTCTCATTGATTTCTTGAGGATATATAGAATTTTATATAGAATTGAATATTGGTAAGGCTGTCTTTTGGGTGACGTGTTCGGGGGAGTGGGGGAAGGAAGAGCGTGGGACGTGTCGTTGCCCACGGGTATCTGCCGGTCGTATCTGTAATTAAATTATAAGTTTTATTTATTTCATTAATGTTCAGATGCACTGGTGTGTGACCAGTGCATCTGATTTTTCTATTGTTGCATTGTTTGCCGGACTTAAACAAGAAATGACATTAAGAAAGACAGAATCAAGTTAAAATCACCTATAGGAAGAAACACAGGAATACACACACTACAGGACACACATTTTTTTCCCCTTCACTTTCACACTGGAAGGCGTTATGGAACCGTTAACCTGTTCACACCAACAATACATCTAAAATAAACCACCTGGCACAACTACGGCAAGAGCAATACATCTTTAAAAAATAAAATAAAATGAAACCACAACTATCAAACAACAAACCTCCTTTTGTGCAGGGAATTGATTCCGACATAACTATGAAAACTCTGCCATTGAAACAGAGCAAAAGGAAATACAGTAGACCCCCCCCCCCCCCGTATCCGCGGGACTTGGTTCCATCGTCTTCCGCAGATACCTGAAACCAGAATTGCATATTCAGTGAAGCTGCTACTGGCATGCTTTTCTCTTGACTTCACTTAGAAATGTTGATAAAGTTAAATTCCTTGCGGAAAGTGAACGCAATTAAAAATTGTATTAATTGTTGCATTTCACTTCTAACGTCACTTGTTGGGATAAATTGATGACTAGAGTGACATTTTCGCTGCAAGGTATGTTATTTTTTATCTTGTGACATTCCGGCTAATATGCATATCGAGAACTTTGATCGTTCTACGAGGTTGTCGTCACTAGTAAATGTTTTACGGATACACCGTAGCCGTAAAATCACAATTGCACAAATACATCGGTGTCCTGAAACTCCCACTGGCTTGTCCCTTTTGAAAACTGTAAAAGGGTGCTATTAAGCTATTCGTTGGCATTGTTGAATATATATGATCTTGCTGAGTCGCTGTCTGAAGAAAAATAAAGCTGTTGAAACAGCCATTTCCCGGATTCTTTCTATTACTCGAAGATATCTCAAAATCTCAGAAATATTTTGGTATAAAATTTTTTGTATTATTCGTCATCGGCCGTAAAGTGTTGACGACATCCCGAAATGCGAGTATGTTACAGACACTACAAGACAGTGATATTCATCTTTTAATGTGTTAATGCATTTCATCTTTTTAGCATGAGCGTTATTAGATGCGTGTTGACTTTTATTTGTACTATACATGAATAGCCATCGGTATCTGCAGTGGTTACCATCTCTGTACCTCTACCTTTTGTTGTTAGCTATCGGGTCGATAATGAGGTCGGCCAAAGGTCAACAGTGTCGTCAACGTGTGTACATAACCAGCTAGTGACCAGGAACAGTGTGCTGACAGCCGGTCGACGACCTCGTGTGGGTATGAGGTGACCTTAGTACTACGTGTGTAAAGGGTGCATGGGGTGTTGGTGGGAGGAGCAGTATTGAATTGCTAGGACGGTGTGGCAGATCTGATGTGCGAATGATTTATTCGGCTAGCTTTCGATGGTGCTGTTGTCTGAAGTGCTAATTCCTGCAAAGACCTCGATTTTAAGATGTTTCATTGTTTTATTTCTGGTTTATCAATTATTGCACGTAGTAATTCAATTTATCAATTTTTGGTTTATCAATTATTGCCATAGTAATTCAATTTATCTTTGAATTGGTGTTGAGTGGCTAAGTCAAACTAAAAAAAAAAAAATTCAATTGCTACATGTGCAATAATCAGAGAAGAAATTGTTTCACCTACAGCTGTGTTTTATCCTTGCGAGGAAATAAGTTTTCAACAAGTACATATTTTCAACATATTTGCAAATATGTTATATACTGAAACTTGATAGTGGACTTTTCGTACGCAGCTATAAATATCACTTCTTTGCGTATAAAAGAATGAGACCTCCGTTTTCAGCAAGTGAGCTGTGAATGACCTCCAGAATTATTTTTGTTAGATCCTCACCCTTCCTCGTCATTTTCTTACAAATTGTGAAGTGCTAACAACGCCTCGGTGTGAAATATAAAGAGCTCAATGTGTAGTCGCCTATTATCTATTGCCGAACTTATTAGAAATGGCGAGAATGTCACTTCTTCAACCCATCCGTCTCTCAGGACGGATAGAGTCCCGTGATTAGGCGAATTAATTCAGCGACTCCTCTTCTACATTCCCTAAGGGCAAGTCTATATAACTGCAAATCTCTGTGTTCACGAGTCCGGTTTGTTTCTTTTGAGAACGAAAAACCCGAATTTCTGGGAGAAAAAAAAAAAAAGTAAAAATCTTACCTCCTTATGAGACCGGCTAACTCAGATTTTATTGAAAAGCCTACATAAAAATTCCTCACGTCATAGACGGTATTCGATCCCTGCTCTTTCCAACCAAAGGGTTCTTCTATGTATCTTCGGATACTGCGACCTGAAGCTCTCTTCCAAAACGATAAAAAGCGTCGCAATGCTGCTGATGCATATTTACGATATACTTCCGTAAATAGCCGTCGTTCTACTGACATCCCCTATGCTCAAACATGTTTGTCTGATTTGAAGAGTGTGGATGTGATTTGTCACTCCACACTGCAGATTTTAAGCGGCCTACTGTCCAGGTATGGCTATCCCTGCTTCGCGAAGTCGACACTCGAAAGCAGTGTGGATGATGTTTTACCTGTACGTAGCAGTTCTTCCATAGAAACCGAAGATGTGGAAATTCATTACTCAATGTTTCGCACAAAACCTCCACAGCTGTTTCTTCGTGATTGAGAGAATCTAGCGACACACGCATGACGAACTTAGACTAACTTTTTTGCACACTCTTCTGTTCTTCAGTTTATGTAGTCTGTGCATTTCTTTTCACCTTCAGGTTTTCATGTTTTAACGACATTTGCCACAGTTGATTTCGGATGCTTCTCATGACAAAAAATCGGCCAAAAATGACTTTTCTGCAAGAAATAATAATCTGTGCGCTACATATGGTCGGCGTCGTATTATGCAGCTGTTGATATTTAACATGCATCTCTTGCCTTTTTATATCTTTGTGTCCCGTTGCATCTCTTATGCCACTGTTCTCGAAACGGCGATGTTTGTATGCAGCATATTGCAAATAGTTTTTCACGCTATACCCTGCAATGATCCATGCATTCGTACATCGAATCGCGCTTTCCTAGAGCGTTTTCGAGAATAATATGACATTTCCTTCATCAGTTGGAAAGCGTTGGGTTCGAATCCCACTTGATATAACGGGCGGGATTCTCTTCCCTGGAATATCGCTTTTTTCTTCTCGAAAATCACGGATCTTCAAGATACGTCACCTGTGTGCATGCTCAAAAGAATTCATGTGAGGTAATTCGCTTTTGGATCTTATCCTGGAATACGTCATCACCTGTCGAGTATAGCCGTCATAAGTCGTGCATGGTCAGAGTTATACCTGCGAGTTTATATGACCATTAATATGTACTGAGGTATATGTTTCCTGATTTTACTGATCCGTAGCGAGATACAACTGTAGAGACAGCCTGGATTGCTAGATTGAAACACGTGTAGTTGTCTCAGTACTTTAGCCTTAATCATTGTGGTCTAAAGGAATTTTGATTACTCTGATCATACAACCTTCTACTGGTGAAGAGCGGTAAAATTTGCCTACACGAAGTAAGTGGCGTTTCCTTTTTGAAAGGAGAGGTGGTGCAGGGTATCACAGGAATTTGGCTGCAGTTATCCTGTTTATGTAATTCTTGGTGCAGCGTTCTAATTCAAATGGACATTTGAATTAGAACCTTTGAAATTTTTGACATTTGAATTCAGAACCTTTGAAATTCTTGTTACTGACTTATGCCGCTAGCCTGTTTGTGTGCAGAGGCAATTCACGAACCAGAATTGCTATAGCTATTGCAAGTGTTTCCTTGTTGCTTCTAGGCTGTAATACTTTCAGTTTCAACAGTTTGTTTACTCTGTCGTTGCTGCTTTTTCCGGAATTCATTAATACCATTTAACGTTCCCACGTAATTCATGGTACATTGACCGATTGTCTCTGTGTGGCTTATTACACTTTCAAATCAAAAAATTAGAATAATCAAAGAAAATGTGTTGAATGATTTGCGATTCTAATTTATTGCATAGGAAATAGTTATTACCAAATATGAATTAGCATCATCTAAATCTATGTACTTTTTAAATTATATAACCATGTAAATAATTAACAATGTAGTATAAATTATAAGAAAATGTTATTTCAAAATATTCACAAAATTAGAATAATTTTTAACGTGGTTCAAAATATTAGAATATTCCAAATTTTTCCGATTGGTTTTGAGGAGAGCATAGAAATAGCATAGATTTCAGTAGCTGCGGGACTGACTCGTGGATTTCAGTTAATCATTTGCTAAACATGAGTCGAACGAGTGCCATATCAGAAGCTGAGAAGTTTCGTATGGTGTCTCTAAACAAAGAAAGTCAAACTCAACAGTTTATAGCTAAGGAGTTGAAATATTCTCAAGCAAACGTTAGTTTGCTTGAGAATATTTTTAGATATTGAGACAGTATTCTAATAATCGGAATTTTTAGATCGCTACAATAGCGGTCGTAAGGTCATCAAGAGATGAGAGGAGATTGAAGAACATCATGAAGAAAAGCCGCTTCCAAAGTGTGAGGTATTTTCACAGTAGATGAAAAGAAGTACAGTAGGTATGAATATGTCTAAATCTACGACGTTGAGACGGCTTCACGAATTGGGTTTTAAATAACATGTGCCTAAAACAAAGGCACTTCTGATTTCCAAGCAAAAGGCAATCAGAGCGCAATGGTGTAAAGCAGGGCTGTCCAGTCTTAGGTAATCCGAGGGCCGCATTAAAAAAAAAAAAGAAATAAAAAAAGATTTATCCGAGTGCCGCATCTTGAAGAATAAATACAGTACATATATTAAATTACTTGGAGAATCCTACCGTTAGTTAGGTTTAAACATTTCGAAAATTTCATAAGAAAAAAAAGTCATGGTGCTTATAAAAGTTTTTACTGAAACAGTAAACAAGAAACAATAATTGTTTACTTCATTTTAGCGAGAGCTCTGCGGTAGTTCGGCTTCGTTTACCAATGTACCTATATCAATTTCGATGCTTGTAGTTGCCAATCGCAGTAAATTTGCAAGAGAATTATCTGTCAATGAACATCCGTACTTTGATTTAATGCACTTCATCGTTGAAAAAGTGCTTTCGTAAAGATATGTGCTCCCGAGCATTGAGCACATCTTGAGTCCAAAGTTCCTCAATTTCGGGTACCTCTCAATTGGTAGAAATTTTAAAAAATCTTCTCCTTTTTCACTTCTGTTAGTATAAAAAAAGGTGTAAGAACGCTTCTTTGACACATCTAATATTTGAAAAACATGTGGGTCTATAGTGATGTAAAAACACCAAATAAAATTACCGACGTCGAGATTATCGATTAGTGATAGAATTAAAATATCTAATACGCATTCGATTCAAATTGTTTAATTTTTTCGCTCGTGAAAATTAAAACCCACAGGCGGGCCGTGCTGTGGACAGCTCTGGTGTAAAACAAAGACTGTTGTGGGGGGTCAAGAGGAGTGAAAAAATGGTACTTTTTAGCGATGAAAGTATGTTTTGTGTGTCCCATAGTCGTCAAGAGATACGTGTTTGGCGTCTTAAGTATTTGATAAAGAAATTCTTGAGCACTTTTGACATCGAAAGATTTATGTGATGGTGATTTCCTTTTTCAGCAAGATTCAGCTTCTTGTCACATTTCCAAGACCACTATTAGAAGGCTCAAAGATAGGCAAATCAGTTTATTTCCTTGGCAGGCAAACTCACCAGATTTAAACCCCATTGAAAATTTGTGGAGAATTATGAAGAAACATCTTCAAAACGTTGTCCCAAGAGACAAAAATGAACTTGTTTTTAGTCTGCAGACCATATGGGCATCTTTAGATTAAAAAAAAAAAAAAAGACTGTGAACCGCTAATAAATAATATGCCCAACCGCTTACGAACGCTCATAAAAGCTTAGAGGGATGGAACAAAGTACTAATTATCATGCTGTTTCCCTTTGCCTGTAATTTTTGTACATTTATTTTCCCATTATTCTGATATATTTTGAACCTCATTAAAAATTATCTAATTTTATCAATGTTTTCAAATAACAGTTTTCTTATAATTTTTGTGTTTACATTGCTATATAATTTACAAAGTACGTAGATTTAGATGATGGTAATTCATATTTGGGTTCGGATCTTTTAAGTATATCTGGGGAGGGAAAAGAGAAAATTCTAGAACATGACCAAATAGATTGTATATCTAATTATAAGCATAGGCTAGGTGGTAATTTATTATGTCTATACACAAATGCCAGGAGCATTAGAAACAAAGGGTTGAATTCGTTGCTTTATTGAATACGATGTGGCCTAAGATTGTTGGCATTAGTGAAACCTGGCTATCAGAATCAGATATGGTAAGTGGGATCGAGTGTAATGGATATACTATTTTTAGGAATGACAGAAGAGTTAGAAGAGGAGTGGAACTAATGATATCAGATGACTTAAGTCCAGTTAGGGTAGAAATACAAGAAAACAATATCCCGTGTAGCGATGAGTTTGAGTCTATCTAGTGTGAAGTGGGGATTAACAGAATGAAATATATGATGGGTGTTGCTACAGACCTGGCAGCTCAGTAGGGATGAAGAAATGCACTGCCAATTTAGCCTTATGGGTACCAAGCGAAGGATCATTATGGTGACTTTAATTTTCCAAACATTGATTGGGTAGAAGAGAAATCTCATGATAAGAAAGAACAGGAATTTATTGAATTGTTGCGAGATTACTTTCTCAAGCAACATGTGAAAGAAGGAACTTCAGGTCAAAGAGTGTTGGATTTGCTCATAGCGTCAGAAGGGATCTCTATCAAGAATATGGCTATTTTATCACCAATTAGGGTTATAAAATAGCTTGGGGGGGGGACCTCACCCCCTACCAAGCACGTCCCTCGGGTGGCGGATGAGGGAAGCCCAAGCGGGCGCAGCTCCGAATAATGAATAAGGAGCCGTGGACCAAAGGTGCACTTCAGAACCATGGTCAGGAGAAGTGCTGTAGACCGCTGTAAAGATGCCAGCAAGTAGAAGAAGAAAAAGGCCCCCAGTCCTGCGTGGCTGTTTGCAATTCCACCAAGGGTGTGGTGAGAAATCTGCAAGAGCAGGAGGTGCTAAGAATCTCGCAGAGGAAGGAAGACCACCATCTGGAAATTCGACCCTATTTATTGGTTCCTTCAACACTAGAACTCTGTCTTCTGACTCCCATATTGATTTTCTACTTCAAGAACTGCAAAATGTAAAGTTTGATGTCCTCGCTATCTGTGAAACCCGAAGAAGCTCTGAATTAACAGCAAAATGGAACAATGGCAACCAAATTTTCCTGGGAGTCTCAGATAACACTACAAGGGCTGGAGGAGTTGGCATCATAAATGAAAAGCTAACTAAAAATACTATTTCTTGTACAGTCCATTCTGAACGACTAGGACCACTAATATTAAAAATTGGAGAATCCATAACAATAAAAATAATAGTAGCCTACGCATACCCCTCAACAGCTGACAAAGAAGAAATAGGAAATTTCTATGAACACCTACGAGAAACATTACTGAAAAAAACAACATACACAATAATGTGTGGAGATTTCAGTGCAAAGATTGGTACAGGATTTATTGAAGAAAAATACATTGGACCGTGGGGGAAAGGGGAAAGAAATGAACGAGGTGAACTCCTGGCAGAATTTGTAGAAGCAGAAAGGCTGTACATTATGAATAGTTTCTTTAAAAAGAGAACTGGAAAAAGATGGACTTGGCAATCTCCAAATGGACAGACAAGAAATGAAATTGATTTCATCCTAACAGATTGCAAAAGAATAATAAAAAAATGTCGGTCATTGGGAAAACTTACTGCGACATTCATTCAGACCACCGTCCAATAAGAGCCGCTCTCAAAATATATAAAAAAAATTAACGCATACGAGCACAGTCCAACCATAAAAAAACTCAAAACAGATAAACCCAGAAGAATTTAGAAAAAAGGTGGAAGAAACCGACTGGAAATTAAAAAATGACATCGACGAAGATTTAACAAACTTTAACAATAAATTAATGAACTGCAAAGAAAGAACCTCGTATGAACTTCCTCCTAAGACCAGGAAACGCCTATCAGCAAGAACAATAGAACTATTGAAGAAAAGAAGAATACTGAAAGATAGATCGTCTAGAATATAAAATTATTTGTAAATAACTGGCAGAATATCAAAGACGACTATAACATATATAGAACAACAAAATTGGCAAAAGCAGCTAGGCTCTGCAGTAGCCTAAAAAAAAGTAGAAAAAGAAATAAATCTAAAACAACCACTACCGTCAGCCTTCATAGACAATCAAGGAAACAGACACACAAACAGAGGTGAAATGGAAAAAATAGTAAAATCGTTTTATGAGAACCTTTACTCATCTAAACAAGTAATCACAGCTCTAGTACCAGACAAAAATTTGGAAAATTTGGAAATACCATCTGTCCTACCTGAAGAAATAAAAATGGCTATCCACCATATGAAAAATGACCGATCACCAGGAATTGATGGTATAAAATCTGATGAAGTAAAAATGGGTGGACAAATACTCTTTAAAGCTCTAGCAGAAAGGTTTACCCGATATATACAATTAAGGAAAGTACCTACTGAATGGAAAACATCAAAGACCATTCTGCATAAAAAAGGTAATAAAGAAGACATCAGTAACTACAGACCTATCTGTCTATTAGCACTCATAAAATATTCGCCGGAATCATCCTAAACCGAATACAAACCTCCATCAATGAAAATAGCTGCAAAGAACAGGCTGGTTTCAAAAAAAGGCTTTTCAACAATAGATCACATTCAAACTATTACTCAGCTAACGGAAAGATGCAGAGAATACCAGATCCCACTTTGTCTTCTTTTTATAGATTTTAAAAAGGCATTTGACACTGTTGAGCATAACGCAGTTTTCCAAGCTTTAATAGAACAAGGCATAGAAAAAGCATACATCCAACTCATAAAAGATATCTACAAAGAAAGCACAACAAATATCACCCTTTTCAATCACCCGATTAAAATTAACAAGTAGAGGAGTACGTCAAGGTGATGTCTTATCACCTAATCTCTTCACATCTACTCTGGACAGCATCATTCGAAAAATTGACATGAAAGATGGAATAAACATTGATGGTGAAATAATAAATATCCTGTTATTCGCCGATGATGTGGTATTAATACCTCACTCACCCAAACTCCTAGAATCAATGCTCAATAACATAAGCCAAAACTGCCAAAAAATTGGATTGGAAATACACCCTGACAAAACAAGATGGATGAAAAACAAATACTGTAAAGATCATACAATCACTCTAGAATCTCACACCATCGAAAAAGTTGAAGCACACATCTACCTCGACCAGTCCATAAAAATGAATAATGATATATCAAATGCAATAACAAGGGGAAAAAGAGCTGCTTGGATAGCTTCAACAAAATAAAATTAAAATCAACAATTACCAACCAAAACATAGCCTATCTTTTCAATAGTCACATCTTACCAGCATTAACTTATGGCAGTGAAACATGGAACACAACTTTAAAAGGAGAACAAAGCTTAATAACAACTCAACGTGCAATAGAAAGAAGAATATGCAATGTAAACAAAATAGACCACGTAAGACACAGAAATCAGGAAGAAGTCTGGACTCACAGATATAATAAAAACAATCTACAACAGCAAAAGAAGATGGGCAGGACATCTCGCCAGAATGGGAGACAACAGATGGACAGTCAGAGTTACAAACTGGTATCCGAGAGGTACCAAAAGTAAACCTGGAAGACCAGTCTTAAGGTGGGAAGACCCAATGATTAAGAAAGTTGGAAGAAAATGGAGAAGAAAAGCCCAAGACAGGAATAGCTGGACTCTTTACGACCTGCAGTCATGGAGAAATCCTGACTGAAACCACAGGTCCATCAAGGTAATCACCAATTGGTGACAGTGATCATGCTGTTCTTTCTTGGGCAGTATCTACTTGTATTGAAGCTCCGATTAAAACAGGTTACATGCTGAACTACAAAGCAGGAAATTATGATCAACTTAGAAGAATGCTATCCTTGGTCCCATGGTATCAGTTACTGAATGGAAAAAATGTCAGTAATGCATGGGAATCTTTGAAAACGTGCTTGAATGAGGCGTATCTCAATGTATCCCTAGTCTTCGAAGAATAAATAGGTTGAGAGTGAAATGGAAGTGCAGCCTTTTTAAGCAAGAGATCCGCAAGAAGAAGATGATGTGGAAAGCATATCGTGAGAATAAGAGTGAGAGACGTTATGAAATATATAAAGCTCGGGCCAGAAAAGTAACGAGTTTTGTGAGAAAAGCTAAAACGGAATATGGAAAGAAATTGGCCGTGTGCAAGCTAAAGGCAATCCAAAATAATTTTATCGTTATGCCGCAAGCAAAAGAAAGAATGAATGTGGAAGAATAACTTTATTGAATGCAGATGATACACGAGTGTCGGAAGCTAAGATGATTGTTCAGTTAATGAGTGCCCACTTTGCTAAGATATATCAACCAGATGTATATAGCATGGTGCTCAGTGCTACTGCTGCGTTGGATGAAGAGTTAGAGGTTCATGAAAAGAGCTCTTGCATAACCTGGATAAGAATTTGTCAATAGGGACAGATGTAATATCAGCCCGTTTGCTAAAGGAATGTTCAGCTGAATTGGCTAGGCCTTTCACACATTTGTATAACTTGAGTCTCAGCTCAGGAATGATACCACAGCAATGGAAGGAATGTATGATAGTTCCTTTGCAGAAGGGTGGTGCAAAAACTGATGTGTCTAACTACCGACCTATTAGTATCTCTGGTGTGGTAGCGACGATTTTAGAGAAATTGCTAAGAACTCGCATACAGAAATGGGTAGTCAAGCATTTTATACTGTGCAGGGAACAGTATGGGTTTACTAAAAGGAAGGTCATGTTTTCGCAATTTGCTCATATTTTATAACAATGTTACGGCCGAGTTGGATAAAGGGAATGGATACACTATGATAATGTTGGATTTTTCTAAGGCATTTGATAGAATACCACACGATAGGCTGTTGCGTAAACTGGAGAATATGGGATTGGAATATAATCTATTGACTTGGATCAGGGGATGGTGAACAGACATATCAAAAAGTGGTATATAGTGGGTGTGAATCTGTACCTCAGGGTTCAGTCCGTGGGCCATTATTGTCCACACATTAATGACATCGAGCAGGGTCTATCATCAGATTTGCAATTGTTTGCTGATGATGCGAAGATAGGTATGGCAATCAGGGATGCTACTGATATTCAGCAGTTACAAAATTA
The DNA here is from genome assembly GCF_054136105.1 of Typopeltis vanoorti. Classification (NCBI taxonomy): domain Eukaryota; kingdom Metazoa; phylum Arthropoda; class Arachnida; order Uropygi; family Thelyphonidae; genus Typopeltis; species Typopeltis vanoorti. The sequence continues at coordinate 100,122,648 of NC_143570.1, read as the reverse complement.
TTTCAATAGACTGGAAATGTGGGCAAACGAAAATGGCTGTCATTTTAATGTTGGTAAGTGTAAAGTTATGCACTTTGGCGCGAGTTCCAGCGGCATATTATATTAGTAGTGTTATTGCTACAAGAAACTAATGAGGCTATGGATCTTGGCATAATGGTGGTTGGAATTTGAAGTTTAAAGGCCACATAGCAAAAGTTGCAAATGCAACTCAGAGGATAATTGCTATGTTGAAGCGATCCTTGGCATGTAAGGATAAGGAAGTAATTTTTCCTCTTTATAAGGCTTTATATAATACCACACCTGGATTACTGTGTGCAGACTTGACTGGTTCCAAGAGGATAAGGAAGCTGTGGAAAGGGTGCAAAGAAGAGTCACAAAGATTATATCCGAATTATGGGATTTAGATTATGAGGACAGATTTCGAATATGTGGATTGCAGACTCTGGTTAACAGGAGAATGAGGAGTGATATGATAGATGTCTATAAACTTTTAGATTTTAGAATGTTATAGCATTTCAAATGATGAAATTTTTCATTATATGGAAGGCGGGGAGAGAACACGAGGGCAACCATGGAAGTTAAGATTGTTGTCAGTCAAGAAAGGGGTAAGAGCTAGTTTTTTCTCCCAGAGAGAAGTGAGTGAGTGGAATAATTTGCCCTTAGAAGTAGTGAGTGCATCTTGTGTAAATGAATTTAAGGGAAGGTATGTATCGATGAGTCCTTGACTCCCTGGAGGTCTCAGATAATTTTTTTAATAATAATAATAATAATAATTTATTACATATTATACATACATTACATAGTTTTGATTACGTATGATACAACATTACATACATTTGTTTACATATGAAACACCATTACTTACATTTGTTTACGTATGATACAACATTACTTATATTTGTTTACGTATGATTTGTTTACGTTGGATGGTCTTGACCATGATACAACATTACATATATTTCTTTACATTTGATACATTCATGTATTCTGATAATAATAATTTTTTTTTCGCAATAATAATTATAATAATATATAACATATGATACATATATTACATACTTATCATTACATATGATACAACATTACATGCATTTGATTATATACGATACATTTATTTATTTATTTTATTTTATTTATTATCTTGGATCAGATGATATGTATTTTCTCAGCTTTCATCCTCAAAGCTTATTTGTGAGCGTATCTGAGGATAACACCAGTTATTATTTATTGGTTTATTTGCTGTGCTGGGAAGCTATGAAATCAAATCTATATTTAATTGGCTTGATTTCCACTGTAGCTGTTGATTGAGAAATTCGCGCGCGCGCGCGCACACACACACACACACGCGACAACTTGGAATGTCTTGATGCGTCGCTAAACTGGAAGCCTGATCGAATATATTGTGTTTCATTGCGTTTGTATGGTATTTTGGGTGCGTGTTTCTTGTCCATAGTATGTCCTTGGAGCTCTTTTCAGGCTATTGTAGTTTGTAAGATTTCTGTATTCAAAAGGTAATTTGTTTATCATGTCTGGGATGTAGAAGTTTTGTGTGGCCTTTCCATAGTGATTATTGTATTTATATGTGATGTAATTAGTTGTCTGAGTTCTTGTTATACGGTATGTATTTCTGACTGTTCTGTAGTTGGCATCGAAATAATGTTTTAGCAAAGCTGCATAGTGATTAAATGTTTTGCTGTCAGTATTTTGTGTTGTGACATTGCAGTGTATATAAAGTCGTTATTGTCTCTTTGTTCCCAAAAGATCAGTTTTATCATTTTGTACTGTAGCGACATTAATCTGTTTAGTTTGTAGGGTGCACAGAAAGCATACGTTGTTATAGCATATCTTAGTATATTTTGGCATGGTGCTTTGTATATTAGTGTTTTTAGGCGTGTGGGAACTCTTTTAACCTGTAGAGTTTGCCAGTTATTGTTCGGAGTTTGTTGTGTAGATGGTTTGTGTGGCTATGCCAGGTTCATATCTGCATCGAAGTAAATTCCAAGGTATCGTATTGTTTCAACCTGAGTGATTGTCGTGGATTTGTTGTTCTGTGTGTTTTTTATGTTGGAAAGTGGATGTTGGATGGTTATATATTTGTTATCAACTGGTCGAGTCAGTGGATTTCTGAATATCATTAATTTTGTCTTTTCTGAGTTTAGGTGTATGGAGTTTTTCATGAGCCAGTCTGTGATCAGATTTATGTCATGTTGCATATTTGTTTGGGCTATGCTTGCGTTATTATGGATGGATATTATAGCTGTATCGTCTGCATATTCGAATATATTACCTTTGAGAGGTAGCTGATTAATATCGTGCGTGTAAATGTTGAATAGAGTTGGGGAGAGTACAGCTCCCTGTAGTACTCCACAGGTTACTGGTAGCTCTCTGCTTCGGATACGTGTGATATGCTTTCTATTTTGAAGGTAGTTTAATAATAATAATAATAATAAGATTTGGTAATAATTATTTTCTATGCAATAAATTAGAATTGCAAATTATGCAACACATTTTCTTTGATTATTCTATTTTTTTTTTTTTTTTTTTTTTTTGAGTCGGAGGTGTATACCGAGATTAGTGTGCAATATGCAGCAGATTATTCTGTTAATGTCACACTCAATTGAGAGGGGAGGATCCCCTCCTCCTCATATAAGTTGTTTTGTATTACGGCAGAAGGAACTTAAACTACGAGGCCATCCTTACCTGCTAACGAACGCCTTATCACAATACATTCGGAAGAACTTATTTGGAAAGACCTCGGTTCAAATTCATCTAGGATCCGAGGAATCTTTATACATGCTTTTTGGTGTGGTAGCACGTACACTGCATTAGTATATTGTATATGAATGGAAAGTTTTAGTTAACTTTGGATTTGAAGATCTGAAGATTGTGCACTTTTGTAACTGCATAAGAAGGGAGGAAGATGATCTAAAGCAGTGTTTTTTAAACTTTTTAGACTTCGGAACTCTACATAAAAATACTTCTTTTCGCAGAATTCCTGTGGAAATGTTCATCAAAAAATTATTGGAAAAGAATCGTGACAATAAACCGTTACTTGTATAATATTTTAATCAAGAAAACATATGATAGGTGATAATTACAAATAATAAAGCAACATAACTCTTCAAGAAATAAGTGAAATTTAATTTTGAAAAAATAGCATTTCCCTCATTGACCGAAGTTTTGTCGAGAAGCTACATCTAATAGAAGTCATAAACGTCTGTAAGCTATGGAGAACCCTTACAAGTTTTCGCAGAACCTCTGATTTCCCGGAACAACGTTTAAAAAAACACTTATCCAAAAGACGCCAGTAGAAGAAGTTAATGACCGGCAAGACAATTTTATTTTGTGAGTTTGACGTTACACTGAAAGGGTAGTGACTAGCGGCTATACTTCTAGTGGGAGAATCCGATGCTACTTGAACAGTCACCATCGGAATATTTGTTGAAAATGCACGCAGCAAATCTGAACGTTTGCGCAAAAGAGCGGAGTAAATTTTTGAGGAACGGGAATGTTCATCAGAAAATTATCGGAAAAGAGCGTAAATGCTTTCTTCTCTATAGGTCAAGGATTTTTAGGGAGCTGTTAGCGGGTACTACTCAAAGTATCACCGGTTGAATGAATTTGTGATTTGTATAAAGATAATAGTTGTTCAAAGTAAATTTTTTTCTTGCGAATGTGTAATGTAATAGATGGTTGGCGGAGACAGTACTTGTAATATGTCGATGCCAAGAAAGATTGACTGTTTAGTTATTCCATGAAGAGAAATGTTGCCTTGTTTAGAGATTCGAATATTATCAAAAGTGAGATTGAGAGACATAGACAGAATTGAGTTTTGTTAGCACTGAAGGTTCTCTGTTAAGGATCTCAGAGCTCACTGAAGAATTCAACTGAAGAAAAATTGTTTGGAAATTTACATAATAATATGTGCACTTCTGTATACACACATAGAAGTGCACATATATACACATCTAATGATCTTAGTTCCAACCAAATTGAATCATAAACGATGTTGTGCTCTTATGGAGAAGGTCCGAAAATTAAGACTTTACTGACGGGGAGCAGGGTGATGGTATTATAGTCATCTCTAAAACTATATCGCGCCTCAAAGATTTCCAACAACTTTCAACATTATCATATCAAAAATTTTAAAAATTGCTGAATACGAACAGGCTCCAGTTATTGGCTTAGATTTTAGTTTCCAAGTATAGATATTTTAACGGTATTCACTGAAGTTACATAATTAGGAATAAAATAAATTTAGCTGGAAATTTTTGAAGTTGGAACATAGTAATTTTTTTCAAAAAGAAAGTGACACTTTCGATATGTAAAGGAAGGTTTGAAGTTCTGTTACCGCGACATGGAGATGGGATAGAGAGGGGGGGGGGTAAAAGTTCTCAAAAAGCATGGCATTATATTAGAATTATTCATTATATAAGTAAACTCTATAGCCTCGTTGCTTTGAACGGAATACTCGATGAGACAACTGCTTTCTCTCATTGAATATTCATTTTCGATCTTTAAACCAATCTCGCTGCCAAGGCCTAACCATTAAGGATTAACAAAAGGCCTTGTTATAATGGCTGTTAAGCTCCTTCCTGCCACATGTTGCATTTCACAGCGAAGCCTCTTGCATTAGTTAGCCCTGGTTTCCTTAGGTGACTGCAATCCGAAAGCTCTACAAGTGTAGCGGTTGATCAAAAGGATGCACTTCACCCAACCAAAGAGTCGGGTGCGGGTGCATTGACTAGCAGGAAGGAAGGAAAACAATTTCTAACGCAAGGAAATATTCGATAACGATCAGGTTTGCGATCAACACCTGAGATCTGGAGTGTGCTCTGAAAACGAAAATACATATGATGTTGATCTGGGTAGAAAATTCTCGTTAACATTTTATTATCAAAAGTTTAAAATAATAAAATCATCTCCTTTACAATATGATAATTTGCATTGGGTTACATTATTTTTCTCAACAGCAAAGCATCAGCAATATTCCAAACATATATATAAAGTAGTTTTTCGAATTAAATGAATTAAAACACGCCTGGTAGTTATTAAATTTAATACATGCTTATAATGAAGATCGCGAAGCGTTGTAAGTTTAAGTGCGCAAACACACCCACTTGTCTGTGTTATTTTAGGCATCAGCTCATTAATGTTTTATGTAGAATAATAATACTACTGAGTTAGATTGTATGTCCGCTTTGCCTCATCACGAAGTTCACGTCACAAGCTTATTTGTTATATTTTTCATTTCCAGAGCCACATTACCATGGATTTTGTATGTGTGTTGTCGTCTAGGCATGTACATATCTGTCGTATTGTATTCGTTGTTAAGGAAAAATTATCAGGAAATTCTTTTTCATTGTACATGCTCTTTTATGAGCACAGAATATGAGCGTCACTTTTATGAGCGTCTCGTAGCTCAATCAGTATAGACGAAGCCGTTGGGTCAGAAAGACCTGGGTTCGAATCCCGTCGGTGACGTGAGGAACCTTTATCTGGTCTCTTTTGACTAAAGACGTAGTTAGCCGATCGCATACGGAGGTTGAGGATTTTTTCCTCCCGGAAACTCGGGTTTTTCGTCTCTCAGAACAGACAAACCGGCCCTGTGAACATACGCTGACACAGTCAAAATTATCCCCCCCCCCCAGCCGCAGGCCCTGGCCGGTTGGGGGTTGTACTAGCAAAAGTCGCATCAAAAAATGTAACACGCTGACCCTGCATTTGGAAGCGGAATAAACGCTCAGAGGAAGAAGAAGAAGAATATGCTCTTTTATGAGCAATGGATAGCGGAATGGTCTTTCTTCTTTTAATGTTTCCGATGTTGGTTTTTCCATCGAATTATCCCTACTTACAAACTGTATTAATTCATTATTTTCATTCATTATATTAATTCATTAAATAAAATTGTTCAATGAAGATATCACTTAATTTTTGGCATTGGTGTTGGTGATGATCGTAGTTGCAGTTCGTTGTAGTTGGTGGATTGAGTGGTGGAGACAGAGAGTTGTAGAATAGGTGCCCTTCCTCGATGATTCTTTGAACTCCTTGGAGGTGTCACGTAATAATAATTATTATTATTTATCGGCGTTTATGGATGGGTTAATTTTCAGAGAAGTTTCCACTGCCCGATGAGACAAAAAAAAAGAGTGCACGGTGGAGAAGAAAGAAGGGGTCGGCCTTAACAAAAAGATCAAGGAGAACTGCGGATTTCTTCGGGGTTTACAACCCTTGGTGCATGGTCCCAAGAAGGCGAAAATAAAAGGGGACTGAACTGAACATCGTGAGGAGAGTCCAGGTCCAGTTGCTAACAGAGGAGAGCCAAGAGAGAGCAGAAGCGAAGTGCTGTTACCAAAGAGCCATAGGCAGTCGGCAGAGAACCAGAAGCAGTCGGACCCAGAGTACCAGACTTACGGCGAATCCACGCCAGAGGAAAAATTGGGAGAACAGCCGATGCCAAGTGCCGGTCGGATGTCCCAGTGCTACAGGAAGTCAACCGAAGCCAAAAGCCACAGAGTGATCTTCAAGCCTGTATGCTGAAACTTCTTGTCTGAGCTTTTGAGTACCGGGAAGATTGCAGTCCAAGACCTGCTGATATTCCAACGTAACACCCCCTGAAACAAGACTCTCCAGACGGAAACCTAAGACCTGAGATGAAAGAAAAACCATAGACTTTGATGCAGGACTTTTGGAAGGTGTCGTGACAAAGAGCCTCTGTAAGTGTGTTCATCTTTTTATGTACATTCTTTTTGTAATCTAGGAGATATGTCATAGATGGACTGATAAGAAATAGTAATAAGAAATATCTATAAGCGAGTCCTCTGATTCGTTAACTGGAATATAAATTGTAAGATAACTTGCCATAGCTAGCTAATCTCTTTATGAGTAAATTAGTCTTGGCAATTTAATCATTTTTAGCAGAGAAGTAACAGAGTAAATACATTGTATAGTCATTTAATATTGAAAGGGACATTTTGTTTCTTTATACCAAAAGTATATAAGGATAGATAGACAGAGAGTAACCTCCGAGAAGTTATGTCAATAGAGTGTTCCCTGATTGTTTATTTTACAATGCACTGTTCCTAAATAAAAGCGAACTTAAGTACAAATAGACCAGGAATGTTTGTGTCAAGTTTTACTGAAGAAGGAATTTGTGTTAGAGAAAGAGTGAGTGAAATCAACTGGCCGTTTTACTGAGTTTTATGCCAATTAAAAGATACTGGTGGTGCAGTCTTATCAAATAATTTTTTCTAGTATCCATAGGCATAAAGCTCATAGTGCAAAAGGTAGATAAACTAAGTACGCAATAGTAAGATGGAATAGTGAGAATAAGAAAGGAATATATGTAAAAAATAATAACGGTAGCAATAAATAGCCTCCGTTTACAATACTGCAGCTGGAAAATGAGCAACCGATTTTTCGGATGTTGTCCAAGTCAGTTTAAGATAGAGCATCTGGTGCTGAGATACCTTGATTTGACCTTCACACACATCACTGATGTGCACATGCAAAAAAAAAAAATGCTGTCGTCATTGTGTTGTATTCAGATTAAAATTTCAAAACTGTTTCTTAAAGGCATAACTCCGAAAACTATGCTGGCATGACATTACCATGGACACATACAGGGGCAGCTCATGCATAGGCACTGCGGAACTGCAGCACCCCCAATTTTTCCAGATATATTGAATCGATAGTGACTGGATAATCAGGTAGGTATCAGAAAGTTGTATATGGGGGTGCAGTATCTCGAAAGAGAAAGGTCGCCAGTGGTGTGCCACAGGGGTCAGGTTTGGGGCCATTGTTGTTCAATTTGTATGTTAATAATATTGGGTTGGGTTTAACTAGTGATATCCAGCTGTTTGCGGATGATGCAAAACTGGGGAGAGCAATGCACAGTCAGGCTGGTGTTAATGCCTTACAAGAGGACTTGAATAGATTGCATGAATGGGCAGGTAAGTGGAACTGTCTGTTGCCAAGTGTAAGGTTTTGAGATGTGGTAAGCAACGATGGGATGCCAAGTATACACTTGGTGGGAAAGCTTTAACAGAAGTAGAGGAGATGAGATATCTAGGTGTGATGGTGGACAAGGACCCGAAATTCAGGGGCCACATTGCACAAGTTATGAAGACATCACATCGAATAATGGCAATGATGCGGAGAACCCTGACATGCAGAAATAGAGAGTTTATGATTCCATTGTATAAGGCCTTGATCAGGCCTCATATGGATTATTGTGCACAGATTTGGTCGCCAGGTTTTCATGGTGACGAGGATATGTTGGAAAGGGTACAGAGAAGATTCACAAAGGTAGTCAGTGGTCTTTGGAATGTGGAGTACGAGGACAGGTTGAGGGAATATAAGTTGCAGAGCCTTGTGAATAGGAGGAAGGGGGGAGGATATGATTGAGACATAAACTGGTCAGGAGTTGTTATCAGGTAGATATGGAAGAGATTTTTCATGGAATTGGAGAGGGAAGTAGAACAAGAGGCCATTGCTGGAAACTGTATAGGGAGGATGTGAGCAGAGGAGTGAGAAGCAGAGGTTTTTGCATGGAGGGTGGTTGGTGAGTGGAATGCATTGCCTGAGTGTGTTGTGGATGTTGACACATTGAATCAGTTTAAGACGAGGTTGGATGAGCATTGTATGCAATAGTGAGTACTTTCCATGATGAGTCTCTGACTCCATGGAGGTCGGGTGTTGATAATAATAATAATAGCAATAATAATACATTTATTAATTTATTTATATTTGCTTCTAATATTTAATTTTATCATCAATGACGCTGAGATTATGGCTCTGCTTGGTGATGGAGTGAGCCTGCCACTGGGTAGAGCCAATGCTGAGAAGTTCTCAGTGATAGGGTGAGCCTGTCATTGAGTGGAATAACGCTGAGTTGGGCTATCTTTCGGGATCGTCTTATTTTTAGAGCCCTAAGGAGCTAAGTTCACATTATGGGTAAATACCAAGAATAGTGATCGGAGCTTGCGCCACCCTTTCTATGAGTTGCCTCAGTTTGCACTACCAAATGGGTCAGGTGCTGCACTATCCAGGTATTTGCTTACGCTTGGAATCGCCGAACTTTATATAGTTTCTATATTCGGCATGAAACTCTTTGAGTTTCTTATTCGGCTAAGAAACAATATGGGATGTAATATCCCTTAACTTAAATAGAAGAAGAATATATTTTATTTTTAAGTAATTTTGAATTATACCAAACTGTATAATTTTATCGATAATAAACAATATTTCTTTATGAAAGAAAACAAGAAAAATATTTTTTATTTTTAAGTAATTTTGAATTATACCAAACTGTATAATTTTATCGATAATAAACAATATTTTTTCATGTTTATTTTTTTTTAAATTTTTACCATAATTTTGATATTTTATCCAAATACTGTACATATACATATACACTGTACTTACAGTGTGTATGTATATTTCGAAAGTTGCAGCACCCCCACGATTTCAAGCATCGAGCCGCCACTGGACACATACACAGTCGGAAAACTTTTATTAAAAATAATGGAAACGTTCACCGATGAACAATCCCAGCTCAAAGCAGCAGCAGAATTAGAATACGTTTATTGGTTTGACTAAAGCAGGAACATGGGTGATGGGTGAGGGAGAGAGAGAAAAACGATCTATTATTTTGAATAAATTTGGCTTCTACAGAGTAAAGTTGACAGCTCTATCTAGTCAATGAGATCACTCCGCAACACTGCTGAAATTGGAAGTAGCCACTCCAGAAGTAGACAGCATCCGTCTTCCTACCTCTACCTCCCCCCGGATGATTATCCTCTCCGATGTTAAAATCCTCAGGAAGCACTATAATGATCGAATGCATTTCTTTCTGACCCATACTGTTCGCGATGGCATACTGAGGAACGTTTACAGATGTCTTTTGCGTAGATTTTAGACATTTGAAAACTGTCTCACAAAAAATCCATCAACTACCTTTTAAAAGGTTGTTTTGTCCGTCCGTATGATTTCAGGTTATCCTGGGACTCTGGCTAGAGATTTTACTCAGATTTAATATTTGGAATGTGTACAAAGGTTTTTATGGTACACTTCGATTGCTTGTTTCCATTGGACCATTTCCGAGATCACAAAAATCTTATTTTTCAATAGATGATTTTTTTTTTTATTATTTATTGATAATATAATTCGAACTGATATTAATAATTCCCTATCCGCTGAGGGGCGGGGGATTAAAACTAAATTATAGATCTAGAGTACATCAGTTAAAACTGGGGTTTAAAATCCAATTTAATAAGACTGTAATAACTTTTGACATTCGTTGGATCATTACAAAAATTCCATAGAGTTCTTTGAATAACGCAGCTTGCTGCATACATCATTATAGCTCTCTCAGAAACAACAGAAATATCAGCAATCAAAAGTTCTACAATGAGAGAGTTACAAAGTTCTGTAAAAGTGCTACGAATGAGAGAAGAAGGACAAGCGTTGAGTATTATGAATTGGTCACCTCTTGAAGAGGAAGACCAAATACTGCGTGGAGAAGGATCATTGTGAGAGCTATGGAATAAACAGGCTTACGGGATGAGGATTGGAAAGATCATCAAGGATGGAATCTGAGCACAGGCAGTTGCTGACAAGTGGAAAAGCCTGCGAGAAGGCACAGTTTCAGTATGTATTGCATGAAATAATTACATGAGATCTTCCGAATGTATGTTTTGTCTGGTTACTTCGTTTAATAATTTCCTTTATTAAACCAGTCCTAAGTTCGAGAGTTAATTGAAGTTTTTTTTTCTTCTTTGATTAGTCCTCCATTCCCATGGTTTTTTTTTTTTTTTTTTTTTTTTTTTTTTTTTTTTTTGCTAAATTCAAACTGTTTTTATTAGCATAATGATTCGAAATTCTAATAATTTCTATCCAGCTTGATGAAATTTAGTACTTAGGATCACAGTCTGCAGTGCATACTACTAAAACAGCACCATATTGAATTGTCGCGATAATCGTACGGTGCGTGATCAAATTATTAGAGCCACAATGCGAAAAAGGTATTTTGTGAGTTTCGGGTAGAAATAAAACCACATTGTCAATGTTTTTACATCAAATTGTTTTTATTAAAATTGGTCCTGTAATGATACACTTAAAAAAGTAAAGTATGCTTATATAATTAAAGAAAAATGTACATAGAAATAATTATGAGATGAATATTTGATAACGCCGCCTTTTGCTGCAATTACTGCTTCGATTCTTTTGGGCATACTTTCTATGCATTTGGCGCAGTTTAATTTTATTGATTCATTCCTGTGCCACACATCAATCAAACGCTCTATTAATTGGCGTTTGTTGGTGACAAGTTCCTTGGAATTTCCCGCTTCATCAGTTCCCAAAGGTTCTCGATGGGGTTGAGATCCGGTGAATTTCCAGGCCAGTCAAGAACCTTGACTTTTTTCATTCAGGAATCGTGTTACTTTTTTTTTTTTTTTTTGCTTTATTTCAAGGAGCAGAATCATGCATGAATGTGAAATCGTTATTCGGGAACCGCTCCTGTACCTGGGGTAGCATCTTTGTCTCCAGTACCGTGATATAATAATCCTGCTGCATTGTTCAAGCCCAAATCCTTGATGCGTCGACGAGCTGTCATTGATGTTTTCCACGCAAATATCTCTAATTTCTCTTTCGTCCTGTGGGGTGGTAATTTTTTTTCGACCACATTTCTTCAAACGCTTCGGTGCAAATTCAATATTTGCATCATTTTTTTTAAATATTTATTCAGCCCACTCATGCACGTGATTTCAGTATTCGTTAAGAGCGTTTTTATTTCTGAAATTTTCATTGAAGAAAGATCTTTGGCCTTGCCCATGGTAAAAATACACTCTGTGAGGAAAAGAATAAAAAAAAAAAATCATAAAATAACATAATATTTCAAGATATATATATGGTTTATACAACACTTATAAACCATATACAAATCTTGAAATAAACTACTTACTGCCAAAATATTATAAGAACATCCCAAAAGTAATTAAAACGCTTGAATAACTTCAATAACTTATAAACAAATACATCTGAACAAGATGGCTGTCAAGCAGTGGCTGAGAATCTAAACACAAAATTGCGTCCATGTGACAGGTTATGAAACCACAGTACAGTATTGTCAACTCTATATTTAAAATCAGTAAACATAATTATTTAATAAAAAAATAATGTAAAGAACTGTGTGTAACCAGGTTTTCGTTTACTGGTTGAAGTGTAAAATTGTTACTGTAATTTCTGGAGGTGGCTCTAATAATATGCTCACCCTCTGTAATTGGTCACTTTTATAAATTGCGAGAAACGATGGCTACGAGATGTGAGGTGAACCGTATGTTTTAAGAAGCAGTTTGCGTCTGGTATTTATATTTATAAATTGTGTTTTCTTCTCCAAAAGTAAGTTCCTTGGCAATAACTACTAATATTCCGCATAACTGCATAAAAGCGGAGTTGCAGAGTTCGTATGTTTACAGCAAATAACCTGATTCTTTTTAATGCTGATGCTAAATAACTCAATTTCTAGTCCGCTACAGAACACAGTTACGAATACACCTTTTGCAACTACATACAGATAGTATTTAAACCGGGATATTGCGAAATTAAATCGAATATCAGTTACTTTTCGGAAATTATGAGCAGCCTTTCCAGCACTATGTTTAGGCATTAGTAAAACACTTCATCCTTCCCCACCCCTCCCCCGTTCTTCTGTACACATAGGTCATACGGCCAGATATGTCAGCCTTATAAACTTAAGGAAACGAAGCCATCACTCAGGCTTGTTTTGATCTAGCAAATGCTGCTGGGTGTTGGCTTTAGTGCGACCAGGCTGTTAGTAACTGGGTCAAGGTTGAACAGAACAGGATCCAAACTAGAGGGTTAACTTGCAAGCACTGTATATGCGCTCATTTCTGACATATCGAAGAATTGATTAATCCACTTGGAAGACTTCCGAATTAATTTCCAAATTCTAAACCTAGAAACTTTTTTTTTCAGCTGACAAAAAATAAATTTTGAGTTGAAAGTAATATTCATGCTATAATTATAGATCTGTCGTGACCTTTCAATATTTATATCGATTTTTGATTATGTCCGTAAATTATCAGCCTTATTAGCTTTATTGATTTCTAATCGGGGGAAGTCAGTCAGTTGATTATTTATCGATTGTAATTTTTCCTGAAATTGCAGCAGCTTTTTAAAAAGGAGGATTTTTATTTATAAAATACCATTGCTTCCCAAAATCCAATTCCAATTATTGAACAAAAATGTTAAAAGTAAATGGATGGAGGAGGCATGAAAACTAAAAATGATTATAGGCCCAACAATTTGGTGAACAGTTAAAGCCAGGGTCCGTCTGTATAAGAGCACTCGTAAACGACCACTTGACCAAACTTAATAAGCAACTTCTTTATCAAGCAAAGCAAAAGAGAAAAAGTGGTTCAGTTAAGTGTGCGTGGATGAGAAACGACGACAACACAAAAGTGATTCGGATAAATACACCTAACGACCTCAACGAATAGTCAAAGAAGGCAATAAAACCTAAATGCTACCTGTGAACTGAAACAATGCTGACCCAAATGGACTTAAGAGAACACGTTTATAATCTTAGTGCGACTGTCAACTGTAAAAAAAAACTGTATAATCTAACCTCTGTAAAAAAGTTTTTTTGATAGTACTTCAAATTCTTCTAAGAATGTCGACCTATATAGTGTAAATATTAGGTCGCTAAAGTCAAATTTTGACAATTTAATGTTACTTTTTTCAGAAATCGAACTACATATAGATGTACTACTGTTAAGTGAAATATTGATCGATATTCTCTTCTTAATTATGATTCGTATTATGACTGCCATGATTATAATCGTTCAGCTGGATTAATTCTGTACGCTAGTTAAAATACTTTTCATTTTCATAAACTGGAATCAAATATGCACGGTGTTGAAACTGTAATGATTTATGACACAGTAATGAATATACTCATATTTGCTTGATACCGTGCAAATGATGGGTATGTTGATATATTTCTAACAGAACTAAATAATGTCCTAAAGACCTTGATAATGTTATACTAGTGGGGTATATAAATGGATTTATATAAGAAAATAGCGAAATTGAAAAATATAAAAATTTATTTATATATATTTTATATATATATTTCATTATATATATATGTGTATAATGGCAACACGAGAGAAGCGCACAATCCACTAAGTTGTATTGATCACATATTCATAAGAAACAATTGCCTGTGAGCTAACCTCTGTATGCTACTTTAGAAAAATAACAGATTATCACTCTGTATTGTTGAATCTGTAATTACCTAATAGTGTTGACATGAGCTCTGTGCAGGTAGTCACAAAAAATTTGAAATTGGCATCAATTATAATAAACTTTAAAATGACATAAAAATATGAAATGCTTCAAAACAGTCTGTTAGATATAAATCAGTTATATGAGGAATTTATCAAAATGATGAATATGCAGACAACAAATCGCAGTATCATAAATGAATTACTGTTAAAAAGGATCTTCACACAAACTGGATAACAGATGAACTAAAAATTATGATAAGGACGAAGAAAAACTATTAAAAGCATAGGAAAATCTTGGCAATTTTATGTTTGAACATGACTATAAAAATTTCGCTAAACGCTTAAAGGAAAAAATAAAATGCGCAAAAGAACATACTCTTAACATAATTTCTTTCCTGTATGAACGATAAAAGCAAAGAAAGAATGGTGGTTGGTTAACACGATAATTGCAAAAACACGAAAATTCCTAGAGGGCAAGGATGTCGTCGCTGCACTTAACGAAATAAACAACCACTTTACAAACTATGGCAGTTGTGATTTTGGTCCTACAGAGAGGATAAAGGAGTCACCTTTATCCTCTCTGTAGGACCTACAGTGAGTCACCTTCTGTAGATTAAGATTCCATGTATCTAAATTTAGTAAATGAGGATGAGGTAAAGAATGTAATAATCGGATTAAAAAAAAAGTGGAGGGAAGGAATGGAATCTTTACGCATATTAATAACACTGGGGTCTAAAACCTAAGGACGAATACTATTTGTCCTTAAGTTTACAACCGCACATTTAGACAAATCAGCTTGTGGGGATTTCTCTAACTGACACTTTCGAGTAGAAAGTGGGTACACATTCAGATTTTCATATCGCGCCCAAAGGGATCATGTGGTACCAATCAACAGAATAAATGGCAAAAGGCTGAGCTAAGCGAGATGCGTTTGAAGGAAGCTCTTTTTGTGAAGGAATAAGTTGCAAACTTCGATGTCTTGTAATGTCTCAAAGACATGATCTAGATGATTTCACGTGAGGAAGAATTATTGGAAAGCTTGAAGAGGTCGCTGAATTACGGATATTGTCAAAGAGTTTGAAATCTCTCATATATCCACACTCTGGGCAGCGTTTCAAACCAATAGAATGTGTTTCAGACATTTGCTAAGAGGTGTCGCCCTCGCTCTACCATGGAACATTAAGACAGATTTTTTGGTTATAACATCAAAACGTAAACTGACCATGGCAGGTCAGCTTACATGTCGACTCCATTCAAGTACAGGTAAGCGGATAATCTCGACGAACTGTGGCAAGACGTCTGCGAGAAGTAGGCCTGTAGTCTGCGTCCCTTTATCCATAGCTCATCGTAAAGTACTGTTTATATGCTGCTTACTATCGCGAGAATGTTCATGAAAGGTGCTTGGGTCATGGTGTGGAGAGAGCCATTATACTTAATGGACGCACCGATCTGAAAAAAAGGGACTATGACTGGTGAACGATATTGCAACGAAGTTCTTCGACGTCATGTTCGATTGTTCCATGGTGCTGTAGGCGAAGAATTCATTTTTATGGATGACAGTGCCACACCACATCGTACACGAGCAGTGGAGATACTTCTGAAGACCGAGGATATTAATCCACTTAAGTGGCCAGCACGCTCCCCAGATCTCAATCAATAGAACACGTTTAGAAGCAATAGGGAGACACATTGGTGCTCGAAATTCCAAAAAATAAATAAGGCTTTATCCTCTGTAAAGGAGTTGGCCAGTTTGCCTTAAGAACTCCTGTTTTTTTTTTTTTTTTTTTTTTTTTTTTTTTTTTTTTTGTGGATGTTGTAGTAATCATGCTCGTTTAGAATAAATAAAATTTTAGGTTACGAACTGCATTGAAAAGAAGTCGTCAATTTATTTGTGGAATATGTATAAAAAAAAAAGTGAGACAAAGAGTCTGTTCCCCGACTAGTGCCAAAATTTTCGATGCTGATTTCAGAGCAAATAATATCGATCTGTAACTTTTATTCGACAGACGTTTTCCACAAGACACAGCTTGCCAATTTCAACCTTTAAATTTCAGTAATAATAATAAAATAAAAAGAAAGAAGAAAAAGTAGAAACACATGGAACCACTTCCATTTCTAAAAAAGGTTGTTCCCTAACAATTTCTTTACAATTAGATCAAAGCAGAGGGGGTGATTGTAAAGGAAGAAGAAAGAAAGAAAGAAAAATACCCCGTATACTGCAACAGATCGCATCACTGAACTCAATTTGGAATTTTGTGTGTACTGTTTTATCTACTACAACATCATTACAAAAAAAATTTCATATTCAAAAATTGAGCCATATAATTCGGACGACAGCAGGTGAGATGTAATTGGCCAGCCTCTCCAACCAACAGGTTGTGGCTTTGAATCCCGCTGTGAGCATAGATGTTTTTGATTGTTTTTAAGTGGGACATGGATTTCATCTTCGTGTGAGACTAATGCCCCGATTATTGCAAATTTATGTTTTTTTATTTTTCTAACTTCGCACTGAAACAGTGTTACATACTATGGTCTCACGTGTAGGAAGAAGAGGAGGTCTAGACCAGAAGAGGCCTAGGCCTCAACAATATTCTGTGCTGTCCAACTCCAGACCTGGGGATTGGAGAAGTCATTCTCTGGTAAGTCTTTCTTCTGGCACATACTCCATGTGTGCGATAACAACACGAGCCAAAGTTTCTATACTCTGACAGCCTGTTCTGCAGTATTTATCATCACTTGCACGACCTCGAGTCAGCAGTATATTGATTCTGGTCCTAACTGAATCTGAATATTCAATACCAGGCATGCAGCGAGTTCCATTCTTGATCCATTAATGCCAAGAGGAAACGTGCTTAGATTCTTGTAATGTAGGTTCAGCCGAGGCAGTCGCAATCGCTATCCTTCCATCTAGCACCCATTCAGAGGAACTTAGATAATCATCTTTAATACATGAAGCTCTAGAAGCAGCAAGTCATACTTCTGAAGTGCAGATAGAAAATCTCTGTCTTCTTCACGCATTAGATGTAATATCTGTTGCGACCAAGACTTCATCTTCTTTAATAGTATCTTTTAATATTTTTCTAGGTCTTGTTCTTCTCTTATTCTTTGGTTTCCAACTATAGACTTGTTTTATTATTCTATCTTCACTTCTTCTGTCCACATGTTCAATCCATTTTATTCTTCGGTTTGCTACCCAATTGTTTACTACTTGTATTTCCCACTGTTTTCTTATATCTGTATTTTTTATTTTATCTAATCTAGTTATAACTCAAGAAAATCGACCATAGTACCTACATTATTTTAGACAGTAACATATCTTGTTAGGGTTAGGTACCAAGAGATGGCAGCACTTGTCTGCCAGCCTCTTCATCGGTGGCTGCTGTAATTAGTGATAGACATGGGCCAGCTATCTCTGATTGGCTACCGGTGGAGATTGAACTGCCCACTCAGTCTCCGAAGCTAGATAAGGTATAAAGGTCTCGCCTACACCCTATAAGGGAATAAAAGGCGTTAGCTGATTTTTTTTTTTTTTTAGTTATATTTACTATTTTCTTAATATATTCATTTCACCTGTGTTTAACATTTGTCTTGTTTTCCTAGTCTCTGGTCTTGTTTCTGAATTATATGTCATAATAGGCCCGATTACTGCTTTATAACTTCTGGTTTTTGTCTCTACTCTAAGATGTTTATTTTTCCCTATTGTTTCGTTCAAGCATCCTGATATTCTTGCAGCTTTTGCAACTTGTTCTATGACTTCTATATGTGGCCTTCCTTCCCTGTTCAGTTATATACCTAAATAGTTGTAATTCGTTATTTGTTCAATAATAGTACCTTGAAATTCTAATTTGCATCTTTGTGGTTCATGTGATATTGTCATACATTCTGTTTTATTCTCGTAGACAGGCTTATACGTTGGTTATGCATTATTAAAACACTTAAGGAATAGAACAACGTAGTTAGGAATATAAATTAAATTAAACTTTAATAAATATTTTCCGCTAAAGACCAACCACTTCCCCTAGACCTACCTGGTGTTTACCAGATCCCTTGCAGTTGTAAACTGTCTTACTTTGGCCAAACAGGCAGGACAGCGAATATCAGAATTTCGGAACACAAGGACTACATCCGTCTTCACAAATACAGTCATTCTGGGCTTGCGGACCATGCTCTGGATACACGCCACAGAATACGGTGGAAGAAAGCTACAGTGATACACCGTAGCAAATACAAATTTGAAAGACTCTTTATGGAATCAGCCTCAGCCCTGAGAAATTCTCCAAACCTCAACAAATTTGGGTGTATGCGACTGCCCCAAATTTGGGAGACCTACATCTGCAGACCTTCAGCCCAACGGCCAAGAACACCTACTTAGCCCGCTAGAGGGCACCATCAGGACTGTTAGGAGAACAATAGCTCCATCTTTTCATTCCCAGTTTCTGTGTTGTAGTTACGTGCAACGTAGGCACGTTGCACTTAACTTTTTTGTAAGTTCCTTTAGAAAATGGCAATGTGACATTGCCGAAATATCGGAAAATATTTATTAAAGTTTAATTTAATTTATATTCCTAACGTTGTTCTATTCCTTAAGTGTTTTAATAATTCTGTTTTAGTTTTTGGTATTTTCATATTATGCACTTTTGCTGCTTTATTAAATATAGTATGTAGTAATATTTGTAGCTGAGTTTAATTTTCTGCAATTAATATTACATTATCTGCATAACATATAGTTCTTATTATTCTATTGTTTATTTTCACTCCTGTTATTTTGCATTTTATTAACTTTTTGTATTATTTCATCCATTATTATATTGAATATTGTTGGACTTAAAGAGTCTCTTTGTCTAATGCCATTACTGATTTGTATCTCTTATTTTCCTTGTGTTTTTATTATACAGCTATTATTATCATATATTTCTTTAATTATTTGTGTTATGTTTTCTGCTACTTTTCTTCTCCGCAATGTTTCTATTACATTTTGAATTAATATTCTGTCAAATACTTTTTCCAGGTCTATAAAGCATATAAATAGTTTCTTATTATATTCTATATGTCATATAGAATACAATGTTTTCTCTATCAATTATCTGATTATGAATTGCATCTGTACATGATCTATCTTCTCTGAAACCTTGTTGTTCATCTAATACAGGGGTCTCCAAACTACGGCCCGCGGGTCAGATGCGGCTCGCGATATGATTTTATCCGGCCGCCAATTGGACTAATTTTTCAAGAAGAATCCGCAAAAAAAAAACAAAAAAAAACGGGGTGTTGATAGATTTCAAATGCATTAATTAAAATTGTGTTCAAAATATATTTCCGAATAGCAAAAAGTAACCGTAATCCAAGTTACGGTCTTTCTGACTGTAAAAGGTCGGTTAAATTGGACTAACGAAGAAAAAAAATTTGAATTTTACAAAATTTTACAAGCAAATTTGAAGAAATTTGCTTGTAAATTTATCTCTGTTTTGGGGACAACGTATCTTTGCGAACAAACTTTTTCCCGAATGAAATATATCAAGTCAAAATCCAGGGCAAGTTTATCTGATGAACATTTGAAATCGTTACTTGTAATTAGCACTTCAAAATTTGAACCTGAGTAATAAGATTTTAAAAACACCAACACAGTTACATCATTCACATTAATGGTTTTATTATAATTTGTGATAAAAATATGAGAATTTGCTGACAGTGTTCGTTGTCATTAATATACAACAATTTAATCTCACATACTCTGTAATCAGTTTTTATCTGCTTTCAATAAAACTCATATATCCAGTTCTAGAGGTTTTTTTTTTTTTTTTTTTTTTTTTTTTTTTACTACAGTCCTCTGAAAAGTGCTGAAGTACCCAATGTGGCCCTCACGGCGAAAAGTTTGGAGACCACTGATCTAATATATTAATTTCCTTTGTTTTATTATTTATGATTCTTGTTAGTACTTGTAATGAGATATTTAATAAATTTATCCCTCTATAATTTTCTTTTTTATCTCTTTTTAAATATTGGTATTGTTATACTTTTCTTCCATTCTACTGGTATCTTTTTTGTATTTATTATTCGGTTGTATAATATATTTAAATTCTGAATTATAATTTCTTTACCATTTTTTAATAATTCATTATTGATATTATTCTAGACCTGGTGATTTTGTATTTTTAATTTTTTTTTAATTGTATTTTCAATTTCTGTTATTTCCCTTTTCGTTTCTGTTGTATTTATTTCTTCTTCTTGGTTTGTTTGCCTCCCTATTTTTACTTTTGTTTCAACTGTTTGGTTATAAAGATTTTTAAAATAATTCTCTAATTCCTCTATTTCTACTTTTAATATTGGGATATATTCTGCTTCTTCCTTCTTTTGTGTATTAATAAATCTCCACATTTGTTTCTATCGAAATCATGTTCAAGTTCTTTTGTATATGATTCCCAAAATTGATTTTTGCTTTCTATTTTCTTTTGATTAACTTTATTTCTTATTTCTTTATATTCGTTCCAATTATCTGTTGTTTTCATTTGTAGATATTTTTGATATTTTTCTTTCTTTCCTTTTGTTAATATTTTATGTCTTCATTAAACCCGGAGTCCATCTTCTTGATTTTTGTTATTCTTTTTTTTTACCCCTAATACTTCTGTTGCTATTTCAGTTAAATCTGTTTTAAAAATTTTCCAGTTATCTTCTACATGTTGTTCGCTGCTTAATGGGTTATCTTGAAACTTTTGTTTTAATCTATTGTAGTATAATGTTTTTATACTTTCGTCTTTTCATAATTCCACTTTAAATTTTATTTCGGCATTGTGTTCGTTTTCTTTAGATTTTATTTTCACCCATTTCTTGTAAAGTCTTAGTTTACATATTAACAGATTATGATCACTTCCAATTTCTGCTGATGCTAACACTCTAACATCTATTTCTGATGTATGTATTACTTTGTTACATATAATATAGTCTATTATTGATTCCTGTCCTCTTGTGTTTCCAAAATTTTTTTTATGCTGATAAAATGTATTCATTACTTTTAACTTATTAAAAATAACAATTGTATTTAATCACTTACAAAATTGTATCAATGTTTCTCCATTATTGTTGATTGTTTCTTCATTAAATCTTTGCATGATTCCATTTATTGGTATACAGTATTTCGTATTCTTGCATTTAAGTCTCCCATTATAATTAATTTTTCATTTGGTTTTATTTCTTGTACTATTTGTTGTAAGTCCTCATAAAACGCTTCTGTTTTTTCTTTTCTTCCTTCTTCTGGGGCATATACTGTAATTAGATTTATTTTACCTTTATCTGTTTTTATCGTAACTGTTAATATTCTTTCGTTTATATATTTATATTATTTTATATTTTCATTTAACTCTTTATGTCTTACTATTCCTACTCCGGCTTCAGCTCTGTTTTATTTTTTTACTCTGTATGTAAATATATAGTCTTGTATGTTCATTTTCCCATTTCCTTTTTTTTTTCTGTTATGCTGCGTATATTAACGTTTCTTTTGGCTATTTCTTGTAAATTTTCTGTAATTGGGATAAACGTAATCTAGGCAGTAACCATCGCAACGACGGAATACCAAGACCTCCATGGTTTACAGTGGCACATCGTAAGGAAGGAATACGTAATGACGAACAGACTGCCACATCCATCCGGGATAGTACTGAGAGAGAAAGAGAGAGATTACTTAGGACTAGCCTATGGTAGAGTCTAGGAGGAAGGAAATATTCAGAATGAACATCTGTTGAGGTTTAAGTGGAGTTTCATGGAAAGGAGTAGAGTGGATGGAAAAGAGGAACGGCACGTCGGAGTGAAGAGAACACCAAGGTATTGCCATTCCTCCAAAACCTAGATAAATGTATGAACATGCTGCGAAGGGAAAAACTCAAAGTTCTCAACCTTCAATTCTTATCTCTGCCTGAGGAGACGAGAGAAAGTGTACTCGAATTCGTCACATTTATGTATAATCCTCGAACTTGAACGAAGTCGGCTTCTTGGTTGAGGAGTTCCTTCAAGCCTTCTCTAGTAGAGGCTATTAGTATAGGGTCATCAACGAATGCCGTAGCATCAACAGTGGTTGTGTTAAGAGAGTAGCCAATATGGCTTCGAAGAGAGCGAAGAAATGCATCAATGGTACAATTGAAGTAAATAGGAGAGAAAGGGTCTTCTCCTTGACATACACCTCTAAGTGCTGGAATGGATGTCGATTTGGAGCCCAGGGTGATAATAAAGGAATTTAAAAAGTTCCATGTTTGGTATCTAAAGCAGGGTTTCCGGATTATGTAAAAATACCAAAAAAGTATATATAAAATAATAATAAAAAAAAACTGGAAAAATAATCCTTACCTTACTAATCCCTATTGATGTACTATAGGTTTACAGCGTCTTGTGGGTGGGAGTTACATAAAAAAATAAGAAAAGGATGAAATTTTCTAATTATTAAGAATGTTAATTCCTCTCAAAAATTCTAGCAATTGGAAGAAGCGGAACATTGTGCCCTTCAATTGGAAAAGACCTGCATTCGATTCTCATCGTGACGAGAGGGATATTTTTTATGAACTTTTTCCATTGAAGGTGAGTTAGTGATCTCACACTGAGGTAGCAGGTTTTTTTCTCCCGGAAACTCGGGTTTTTCATCCCGCGTACAGGCACATTCACCATGAGAACACTCGCAGTTTACAGACAAAAAAATACTGTTGTTGGTAGTGATGGACGGTTGATGGCAGTAGTCTGGTGTGTATTTGGAGCATCAAGTAGTTGGAGTGACAGCGAGATGTGTGTGTGCAATGGAGTAGAGTAGAGTTCCCTTCCGCAATGAGTCCTTGGAGGTGTCATGTAATAATAATAATAATAATGAATACAAGTCAGATATATTGTTAAAGAGAAAGATTTGCACTTACTGATCTCAGCAGGTATTGTTACACTTTACTTCGCTAATAGTCAATTAATAATAATAATATAAACATGAGCACCACTAATTTAAAAATAATAATAATCTTCGAAAGTAGCCTCTCCTAAATTACAGCCAACCTCCTGCTTCATCAGTACAGTTTCAAGGGATAAGGAATCTCTTATCCCTCACATCCCTTACATTTCTTTTGTGAGATGTAAAATGCCATTATTATTATTTCCGCCTTCTACCAGGCAGCATAAGTTTCATCACCAGTGAGTGCGACACTAACTCTTAGTTACTTAAAAAAAGGTATGCTCACTGTAAGGGGGGAAAATAGAGCACCCGGAGAAAAATTCCGAATACCAGCATTTGAGCTATGCACTGTGGTGAACATCATTATGGCAATAACAGGAACTTGCAGTCATCTTCCTAAACTCCTCTCATTGCTGAATAGGATGGCTTGTGCTTCCTTATATTCATAATATTTCCCCTTTCAGTCTTACTCATCCTTTTCTTTTTCTTTTTTTTTTTTTTTACATATACAACAACAAAAAATACTAACATGTTCAGTGTTACGAATTGCATATCATCAAATGTCATAAACGCGCCGTTTTCCTGAAATGTGAACTGCACATTATAATAACTGTCATTCCAAATTTATCAGTAGTAATAACGAACAATAATACCGTAGCATATTCCTTACTAGTTAATTACCAATTAACGGTTATTCATCCATCAGAATTGACGTTCAAAACAGTGAAATAATTATCACTAATAACACCGGCTATTTAACAGCACACCAAGAAAAAAATTATGCTTATAAAAATCCTCATTAGTCCCTCTACTATTAAAGACGTTTCGTTCTTAAAGTACTCAGACTTCTTTTATCCACAACAGTTAGGCAAGACCATTCCATAAATTTTCACTCTGTATACCTTTCGAATTTTTAACATCCGTTCGAAATCTGAGGGACCAAAGCTGAGAGCCGTAAATTCTAAGATTGATCTGACCAAAGACTTGTATAAGGGTATCGTTACTCCCTTCCTCCTACAAGTGAAAGTTCTAAGTAGACAAAGAATCCGCTGTACTTGACTAGTGGTCTTGCCAGTGTGATTGCTGAACTTAAATTACTTATCCATTCTAATACTCAAATCCTTATATTCGGTAACTCCTTCCAGATATTTCCCATTCAATTTATATCCATTTAATCCTAATTTATTACCAAACCAAATATATATACATTTTTCAAAACTGAATATTAATCCTCGTTTCCCAGTCTTCTCCTCCAGTGTTTTAGGATCATTCAGAAGAAACTTCACGCCATCTGAACAATTTGCTACTCTGTCTCTTTTTACATAATCAACAAAGTGAGAATTGTTAGTTAATAGTAGGTAAAATAATAATCATTGATAAATGTTTAATAATAAAGTCCCAAAACTGAAGCCTGGGTTGAACCCTGCTTAACAGACTGAATAGTGGAAGTTTCCTCTTTTAAACACCTTCCTGCCGTCAGCCTGTTAAGCATTTACTGATCTATTCGATACTTATAATTTGTCAGCAGGTTCATACGTGCTGCACTATCAAAGATTTGCTGAAATCTAAATAATTGACTAAATCAGTAAAAGTTTTAACGCAATAATACATAATTAAAACATCCACATGGTTCATTTTAACATTAATTTACAAAGATAAAAAATGCGCAAAAATATGAATTGACAATTTTTGTGTTGAACGCAGAATATCGTCGGAATTGTGAGGAATCGAAGACATTCACAAACACTACGTGTATTTGCATATGTTATGCCGTATGAAATGCAAAGTTATGTTATGATGCCGCGTGTGAAATAATTCTCCGAGGATAATAGTACTCTATGAGTAAAACGTGCTTGCGACATAAGACTTTCCAAGTTGGCAACAAAGCTAAAACCCTTTTTGGCATTACTCAATTGTTTATTGAAGAAGGTTGTAGATGCTACTTTACGGTCTCATAAATGAAACTTTCAAGATAAATTTCACTGTTAGAAATACAAAGCGGGATGGTCAAATCTGTGAACCTAGCCACATTATCAATGACATTGCGAAACTTGCTCGAGGTAGCATGGTCTCCATTTTCATCTTCCACTTTGTATAATCCCTTCTGTATTACGTGGTCTCCATTTTCATTTTCCACTTTGTATAATCCCTTCTGTATTACGTGGTCTCCATTTTCATCTTCCACTTTGTATAATCCCTTCTGTATTACATGGTGACATTCCCTAGCCAACTTAAATGTCTATCATATTAGCTGTTTTTTCACTCTCCGCTAAACTCTGCAATTTATATTTCGTCAATCTCCAAATTCAATTCCAAGAGTTGACACAGTTTCTTGAAATATTTGAGGGGTTGCATGAACAAATAAGACTTTTAATTCACTTGAGCAGAGTTTCAAAAAAAAAAAAAAAGTAAAATAACCAAATTCTAACGTTTAAACTTAAAGTTAATTCTAACTTTAATACGATTGTTTTTTTCTAGTCTGGTGGAGGTATCTACAGATATAGTAACAAAATTGTCACTTTTCAGGTGAAATCTTCTCCACTAAAAATACTGGGTATTAATTTAATACCCGATTCCTTTTGATTCCAAGAGTTGATACAGTTTCTTGAAATATTTGAAGGCTTGCATGAACAAATAAGACTTTTAATTCACTGAGTGGATTTTCAAAAAAAAAAAAAAAGTCTGGTTATTTTGTGGCAAGAAATTTCACAAGGAAAAAATAATAATTTAAGTAAGACCACACATATATATATAAATATATTATTGAAATTAGGATTTACTCGGGATGTATACATTTATAAAAATTAATTTAACTGACTAGAACCCGAGAAAGTATAACAAAAACCTTTAATACATCACGACTAGTTTCATCGGTGCTCCGACTTCTTCAGGTGAGAAATAAAAAACATAAGATATAAAAATAACAAGGTAAAAAACATGGACTTTCCAGCTTAATAAAAAGTAGAATAGTAAAATTAACGTTAACGGTTACATTTTTATTTTTTTTAAACCGATACATATATTTTTGAGCATTGATATAAGCACAGAATCATTGGCTATGTTTCCAAAAACATATAAAAGTACACGGTACGTTTTCACGTTTTGGGTATCCAATTTCATCTAAATCTACAACAGGTTCTGCCTATTAAATTTGTTATTGTTTTTGATTTTTCTCTTCCTTTGGCAAGCAATATTTGATATTTGCATGTTGATTCTATTATCCAATTTCTTAGTTTGTCCAGAGATAGTGAACCAATTTCCCACTTCAGTTGATGATTATATTTTATTACCCAAGAATTCTGTTTTTTAACTCATTCAGGTAATTCATTCCAACTACATGGTGATTTTGTCAATGCATATCTTACCTTAACTCCATCAGAAATACAAATTTCTTTAGGAAATAAATTTGAACTCTTATTCAAACGAAATTGTACATCGATTATACCAATGATATCTGAAAATTCGTATTTTTCACCCACTGTCGATTTTTCATATTCGTTTTCCTTCATTCTTCTTACATTACTTCATATGGCACCACAAATAAATAGTTATTTATTATTATTTCACTGATTATTAGCTCTGATCTTATATTTTATGTTAACTTTCTGTTACAAAATTCTAAACAATTAGACCTTTTCACAAAGAAACTTTCAAAAAATTATGTGGCTCGCCCATTATTTTTACTTTACCCGACACGAAACACCACAACACAATACAATAGTTGCAGTGGACAAACGATTGCCTTAAGTCCAAATTCACTCAACTCGATTCTATTTCCTTATAGTACTGTTTACCTTACCCTACCCTATCCTACCCTTTCTTCAAAAATGAACCTTTCGTGCAGATGACTCAACAACATGTTTTCGCATGCTGCTGGATATAGTGTTGATATGTTTTTATCTTACTTTGTATGGGGAAAGGTAAAATTTGTATTTGTGTTATCTGGAGAGTACAAACCCTTTTTCTATACCAAACTTTAAGAGTTTAAGTCACGTTTTTGGGTTAAATTATCTGTTGTCTCTCTGTAAAACCACCAAATTCCAACAGTTCGGATTTTTGATTATGTGAACGAAATGTTTACAGATAACTCAAACAATGTCGATAGGTAGCATTAGGTAACATTAATTATTTCTAAAATAATTAATTACATGGATATCAGTTTTTGCCACTTTTTTCCCCGTTCCTGGCATTAATTTCACAGTAGTGATTTTTTTACAATAACTAAACAGAATTGCATTAAGGTATAAAGTTACGGATTTAAATATCAAATTCTAATCAGAATAACTGTAAAAAATTCAATGTGCAGAAACACAACAACAAAAGCACACATCTTTGTTCATTTAAGTTTACAAATGCATATTTTATTATGCTGAAATACTATTTACAAGTATATTCACAGAGAAAAATTCGAAAAAAACATGTAATTACCTAAAATATTTCACAATATTTAGTTTGCACTCTTAACATTTTCCAAAGAGTTCAATAAAGAAAATTTTCATTACTCACTGTTTCTTGGTTACATGACATCAAAATAGCTGGTCATGCCAAATATTTTTTAGATGAGATACCATGGTAAGCACAGCTCCATACATTTGATATTGTGTCAGTCTGGAAATGACACCATTTCTCCCTAAACGTTCTGTGTATTCTTTTGTCGCCAAATATACACGAGCAGTTTTTGTAAAATGTTCGTAAATGTCCCAAAATAAAGAATCTTTATCGAATTAGATAAAATCTTGAGAGTCTAATTTTACCATTGATGAATTTCAATGATTAGCGATAATTTTCACCATGATACGAATAGCTGGCAATTCAGTTTCCAAAAATAGTAAATGATTATCAATATCGTACATTTTTGGTAAAAATCTCTCAGCTTCTTCACAACTAATAGAGAAAACTTTACTTCCATCAGCTCCTATATCACCAAGTATTAGTTCCCCATCTTGGCATTTCAGAATATAACACTCACTGAGATCCATTTTGTAGTCAACTCTTCTTTGCAAGTTGCCGAGTATATCAGTCCACTTCTTGTGTAACTTTCCCCAAGTAGTCCTGGATAAATACATCACAATGTATGTGTCTTCTAAAATAATAATTGGTTTCCATCCTTTTAGAGCTATGTGAGGAATTTTGTCTCATGCCATTTTCCTGAAGAAAGAAAATTTCATTGACTTTTGTGACTTGCCCATTATTTTACTTTACTTTACTGGACACAAAACACCACAACACAATACGATAGCTGTACTGGATGAACGAATTGCCGTAACTGCTGCAAAGACACTTGACTCGGTTGTTTTTCCTTATAGTACTGTTTACCTGACCCTTACCTTGACCATAAGGGTCAGGTAAACAAATTCCTTCCAAAATGAAACCAAACATGCACCTTTGATCGGAGTTGCCAGGTGTTGCCTTACCTCAGTCCTGAAAATATTTCAGGTGCAAACTTTGTTTACTTACACTTGGATAAAGGATTAAACTAAATTTATTATGGTTTAATCAAGTGAAAAATAAACTTCCAACATCTTTCTCTAAATCCAAAGTAATTCAATAATAAGGTGGTACACCTGTTGGCAACTCTTATAGGTAAATATGACCTCTCCTATTGCTTCTGCCTTAGTGTATGAGCCCGATCTCTTGTCAGTAATTGGCTTTTGGCTTTTGATGTGAATGGACATATGATTTTAGACTGAGCCTCATTAGTTTGTTTACAAGGTTTTTTCACGAAACGTGCATTGCACTGGCACAGACACTGTTTGTTTCCTACTGTCTCCCCCTCTGCATGAAACATGTAAGAGGTCTAATGGCTGGCAAGCACCACCTGCAATGAGGACCAGTGGTGGATTTATGGTTTTATTTAAGGAGGTAGGATTTCAATCTGTGGCCAAGTGAATTCGTGACACTCCTTTTCCCTACTGTAGGACAGCCAGGTATATTTTATTGATGGTAGATACCTGAGTGTCTACGGAATTTGCTAGTGGACCCTCAAAAGTCCACAGGATTACCTGTAACCTGCTCGGGCAATCTCTAATCTTATTCCATCTGTGTCTTTACACATTTCTAAATTATTGTTGTCATGGCAAAATTTCTGAATGAGGCCAAATTCGAGGAAGTATACAAGGAATGCCTCAGACTAGGAAAGCTGCTGAGTGATAATTGGCCAGGAAAAGTCAAGCTCTTTGACACATTCCCCCCACTGCAGTCACAGAGGACAATATGGATGACATAAGTGAAGATCCCATAACTCTGACGCAATCAGATTTTGCACACTCCCCAAGTATGGAAGATGCTACATCCCAAGACAGCAGTTATCAGACCTTGGAAACAGATACAGAATTCCAAATGGTCAAAAAGAAGAGGAAAATCTCCACCAATGTTGAAGAACCCAAAACAACAAGGATAGAAGCACTCAATGGTCCTAAAGAAAAGATACCAGTCAACTTAAAGGATAAGGAAAAATTGATCCCTGTCTCATCAGTCCTCAGAGAAAAAAACATCTCGTTCTCATGGGACAAAAACTCAGATAAGGGAGTTAAAATACAGCCCACTACTGTCATGGATTACAGAGAGATGACTAGATTTATGGGCAATGCTAATGTCCCATACCACACCTTCACTTTACCCAGCGAAAAGAACCTGAAGGTGGTTCTACATGGGATAGCTAAAGGTATCACTCCTGAAGATGTGAGCACTGATCTCTCCAGACAGGGCCTGTCCACAGTAAAAGTAAGCAGGATGCTCAGAGCAGATAAAAGACCAATGCCTTTAGTACTGGTGGAAATAATGCAGAAACAAATTACGATCTAACTAGTATGCGGACTCAAAATAACTGAGCCACTTAGAAAGAGGGCATCAGCTGGACAGTGCCATAGGTTCGAGCATGCCCAAAAATTATGTAAGGGAGCCTACAGGTGCTTGAAGTGTGGCAAGGGACATCAGACCAGCACCTCCTCCAAGCCATGCACTATTCCTGCCTCCTGCACAAACTGCAGAGTACCTCACCCTGCCAACTACAAGGGATGTCTTTTCAATCCAAAAAATCGAGAGTCAGCAAAAGCCAGTCTTGCTCCTCCTCGTAATGACACTATAAGACACCTAGTGGGCCTTCCCCCAGTTTGAAACGCCTCGCCTTCAACCACACAGGAAAGAACACGACCCACAATCACGATCAAAATATATGCTGAGGCTGCAATCACTAAGTTACCCACATCTCTCGAGTTAGAGGGTTCCAACCTAACATGAGTTCTAATAGCCTCGCTTGCCACCATGCTGCAGGAATTCAGCAAGACAAGCCCTTCACCATCTTCCAGAAAGAGATTCCTCCAAGGCACTCAAACTATTATAACAGCCATCTGTCATGAGTAAAAAATTTAAACTCATGTCGCTCATGATAGTGGCATGGAATGCGAATGGATTAATGAACAAGGTCTTGGAGCTTCAAGAATTTGCGATTCATCTGAGTGCTGATATCATCCTGATTGGTGAAACACACCTAAGATCAGCCAATAACCCTAAAATCTGTGGATACACTGTACAGAAAAGAAAGGACTGATGCGAGAGGGGGAGGCACTGACATATATATTAAGAGTTACCTGACTCATAATACAATAGACAACCCTCAAATCGTAAATCTCGAGGTGACTGTGGTGGAGGTACATACCAGCAATGCTAGCAGTCTCAAGATTTATGCTGCTTATATACCCCCGAACATTCCTCTGTTAACAACTGATCTTTACTCCATACTTGGACAAATTGGTACAGCTCTTCAATTAACTCCAAAGTCTACACACTATTCAACTACGCATTGCTGAACTCTGCAGTGGTGACAGGTCCCACCGAGTCCACTAGGTAGCTCAGATGTGCTAGACATCATTTTCAAGAACATAAGATACCAATATAAATTGGAAAAAGTTAACGAATTATCTTCTGACCACAGTCCCATAGTGCTTAACATGTTCATTGCCAAACACGCGATATCGCGCGATGCGAGTTCTCACCGAACGGCCGATCACGCGTTATCGCGTGGACGTCGCTAACTAAATAAAAAATAAAAAAAAAATTGGCCACCGCACGAAATTCCAATTTTCAGCTTGACAATGAAAGTGTTAATCTAGGTTCATCAGATCAATTCTCTCCTCCACACACATTCATACCTTGGGATAGGTTATCCAAGGTTCTTCCAGATTATATTGGTCCAGTGCCCAATATCAGTAAAAAGGAAGAGATTGACATAGCAGTATATCACTTAACCATACAAATTCAGAAAGCAATAGAATCAGTCAGACAATCCACTGTCTTCCACCCAACTAACCATATCCCAGAAGAAATCATGGAGCTAATCAGAGCAAAAAATTGTGCCAGGAAGAGATACCACAATACCAGAGCCCCACAAGACAAAACATATTGAACAACCTAAATAATCTGGTTTGGGAAGCTCTCCAAAAACACGGAAACCACCAATGGAAATCCAAATTGACTAACATCAAGACTGACGATCACTCCGTCTGGAAATTCCTAAGAGCCATCCACACCAAAAAGCAACTCATACCCCCTATACAAACAAAGAAAGGGACAGTTCACAAAGATAACGAGAAATCTGAAGCACTGGTAGATAACCTTGAATCTCAATGCAATCCATCTTATGCAAACCTTAATATTAACCTTATGTACAAAATTCACCGACATGTTAGATCAACTTTATAGCAGCACACTGTTAATTGAGAACACATCACTCCAACTACTCCGGTTGAAGTAAATATCGTCACACACCTAAATGATAAAAAGGCTCAAGGACCTGATGGCATAACTAACCGTATAGTAAATCTACTCCCAAGAAAGACCATAGTTAATCTCGTCAATATTACCAATGCAATTTTCAGATTCCAGCATTTTCCCACTGCATGGAAAACAGCCACCATCGTGCCACTGAAGAAGCCAGGAAAAAACTCGGAAAGTGATCCTCACAAGACTCCAAGCAGAAACGGATAGGTTAGGAGTTTTCTCTGATGAACGGTTTGGCTTCCACAAGGCCCATAGTACAGTTCAACAAATCCACAGGCTAGTAGAAATCATTACAAAAGGTTTCAGTGGGAAAATCATTGAAACGCCTTCTCTGCATCAATGAAGATGGCAGCAGTAGGCGTTTGACAAAATGTGGCATCAAGGCCTTCTCTACAAACTCATAAAGTTCGGCTTTCGAATCAAGTTGATAAGAATGCTCCACTCATACCTGAAAGACAGATATATGCAGGTCAGGGTCAGAGAATCGATTTCGTCCAGACGCAGGGTCTTCGCAGGAGTACCCCAGGGTTCTCTTCTGTCCCCTCTCCTGTTCTCAATCTACGTAGCAGATATCCCTCTGAACCCGAGAACAGCATTCACTACATTATATGCAGATGATACTGCATTAATGGCAAGATCTCTGAGTCCAGAACTGGCAACTAGAAGATTGCAAATCAGTATACATATATTAGAGAGATGGCTGGCGAACT
Organism: Typopeltis vanoorti; assembly: GCF_054136105.1. Taxonomy (NCBI): domain Eukaryota; kingdom Metazoa; phylum Arthropoda; class Arachnida; order Uropygi; family Thelyphonidae; genus Typopeltis; species Typopeltis vanoorti. The sequence continues at coordinate 100,089,931 of NC_143570.1, read as the reverse complement.
GGAGGATCCAAGTTAACCCACAGAAGAGCTCAGCCATGCTGTTGACAAGGAAGAAAATCCACAATTTCGAGGACATTCATCTTTTGGGAGTTAAGATTCCGTGGCAGAACGAAGTCAAATATCTCGGAGTGATCCTAGATAGAAAACTTCTATTCAGCAATCATATAAGGCACATTACCTCAAAGACATCCAAGGTCATAGCCCAACTCTACCCTGTAAACAACAGACAAAGAAAATTGGATACACGAACAAAATTAGCAATTTAAAAGATGGTGATTCGGCCGGACATCATTTATGTGTCCCCTGCATGGAGCCACATCTCAAATACAAATATTCTAAAACTATAGAGATTGCAGAATAAGTGCCTGAGAATGATTCTTAATGCCTCTTAGTTTATCAGAAACACCCAGATCCATAGAGAAAACATTCCTTACATCTCTTCCTTTCTAGATCTAGCAGTGAAGTTCTTCCAAGACTAGCAACCACCCAAACCCATTGATCAAGGAAGCTTCGAAATATAATGAAGTGGAAAGCTACAAATATAAAAGGCCAAAATACATCTTAAGTACAGCTGAACACAGCTAATTTCACTGCCCTCACTGGGCGAGCATATGGCTCATAAACACTCCATTCAAAGTTTTTCATTTCGGACAAAGGGGAATACGAAAAGCAATTTTGCTTCACCCATCTAGCCAGAAATGTTATTCGTTGTTTAGTGTATCTCCACGTTTCGGTCTGCCTCCCACGCAGAAAATCAACTGGGTCAGCCCCTCGACAGTAGAATTCTGGCATACGAGAAATCAGATCGTAATGCAGCATATCTGTCAATACAATTCTAAACCTAATACATACCTATTAAACCTTGTTATCACCAATCCTTTAAAGCTGACCGTGAACAATTTGCAAACGTCATATGTCTTGATTTGGAAAGAGCCAATCGTGCAATAAATAAAAAACATTGTTTTTCAAAAAGTCAACCAACTGGGTAAAAAAGCCACAACTGAAAACTCTAGTAGGATGGTCAAGGAAAATAGAGAAGCCTTCCAAACCACAGAGGAACTTCTCACGCAATGGAGAGCATATTTTCATGGATTACTAAATGCTGAGCACGCGGTTCATACCTCTCCCAACTATACCGCTTCACATATAAACCAATCTTTACTAGGGATACACACAACTAACTTCACTCTATGTGAACTAAAAAGTGCTATAGGACAACTAAAACCAAACAAAGTTCCAAGACCTGACAGTATTGCTCCTGAAGCCATCATCTATGGAAGCAATTTGCTAAACGCATTACTTTTGAACATCTGTAACATTGTACTAAACACTGGAATTGCTCCAGTAGATTGGACCAGAGGATACATCCTTCCCATCCCAAAGAAAGGTTCCCAGACCAAAATGACAAACTACAGAGGAATTAGCCTTATCTCCACCGCTTTAAAAGTTTACAATAGAATGTTATTAAACAGGATTCAACCATCCATCACTCCCCTCCTCAAGAAAAGCCAAGCAGGATTCCTCAGGGGAAGAAGTACTATAGAACAAATCCACTGTATTAGAAGACTGCAGGAACAAACAACTACCTGTCGTTCTTACCTTCATCGACTTTCCCAAAACTTTTGACAGTATTAACAGATCCAGACGCTTTGAAATTCTGTCCCATTATGGCATACGAGACAAAATAATTAAGGCAATACAGAGGCTCCCTACAAACAGTTTCAAGCACAAGTCCTAGTCGATGGAATGTTAACAGACCCATTCCCTATCTGTACAGAAGTCTTGCAAAGGGACGTTCTCGCTCCTTTTCTCTTTATTGTCGCCTTGGATTACATCTTTTAACAAACTAACTCACATTTTGGCATTGAATTACACGTCAATCGAGAAAGTGTCAAGTTGCAAGAACTCATCTAGGCAGATGATGTCGTCTTCTTGATTCAGATTACAACACAGCTCAACGGCACCTGGACGAATTTATTATCCTCGCCAACACTGTGAAATTAAAAAATTAATTTTTCCAAAACTAAAGTTCTACCCATTTTGGTTGACGGTTTCTTATATCACCTTAACTACAAAATCGAAAATGTACACACCTTCAAATATATTGGCTCTTATGTTATGGACACTGAATACGATATAAAAGTCCGAAAACAAAAGGCACTAGCAGTCTTTGGTCCTATGACTCCCATATGGAAATCCGCTCTTGTCTGCTTGAAAACCAAAGTTAGACTTTTTAATGCCACAGTATGCGCTATTTTTCTATATATATCCCAAACTTGGGCTGTCTCCACAGCAAATAGCCAAAATCTCCTTAACACGTTTGGAACCATATATCTTAGAAAAATTCTTGGATATACATGTAGAGATAGAATCTCCAATGAGTTCTCTTGGCAACCAATCAAATTCCTCTATTATTGATCTCACAACAATTGGACTGGATTGGAAATCAGCTGAGACATCCGATTGCTCCTTATCATGAGGCGCTCCTCCTTTATGATCCTCCCGTCAGCAAAAGAGGGAGGGAAGACCTAGACAATAGTTTTATGAATATAATAGTCATATCATATCTTCCAACAACCTGCTAACTGTCAAGGACATTTACATACTTGCACAAAATAGGACTCTATGGCGTGAAATAACCACGTCACTTGTAAATTTTACTCATTGACTCCCTTATCTCTCTGTTTGCTTTATGTAAAATTTAAGGTAAATAAAAGATGATGATATCCATCTGTTATTCCTGAGTCTGGCTATGTGGCCTGCCCATCTCATCTTGTTTTCGTATAGTGTAGTTGCCACATCTTTTACACCTGATCTGTTTCTTAGTTTCGTATTTCTAGCATGTTCTATTTTGCTAATCTTACAAATCCTACGTTCTGTTTCCGCTGAGTTAACCTGAGTCTCTCTTGTTGTGTTCCATGTCATTTGACATATCAAGCATAAAATCTTCATCTCTGTATTCAAGGCCTTTAGGTGGTTATTACAATAATGGAGGTCTGCCATGTTAGATAAGCGTATAAGACATTTCCAAATGCCATGAAATATGAGACCGCGTCTCTTTGTGAAGTGCCCTGCGATCGTATCACTTCAGAGGATTCCTTAAACGTTCTTAAAAAGGGATTATATTCTATGTAAAACAGATGAAAATCCATTTCATTAAAAAACGTGCATACTGAGGCCACTTTTATCTCAGCAAACAGATTCATGATATGCACCCTCAAGGATTGTACAGATTATCGTGCATGCTACAATGCCATCCTAATATCCTCATACCAGTATTCGTTCCCCTATTTTTTCTTAGAACTCTAATATCCGTGATCTCCAGTCTTTGTGTTATTATAATTTATTATAATGTTTTATTATTTGTTATAAGCATTTTATTTCCAACCCAGCTCTCAGCTCCATAAGTTAAAATTGGAGTAAACTGAATAAATTTATATTCTCCTATAAATTTATTCAGTTGGCTCCCTCCGAGCTTTGCTAATTGTGTTGTGTCATCTTCACTAAAAATTATGGCTAAAAAGCTGAAGTGTACTGATTCTACTTATTCTACCAATTTTCCATTTCATAGTTGATGTTTTCAGTGTTCCTGCCCGTTTTCATAGATTTCTGTTACATTTTTTCGTACTGAATACATCAGCGCTGTTATTCAATTTAGTTTGGAATCCAGCAGACGTTTACTTGATTTGTTTAGCAGCAACATCACCTGCACAAAGTAAACAGCTGAGTTGGATATCTGCAATTTTGATATCTGGCCTAATACCATGTTCCTTTATAATGTCATTCATGTACTGTTGAATAACATAGGAGATATGTGCACCCTTGTCTCTTGCCTGATTTAACAGGAAACCATCTACCTCTACCTTCTTCAATTCTAATTGTTGACTTACATCTCAAATACAGACTAAGACATTACATTGCTTGATATAATATCAGCTTTACGCTATACAATTGAAGCGTTTTAAACCTGTTTTTTTCTTGGCGCCTTGTCATGTGTTTTTTCCAGATCTACAAAACTCAAATACAGATCTTTGTAATATTCCCTTGATTCTTCAACTATTTGTCTAAAAGTGAAAATCTGCTCCTAACATCCTTTCCATATTTGACCAGAACCAGTTTGTCCTAGTCCCTTTCACATTTTTCTTAGCCTCTTCTCAAATATGCTTGCATAAATCTTACCTGGAACACTCCGTGGGAAAATTCCACTGTTATTCTTGCAGTCAATTTTTATTACCCTTTTTACATATGGATACTGTGATAACTTTAATCATCCTCTGGAATGTGATCTGACTAGGATTTTTAGATTATGCTGTACAGCACCTGTAAAACTCTTATACCTCCATATTTGAACATTGCTAGTTGAATATCACTGCTTCAGCTATGAAAGCGATTGGCCTGCTTATCACTTCATGTACTCATGAAGTGGTAAGCAGGCCTCATGTATTATCCTCGAATGGAGAAGATGGAACTGGCTCTCTCTACTCGATGTGTGGAGCATTTCCATTTCCATGTTTGTTACCCATACTCATCCAGAGAAGGTCTGGAGACCAAGCATGGCAGCGGCCATTTCAGACTTTCAGTAAGTATGGTGGTTATATCAGGTGATTGAAATCATCGAGGAAAACAGGTGGCATATCCTCCAACCAGGGAAATAGACATAAAATGGCAGTATCCACCTACTTCACAAGTTTAACGGATTAAATTCAAATAATGCAATGAATGGACCATACACATAAATTCGTAATGACATAAGGGGGGGGAAGCATTTAATAACAACAATAATAAAGACATTTTGTGATGAGCATTCCACATAATCAGAGTGAACATACAAATGGACAGTTGCACAAAACAATAATAGAAAGAGAACAAGCATTGTCAACTGCAATTACAGTTTATATACATCCGATGGAGGAAGAACTCACTAGGCAAAATATGTGACAATTAAATTCCCGGAATGCACACGCCATAATCATATTTACTTACCTGGGGACTAGTGGCTACTATCATCTTCGAGATAATCCTCTTACTCGGCGATGCACTTAATTAGACGATGCTGCCTGCCATTGCTTAAACATTCGTGAATCTCGTCTTTTGGAATGTTTTTTATTACTGTTACCATATGACAATGGACTTCAGAAAATCTGCGTCCTTTCAATGTATTCCTCAGTTTTGGGAGCAGCCAAAAGTTGTAAGACGCTAAGACTGATTCAAATTCTGTGATTGGTTTTTTTATTGCATCAAGCGCATTGGCGTTATCGTGATGGATGATCCTATTGTTCGGCCACAGTTCCGGTCTCCTCTTGTGAACAGCTTCGTGTATCCTTGCGAGCACTTCTAAATAACAATGCTGGTTTGCTATTTGTCCTCGTTTGATTAATTCGAAGTGAACTATGCCCTTACGATCGTTTTTTTTTTTTTCCCTGCGTTCGCGCCCTTTTCGATCTTGGTGAAGATGTTTTCCATTGCATGCTTTGGCATTTTATTTCAGGGTCATACTGAAAGCGCTAAGTTTCATCTCCAGTGATAACTCTATCACAGCCAAATGTGAAGAGAAATCAGAACAAACGTCAAGCCGCCTCTGCTTTTGATCTTTACTCAAAATTCGCGGAAAACCATCTTTGCAGAAATTTTTCTCATTTCCGAATCGCCCGTCAAAATCTTCCCTGCTGTTACTCCGTTTAAATTTAATTTTTCTCCACTTAATATACGCTTAATGGTCTTTGGGACCAAACTATTTCCGCACTCTTTTCCACGTTTTCGCATGCTGGATGAGTTCCTTAATTCCAGTTCGTCGTCTCTCACCCCGTATGTGTCCGCGCGGTTAGCCTAGTGGCTGTGCGCTTCGCAACCATATGACTGGGGAAGGAGTGTCCCAGGTTCGATTCCCGTCGAAGACGTGAGGAATTTGAGGATCTTCCTCAGCCATAGCCAAGTTAGCTAGTCTTTGGCGTGGGCAGTAGGGTTTTTTCCACCAGTTTATCTGACGTTTTTCATCCTGTCAGCAGGCAAACCGGCCCTGTGAACACACACGGATCTACAGCCATAAGTACTTAACCCCCCCCCCACACTCTTATATGTAAAACACTATATGTCACACCTCGTGTATATATATGATACTTATATTGAAAAAACATCCATAAATGTACCTAAGAGCTTCCGTAGCTCGTTCGGCTTCGATGATGCCTTTAGTTGAAAACAGCTGGATTCTAATCTCCTCCCGGAGGCGAAGAAACTCTATCAGAGCTTTTCATGTGAAAGTGATTTAGCCGGACTCATACGGAGGTAGCTGGATTTTCTTCCTAGGAAAACTGGGATTTTTCATCACGCAAAACATCAGATTAACCATGTAGATGGTTAATCCTATCTCCATACACTATACAGATAGGATTAGTGATTAGGCATGCTCCCCTTAGAGAAAGAAATGGCTTTCATCTGAGAATATGGCCTTCTTCACTTCTCAACAGTCCAATCGTTGTACACTTTTGCCTATTGGAGCCTCTTTTTCTGCATAGTTTTCGTCAGCAGTTTTTTTTTTTTTTTTTTTGTCTGTGAGCAGTCCTTCCTCCCTGCTTCCAACAATCTTCGACGTGTCAGAAACATTAATCCCGCAAGCTGCAAGTCTCTATTTACGTCTATATCAGACAATCTTGGATTCATTTTGCTTTTCTTAGCTATTAAGCGTAGCTAGGAAATCTTGAGCAACTGTAGTTTTCCGTTTTCGCCCACATTTTCCTTTCCTGTCAGGAGAAAAGTACCTGTCTCCCTAAACCTATTTAAATTGCATTAACAGTACCCAAACCAACAGCACACTCATTAGCAATTTGTATTTGAGTCATGGATGTGTGCTGAGGAAGAGCACATGTTTTCAAATGCTTTCTTGGAGATGTATTCATTTCATAGCAACACAAAATGAATCAAACACTACAAATGTCTGCTTGTTTACTCTATTTAAAACGCACAATATTATTAATAAACATTGTAGAAACAGTTAAAACGCAACATTCAGCCAAATAGTAAACCGAAACCAAAAGCTTGACGAAAATTCGGCTTGTTCGGATTAATTTGTTCACTACTGTACATTTACTCATCATACCTTATCCTGGGATTATTGTTACGAAAACCATTCTGGACAAGTTGGACTGAAAAGTACTTTGGATTATTATTATTTTTTTAATTTTTTTTTTTTTTTTGCTTACATTTATTTATCTAATAAATGGTTTGTGTTATATAAACAGATTTTAAAACTTCATTTGTTTTATGATCCTAGAATGATATATCGACCTGTTTTTCTGAGGAATTTCATTTCTTAAGCTTGAATTCATCTTTTTTTTTTTTTTGGGTCCATTTTTGTGCTTCCATAAAAAGCAGTTTTGGAGTTTTATATAATCTGAAAACATCTGTATTTACTATTAAAATAAGCGACAAATTAATTAATTAATTGACCACATCAGAATATTTATATATTCTACTAGTTTCCTGCGGAGTATGGCGTATTTCTTCAGGTATATCATCATCAAATTCCTGGTATGTACCCTCAGGGGTGTACAGAATAATTATTTTAGTACTACCTGAAAAAGTTACGCCATTACTAACTTCGGATCAAGAATTTTGCTCCAAATTAATCCGTCAAGACTTCGATATTATCAGATCTTATATTTCTGTCTTTTAAGGTGCTTTTTACCGTATCAATCCATCTACATCTTGGTCTTCCTCTGGGTCTTTTCCCTGCCAACCTGGCAGAGAACACTTGTTTTGCTAACCTTTCCTCTCCCATTCTGTTTAAGTGACTATACTACCTGAGATTAGATCTAATAACACATTCCTGAATGCTAACAATGGCAAATTCTTTCCTAATGTCCTCATTTTAGATGTGATACTGCCATTGATGCTATCCGTTCACTCCACTAATCTATCTCAGAATTCTCATATCAGAAGTCTCCAGTCTTTCGTCAAGTGTTTTATTTCTAATCCAGCTCTCGGATCCATAAATTAAAATTAGTTTGAATATTGTCTTGCATATAGTAAATTTAGTGTTTTAACTAATTTCTTTCCTGTTAAAAAACGTTTAATTTTCTTGACCAAAAAGCTCTGGAAAGACTTTTAATGGGATTATATTGATCAAGTGCATATAATAAACAATTATGTTATACCAACGAAGGCTGTTAGCATCTTCAGGGTACATAACTGATGTAAGGCACTAAAAAGTAAAAAAACTGTTACAAACTATAACCAACCGATTCCAATTATATCAAACAAAGAACAGAGCACGTACAATACATGCATTGAGCGTGCATGATATCACTTGTTGTTATTTAGGAACGTTCTATAGTTGGCACTATAATTCAGTTCTGGCGAGTTGAAGGATCTGATAAGGGTCTTCCAGATCACGGGCAAGAATAGTCCTTGGTTCCTGTTAAGGTTTTGTATACAGCGGGCAACTGTTGTGGCCTCCTTAAAAATTCGGGAGCGGAAGTCCTCCTCCATGTAAGGAATTGTGCTTCTATCCCACTCTATGGTATGGTTCGTTCTTGAGAAATGAAACGCTAATCCCGATTTTTCTTCTCTGTTATTATTGACATCACCTATATGTTCTTTTTGCCTAATTTCAAGGCTCCTTGAAGTTTGGCCGATATAATTCAAGCCGCACGAGCATGGTATGTTATAAACTCCAGCATTTTTGGAGAAAGGATGGCTATCTTTTGGAGATCTTAAGAATTGTCTAATCGTTTCTGTGGGTTTAAAGGCCACTCTTATTTTATGTGGTATAATATCGAAAAGGCAGTCTCGTCGTTACCAGAACCCATAGCTAATGATATTAGATTAAAAAGTAGTATCATCCTCTCATCTTCTGGAACTCCTAACAAAAACATCATTACTCTGGAAAAAAAGAACATTGTATAGTTTGAAGAAAAAGAAAGACATTATCATATTGAAGGCAGATAATGGAAATTCAAGAGTGATTTTAAACACCAGTGATTACGAAGATAAGGTTAACAGCTTATTGTCGGATACATCAACCTACAGTGTCCTAGTCACAGACCCAACACTCAAGAACCACAATAATACCAACGATTTAATACGTCACATGGTGAACTGGTCTATAGACTTAAAACGAAGATTGAAATCCATGCATCCACTAACGCCAAAACTATATGGCGCTCCTAAGGTACATAAAAATGGAATACCATTACGCCCGATTGTGGATGGAATCAATTCGCCAACTTATCTGTTATCTAAACACCTGGCAGGCCTCCTCAAACCACACATCCATAATTCGGATACTTATATACGAAATTCGCAACATTTCGTTGAGAAACTGAACAACATCTCTATCTCCAATACGGATTTACTCGCCAGCCTGGATGTTACATTTCTATTCACTAACATCCCTGTGGAGGAAGTCATCAACATTTTAGGAAGTTTGCTCCCATAAGACATTACTTCTCTGTTCCGTCATTGTTTAACATCAAACTTTTTCTTATGGAATAAAACCATATATCAGCAATTGACTGGCCTTACAATGGGTAGCCCCCCCCTCTCTCCATCTTGTGCTGATCTCACCTTATGGAGGATTTTGAAAGTAAAATCTTAACTCAAACAAACCCTAAACCCACAGTATGGTGGCGATACGTGGACGATATCTTTATCGTTTGGAACCACACAAAAAAGGACCTGTTCGACTTTCTTAACAAAATCAACTCTATACCACACAATCCAATGCACTCTAGAACTTGAGAAAAAGATAACCAATTACATTTCTGGACACTTTAATTAAGAAGCTTCGAATGTTAGTATCAACCTCTCAGTTTACCGCAAACCTACCAATACAGGACGTTATTTACATTTCTTCCTGCCACCACATTTCTCAGAAACTTAGTATTGTACACAAGTTGAAGAACCATGTCTCTCTCCTTACAACAGATCAACAAGACCTCCAGGAAGAACTATCCCTGATATCCACCAACCTTACCATGAATGGAATTCCTCGAAGACTCGTCCACAAGATACTTTTCTCTGAACTCCGACAAAGACAACAAGATGATATGCGTTATATTTCTACCATCGTCATTCCATACTTAGGGACAGTTTCCAATAAGATTCCTAGACTCCTTAGACCACATAAAATAAGAGTGGCCTTTAAACCCACAGAAACGATTAGACAATTCTTAAGATCTCCAAATATGCTGGAATTTATAACATGCCCTGCTCGTGCGGCTTGAATTATATCGGCCAAACTTCAAGGAGCCTTGAAATTAGGCAACAAGAACATATAGCTGACGTCAATAATAACAGAGAAGAAAATTCGGGGTTAGCTTTTCATTTCTCAAGAACGAACGATACCATAGAGTGGGATAGAAGCACAATTCCTTACATGGAGGAGAACTTCCACTCCCGAATTTTTAAGGAGGCCACAACAGTTGCCCGCTGTATACAAAACCTTAACAGGAACCAAGGACTAATCTTGCCCGTGATCTGGAAGACCCTTATCAGATCCTTCAACTCGCCAGAACTGAATTATAGTGCCAACTATAGAACGTTCCTAAATAACAACAAGTGATATCATGCACGCTCTATGCATGTATTGTACGCACTGTGTTCTTTGTTTAATATAATTGGAATCGGCTGGTTATTGTTTGTAACAGTTTTTTACTTTTTAGTGCCTTACATCAGTTATGTACCCTGAAGATGCTAACAGCCTTAGTTGGTATAACATAATTGTTTATTATATGCACTTGATCAATATAATCCCATTAAAAGTCTTTCTAATTTCTTTCCTATTCATATACATTTATTCTGCTGACTTCCTACCCTACCGGCTTTACAAATTCTGTTGTCTATTTCCATATTCAATTTGCAATTTTCACTAAATATTGTGCCAAAATAGCTGAAATGTTTTACTTGTTCTAGAGGTTCACTATTCAGGATACAGTTCATAATTTCAATGTTTCTGCCTGTTTTCATTGTCTATGTCTTTTTATACTAAAATTATTACAAGAGTTATTCAATTTAGTGAGGAATCTTCCAGACTTGTGTTGGATTTATGCAGAAGTATAAAATTGGTGATTAACATCACTAATTTTAATAGCAGATTTACTACCACTTTCTTTCATGGTGCGATCCATATGAATAGGAGTGGAGATAAAGTGTCCCTTCTCGCACACCTGATTTTACATCAAACCATCTTCCTGTATCTTCTTCAATTCTAATTGCTGACTTACACCTTAAATAGAGACTATGTATCCTTAAGGTTACACGGTGGGCAGCATTCATGGTTAAGAATTTAGGGGAACTCAACACACGTGTTAAAATAATTACTTTGCTTAATATCAGGAAAGTAATATTTGACGTTTCGACCTCTGTATGAGGTCATCATCAGAAAAATACATATGTATAAGAAACATGCTACTGCACTTCACTATGCCCGCGTTAATCATTGTGCACGCGCTCCCAGAATTTATGACCTGCCAAAAATACACAAGCACACCCGTACGTCCGATAGCTGAAGGAATCGACAGCCCTAATTATCACTTAGCCAAGATTGGCGGCCACATTCAAGGAGTCGGTAGGTCATTCCCCCTCCTACGTAAAAAATACACATTTTATAAACAAAATTATGAACATTACACTCAACAACCAAGATTTATTAGTCAGCTTTGACATAACTGTCCTTTTCACCAATGTCCCGATCAATGATATTATTATTCTCCTACAGAACATATTTCCGCCCGACATTCACTACCCTCTTTGCCCTCATACTCTGCTCCGGGTATTTCGTGTGGCAAAACTACAAAAAGAAGATACTGTCATGGGCTCACCACTCCCCCCTCCTCCAATAGCTCAAAGTCTTCTATATGAAAACATGGAAGACTTTGAGCAACGAGTTCTAGATTCGGCCAGCCCAAAGTCTGGCTCAGATATGTCGATGATATTTTCGCCATTTGGTCCGAAAACATTAAATACCTTAGCCACCTGAACAAACAAGACAAACGTATCCAATTCACCATTGAAATCGAAGACAACAGCTCTCTTCGTTTCCTAGACACACTTATCACACGTTTTCCATCAAGCTAGCTCTCCTCGGTCTACCGCAAACCTACACACACACACACACACACACACACACACACACACACACACACACACACACACACACACACACACACAGGCCAGTACATACACAAAAATTCATACCAGCACCCAGCACGAAAACTAGGAATCATAAGCACCCTCAAACACAGAGCACTAGCCATTTGCTCGAATGAACAAGCTCTGAACCAAGAATTCGAAATCATTAACAATACATTTGTAAAAAATGGCTATAATAAAAGAAAAACAGTTCACAAGATCCTCCATAAAAATACCACTAAAAACAAAAAAGATTATAAGAATGCCATAGCTATACCATATATTAGAGGCATTTCAGAAAAAATAGAACACTACATAAATACAACATCAAGACTACCTTCAAACCCCCGACAAAATTAAGAAATTTACTCAGTTCTTCCAAAGATCCTCTTCAACACCTGGCCCACCCAGCGATTTACAAAATCCAATGTACATGTAACCTACCCTACATAGGGGAAATAGGATGCATTATCATAATCAGAAAAGACGAACACAAACGACACGTTAAATACATCCATTATGAAAAAACAGGCTTATCAGACCATGTACTGCAAACATACCATAGAATTGATTGGAAAGGCACCAAGTCCCAACACTGCACCAAAACCTGGTTTGAGAGAAAATTTAAAGAAGCCTGTGAAGTTCTAAAACACAATCCAAAACTGAAGAAAAATGATGGACTAATCATTTCAAGAATGTGGAGGACCCATCTGCAACCCTTATAGCTACCGGAACAAGCCCAGATGGAAATCTCAATACGAGAGGACTTTAGAAATGTTTAATGTAGTTCTGTTTTTAGTTTATTTTGATATTTACTTTAAAATATATATATATATATATTATTTATTTATTTATTTTTAATATTATTAATTTTTTTTGGTTTCCCACTAGAGGTCAGGCTAAATAAAAGATTAATAAGCAGCTTAGATTAATTTTACCTTGTAAAGTGCAGCAACGTGTAGCATATTTCTTATACATATGTATTTTTCTGATGATGACCTCATTACAGAGTCGAAACGTCAAATGTTACTTTCCCAATATTCAGTAAAGTAATTATTGACTATGTATGCGTGATATGATATTCCATTTACATCTTATAACTGTAGCATTTTGAAGAGCTTTCCTCTTGAAACATATGCCTTTACCAGATCAATAAAACTTAAATAAAAATCCTTGTTACATTCCCAAGATTTCTCAACTATTTGTAAAGAGAATATCTGATCTTGACAATCTCTATCTGACCCGAATCCAGCTTATTCTTCACCAAGCTTCCCTGCCACAATTTTTCTTAGAGATTTCTCAAGTACAGTTGCATAAATCTTGCCAGGAACACTTTAATCTCTGTAATTCTCACATTCAGTTTTATTTCCCCTTTTATAGATGAGTACTGAGGTATTTGCTCCAATCTTCTGAAATTCGACCCTCTGACCAGGCACTCTGAATTATGCAATGCATCCACTTTAAAACTTTTATACCTCCATGCTTAAACATTTCTGGCCGAATTTCATCTACTCCAGCTTTCTTTCCGCATTTAAGATTTTTGATTACTTTTTCTACTTCAATTATGGATATATATATCCCTGACTATATTCCTGTTGCGAGTTTTCTACCATTATCCTGAAACTGCTGGTATCATTTAGCAGTCTCTCAAAGTAATTATTCCAGACCTCTAGAATATCGTTATCTTCAGTTTTCATGTCACCTTTATCATCTCTTATTCCTTTTACAGTACTTATTTCTAAGCTTTTTCAATAGCCTCCAGAATATTTTGCCAAATTCCTGATATTTTTGTTCTGTATTCTTACCAAATCATCCCATGACTTTTGTTTAACTAGTTTTACACAGTGCTTCGTTTTCTTACATTTTTCTCTGTATTCTATAAGAGCACAAGCTGACTTATTTGCCAGGAACTTTTGATATGCTTTCTTCTTTTCCTTCACTGCCTCTAACTTCCTGTGTTTAACCATGGAGTTCGGATTTTTCTGTCCTTACAGACAACCTTACCACATGCCTCTCTGGCTGAATCAGTCAATGTTTTCTTCGGGTTTGCCATCGAATCTCCAAGGTTTGGTTCTCGAGAGTTTTCACAAACTCTTTTATTTTTTTCTTCACTGATGTTTGTGTATATGAGGCTACAGCTCACCTCTGATGTTCGTTTTAACACTGTTTTACACACTCTTCTTTTCATTATGAAATTCAGTTTTATCCTACGCACCACGGCGCTTGGCCGCACGAAGGAAGACTTGGTTTCAAGTCTAGTTGGCGACTAGAGGAAATTTTTCTAAGCCTTTTTTCGACCGGTTCCGGAGTTAGTCGATCTCTGGCACGGGTAAGCGGGTTTTTCGTCCCGTAAACTCAAGAAAATCGACCGTAGAACCCACATTATTTTTTCAGACATTAAATATATTGTCTTAGGGTTAGGGACCACGAGATGGCGGCACATTTGAGCCGTCTCTCTTCACTGTGTACCATTTAATTAGTGATAGCCTTGGGCCATCTATCTCTGATTGGTACCAGTGGAGATTAAACTGCCCACTCAGTCTCCAAAAAGTTAGATAGGGCTAAATGGCCTCGCCTACTCCCGTATACGGGAATAAAAAGGCGTTAGCTGTTCTTTTTTTTTTTTTTTTTTTTTTTTATCCTACTCAAAACGAAATAGTGATCACCTCCTATTTCAAATCCTCTATATACTCTTGTGTCCTGAACCAGTGGAAAACCATCGCTATCAACTATAAATAGTCAATGAGACATTGCTTATTTCTTACATCTTCTTATCCATGTAAATTTCTGCACATTTTTATGTTGGAACATGGTGTTAGTAATAACTAATCCGCCGACTCGGGGGTATGTGGCGCCCCTAAGCCAGTTTTATCACCGCATTCTAAGACAAGACAGGCATAATAAAATTCTTTATTGTTAAAAGCAGTTTATAGTTATTGCCAAAAAAACTTTTTGTACTATTACTTTACACTGTACTATTACTTCGACTAATACTATTACTTTTTTTATGATGTTTGCGTCCTAAGTCGGTGCCTAAGCCTAGAGTCGGCCCTGAACTATTCATGTCATGAACAGAAATCCAGCAGACATTTAACATTATTATTAGCGTTACTCGTTTCTCCCAAGTTTCCCAAAACATTTCTATGATTGGTAATCATTTCTACTCTGCTGTTTAGATCACCAACAAGGACCAACTTTTCCTTTTTCATTGATTGACTCAGCAGCCCTCTCTAATGCTTCAAACAATTCCTCCGTTTCTTAATTGATAGAACCTTCTGTTTGACTATAAGCACAAATAAATCTCATTATCCAGTTCCCCATTCTGATATTTGCCTACATCACTCTGCTTGATGCTGCCTGCCATTCAAGAAGATTATCCTCATATTTAGTGTTGAATACTATGACTACCCCCTCTTTTCCTGATTGCCATTGCCTGAATAATAATATGCATCACTGAAACAAAGAAGGTTTCAGTGATGCCTATTATGTCGATCTGGTACATATCCAATTCTTCTGCTAGTTCTATTTCCTTTCCATTGATGCTTCCTATGTTGATAGTACCTTCAGAAATATGAGGTTTGTTAACATATTGAATACATATAAAAGCAGAATAAATATCAAAACATTAATGAACGTTAATAGCTCGCTGTTAAAAAAGATAGTTGACAGTGGTAATACTCAAATAGCTTTCATAGCGGTGGAAAAAAAATTTTTATCCACCGTGAAATATGTGATGCGCTCATTTTATCCGTGTCGTATGTATGTGTCTGTATAGAGCTTTAATCCAAAAATGCATTAATTTAGTAACCTTGAAATGAATAAAGAGAAAAATGTAAAATGTTTGTAAATTAGGTACGCTGCTACATAAAGTTTCGTAACCATCGACATAGCTGATAAAATTAAATTTGATTAACTAATTAATCGTAGTCGGAAGTCTAAATAAATTTATATTTCGATTTGTTTATAAAGCAGCAGCATTTTATTTTCGAATTTTTATGTTAATCTGCCGCATTTCTGGAGAAAAAAAAATCAGAACTTTTCAGAAAATACATTCACTTCTTTGTTCAAAATTGGCAGTTTGTACTATGTTTAATTCATCAAATACTTGTTTTTTTTTTTTTGTCTTTAAAAAGAGATAGAACAGAATGTTCACCCACAAAGCTTTGAAAGTATTTTTAAAAAGTTATTTCTATGTTAATTTAATTTCTTAATAATTCTTCAGTTTTGACCATTTTCTTCCAGCACAGTGTTTCGATCCAACGCTTGTCCTTAAGACTTTTGTGAACCCTTCTGCCCATTCATATCTACCAAAAAATTGCTACAGCCAATGTTAAAAATCCTAATCTCCATAGTAACAGGCTCCTGAACTTGAAGTAACTTGAGGTCACAGGGAGGAGCCGGGACGCTAGTTGCATGAGTGCTCACAGGCGAGATAAGGTTACACTGACTACGCGTGTACATCCTGGCTCGGTAGCCACAGGTGAACTAAGGTTACAGCTACTGCGTATTGTCAAGCTTGAATGGTTTACAAAAGGCGTTATTCTGTAGTGCTGCTGTTTCTTCACAATAAGAGCCGACACATCGATGTTCCCTGTATTAGTTGAATCGTCGGGATTAAAAGTCGAGGCACTGTCACGACATCCGAAAAATATATGCTAGGATTTCAAAGCCCTGTATGAAGAAGTGACGTGACTTGAATTATCATTATCATATTTGAAACATTATTCATGTATTTGTAGTCTACAGCACGCAGGAAACATAAACGCCATATTTCAAATAAAAATTTATTAAAATAAAACGTGCAATTTTAATTTTTATCCCCCCCTCCTATTTATCAAAACATCAAAGTTGATTTCCCCTACCCAGAGTGTAGCTAAGTTTTGGAGAAGTTGGTTAGTAGTAGGTTTTGGATTTTGAGGGAGGGAGGATCTTGTTTTAAGTTACATTTTATAATAAGGTGATAAGCAGTGGATAAGACAGACACAAATTCTAATGCATGGGTAAGATGCAGTCCTGTTAGTAAATTACTAAACAAATTTTACTGAACAGGAATATTTGTTATATTCCTGCAGTTATATTTTTTCATGGGTCATGACAGTGACTAAATCAAATATTATAGTGAGTTATGGACGTAGCTTAATAATATTCAATTTTGATTAATAGTAAGCATAGAAATGCAAGTATTTGCAGAGAATGCATGGACCATAGACTGAACACTATGTGAAAGAGATTGAGTGAACTAATCATTAATCAACCTAATTGCCCTTTTTATGTCAAGTATTTTTAGCAAGCAGGGACACTGCACCAAATATGAGAACAGTGTTGAGTGGTTCGATGAATTTGTGATTTGTATAAAGTGAATAGTTGTTTGGACGTTGAGTGAAAGAGAAAACCTAATTTCTTGGTTGCTGAAAAGGCAATATTTGTAATATGTTTATGCCAAGAAAGAGTGAATCGTAGAGCTATCTAGAGATCTGTTGTTGTTCCAAGAAGCTGCAAGTGAATTGCAAGACATACCATTCGATAGATGCTTGCTTAATTGATCGACATTGGGTCAAATCTACATTTAGTAATCATGTATTTGTTAAAGGGTTTCCAGATAGCATAGAATTTGTGTGGTAATGGTTTTCCTCTGGTACTTTATTATTATTATTACGTGACTTCCAAGGAGTCCAAAACTCATCAAGGGAGGGCATCCGCTCTCAGTCTCCACCACACAATTCACCAACTACAGTGAACCGCATGATCTACACCAATGCTGTCTACTGTCTACCACCACTAATATTTTCACAGACAATCACAAACATTTATGCCCACAGCAGGATTTGAACCTGCAGCCTTTTGGCTGGAGAGCAGACACGCTAACCATTTGGACAACCGGGCTAGCTTTTAGAAAGAATTCAATGAGAGAAACTGAAAGGTATTCTGATGGGAAAAGACTTGTCACACCTTAGAAAGGTGTTGAATAAGGCTTTATTTCCAGTCATCAAAATAGAAAATAAAAACTTCTGGGTTTAGCTCTGGACACTGCAATTATGTAATCTCTCTTGACTATCTCTAGAAACATGTTTCTTGTGATTTTTACATGGCTGAAGGTCGATTGATAAATTCAGCCTAGATCATATTAAAATAAAGAGGAGGACTAAATTTTGAAAAGATAATTTTTTATGTTGCTTGCATTCCCATAAGTATGTCAGAGCAGTTGGACAAAAAATGAAGGATGGATTTAGATGGGTCATGTTCATCATACATCTTTCTATAGGTTCCATCTCATCGAACTGATTTCAACCAACTGATTTTAAGATTTTAGGATTTTAAGCAGTTGCATTACAGTTGCATCTGTAATGCAACTGCTTAAAATCCTAAAAAATTTCAGCTGTTACACTAAAATGAAGGAGAGAATTTTACAGAATGATCACTTCCTCCAAAAATGCCCCTGTGTAACTTTATACAACTCATTTCGACTGAATTTAGAATTGGATCATTTCGTAAGTTGCTGATGGTCTACTGAGAAATTCAGCCTAATTTGGAAAAAAAAAAAAGGTAAAGGATAGTCTTAGTCTTGCAGATACCTCTTTTGATTGCACTGTTCAACCAGTTTTTTTTACATTTTATTTCTCAACTGTTTTGATTACTTCATTTAAAACATCTCATACACAAAAAGTGAACTAAGTAATGAAAAAACAGGATTGACAGAAATTTGGAAGTGAATACTGACTTTACATTATTTTAAGTGAGTGTACTCTGAAATTTGAACAGTACCAAATACAGCAACAACTGCTTTCTTATTACTTGAATCACATTTTATATATGATATGTATATATTTATACATTAGTACACTAATAGGATACAGACATGCTAGTGGCCTTTCTTTGGCTGTTTCTCCAGATGATTGATCTTTGGTATAGACAGGTAGGGTTTTTCTTCCCAGAAAGTTGGAGTTTGAACCCCACATCTCAAAAAGCAAACATGCAAAACTTGCCCTACAATGATAATATGAGTGTTAGGGTTTAGGGCCATGAAATGGCAGCAGTTGTCTGTTGTTCTCTCTCTCTCTCTCCCCCCTCAAAAGCTTTTGTTCATTGATAGCTTGTGCTCACTATCATTGAATGCTGAAGGATGGAGATTGGCCAACTACCTGTCTTCAGAAGTTAGGGCCAAAGATTCTCTGCCTACTCCATTTAGGAAATAAAAGGTGTTAAAGGAATCATTTATCTATAAAATAATGGCAGTGACTGCTTTCAGTAGAAGAATCATTTGGTCAAAATTCAACATAATGATTCCAGTTTTAAGTAGAACATTATCAGTCAGCCACTTTTATTCAGCAGAATGAAGCTATCCAAATTTCAAAGGTCAAAGTCTAATTAATAAAAAAGAAATATTAATAATAATAAAATTAGAGTACTTGAAAATAGCTTTGGGTTGCTTACTTCCTGAGGAGTAGAGAGGTTCTACTCACTGGCAGGTTTTAGCCAGCCACTGGATGGAACCACCACTGAACCTCCTGTCCTGGTATCGGTAATGACCTTTCCCATAATCCATAGGATGATACTTGTCTATAAGGATATGTGCCTTCAGTTATGGGATACTAAGGCAGTCGATGTGAAGTCATTAGCCTCTATATACAAGTAGCCCTGTCATGAAGTTAGTTATGTGCAAAACTTTGTTTGCTTACACTTGCATAAAGGATGAAACCAAGAATATAATTTCGTGGCATCTTTAATTGGTAGTATTACCACGTGAAAAAACTTTCAACGTAGATGTTGCTCTGTTGAAAATTTGTAATATTTTATGGTCCTTTCAGGTTTTAATGGAAATCGCATCCTTTGCAGACACTTCAAGTCTCATCATTCAGCTGATTTCAATTAAATGGAATATACTTCTTTCTTATTGCTGGAGGCCACTTGGGAAATTCAGCCTGATTGAACTAAAATAACCTGGGAGACATGGGGTGAGAGAGATTGTCTAAACACCTCTACAACTCACATCGTTCAACCAGTTTTGTCCACTGAAATACAGTTATTTCTTATGTTGCTTCAAGTCACTTTACAGTTTCAGACATTATTCAACCTTGGCAATTCATTCCAATTATTCATCAAATGTTTTACCTACTTCTTAAAAAAATAAAAATTAAAAAAAAGTCAGATACTGAAGAAACAGAAAGTTGGCCATGATTTAAAAGGAGGAGAGGGATTACTTTGCTGACCTTGTTGTTTTAATTTGTGAGAATATAAATTTCCCTTCTGAAATTCGAGCAATACTATTAACAGCAAAAATACTCTAATAAAAATAATGCCAGCCAAGTTGCTGCTTCAGAACTGTAGCCAACCTCCTTCCTCAGTACTACATTTACTTTTTTACACAATGAAATGTTTATCAGTGAGATATATGTACATTTGTATTCAAGTAGCAACACTTTTCCTCCTTACTGTATTCTCTTCATCGAAGGATTGGTAGTTATTTATTCATTTTTAATGACAATTATTGCCTTATAGTACTTAGTAAAATATTTAATGGAATTAAAAGTAGTTGTTACTATTTCAGAACTGTTTACCAGAATTAAATGAAAATGTTGATATTTAAATACTGTTTATTAATTTGGATACTCTGCTTCTTGGTGACTTAAAATGTAGTTAAAACAGGTGAGAATAATAGTTCTCTGTTTAACAAGCACACACAAACCAAGAAAAACATACTGTATATAGTACGTATATAGAGGCTTGCAACAGCACAAGTCCCAAAGGAGTGGAAGGAAGGTAAAATTGTTCCACTTCACAAAGGTGGTGAAAAGCAAAGACTTATCTATATAGATAAAGAGTTCAAGGTTATATTGTGAGTGGTTGTAATTTAGCACTCGTGTAAATTTGGTGATTTTTATCTGTTTTATTATGATTTTTCATTAGAAAATTAGTATTTTATAGTGCATTAGTATAGATTTTCTTGTTTTTAGAGTATATAGTATTTATAACATTCTTATTGTGATATTGTTGGCATGGCAGCAAGACCATGTTGTCCAGCAATTTGAATTTGTGGGATTTTATTCAGTGCAATGTGTGTATGTGTGAAATCTATTCTTCAAGAAAATGTGGAAGGAAATTGAAACTGGAGAGAGAGTATGTATTAGGTGTTTCAAAAGTGAGTGTCTGTTAGGTGATGAGAACACAGCAAATACCGATGGTAAGATTGAAAATTATGTTATTAATGTCGAACGTGCAACTGTGGAAATAGAGGAGAATGAAATGGACATTAATAAAGAAATAGCATGCTTATGTTATCCTTCATAGGGTAAAGTGCGAAAATGAACAATCGTAGAAGGTGCAAAAGATTAGCAGGACTGAAACTAACTAAGTCTCAGAGATCCCAATAATCTACAGACAGGCTGATGCTATTAGCACCACCAATTCATCTCCTTTATTCCGGATACTCCTGTCATTAGTATAAAGAATAAAAAGGTTACTGTTTCTATATCTATCATTATCCCCTCCAGACTCCACTGGACTCAGCGTTACCTGATGTATTTCCCCTTCTCACAAGCACCTATTTCCACAAGAGGCCACCTCTGCTATCATCCACCCTGATAACTCTCATTTGCATGCATAGCATAGACACACAGACTCATTCAGAGAACAGCAATCTCTTCAGATGCCTACGTCTTTCCTCATTTAATTGCAAGCAGTCTCTCGAATACATTCCTTTCTATTCTCAAATGCCCTCCAAGCATCCATGTATTTCAAGCCTTTCTTTTAATGCATTCTGACTATCATGCTATTCATTATTAATGCTCTTCTACTCACCTCGTCATTAACATACCTGGGCAACACACACACACTATCTTCCCTCTCTGAGTTTTTTTCTGTACAACCTCAAGCATGAATCTCAGATCTCTTGCCACCTGATTCACACTGTCTCACAATCATCTCATCCACCCTTTCACCCCACTTAATTGTCATAGCCACACTTGCTATCATTTCTACAGGCAAACACTCCTCTGGCATCCTATCTTGCACATCACGGATCAACGAGTCTCCATACATCACACCACTTACCATTCTATTCCTGGACTGCTCACCTGCATCCTTCACTCTCTCTCTCCTCTAATACTTTCTTTGTTCCCCTACTTTCCTGGCATCTCGCTATCCCTGGTTCCAGCACTACCTGGCATTCTTCTCATTCCCTCTCTTCTACCGTTTCTATTCTCTCCTCTTCTATCATTCCTATAAAACTCTCTCTCATTCCTACTCTGATTTGCCTTTCATTCATCTCTTCCATTCACTTAATCTCATCTTTCACATTTCTCAACTCATTTCCAAGACATCCCAGCTCCTCATTCAGCACATCTCTCTCTCTCTCTCTCTTCAAGCTATCTATTCTTGCATAGAATAGATAGCTTGAATAGAGAGAGAGAGAGATGCTCACCATTCATCCTCCCAACTAAGACCATCTCTGAAAACTTCATAATGATTCATACTTTCCATGCTTCCCACTTTTATTTTTTTCATTTTTATTTTGCTCATTATCCTCACCCTCTATTACACTACTCGTCTCTCTAGGTTGATCTTCTCCTGCCTCTGACACAATGTTGCTGAGGTCTGTGATGCTAATCTCTAACTCACAAAGTTCTTCTCATTTCAAACATTTTCCCTACATACGAGGATGGTCTGAAAAGTTCTCGGCCTCAACCATAGATGGCAACACTATCGGCAAGATTTTTTTTTTCTAAGTTGGTACATTTGTCATAAGCACCCATGTGAAATTGCAAGTCATCCCATAATGATATTTCCGGATGTATCATTTATGTTCGCTGATGCGGATATTCACAGTTCTTCCTGTTTGATCGTAGTAGGCTTGATTGCATGAGCAGGGTAGTAGGCAATCAAGCCTACTACGGTCAAACAGGAAGAACTGTGAATATCCGCATCAGCAAACATAAACGATACGTCCGGAAATATCATTATGGGAAGTCGGGCCTAGCAGACCATGCTCTGGATACCCCTACACACAGGATCAGCTGGAAAAACACAAAAGTACTACACAGAAACCCATATAAATCAGAGAGATTGTTCTTAGAGGCGACAGAAGCCCTAAAACACACTCCAAATCTCAACAAATATGGCTGTATTAACTTGCCGAAGATCTGGGAGACAGTCATATTAAGAAAAAACTAGCACTTTTCTAGGACTCTAGTAATATATGATAGCGGGTTTTTTTTTTTTTTTTTTTTTTTCAGATAGAGGGCGCCAAAATCAGGACTCTAGTCTTTGTGTTGCTGCTACAATTTTGTTGAAATACACCATGTTGTTTTAGTCTCGCGTATTGTGACAAACAGTGTTTTTGTGCTCTGAAGATGCTGGTTATAATACCAGCGAAATATCAGCATCAAGTTAATAAATTAATTATTTACTTAGTTTCTGTGTTCTATTATACCGTTAAAATAATAAACAACATGTTCGATGAACACATAAGTCTGTCCACACATTTGTTTTTTCATTGTTAGGCCGAGAACTTATCAGACCACCCTCGTATATATACACACATATAGGTTGGCCCATATATATATATATGTGTGTGTATGGGTCACCGTGTGTGTGTGCACACGCACGCGCACACACACACACACACACAGTGTTACCCATAAGCATGAAACATGCTGTAGAAAAGGCCCATCTTTGTGAGGCAGCTGCATAAGTTTTTTGACATCACCAGATTTTTTTTATTAGTTATGAAAAACCACATCACATAAATACCTTCCATTTTTTGCTTCACAAAGATGAGGCCATTTCTATGGAATGTTCATGACTTATGGTGGACCACCCTGTTTAAGCAGCAAAAAGGTGTATCACATATTTTATCTCTGGATTAGAGATAGATGTTGAAAGTTTTTTCAGTTAGTTGCAAATTTAGTTAATTGCTAAGAAATAATATTATTGTTTTATCTTTTATCCAAGTGTAAGCAAACGGGATGCAAAGGCAATTAATGTGAATTCATTAGCCTCCATATACCAGTGGCTTAGTCGTGAATGTTCTTCACAATCCTGGCTCCTGCTGACATGACGTTTATTGGGGCTGTGCTGCTGGATGCTTTTCCCTGAAATATGAGTTGTTCTGCTCAGTGATAAGGTGATCTGTCTCTGATTAGAGCTACCACTGAGTAATGAGTTAAATGATCCTTCAAATCACTCATTGATTGAGGGATTGCCTGAGTTTTTGGAGAAGGTCTGTACTTAAACTGTCTGCTTGTTGGTGGGTTTTTGCTAACTGCATTTGTTTAAGTTATATTTTTCACTGTGTATTATTGTTATTATTATATTATAATGGACTTCCATGTAATCACAAGACTCATTGCGGGAGGCCCATCTTAGACAACTCAGAGTCTATCATACCATTCCTTAAACCTGTTTACTATCTACACATACATTTCAACTCTGTTAGGCAATAAATTCCATAGTTCAACCACCCTGAATGCAAAAAAAGCTACTATATTCCTCACAACAGTTTATATGTTTCAATCTTGTCCCACCCAGTAAACCCTGCAGTTTACATGCCTTCAGTCTTTCTTCATAACTAACAATGTAAAGTCTTGATATCATTTTGGTTAACTACTGCTGTACCCTCTGCAAGATTAATTTATCCTCTTATATACATACATAATGTATCCTCTTAAAATCCCAATGACCTGATCTTGGTGCAGTAGTCCAGGTGTGATCTGATCAGGGCTTTATACAATGAATCAGTACTCTTTAATCTCTATTGATAAAAGTCCTTAGTATTGCAGCAATTCTCTTGGTTCACCACCTTCACAATATGTTCCCTAAACTTCAGATTTTTATCTACTATCATCCCAAGATCCCCTGATTCAACCACTTCCTGTAGTATACAGCTCCACAAATAAAATATAGTCTCCCATCAGTGGATCCCTGCATTCAGTCCATGTATGAAATTGATATCCTCATTCATTTGCCCATCTGTCCAGCTTATTTAAATCATCCTGAAGGGCTGATACGTTTTTGCTGTTATTAATAACCCTTCAAAGCTTCACATCATCATCTGCAAATAACTGAATATTTCTCTGCAACCCAGTGAAAATATCATTGACATAAAGGTTAAAAAACAAGGGGCCCTGCTTGTGATCTTCCTCTTCCTTGATACTGCTCTCCATTCATGACTCTCTGATATCTATTTATACCAATTTCCAATCCAATCCACTAACTTGATATCTCATCTTCCTCACACACAACATGTTGCAACTTAAATACCAACTTCTCAAGTGGCACTTTATCAAATGCCTTTGCAACATCCAAAAAAAAAAAAAAAAAAAAAAAATGGTAGTATATGCCTTCCCTTCATCAAATGCTTAACCAAAGTACATTAATCCTTATATGGTCTGATCAAAGTCTTGTAAAGTGGAATGGAACAATAGCATCCTTTCTATGCATAAGTGTCCTCTGTATCATTTTCATAATCTTCTGTATTGTCATCACAATCTTAGCAATGCATCACCAAAATTTTAGATCCTTGTCTACCATCCTCCCCCAGATCCCTTATCTCTTCCACCTACTCTAAGATAGCTTCACCAATTGTATACTCTGCCTCCCATATTTGCTTTCCAAATTTTAAAACCTTACACATTTTGCAACATTGAACTGGTAACCCCACTTACTTTCTCATCATGCGAGTCTATTCAAGTCTATTCAATTCCGCTTGCAAAACTGTAGTGTCTGTTCCCTGGGATACACCACTAGTGACTTTCCTTTTCTGGGATTTTTCTTCCTCACACACAACTTATCAGACAACTGGTCTCCAATCCAGAGCACTGATTGCTATCTAACCCTATCAGTTCCAGTTTAATTACTAGCTTATCCTGTGGCAATCTGGCAAAGGTCTTTGCAAATTCTAAATACAGCACTGTGTATACATCTCCCTTTTTAATGCATTTGTCAGCTTGTTATAATAAGTTAGTAGATTACTAAAACACTATCTTCATTTACTAAACTCATACTGTCCAGACTAACTAACCTCTCACTCCAGATGAACAGATTGGCCTAAAATTCAAAGGTTTATTCTTATCACTTCCCTTATTAAACAGAATGATTTTGTCCTCTTTCTACTCCTTTGGACCTGGCCAAGTGTAAGACTCATATTAAAAAAGGAATATCAGTGTTGTTATCAGCTTCCTAGAACATGATGTCACATTCACAGGGATGAAATATCTTTAGGTACTGCATATTTAATATCTCTTCTATACTACATTGGTTATGTTTCTGCCATCTTCATCAACCAATATCATCCTTTCATAGTAATTTCATTCTTTCTTCTACTGCCTGCATGCTGAAAAAACTCCCTAAGATTTATTTATTTATTTTTGTTTTTTTGTTTTTGACTCATTAGCTAACTGCTTCTCATACTGCAGTTTTGCACCTCTTATTAAATAAGTCACTTTTCTCACCTGCTCTTTGTTTTCTTCATGGAGCTAATTGTTACCACTCATCTTGTGCTGCCTCCATAATGCCTTCTTTTTTTTTCCAGATGACATGGCTCACCTCTTCATACATCCATTTCACACCCTTCTTATTTAACCTCTTGACCTCTGAAATATCTCCATTCCATCCGGTACCTCATTCCATGTAATAGCTGCAAGCCATCTGTTGGTAGTTTGTCATAATCCCCAGCTGCAATCCATTTCTGATTTGTCATAACTACCAGCTTTATAATTCCACGTATATCCTTTTCTCACAGAAGTCCTCATATGGCTGGCCATGTCACTTTCACCACTGGAGGAATAGATTTAACACATTTTAATAACATTCTCTGATGAGATCATTAAATCCCAGATCCTTGATCCTTATCTTCCTTCTGTTATCTACTGCTTAAAGTAGTTGTCTATAAAAAACTTAACAAAGTCATTCTCCTTATTCCAGTCTATTTTATCATAATTATAATCACCCATAGTGATCACTCTTTTCTTATTTTCTAGGCTAATTTGTTAATACATTTCCTTTTTACTGCTCTCAACATTACAAGTGTTACAGCAACACCCAACTAAATATATAATTCTGTCAACCTTTACTTCACACCATACTGTCTCATGTTGAGCCCATTGCACGACTCCTCTGCTACCATGCATAGCACTGCTCCCTCCTGTTTGCTCTGTCTGTCTTCACAAAAAATATCATATCATTCCATCTTTATCCCTGTCAGGATGTCATCCTCTACTAATCATGTCTCACTTATTTTGACAGTTTTGGGGTGAATGAACTTGATTAATATAGCAATTCTGTGTCCCTTATTTCAGATACTTCTAGCATTCGTATATGAATATAATAGCTCATTTCCAATTCTATAACAAGTTCAACTGACATAACTTCTGAGATGTAACTACTGTTTACCTTCCCCTTGCCATTCCTCTTTATGCCCAACAGTCCTACAAATCTCCTCAAATGCTTCCCCCTCCCCACATCTCAGGTCATCTCACTCCTTTCTTGATTACTCACATAGTGTCTTACTATCCAACCTGATTCTCTCACTTCTGGGTTCCTGTCTGTCTCATATTCTCGCCTTCACTTGTATTCCCTTCACTCACCCTACTGACCTTTCCATTCACAAGCTCGCCTACTTAACCTTTGTGCTCCTCCATATCACTTCTTGCTTCTTTACTTCTTCTATTGACTGCAGTCATTTCTCTCCCTTTCAGCAGTCTTTCTGTGTGACTCTCACCAAAATCATTTAAATTCAGCCCATCTCTCTCTCTCTCTCTTATACACTTCCATCTGTCCCTCAAGTTTATCCTACATGTTCACAAACTGTGCTTCTAACATAACACTGCTAATATACCATTTGTAATATCAGCAGCGATGATAGACTGGCTTGGGCAGGAAGTGTAGAGGATTCATATCCGAGAAGGGAGGTTAGTGGGACTTGTTATAGAAACAAAAATGAACTAGTGTGTATGTTTACAAATGCTAGCAGTATTTGAAACAAGGGGAATGAAATTATACTGTTGATAGAATTCATTTGCCCAAAAATTGTTGATATAAGTGAAACATGCTTGAACGAGGATGACATTCTGACAAAAATTGAGATGGAGGATATGTAGTCTTTTGTGAAGACAGAATATCAAAAAATGAGTGCAGGGACAGTGTATGCATTAAGTTGAGGTATGATGAGCTGAGCATGGGAGAGTGGGACCTCTTGCAATAAATCTCTTGACTCCATGTAGGTCTATTGATGATGATGATGATAATAATAATAATAATCTTCACAAACCATCTCAGCTCATCACAGTCATACCTGGACAATACACTGACTACCTTTCCTATCATACCGTTAACCTCAGCAAACTCCCGACATCCATTCAAGCATTTTCATTGTTCCCAACCCAAAATCATTAATGTCTGCTACCATTACAAACTCTATAGCTTACTTATTCCTCATATCCAATGCCTTGATCACTCTGCTCTATTTAAATCACTCTTAATCACCCTAATCCAGGAAAACAAACCTTGTGCACCTGCTCATTTACCACATTTCTATACAGAGCTACTCTTGAATTATTCATTACCTCTTTCACATGGCCATCTTTTGTTCCATTCTTCCTCACTCTTCAATTATTTAATGTGAAGTCGAGGTATGATTAGCTGGGCATGTGAGAGTGGGAAGTCTTGTAATGAATCTCTTGACGACATGGAGGTCTGTTGATGATGATAATAATAATAATAATCTTCACAAACCATCTCAGCTCATCACAGTCATACCTGGACAATAATACACTGACTACCTTTCCTACTATACTGTTTTCTTTGTTATTCTCAGCAACCTCCTGACATCAATTCAAGCATATTCTTTGTTTTCCCAACTAAATCATTAATGCCTGCTACCATTACAAACTCTATTGCTTACTTATTCTTTATATCCAATGCCTTGATCACTCTGCTTTATCTCGATCACTCTATATCCAGGAAAACAAACCTTGTGCACCTGCTCATTTACCACACTTCTGTACAGAGCTACTCTTGAATCATTCATTACTTCTTTTACGTGCCCATATTTTGTTCCATTCTTCCTCACTCTTCACATATTTAATGTGAATTTCATGCTGGTGAGTTTGATTTCATACAAAGTTGGAGCAAGGATGGAAAGGTGAGTGAGCAGGAAGCATTTGATTAAGTAAATTATTATTATTATTATTATTCAGGCCTCCATGGAGTCAAAAGACTCATCGTGGGAAGTCCTTCCTAAGAACAAAAAGTCTGTCAAGACTTATCAAGGGGAGGTTCCCCCTAAGAAACACAAAGTCTATCATACCACTCTTTAAACTCATTGACCGTTCTCGCTCCCACCACTCCATCAGGCAATGCATTCCACGGTTCAACCACCCTCCACGCAAAGAAACCACTCCTTACCCTCTTGCTCACAGTTTCCTTTCGTAACTTCCAGGGATGGCCTCTTGTCATCACTCCTTCCCGCTGTTCAACCAAGCGAAAGAACTCCCCAGTATCAACCCTGTAACCACCTCTCAACAGTTTAAAAGTCTCAATCATATCACCTCTCCTTCTTCTATCCACCAAACTCTGCAGTCCACATTCCCTCAGCCGATCCTCATAACTATGCTTGTACAGTCCTGAAACCATCTTTGTCATCCGTCTTTGTATCCTTTCCACAGTTAATTTATCCCCTTCAAATCCTGGGGACCAAATCTGAGAACAATAGTCCAAGTGTGGTCTGATTAGAGACTTATACAATGGAATGATAACCCTCTTATCTCTGCAGGTCAGTGTCCTTCTCATAATTGCAGCAATCCTCTGTGTTAACTTCACAACCTTTGCAATATGTCCCCTAAACTTCAGGTTTCTATCAATCATCAACCCCAGATCTCTTGTCTCCCCTACTTCCTCCAGTATAACTCCTCCCATAGAGTATGCAGCATCCCATCGATGTTTCCCAAACCTCAAGACCTTACATTTTGCTGCATTAAACTGACACCCCCTATTCATTTGCCCATCTATCTAGCTTATTCAAATCCTCTTGCAGGGCTACCACATCTGCACTATTACTAATAATATTTCCCAGCTTCGCATCATCCGCAAACAACTGAATATCCCCTTGCATTCCACTGGCAATGTCATTGATATAAAGGTTAAACAATATAGGTCCTAGTACTGAGCCCTGTGGGACCCCACTTGTAACCCTCTGCCTCCTTGAAACTGCTCCACCATACACAACTCTCTGATACCTATCAGACAACCAATCTTGAATCCAGTTGACCAATCTGACATCCAGACCCATGTGCTGCAACTTAAATATCAGCTTATCATTTGGTACTCTGTCAGATGTCTTCGCTGAGTCTAAGAAACTTCAGTATATGCCTTTCCCTCATCTCATATTCTTGTAACTTTATTATAAAAGGCTAGCTTATTGCTAAAACAAGAGCGCCCTTTCACAAATCCATGTCGACTCTCACAGATAACATTACCCTCATCTGCCCAATGCTGTATACAGTCCCTCATTACTTTCTCCAAGATCTTAACAACTACTGATAACACACAGACTGGCCTATAATTAGACACTTCCAGTCTGTTACCACCCTTATGCAATGGCACTATCTTACCTTCCTTCCATTCCCTGGGCACCTTTGCCAAAGCCAGACTTTCATTGAAAAGCCACGTTAAAGGTACTGTCAGTTCCCTACCACATCTCTCACGACTCGTGGTGAAATACCATCCAGTCCCACAGCTTTACTGACATCCAGAGTACTCAGTATCTGAAACACACTCTCCTCGTGTACCTCTAAACCTCGAACCAGCCCTATCTCTCTAGCATTAAAACTGACTCCTCTAGGATGAAATACTCCAATAAAGTGTTCATTGAACAATTCCATCCTCTGCATCAGTCACTCTATTCCCATTTTTATCCCACAATATCATTCTTCCACAGTCATTTCTCCTCCTACTGGCCACATAGCTAAAAAATTCCCTAGGATTTTCTTTGGATCTTAGGGCCAATCTCCTCTCATATTCCAGTTTCGCTTTCCTTACCACACTCATCACTCTTCTGGCCTGTGTCTTATATTCTTCATGAATCTGCTCTACACCTATCTCCTTATATCTCTTCCATAGCCTCTTTTTTGCATGCAATTCCTGTTTAATATTGTTTGTAATCCACTTTACTCCAAATTGTGTCCTCTTCTTCACTCATGGTATATAACTTACCATTGCTACTAACAAATATTCTTTCACAATTTCCCAAGCACTTATGATATCCCGTCCTTCCAATTCCTCCCTCCATGAAATTTCTTCAAGTTGACGTCTAAGACTATTATAATCACCTGCATTATAATTCCACATAAGTTCCCGTCTCTTTGATACTCATGCATGTCTATTCATTTTCCAAGTCAAAACCATATGGTCACTCTCTCCAACTGGTGGGAGAGATGTTGACTCAGTTATTATCAACTCTTCTGATGCTATAACCAAATCCAAAACTCTTGAACCTCTTGTTCCCTCTGTTACATGTTGCCTAAGACATTTGTCCCTCAAGAATTCTAGAAATTCCATTCCCCTATTGCTACATACATCTTCCTCTCTCCAATTTATACTACTGTAGTTAAAATCTCCCATAACAATCATTCTTCTTGCACTTGCCAAACTTAGCTGTCTAAACATCTCCTGGTCCTCATCCTTTGTGCTCCTGGATCTGTAGCAACACCCCACTAAATATCCTGTCTTGCCTACCTCTACCTCACACCATACCCTCTCAAAATCATTTGTCTCACTTCCTTCCAAAGCCTCCACTCTTAGAGGACATAAGTCATCACTTATCATAAGCAGTACCCCAACACCACGCTTTCCCCTCCTATCCTGACAAAAAATGCTATACCCAGCGACTTCTATTCCTGTTGTTATATCCCCTTCTGTCAGCCACGTCTCAGTGATCGCAATAATTTTTGGCCAAGCTGATGCTATCTGTGCCACCAATTCCTCTCCCTTATTCCGGATACTCCTGGCATTATAAAGCATATAAATGCCATTGTTCCTATACCGAGCATTATCTCTTCTTGACTCCAATGGGCTCAGTGTTGCCTGACATCGTCTCCCTTCTCCCAAGTATCCATTCCCACAAGAGGCCACCCCTGCTATCATCCTCCCTGGGACACACTGACTCGTTCAGAACAGCGTTCTCTCCAGATGCCTACGTCCTTCCTCATTCAAATGTAAACGGTCTCTCACATACAATTCCTCTCTTTCCTCAAACGCACTCCAAGCATCCACATATACCAGTCCTCTCTTGTCACACATTCTCGCTGTTATGCCATTCAATATCACCTCTCTTCTGCTCAGCTCATCATTATCATACCTAGGCAACACACACACTATTTTCCCTCTCTCTGTCTTCTTCTGTACGGTCTCAAGCAAAAATCTCATATCTCTCATTGCCCGACTTACATTACCACTCAAGTCATTCGTTCCTACCATCACAATCATCTCATCCACCCTTTCACCTCTCTTAATTGCCATAGCCACCCTTTCTATTGTTCTTCCTGGCAAACACTCCTCATGCATCCTATCTTGAACACCATGGATCATTGAGTCGCCATACATTATACCTCTTACTATTCCCTCTCTCCTATTGTTTCCATTCTCTCCTCTTCTTTCATTCCCATAGGTCTCTCTCATTCCCTCTCCTCTACTGCTATTCTCTCTTCTAGCATTCCCATACCTCTCTCTCCTACTGTTTCCATTCTCTCCTCTTCTAGCACTCCCATACATCTCTCTCTCTCATTCCCTCTCTCCTACTGTTTCCATTTTCTCCACTTCTAGCACTTCCATATCCCTCTCTCATTCTGTCTCTCCTACTGTTTCCATCCTCTCGTCTTCTAGCATTCCCATACCTCTCTCTCATTTCATCTCTCCTACCGTTTCCATTCTCTCCTCTTCTAGCACTTCCATATCTCTCTCATTCCGTCTCTCCTACTGTTTCCATTCTCTTGTCTGCTAGCATTCCCATACCTCTCTCTCTCATTCCCTCTCTTCTACTGTTTCCATTCTCTCTTCTTCTAGCTCCCCCCCATGCCTCTCACTCATACTCCCTAAATTCCCTCTCTCTCCTACTCTGATTCGCCTTGCATTTATCTCTTCCATTCTCCTAATCTTATCTTTCATACTTCTGCTCCCATTCACAATTCACTCACATTCTCATTCCACCTCCTCTTTCAACTCATCTATCTCCCTTTGCAGGACAGTCACTCTTAATCAAAATTCACTCTCCCAAAAAAACCATCTCCTAAACTTTCACAGTCACTCACACCTTCCACACTATCAACTATTATTTTCTTATTTATATATATCTTTTTTTCATTTTCTCCTATCACACTACTTGTCTTCCTACATTCATTTCCCGTTCCTGGAGCAACAAAGTCGGATATCAATATTTCTAATGCACTTTTATCCTCCAACTGCCTGCATTTTGCGCACATACGCTCTCCACTCTCTTTCACAACCCACATATCTAATTCCCGAGACGCATACATGCCGCAAGTACTGCATGCCACAAAGTCCCTTATGATAT
The DNA here is from genome assembly GCF_054136105.1 of Typopeltis vanoorti. Classification (NCBI taxonomy): domain Eukaryota; kingdom Metazoa; phylum Arthropoda; class Arachnida; order Uropygi; family Thelyphonidae; genus Typopeltis; species Typopeltis vanoorti. The sequence goes on along the minus strand of NC_143570.1, from coordinate 100,056,246 downwards.
TGCTTATAATCGAGTTCTTAAATGGCAGAGGACTTGGCGATACGTCACTTGCTACTGCTGCTGAATCCGCCATCATTCCTTACTGCCAAGTAGCGTAATCTTTAATAATTATTCAATTAATAAATTCCGTTAATTAAATAAGAAAAAAAAAGTACAAACAATTACAAGCAAAAAAACATTTAAGTACTAAATATAATTAAATAAATGAAATATAATTAAATACAGTAATGAAAACTTAGCCTCGTTTTGTCTTCCACCGTTATGCATTCGATTCCAACGGTAACCAAAATATATTATATCGCGATAGCAACTAACTTCCAAAAAACAACCACTGAAGTACACTCGTATTCAGAGAAACAATTTAGCGCTTAAAAACATAGAAAAACGGGGGGGAAAACGGACTATTCACTGATTAAAAATCACTTTCTTCTGCACAGCTCGAATTCACCACCACGTGCTATGGCACTAGCGCCACTTTTATGTTAATAAATCAGAACTAGATGCCATATCAACATATTTTTAAGGGAATCTTTGAGAGAGTTAATAGTTCCCTTGATATGCATGTTAATGAGAGCCTGCATCAGGGGATGGGGATCCAAAAGATTGGAAGAACTATAAAACTATTTCTTTTCTTGCATAAAGGTGGGTGGATACTCCAAGAGTGAGGCTTCAAATTACAGGTATTTAGAAATTAACAATACCAAGAAATTATATACTTGGTTTAATCCATTATCCAAGTGTAAGCAAACAAAGTTCGGGCCTGAAGTATCTTTCAGGACTGGGGCAACTCATGGCAAAGGTGGTATGACTTCACATCACTTGTCTTAGTATCCCATAATGCAAAGCACATCTCCTTGCAGACATATATAATGCTATGCATTATAGGAAGGGTCACTACCCAGACTGGTTTTCGACCTTTATTGAGGTCTCATCAGTGGGAGTTAGACCCGGAGGTGAGAGACCCTTCCCATAATGCATAGTATTATACATGTCCACACGGAGATGTGCTTTGCATTATGGAATACTAAGGCAAGTGATGTGAAGTCATACCACCTTTGCCAAGAGTTGCCCCAGTCCTGAAAGATACTTCAGACGCAAACTTTGTTTGCTTACACTCTGATAATGGATTAAACTAAGTACAGTAGGCTCCCCATATCCGCAGGGTTTGGTTCCATCATCTTCCGCGGATAGTAGCAAACCCTATATATACTATGTTTTTTCCTATGCATAAATACCTATGACAAAGTTTAATTTATAAATTTTGCACAGTAAGAGATTAACAACAATAACTAATAATAAAAGAGAACAATTATAACAACATACTGTAATAAAGTTATCTGAATGTGAATGGAATCTTAGCATCTCAGATGTGTATAGCTTTCTCCACCTTTGCAATGAGTTGCCCTGATGTTGGACAATCTCTGCGATCAGCCGAACTGTCTATTACTAAAAGAAAGAGCCATACAGCTTCGTTTTGGCGATGTAAAATTACATAAGCAAAGTGGATATTAGATCCAACATTATTTCAAAGCCAAATGTTTGTAGAGACTATGAAAGTTTCGTAAGTTGACCTTTCTTATGTTAATATCTTCGGACCGTGTTTGACCACAGATAAGTGAAACCGTGGATACGGGAGTCCTACTGTATATAATTTCTTGGTATCTTTAATTTATAATATAACCTGAAATGAAAAACTTTCAACAACTATCTATCTCTAATCCAGAGTATTTTAATAATACGGTGTGACACCTTTTGGCAACTCATATAGGAAATATGACTTCTGCATTACTTCAACCCTGGGATCTCACCTCTGGGTCTGGCTCCCACTGATGAGACCTCAATAAAGGTCTGGATAGTGGCCATTCCCTTAATGCATAGCACTGTACATGTCAGCAAGGAGATGTGCTTTGCATTATGGGATACTAAGGTATTTAGAGTGGTAGTTTGCTGTTGGAGGGGGGATTGCTTGGATTGGATGGAAAACAATTTCCAGTATGTTTGTTACTCTTATTTATTATAGGTTACTCTTGCATATCATAACAGGATAACAGATGTACTGGATAAGGGATATCCATGCACTGTCATAGGTGTAGATTTTGCAGATGCTTTTGATAGACTACCACATAACCAGTTGGCATTTAAATTGTGCAGATGGGACAGATAAATGTTTAGTGAGTTGTCTCTCTCTTTAATAGATAAGTAAGTTGTGTATGGTGAGAAGTGTCTTGAAAGAGGAAAATTACTAGTTTTTGTCTTTCCATTATCATTTATCTTTTGTGCTAATGATATAAGGAGGAGGATATGTAGTTGATTACATATACTGCAAAGCTGAGAAGAGTAATGAATTTGATGACTCTCAAAGAAAATGAATACATTGCATGTATTCATATTTTCTTTTGTGCGAATGACAGATAGTAGGAGGTTTCAAATTTCAAAGATTGGAATCTTGTGTAATCAACTGAAGGGGATTGCAAAAGTATATCATCCAGGTGGTGACATTGCAGAAACGAATAAACCAGTAGATTATACGGGAATTGTGGTTAATGAAGTGGAGGTGAGTAGTCTATTGCATAACCTCAATGTCAATACATCTGTGGGATTGGATGGTATACCAGCTCGTGTTGTACGAGAAGCAGCTAAAGAATTGTCAGTACCCTTGACCATTTTGTTTAATTTGAGTCTCGGGTCTGGGTTAGTCCCGAGCGGGTGGAAAGAGGGGAAAATAGTTCTACTGCATAAAGGTGGTTCCAAGACTGCTGTAGTAAATTACCGACCGATTAGCATATCAGGAATCATTGTCAAGGTCTTAGAGAAAATAATCAAGAGGAAAATACAAGATTGGATAGAAGAAAATGGGATACTGTATCGGGGACAGCATGGTTTTGTGAAGGGTAGGTCATGCCTCAGTAACTTGCTCACGTATTATAACACAGTGACGGCTGAACTGGATAAGGGTAATGGGTTTACGGTGATTCTACTGGACCTTGCCAAGGCCTTTGACAGGATTCCATATGGAATTCTAATCAGTAAATTGCAGCATATGGGAATGGACATAGGGTTGGTGAGATGGATAGGAGGGTGGTTGACGGAGAGATATCAGAGAGTGGTTTACTCAGGAGTAGAGTCCACAAGACGGCCTGTGACTAGTGATGTGCCACAAGGATCTGTTCTTGGACCACTGCTGTTTAATTTGTTCATAAATGATATAGGAAATGATCTGAGAGGAACAGTTCATTTGTTTGCGGATGATGCGAAGTTGGGTAGGGCAATAGTGAATGCAGATGACGTCAAAATTTTGCAGGATGATTTGGATAGATTGGAGGTTTGGGCTAAGGAGAATGGATGTCAGTTTAATGTGGCAAAATGTAAGGTTATGCATTTTGGGGTGAAAAGATTGGCGGCAGTTTACTGCATTGGTGGAACCGTGCTCCAGGAAATTGATGAGGCACGAGATTTAGGAGTGTTGGTAGATAAGGAATTGAAATTTAGGGGACACATTGCAAAAGTGACCAAAACAGCTCATCAAATCACTTGGTTGCTGAAGAATACGATGACAAGCAGAGACAAGCAGGTTATTGTTCCTCTGTATCGAGCCTTGATAAGACCCCATCTAGACTACTGTGCCCAGATTTGGTCACCTAGGTTTCTTCTTGATGGGGAGGAGGTGGAGAGGATCCAGAGGCGAGTGACCAAGATGATAGCAGGTCTGTGGAATGAACCGTATGAGAACAGGTTGAGGATTTGTGGGTTGCAAAAATTGGTTGATAGGCGGAGGAGGGGAGATATGATTGAGACATTCAAATTACTGAAGGGTTTCTATAAAATTAATTCAGAAGATATTTTTGAGAACAGGGCTGGTTGTGGGAGGACTAGGGGACATCCATGGAAACTGGGCAAAAGTGTGGTTAGTAAAGGTGTTAGAGCTGGGTTCTTTACTTTTAGAGTAGTGAATGAGTGGAATGCGCTCCCTGAGTCTGTGGTGGATGCTGTGACAGTGAATGAGTTTAAGGCGAGGTATGATAGATACTGTATGAATGTCAAATAGTTGTGATGAATATGATTTGGGGCCTCCCTCGATGAGTCCAATGACTCCCTGGAGTTGCCCGTAATAATAATAATAATAATAATTAAAGGAAACGGAGGAGATAAGGAACTGGAGGGGATTTAGAACAAAGACCTGCAATTTGGGGTGCCACATTTTGAAAATTGTGAGAATAATACAACAGATTACAGTACTGATAAACACTGATATACAGAAATTGAAAGTTTATTTTTCACTTGGTTAGAATATAATAAATTTAGTTTAATCCTTTATCCAAGTGTGAGCAAACAAAGTTTGCGCCTGAAAGTATCTTCAGGACTGGGGTAAGGTGGTATAACACCAGGGCAACTCCTTGCAAAGGTGGAGCAAGCTATCGACACTCCTATCTCAGTATCTCCCATAATGCAAAACACATCTCCTTGCAGATATGTCTAATGTTATGCATTAAGGGAAGGGCCACTACCCAGACTAGTTTCGACCTTTATTGAGGTCTCTTCGGTGGGAGCCAGGCCCAAGTGGAGATACCAGTCAAAAGCATTAGCAAGGTCATCTCTACCTGTAGGAGTTGCCAATTGGTGTGCCACCTTTTTAATAAATTACTCTGGATTTAGAGGAAGATGTTGAAAGTTTATTTTTCACTTGGTTAGAATATAATAAATTTAGTTTAATCCCTTATCCAAGTGTGAGCAAACAAAGTTTGTGCCTGAAAGTATCTTCAGGACTGGGGTAAGGTGGTACAACACCAGGGCGACTCCTTGCAAAGGTGGAGCAAGCTACCAACACTCCTATCTCAGTATCTCCCATAATGCAAAACACAGGGCTTGAAAGGCCCTTCCCTTAATGCATAACATTATACATATCCGCAAGGAAGGTTGTTTTGCATTATGGGACCTCCCACAATGAGTCTTTTGACTCCATGGAGGCCTGAATAATAATAATAATAATAGATAGTTTTTATACAGCAAAAGTTGTGGCCTAATCATTAATTTAACATGAGTGTTGTTATATTGTTATATTAGAGTTAAGATCCTAGATTACTTACAGTCCTAATTATAATTAACTCTTAGACTAAAAGGTTATGTGGATAGAAAATGTACCATCCATATTCTTGGGATTTTTAGACCACCATTATTGTTAAGATTAGCGTGGTTGATAAGAAATTGACAGGCCTTCTTAAATTCATTTTCACACCATGTTTTGGTGTGATGTAAACAACAGGTGCCTTTTCAGGCAGTTCTATGTAGAGTATTCAGGGCATGATCAGAAAGTCCAGATTTACATTAATGGTAAATCTGGCCTTTCTGATCATGCCCTTTCTACACACTGATGGTGTACTGTCATTTTCAGTATGAAATATCTGTACATTCATTTCATTAAGGTTAATTACTGTGGCTATTGTGTAATTAGTTGTTTATAGTTATGCCACAGGTACCTTTTAAAGATTATCACTTTAGCATACTGTTTGAATGTAATATAGCTTGTCTTGGTATATATATGTGTGTGTATACTCCAGATGATGATGACCTTAATATAAAGGTCCTTTCCTTTAATGTTACACGGTGATCAACATTAATTTCAGACAAATTATGGAGACTACAACCGTGTTAGAAGTAATTACTTTAATTTCCCGACGTTTTGACTTTCATATGAAGGTCATCATCATCATCATCTGGAGTATACACATATATATACAAAGACAAGATATGTTACATTTCAAACAGTGTGCCAAAGATTCAATGATTAATGCATCACCCGTTCTACTGGCCTAACCTCTAGTGGGGAAAAAAAACTACATTAAAGCTATATACTGTTTATAACATTATCAGAGAACAGATTCATGAAGATAGTTTTATTACAATAGTGATGACCTAATTTAACATGAGAGTTGTTATATTAGAGTTAAGATCCTGGATTACTTACCATCCCATTTATAATTAACTCTTGGATGAAAAGGTTATGTGGGTAGTATAATAAATTTAGTTTAATCCTTTATCCAAGTGTAAGCAAAAAAAGTTTGCGCTTGAAAATATCTTCAGGACTAAGGTAAGGTGGTGCAACTCCAAGCAAAGGTGGACTAAGCTCTCATCACTCCTTGTCTCAGTATCTCCCATAAAGCAAAGCACATCTCCTTGCAGACATTTATATACTGCTATGCATTAAGGAAAGGGCCACTACCCAGACCGATTTCAACCTTTATTGAGGTCTCGTCAGTGGGAGGCAGACCCAAACGTGGAGATACTAAGGTAAAAGCAATAGGAGAAGTCATATTTACCTATACAAGTTGCCAACAGGGGCACCACCTTATTATTGAATTACTCTGGATTTAGAGAAAGATGTTGGAAGTTTATTTTGCATTTGGTTAGACTATAATATAGACTATTGGTGGAGAAGAAAGTGATTTTTAATCGGTGAATAGTCCGCTTTTTTCCCCGTTTTTCTACGTTTTTGAGTGCTAAATTGTTTCTCTGAATACGAGCGTACTTCAGTGGTTGTTTTTTGGAAGTTAGTTGCTGTCACGATATAATATATTTTGGTACCATCGGAATCGAACGCGTAACGGTGGAAGACAAAACGAAGCTAAGTTACTGTATTTAGTTATATTTCATTTTATTTAATTATATTTAGTACTTAAATGTTCTGATGTTTGTACTTTTTTCCCTCTTATTTATTAATTAAATAATTATTAAAGATTACGCTACTCAGCAGTAAGGAATGATGGTGGATTCAGCAGCAGTCGCAAGTGGCGTAACGCCAAGTTCTCCATCATTTAAGAACTCAATTATTAGCAATATCATAAGGGACTTTGTGGCATGCAATACTTGCGGCATGTATGCGTCTCGGGAATTACATATGTGGCTTGTTAAAGAGAGTGGAGAGCGTATGTGCGCAAAATGCAGGCAGTTGGAGGAAATAAGTACATTAGATATATCGATATCCGACTTTGTTGCTCCAGGAACGGGGAATGAATGTAGGAAGACAAGTAGTGTGATAGGAGAGAATGAGAAAATAATAGTTGATAGTGTGGAAGGTGTGAGTGACTGTGAAAGTTTAGGAGATGCTTTTGTTTGGGAGAGTGAATTTAGATTAAGAGTGACTGACCTGCAGAGGGAGATAGATGAGTTGAAAGAGGAGGTGGAATGTCTTGTGAATGAGAGCAGAAGTATGAAAGATAAGATTAGGAGAATGGAAGAGATAAATGCAAGGCGAATCAGAGTAGGAGAGAGAGAGAATTTAGGGAGTATGAGTGAAAGGTATGGGGGTGCTAGAAGAGGAGAGAATGGAAACAGTAGAAGAGAGAGAATGAGAGAGAGGTATGGGAATGCTAGCAGACGAGAGGATGGAAATAGTAGGAGAGATAGAATGAGAGAGAGATATGGAAGTGCTAGAAGAGGAGAGAATGGAAACGGTAGGAGAGATGGAATGAGAGAGAGGTATGGGAATGATAGAAGACGAGAGGATGGAAACAGTAGTAGGAGAGACAGAATGAGAGAGGGATATGGAAGTGCTAGAAGTGGAGAAAATGCAAACAGTAGGAGAGAGGGAATGAGAGAGATGTATGGGAGTGCTAGAAGAGGAGAGAATGGAAACAGTAGAAGAGAGAGGTATGGGAATGAAAGAAGAGGAGAGAATGGAAACAATAGGAGCGAGGGAATGGTAAGAGGTATAATGTATGGCGACTCAATGATCCGTGGTGTTCAAGATAGGATGCGTGAGGAGTGTTTGCCAGGAGGAACAATAGAAAGGGTGGCTATGGCAATTAAGAGAGGTGAAAGGGTGGATGAGATGATTGTGATGGTAGGAACGAATGACTTGAGTGGTAATATAAGTCGGGCAGCGAGAGATATGAGATTTTTGCTTGAGACTGTACGGAAGAAGACAGAGAGAGGGAAAATAGTGTGTGTGTTGCCTAGGTATGATAATGATGAGCTGAGCAGAAGAGCGGTGATATTGAATGGCATAATAGCGAGAATGTGTGACAAGTGAGGACTGGTATATATGGCAAGTAAGAGGAAGAATGACTTCGGAAGGATAACCTTAGTGGGTGCTGATGGTATTGAGGTGACAAAATCAGATGTAATAGTCGAGTTACTGAGTGATCTCTTTTCAAAAGTCTATCACCCAAGTGAGGATATCTCTATACCTACAGCACTACCTAATGTGAGAATTGAAGCTAAAGAATCAGAGGTATTAAATATATTGCAAAACTTAAATGCAAACACTGCGGTAGGCTTAGATGGAATATCAGCTCGGGTGTTGCGTGAATGTGCAAATGAATTGTCAACCCCTCTCACCTGGATATTTAACTTAAGTTTGAACTCTGGTATGGTCCCTAGGGAGTGGAAGTTAGGCAAAGTGGTTCCTTTGCATAAGGATGGCTCTAAAACTGCGGTATTGAATTACAGACCAATCACCATCTCAGGAGTAGTGGTAAAAGTATTGGAAAAGTTGGTTAAAGACAAAATTCAAGAATGGGTGGATCAGGATATGATACTCTATAGAGGCCAACATGGTTTTGTTAAAGGTAGATCCTGCCTTAGCAATCTATTAACTATTCATAATAGAATAACATCTGAGTTGGACAAAGGAACTGGCTACACAGTGGTACTTCTGGATTTTGCTAAGGCTTTTGACAGGATACCCCATAGAACACTGTTGCGCAAATTGGAGCAGATGGGAATGGATATTAAATTGGTGATATGGTTAGGAGAATGGCTCAGGGAGAGATACCATAAGGTGGTGTATGGAGGAGCCGAGTCCAGAATGAGGCAGGTGACCAGTGGTGTGCCTCAGGGCTCTGTGCTTGGGCCAATGTTGTTTAATTTGTATATAAATGATATAGGAAACGGCTTAAAGGGAGATATTCAGTTGTTTGCTGATGATGCAAAGTTGTGTAGTGCAATAAAAAATCAAGCTGATGTTGAAAGTTTGCAGGAGGATTTAAATAAGCTGGTAAAATGGGCAAAAGAAAATGGATGTCAGTTCAATGTGGAAAAGTGTAAAGTCATGCATTTTGGGATTAAAAGATTACCAGCTGTGTACTACATCGATGGAAAGGTACTCCAAGAGATTGATGAGGCTAGGGACTTAGGGGTATTGGTAGATAGGGAGATGAAGTTCAGAGGACACATTGCTAAGGTGTCCAAGATTGCACATAGGATTGCTTGGTTGTTGAGGAACACACTGACATCCAGAGATAAAGAGGTTATTATTCCCCTTTATAAAGCATTGATACTTCCACATTTGGATTACTGTGCTCAGGTCTGGTCACCTGGATTCCTTGGAGATGAGGAGGCTGTGGAGAGGGTTCAGAGAAGAGTGACCAAGTTGGTGAGTGATATAAAAAATGCTCCCTACATTGATAGATTGAGAGCTTGTGGATTGCAGAGATTGGTTGATAGGCGAAGAAGAGGGGATATGATAGAAACATTCAAATTACTAAAAGGTTTTTATAGGATTGATGCAGGGGAAATGTTTCAGCTGTGTGATAGTGATGGAAGAACAAGAGGTCATCTCTGGAAATTAAAGAAGAGTGTGGTTAACAAAGGTGTCAGAACAAGGTTTTTTGCCTGGAGGGTGGTGAATGAGTGGAATTCATTGCCTGACTTAGTTGTGAGCTCTTCGTCTGTAAATGAATTCAAGAAGAGATATGACAGATATTGTTTTGCTAGTTTGGGTCTCCCGCGATGAGTCTACTGACTCCATGGAGATACCCGTAATAATAATAATAATAATAATATATGTGGATGCTTGGAGTGCGTTTGAGGAAAGAGAGGAATTGTATGCGAGAGACCGTTTACATTTGAATGAGGAAGGACGTCTGCATCTGGAGAGATTGCTGTTCTGAACGAGTCAGTGTGTCCCAGGGAGGATGATAGCAGGGGTGGCCTCTTGTGGGAATGGATACTTGGGAGAAGGGAGACAATGTCGGGTAACACTGAGCCCAGTGGAGTCTAGAAGGGATAATGCTGGGTATAGAAACAGTGGCATTTATATGCTTTATACTAATGCCAGGAGTATCCGGAATAAGGGAGAGGAATTGGTGGCGCAGATAGCATCAGCCTGGCCAAAAATTATTGCTATCACTGAGACGTGGTTGACAGAAGGGGATATAACAACAGGAATAGAAGTCGCTGGGAATAGCATTTTTCGTCAGGATAGGAGGGGAAAGCATGGTGGTGGGGTACTGCTTATGATAAGTGATGACCTATGTGTCCTCTAAGAGTGGAGAATTTGGAAGGAAGTGAGACAAATGATTTTGAGAGTGTGAGGTAGAGGTAGGCAAGACAGGATATTTAGTGGAGTGTTGCTACAGACCCAGGAGCACAGAGGATGGGGACCAGGAGATGTTTAGACAGCTAAGTTTGGCAAGTGCAAGAAGAATGATTGTTATGGGAGATTTTAACTTCAGTAGTATAAATTGGAGAGAGGAATATGCATGTAGCAATAGGGGAATGGAATTTCTAGAATTCTTGAGGGACAAATGTCTTAAGCAACATGTAACAGAGGGAACAAGAGGTTCAAAAGTTTTGGATTTGGTTATAGCATCAGAAGAGTTGATAATAACTGAGTTGATGTCTCTCCCACCAGTTGGAGAGAGTGACCATATGGTGTTGACTTGGAAAATGAATAGACATGCAGGAGTATCAAAGAGACGGGAACTTATGTGGAATTATAAGGCAGGTGATTATAATAGTCTTAGACGTCAACTTCGGGAAGTTTCATGGAGGCAGGAATTGGAAGGCCAGGATATCACTAGTGCTTGGGAAATTGTGAAAGAATACTTGTTATCAGCAATGGTAAGTTGTATACCACGAGTGAAGAAGAGGACGCAATTTGGAGTAAAGTGGATGACAAACAATATTAAACAGGAATTGCATGCGATTCCTGTTTAATATTGACAAACAATATTAAACAGGAATTGAGGCTATGGAAGAGATATAAGGAGACAGGTGAAGAGATGCATGAGGAATATAAGACACAGGCCAGAAGAGTGACTAATGTGGTAAGGAAAGCGAAACTGGAATATGAGAGGAGATTGGACCTCAGATCCAAAGAAAATCCTAGGGAATTTTTTAGCTATGTGGCCAGTAGGAGGAGAAATGACTGTGGAAGAATGATATTGTGGGATAAAAATGGGAATAGAGTGACTGATGCAGAGGACATAGTGGAATTGTTCAATGAACACTTTATTGGAGTATTTCATCCTAGAGGAGTCAGTTTTAATGCTAGAGGGATAGGGCTGGTTTGAGGTTTAGAAGTACAGGAGGAGAGTGTGTTTCAGATACTGAGTACTCTGGATGTCAGTAAAGCTGTGGGACTGGATGGTATTTCGCCACGAGTTTTGAGAGAATGTGCTAGGGAATTGACAGTGCCTTTAACCTGGCTTTTCAATGAAAGTCTGGCTTTGGCAAAGGTGCCCAGGGAATGGAAGGAAGGTAAGATAGTGCCATTGCATAAGGGTGGTAACAGACTGGAAGTGTCTAATTATAGGCCAGTATGTGTGTCATCAGTAGTTGTTAAGATCTTGGAGAAAGTAGTGAGGGACCGTATACAGCATTGGGCAGATGAGGGTAATGTTATCTGTGAGAATCAACATGGATTTGTGAAAGGACGCTCTTGTTTTAGCAATATGCTAGCCTTTTATAATAAAATTTCAAGAATATTAGATGAGGGAAAGGCATATACTGCAATTTTCTTAGATTTGGTGAAGGCATTTGACAGGGTGCCACATGATAAGCTGATATTTAAGTTGCAGCACATGGGTCTGGATGTCAGAGTGGTCAACTGGATTCAGGATTGGCTGTCTGATAGGTATCAGAGAGTTGTGTATGGTGGAGCAGTTTCCAGGAGGCAGAGGGTTACAAGTGGGGTCCCACAGGGCTCAGTACTAGGACCTATATTGTTTAACCTTTATATCAATGACATAGCCAGTGGATTGCAGGGGGATATTCATTTGTTTGCAGATGATGCGAAGCTGGAAGGATTATTAGTAATAGTGCAGATGTGGTAGCCCTGCAAGAGGATTTAAATAAGCTAGATAGATGGGCAAATGAATGGGGGTTTCAGTTTAATGGCAAAATGTAAGGTCTTGAGGTTTGGGAAACATCGATGGGATGCTGCATACTCTATGGGAGGAGTTATACTGGAGGAAGTAGAAGAGACAAGAGATCTGGGTTGATGATTGATAGAAACCTGAAGTTTAGGGGACATATTGCAAAGGTGGTGAAGGTAACACAGAGGATTGCTGCTATTATGAGAAGGACACTGACCTGCAGAGATAAGAGGGTTATCATTCCGTTGTATAAGTCTCTGATCAGACTACACTTGGACTATTGTTCTCAGATTTGGTCCCCAGGATTTGAAGGGGATAAATTAACTGTGGAAAGGATACAAAGATGGATGACAAAGATGGTTTCAGGACTGTACAAGGATAGTTATGAGGATCGGCTGAGAGAATGTGGACTGCAGAGTTTGGTGGATAGAAGAAGGAGAGGTGATATGATTGAGACTTTTAAACTGTTGTGAGGTGGTTACAGGGTTGACACTGGGGAGTTCTTTCGCTTGGTTGAACAGCGGGAAGGAGTGATGACAAGAGGCCATCCCTGGAAGTTATGAAAGGAAACTGTGAGCAAGCGGGTAAGGAGTGGTTTCTTTGTGTGGAGGGTGGTTGAGCCGTGGAATGGATTGCCTGATGGAGTGGTGGGAGCGAGAACGGTCAGTGAGTTTAAAGAGTGGTATGATAGACTTTGTGTTTCTCAGGGGGGGGACCTCCCCTCGATGAGTCTTGACAGACTTTATGTCTTAGGAAGGACCTCCCTCGAAGAGTCTTTTGACTCCTTGGAGGCCTGAATAATAATAATCATAATAATAATAATAATAATAATAATAAATTTAGTTTAATTCTTTATCCAAGTGTAAGCAATAGGTAAACATGACCTCTCATATTGCTTCTGCCTTAGTATCTCCACGTTTGGGTCTGCCTCCCATTGACGAGACCTCAATAAAGGTCGAAACCAGTCTGGGTAGTGGCCCTTCCCTTAATGCATAGCAGTGTACATGTCTGCAAGGAGATGTGCTTTGCATTATGGGAGATACTGAGACAAGGAGTAATGAGAGCTTGGTCCACCTTTGCCTGGAGTTGCACCACCTTAACCTCAGTCCTGAAGATATTTTCAGGTGCAAACTTTGTTTGCTTACACTTGGATAAAGGATTAAACTAAATTTATTATAGTCTAACCAAGTGCAAAATAAATTTCCAGCATCTTTCTCTAAATCCAGAGTAATTCAATAATAAGGTGTTATGTGGGTAGAATATGTGCCTTTCATATTCTTGGGATCTTTGGACCATCATTAATGTTTAGACTAGGGTTGATAAGAATTTTGCCATACAAAGTAGCCATTTTGTGTGGCAAAACACTTTCTGCCTACAAAAAGGAGGCACAGCCATGGGCCCATCATTATCTCCCCCCCCCTCCCAATTGCTAACTTTTTTATGGAAGTTTTTGAGCAACGTGCTCTAGATTCCTTTACTTTAAAACAAAAGTCTGGCTTAGATATGTTGACGATGTTTTGCTGTCTGCTCCCATGGCCACCAGACATTAGACACCTTCCTCACTTACTTAAACAACACAAATGCATACAGTTCACAATTGAGATTTAGATTGAAAGTCAAAACACACTTCCTTTTCCAGATACACTTCTCACACGTCTTCGTTCTGGCAGTCTTTCCTTGACCATTTAATGGAAACCTACACATAATGGCCAATATATATATACATGAACTCCTACTAGCACCACCCAACACAAAAACTAGCTGTCATTAACGCACTAAAAACAGGGCTTTGAAATTTGCTCCAGTGAACAAGCACTTAACGATGAATTAAAAGTTATCAGCAATACCTTCCTGAAAAATGGCAGTAGTTAAAATACTATCAATAAAATTCTTCACAAGACCTCACTTAAAAATAAAAATAAGCTAGATTACAATAAAACTGTAACCATTCCTTACATTAAAGGGATATCAAATAAAATAAACAGCATATTACAGAAATACAACCTTAATGTCACCTTTAAACCTCCTGCAAAATTAAAGAACTTATTCAACTCATCCAAGAATCCACTTCCTCTGCTGGCATACCCTGGATATACCGTATTCACTGCACCTGTAAATTGCTCTATTTAGGCAAAACAGGATGCACAATTCCTAACCAAAAAAAAAAAAAAAAAGGAACATAAATAGCACATTAAATTTAATAACTATGATAAATCTAGCCTTTCTGATCATGCCCTGAATACTCTACGCAGAATTGACTGGAAAGGCACCGGTTGTTTACATCACATTACATCACACCAAGACATGGTATGGGTATGAACATAAATTTAATGAGGCCTATAAATTTCTTATTCAACCACCCTAATCTTTACAATAATGGTGCTCTAAAAATCATAAGAATATGGAAGGCACATATTCTACCCACATAACCTGGAAGGGTATGATATGTTTCGTCAGGATAGAAGATGTAAAAAGGAAGGGGGAGTGCTATTGATGGTAGAAAAAGAATTATGTCCATACAAAGTAGAGATAATGCAAGCGGGAAATAGTGCCAGTGATTTTGAGGCAGTATGGTGTGAGATAGAGGTGAATGAAATCAAATACTTGGTTGGATGTTGTTATAGACCAGGTAATGTGGATGGTGGTGATAATGAAATGTACAATCAAATTAGTCAAGCAAATAAGAAAAGGATGATCATTATGGGTGATTTTAATTATGGCAGTATAGACTGGAATGATGAGATAGCAACTGGAAGTAAACAAAATGAGTTTCTTGAGTTTTTGAGGGATAACTACCTCAGACAGTATGTAACAGAGGGCATGCAAGGATTGAGGATCTTGGATTTGGTCATCTCATCAGAGAATGTAATTATAAATGAGGTGTCAAATCATCCACCAATTGGTGAGAGTGACCATGAGGTGATTACCTGGATGTTGCCAGCAGTGTGAGGACCTCTGTGAGAAAAGGGTATATGTGGAACTACAAGGGGGGGGGGTGATTATGAAGAGCTCAGGAGACAACTTGCAGGTGTAGCATGGAATGAGGAGTTAGCTGGAAAAGAGATCAATGTAGCTTAGGGGATTTTCAAAAACTATCTAGTAGATGCAATGTGTAAATGTATTCCAAGGGTGAGAAGGTTAAATAAGGTAGGTGTGAGATGGATGAACAAAGAGATTAAGCATGTGATACAGAGAAAAAGGGCATTATGGAGGCAGCATAAGAGAAGTGGAAATAACCAATTCCATGAGGTCTACAAAGACCAGGCAAGGAGGGTGACTTTGTTGGTGAGGGTAACTAAAGAGAGGTATGAACAGCAGTTAGCAAATGATGCCAAAAAGAATCCTAAGGAGTTCTTTCGATATGTAGCCAGTAAAAGAAAGAATGATTATGGAAGGATGACATTGATTGGAGAAAATGGTATAAAGACAGCTGTTACGGAATGAGTGGTGGAGATACTTAATGAGCAGTTCATAAAGGCCTTTCAATCTTGTGATTGTGACTTCATGGAAAGAAAGAGATTGAGAGCAGTTGATGAGGGGGAAGAGAGACTGACTGTAAGTGAACAAGAGGTGTATGGGGAGTTGAGCAAACTAGATGTAAATAAGGCTGTGGGACTTGATAATATATCACCACGTATTCTGAAGGAATGTGCCAGCCTTGACATATTTTTTTAATACGAGTCTTGCACTCGGTCAAGTTCCTAAGGAGTGGAAGGAGGGCAAGATTGTGCCACTTCATAAAGGAGGTGATCGAATTCAACCATCAAATTATAGGCCTATCTGTGTGTGTCAGGTGTTGTGGTTAAGTTGTTAGAGAAGCTTATGAGAACTAGGATACAGAGTTGGGTTGACAACAATGGCATTATCTTTGATGGACAGCATGGATTTGCTGAGAGGTCATGTTTTAGTAATCTACTTACTTATTACAATAAAGTGACTGCTATCTTGGACAGAGGAGAAGGATACACAGTAATATACTTAGATTTCGCAAAGGCTTTTGATAGAGTACCTCATGATAAATTGATAGTCAAACAAAAGCAGATGGGGTTGGATATTAGATTAGTGCATTGGATTAGAGACTGGCTATCTGATAGGTATCAACAAGTTGTGTATGGGGGAGCGATATCCAGGAAAATGGAAAGTCACTAGTGGAGTGCCTTGGGGTCTATTTTGGGGCCATTACTGTTTAACTTGTATATTAACGATATTGGTGAAGATTTGGATGGAGATATTCAGTTGTTTGCAGATGATGCAAAGTTGGGACGAACCATGAAGAGTAGTGAAGATGTAGTGGCCTTACAAGAAGACTTGAATAAATTGAGTGATTGGGCACGGAAATGGAGATATGAGTTCAACGTTGCAAAATATAAGGTTTTAAATTTTGGAAAACAAAGATGGGATGCAAAATTTATGCTTGGTGAGGATATGTTGTTGGAGGGGGAAGAAATAAGAGATCTGGGGGTGATAGTGGATAAGGATCTGAAATTTAGGGGACACATAGCCAAAATTTTGAAGACAACACAAAGGCTTCTGGGAATGATGCAGAGAACATTGACGTGTAGAAGTAGGGAGATTCTTGTTCCGTTGTATAAGGCTTCGATTAGGCCACACATGGACTATTGTGTCCAGATTTGGTCACCTGGTTTTCAGAAGGATGAAGAGATATTGGAAAGGGTCCAAAGGCGATTGACTAAGGTAGTTTCTGACCTCTGGAATGTCGAGTATGAAGAAAGATTGAGAAGATCTAATTTGCAGAGTCTAGGGGACAGGAAGAAGAGGGGAGATATGATAGAGACCCTACAAGTTGGTAATGGGTTGTTATAGGATCAATGCTGGAGAACTTCTCAGAAAATAGTGGGAGATCGGAGGAGAACCAGAAGTCATCCCTGGAAACTGTATAAAGAGAGTGTGAGTAGGGGAGTGAGAGGCAGGTTTTTTTCGTACAGAGTTGTGAATGATTGGAATGCCTTGTCTGAGAGTGTGGTGTCTGCAAGGAGTTTGAATGTGTTCAAGGCACTGTATGATGAGCTGTGTGTGTGATAAAAGAACCTCCCAATGAGTCTACGACTCTATGAGGTCTTGGGGTGGTAATAATAATAATAATAACCTTTTCATCTAAGAATTAATTTTAAATAGGACTGTAAATAATCTAGGCTCTTAACTCTAATATAACACCTCTCATGTTAAAGAGTTGTGAACTAACTCTCATTAGGTCACCACTCTTGCTGTAATAAAACTATCCATCTCTGATAATGATATAAATATTATATAGTTTTGATGGGGGGTTTTTTTATTTATTTTTATTTTTTTCCCACTAGCGGTCATGGCACTAGAATAGAAAGGTTGTCTCTTTGGCATGCCATTTGAAATGTGATATAGCTTGTCTCTGTAAATATATATGTGTATACTCCAGATGATGACCTTAATATGAAGGTTGAAATGTCAGGAAATGAAAGGAATTATTTCTAACACAGTTGTGATCTCCATAATTTGTCTGAAATGAAATTAATAATAATATTATTATCATTATTCAGACCTCTGCAGAGTCAAAAGACTCATTGTGGATGGGCCTTCCTAGGAAACATAAACTCTATCATACCATTCCTTGAACTCATTGACTATTCTTGCTCTCACCACTCTATCAGGCAGTGCATGCCATGGTTCAACCACCCTCCATGCAAAGAAACCATTCCTCACCCTCTTGCCCACAGCTTCCTTTTGAAACATTAGGAAATAAAAATAATTATTCCAAACAAGGTTGTAGTTTCCATAATTTTATTGAAATTAATGCTGATCACCATATAACACTAAAGTAAGAAATATAATTGTATTCAGGCATAGATAATATGGCAGATGAATTGGAGCCAAAAAGAATAGATAATCAGGAAGACACGAGTGTGGATGATGGTTCATTTCATGCAATCTGGTGTGAAATCAGTAAGACAAAATATAGTTTGCTGTCACTATAGGCCCAGGGTGATGTTGAAGACATGCATCAGCAAATTAGCACAACGAGTGCAGGTTGAATAAGTACTGCTGGGGGGGGGGTTCAGTATGGGGACATAGATTGGAATGAGGAAAGGCACATGATGGGAAGGAATGGAAATTTACTCACCTATGAAGAGATAATTCCTTGAAACAGAATTTGGACAGGAGTGGGGATTTGAGAGTTCTGAATCTGGTTAGAGGATCAGATCATCTGCCCATAACCAATGTAACTACATTGCCTCCAGTTCAGAAGAGCGATCATGCATCCTTTACATGGGAGGTTGCCAAACATTGACTTTTCAGTTAAGCAAACAGATGATTATTACAAGCTCAGGAAGCAGCTTGTAACAAGTTATGTGCTTGCAGCCAGTATAAATTGGAGTAATATGATGCCCCCAAGTCAGTGCAACCATGTCCTAGTGAAATAGGAAGAAGAAGCGATCTGATGGAGTTTTGAAACCAACATCTGCAAGAAGGGACCTGATGGAATTTTGAAAGAGGCATTGTGATAGGATGCCATGTTGCAGGCCTATCTGTTTGGCAAATTGTTGACAAATTGGGCCATCCCATGTCAACAATCAGTGATACCATACTGAGATGGAAGTGCAGGGAGCCAACTGCAAGTGCTACCTACAGTGAACGACCCACCACATTCACTGAATGTGGCTGTAGGGGACTACGAAGGATAACGTAAAAACCACCATTCATCAGCTGACACATTGAGTGCAGAGTTCCAGGCATCAGTTAGAACATGAATCTACACAAAGCATTCAAAATCAAGGCCCGCAACATGAGTTTCAATGGTAAGGCTGCAATATTCAATCCCACATTACCCAAATCAACATGCAGCATCATCTTCAGTGTGCAAAGAAAGTGTATAGTGGGATATGGAAGCTCTAAAAGGTGCGTTATTGTTAAATTGTGAATGAAACTATGTTGTGTAATTTATTTTTTTTTTCATTCACATTTAACATTGCTTATTATGTATTAATCATAATTTGTATAAAGATTATTTATTGTTCCTTAATTAAGGATTACTATTTAAATATTTATTCTAAACTTAACCTACTATTAATTTATTAAACAATAATATGTGTAGAATTTATGATAACTAAAATATATATATGATGTAACGAAAAGTATTATTATAATTAATTGTATACGTAATGAAAAAGCTGATTAAGTAGCTCAAATATTCTGTTTATTCTTATTTGTGAAAATTTAACGTTATGTAATCACTCATGTAGTAGTAGAGTATTGTATTACATTAGCGAAATGTTTGCGTTCATTTGTTGTCATGGAGACGCATGAAATAAACAAGCACGAGTCGAAGAGAGCGTGACCTTCGGACTGAAAGGGGAGAGAAAAAGCAATAAGATTTTTAATTAGAGAGAGAGGAGAGAGAGTTTTGCGGAGCCTGAAGGAAAGTGGGATATAAGCAAGGAAGTGAAAGAAAATTGTAAATTCTTTAGGGCAGAAATTCATGAGAATAGTGTTTTGAAGTGAGCAAAAACGTAGTGAATCATATACTCAGCTTCAAGTGAAATCAGCTGTTGTTGTAGAGGAAAATTGATGTCGTAATCGGATAAATAAAGAACTGGACATTCAATGGGAAATTCTGATTAGTTCCAGTTAGTCTAGGATTACGTCTTAATTCTATGTTGCTCTGAGAAGAATTATAGTGAATTTAACTAGTTGGAGAAAAGTAAACAAGGAAAGATATCAGTACCTTATTGCTGTTGTTTAGAGTAGTGAAGCGCGATTAACAGTAGTTCAGTTAAAGCATTGGAGAAATTTTATTAATGTGTTCCGCTAACGTAAATAAGTTAATTCATAAGTGTGCTCACAATTAATTGATGTATTGAAGATTGTATCTGGTAAGAGTAGTCATACATGTTTGTTTATTCTAACATTAACTATAACGTATCTTCGAAGTTCAAGGTCCGAAATAAGATTGCTTGGAATATTGTCTACCTTGATTAGTGCCTGCTGTGAATTTAAACATTAAGTACAACTGATAGATATGTGGAGACTGATTAAATAAGAAGTTTCGTTTTATTAACTTGAGTTAAGAAAGCTTGTGATTTTGAAGCTGTGAATTATGTGAAAGTTTAGAACATTGAATTGGCATGAGTGACTTAGCAAGATGTATTAAGTTAATTGTATTGTTTCATTTTAAAGCAGAATTCTTGTACTTGTTATATATTATATATTAAATGTTTTATTTTGTTAATCTAAATATTGTGATTGCCTGAATTCCTTTTTATTGCACCGTTCATAAATATTCGAATCTTGCGAGAACCCCAAGTAGAGTAGTAAATAATTCGGCCTAAATAAATGAGGAGACTGCTAACTTAATTAAGAATTGATCCTACTATTTTATATAGACTAATCTAAAAATAGGGTGGCGCAGTATAATTATAAATTTCCCTACTTTGGATCGGTGATCAATTCGCAATTAGTTATTTTATTTATAAGAGTGACTTGAAACTAGATGGTAAATTAGAACACAACATGAAAATAGAACGTCACGACATTATGGAGTTATGAATCATGCTACACCCTCTACCAAGCACATGGGTGTGGGTGAGGCAGATGTCTGGTGAACATCTCTTACTAGAGTTCTTATTCTCAACTATGAAATTTGGAGGTACCGTGCGATGGTATGATCCTGTTTTTCCTGGTTTGGCTTTGGACCTCTGTTTGTGGTTCCATGAACATTGAACTTCAAGAGGTATCCAAACATTCTGGAGAATGCAATACTTTCCACTTTGTAGTGTTTCTACAGAACTTACCATTATTATTATTATCATTATGTGACACCTCCAGGGAGTCCAAAGACTCATCGAGGGAGAGTGTGCCAACAGCATCGAAAGATTGGTCCCATCCAACTACTAACTGCGCTCAAACTATAATTTGTGAGCCATTAGTAGCAGAGGCTCTACTAATCGACCAACCTTTGCTGACATTATTATTATTTTATTTATTAATTTTTATTTATTTTTTATATAAGAGTAAAATGAGAAGAAGACAAATGACCTGTTACCATAAACATGGTAACAGAATATTTGTCAAGGTTGTACTAAATTTAAAAAGAATGAGGAAAGATATAGATAGTTCTGCTTCTAGTATCAGATCCATGAACTTCAGAATTAGATGAGGATCATCTCAGATTCTCAGATAATATATGCTACAAATTTGATAACATATCTTCCCCAAAATTTAAACTATAATTTGAATTGCCATTAATTTAATATTCAGAAAGTTATTTTTTAAATTGTTTTTCCAAATTTTTAAAGCATTTCTACAAAGCATATTTGTAAAAAAATAAATAAATAAAGACCTCTGTTTTTTCATATCTCATATTTTAATAGGTAACTTTATTTTTATTATAATATTTGTGAAACAAACCTAAAACTAACTTGACAGAATAAGCCTTAAGTTGAAAAAAAACCTTGACAGTTTTTATTATTATTATTTTTTTTTTTTTAATGCAGAACTTGATATACAGGAGTAATAACATCAAAGAAATCTTTATTTCCAGAACAGGAGTTTTCATATACAATATCTGACAAAGTCAAAAGTTAGGTAATGTTTCTTTATTAATGATTAAACATCAGACATAAAGCAAAATGTTTGTTCATGTTTTTCTGCTTTTTAACTTTTATCATATTGTATTACTTTATTAGTGCTACCATGATATTTCATTATATTCCTTAAACAAATAATATTATATTCAACCCGGTTTCAGCCACAGATATAACAAACTGTGCAGTGCGTGAGAGAAAGTCATTGCTCAAATATGTTGTTTAGGGCAGCGCTTCCCAAACTGTGGGCTTCGGCCCGCTTGGGGGCCATAAGTTTTGTTGAAGGGGGCCGTGAAATAATGAAAACAAATTTAAAATGTTTTAAGACTAAGTAGATTTTTTTCTTATCTTAAAAGAAACGTATTTAATTTTTATTATTTCACTTTTGTTATTTTTTATATTTTAATGGAAAAAAATTAAACATTGGTGTTGGTTCCCAAATTCTGCTTCCTGCGTATTTCGGTGCTTAATGAATATTAGTAAATATATGCTTATTCATATAAGTTATATTTCAAACGTATTAATAAGAAGCACAAAAAATTACAAACGCAAAATCTTGACTATACATTGTATTGAATATAAATACAATAAATATTATAATAATATGTCTGTATTACGATTTTTTTTTTTTGATGGGGGGGGGGGGCTGTGAAATATTTTAATTTTTCCAAAGGGGGCCTTGGCATCCAAAAGTTTGGGAAGCACTGGTTTAGAGCACTCCTACTCCTGTAGATATAGAATATTCAATTTTTCTAATTTAAAAAAAATTTTTTTTTTTTTACTTTTACATGAAACATTTAATTTTCAGATAAAAGTAATCTAATTTAATTTATGCACTGTAAATCAGATAGTTCCCAACCTTTCAATCTCTTCAGTTTATTAAGTTTTCTCACTGTAGTGAATGTCTTCCTCCCCCCAGTTCTTTTTTTCTTTTTTTTACCAAGTTGCCATATGTCAATTATGGCAAGCAAGTATTTTGATCAGTTTAGTTATGATTGTAGTGTAATTAATTTGTATCTAATTTATTATTATTATCTCACTAAAATATTTTTAGTTTACATTGAATATTTGTTAAATAGAGGAGGCACACTGTGTGTGTGTGTGTGTGTGTGTGTGTGTGTGTGTGTGTGTGTGTGTGTGTGTGTGTGTGTGTGTGTGTGTGTGTGTCTTGTTAGGCAGTGCATGGATGTTAAATGATGATACAGTGTGCATACAAATTTTAAAACTAAGTGGTATGCTTTTAAATGGGAAGTCAGAAGGGATTAATAAGCATAGCAATTAGAGGTGAGTCCAGTAGTTGTATTTAAATTGTGTAGTAGATTTTCTATTGTTATGTTGTGATAGTGAAGGAAAATAATCCATTCCTAGTTTTGTGGTAGTGAAAATTATGCAATAGAAAAAATGAGGAAATTTCCATAAGAATGACCAAGTTTCTAGGCAAACCAATAGTCAAAGCTAGTTATTATTATTATTACCACTCCAAGACCTCATGGAGTCAAAGACTCATCTGGGAAGGTCTTTTATCACACACACAGCTCATCATACCATGTTTTAAACACATTCAAACTCTTCGAAGACACCACATTCTCAGGCAAGGCATTCCGATCATTCACAACTCTGCATGAAAAAAACCTGCCTCTCACTTCCCTACTCACACCCTCTTTATACAGTTTCCAGGGATGACCTCTGGTTCTCCCCTGATCTCCCACTATTCTCTGTAAAACTTCTCCAGCATTGATCCTATAACAATCCATTACCAACTTGTAGATCTCTATCATATCTCTCCTCTTCCTCCTGTCCACCAGACTCTCAAATTACATCTTCTCAATCTTTCCTCATACTCGACATTCCAGAGGTCAGAAACTACTGTAGTCAGTCTCCTTTGGACCATTTCCAACATCCCTTCATCCTTCTGACAACCAGGTGACCAAATCCGGGCACAATAG
Source organism: Typopeltis vanoorti (assembly GCF_054136105.1). NCBI lineage: Eukaryota > Metazoa > Arthropoda > Arachnida > Uropygi > Thelyphonidae > Typopeltis > Typopeltis vanoorti. The sequence goes on along the minus strand of NC_143570.1, from coordinate 100,032,630 downwards.
TCCATGTGTGGCCTAATCAAAACCTTATACAACAGAACAAGAATCTCCCTACTTCTACACGTCAGTGTTCTCCACATCATTCCCAGAAGCCTTTGTGTTGTCTTCACAATTTTGGCGATGTGTCCCCTAAATTTTAGATCCTTATCCACTATCACCCCCCAGATCTCTTATTTCCTCTCCTTCCAACAATATATTCTCACCAAGCATAAATTCTGCATCCCATCTTTGTTTTCCAAATTTTAAAACCTTACATTTGCAACATTGAATTCACATCCCCATTTCCGTGCCCAATCACTCAATCTATTCAAGTCTTCCTGTAAGGCCACAACATCTTCACTACACTTCATGGTTCGTCCCAACTTTGCATCATCTGCAAACAACTAAATATCTCCATCCAAATCTTCACCTATATCTTTAATATACAAGTTAAACAGTAATGGACCTAAAACAGACCCCTGAGGCACTCCACTAGTGACTTTCCTTTTCTTGGATATTGCTCCCCCATACACAACTTGTTGATACCTATCAGATAGCCAGTCTCCAATTCAATGCACCAATCTAATATCCAACCCTACTGTTCTAGTTTGACTGTCAATCTATCATGAGGTACTCTATCAAAAGCCTTTGTGAAATCCAAGTATATTACAGTGTATCCTTTTCCTCTGTCCAAGGAAGCAGTCATTTTATTGTAATAAGTAAGTAGATTACAAAACATGACCTCCCTTTAGCAAATCCATCAAAGATAATACCATTGTTATCAACCCATCTCTGGATCCTAGTTCTCGCAAGCTTCTCCAACAACTTAACTACAACACCTGACACACACAGCTAGGCCTATAGTTTAATGCTTGAGTTCGATCACCTCTTTTATGAAGTGGCACAATCTTGCCCTCCTTCCACTCCTTAGGAACTTGACTGAGTGCAAGAGTCTATTAAAAAAATATGTCAAGGCAGGTGTCAACTCCCTGGCACATTCTTTCACAATACGTGATGATATATTATCAAGTCCCACAGCCTTATTAACATCTAGTTAATCAACTCCCCATACACCTCTTGCTCACCTACAGTCAGTCTCTCCTCCCCATTATCAACTGCTCTCAATCCCTCCATGAAGTCACATTCACAAAATTGAAAGATCTTTATGAGCTGTTCATTAAGTATCTCCACCACACATTCTGCATCAGCTGTCTTTATACCATTTTCTCCAACCAGTGTCATCCTTCTATAATTATTCTTTCTTTTGCTGGCTACATATCGAAAGAATTCCTCAGGATTCTTTTTGGCATAATTAGCCAACTGCTGTTCATACCTCTCTTTAGCTGCCCTCATCAACCAAGTCACCCTCCTTGCTTGGTCTTTGTAGACCTCATGGAATTGGTTATTTCCACTTCTCTTATGCTGCCTCCACAATGCCCTTTTTCTCTGTATCGCATGCTTAATCTCTTTATTCATCCATCTTACACCCACCTTATTTAACCTTCTCACCCTTGGAATACACTTAGACATTGCATCTACTAGTAGTTTTTGAAAATCCCCCAAGCTACATTGATCTCTTTTCCAGCTAACTCCTCATTCCATGCTACACCTGCAAGTTGTCTCCTGAGCTCTTCATAATCACCCCCCCCCCCCTTGTAGTTCCACATATACCCTTTTCTCACAGAGGTCCTCACACTGCTGGCAACCACCCAGTTGCTGCATGCTTTAATAGTAGAAAAAGAAATGTAGCTAACAGTAATTTCTTGAAGATGCTCCTTTTCGTCAATTACATTCTGGAATTGTACTGTGTATCCAAAAATAAACCATTTATCATTCTCTTCTGTACCACTGATGGATTCAGGAATAATTTGTTAGCCAAATTGCAAAGTAAATCTTTTTGTGTTTTGTCTGGAAGGATATTCGTTAAGTAATTTAGCAAATTCTTATTATGATGATGCCTTAAGGTCAAGCTGCTTGCCTCTCTGCAATCATCAGTTTAACGTTGTTGTTATTATTATTATTATTATTATTATTATTATTATTATTATTATTATTATTATTATTATTATATGGGTATTTCCATGGAGTCAGAAGACCCTTCACAGGAGATGCATATCTTTTGTGCCTCTCCTTAAACTCATTCATTGCCAAAGCACTCAGAACCACTTCTGGCAACTCGTTTCACCTATCCACTACCCTAAAAGCAAAAGATTAGTCACGTCACCCTTACTAACCACAATCTTACACAGTTTCCATAGGGTATCTCCTGAGATGACCACTCATTCTCTTCCTGCAGTGTGCTGAAAAAAGTCTTCAGTGGCAATTCTATAAAGCTACTTTAATAACTTATATGCTTCTTATAAAGTATCATATTCCTCTCAACCCAGTTTTGAATTCTGTCTTTCACCAGTTTCTCCAATACCTTAACCACCACTCCTGAAATGTTGATTGGCCTATAATTGCTACTTCTTTGTTGGAGCCTCTTTTGTGCAGTGGGGCTATTTCCACTTCATTGGCACCTTCCCAGTACCCAACCTTAAATTAAACAACTTCATCAGAGGAGCTGATCATTCCCGTGCCAATTCTCATAATACATGGGCCGATGTGCCATCTAATCCCACGGGCAGGTTTCTTATTGAGGTTCTGAAATATTCTAAACACCTTCATTTCTTCAACCTCTATTTTCACATCAATCATTGTCACATCAGGCATTACTACATCACTACCTAAATGGTACACCTTTGCAAAATTATCACTCAGTAATTCAAGTATTTCATTTTCTTCTGTTACCTCCCCAAATCAGCACTTTTAAAGTCATCCTTCCATAGTCATTCTTCCTTTTACTTGCACATAGCAAAAGAACTTTTTAGGATTTCTTTTGGCCTTATCAGTTAACGTTCACTTATAATCAGATTTGACCTTCCTTACTTTCTTGTACTGCTCAGGACATGCTGATCACCTTTTTCTTTATATTCCCTCCACAATTTTTCCTTTCACTGCACCTTCTGCTTAATTATGCTATTCATCCATGTAACTCCTACCTGATTTATCCTTCTGCCTTTGGGGATACCTTCTGATACTGCTTTCTTCAAGCACACCTTGACCACCTTCCATTCACCACCAATATCTCTCACCTCCAATTTCTTATCCCATGGCATTGCTGAAAGCTGACTTCTCAGCTTTTCTTAATTATCTTAATCTTTGTAATTCCACATATATCTCTTCTTAACAGAAGATTCTGCATGTTTCACAGTCTCCTAGGTTATGACTACATGATCACTTTCCCCAAATGAAGGCAGCAAAGCAGGATTGGTTATGGTTAAGTTCTTTGATGCTGTGATCAGATCCAGCACGTTCAAACCTCTTTTCTCTTCCATTACATGCTGCCTCAGGTTATTGTCTCTCAGTAGCTGTATAAATTTCATTTCCTTCTCTCTATGTGTGTCCACATCCCCATAGTTGAAATCTCCCATTTTATATGGGTGGTCTGAAAGGTTCCCGGCCTCGACCATAGATGGCAACACTATCGGCAAGATTTTTTTTTTTTTAAGTTGGTACATTTGTCATAAGCACCCATGTGAAATTGCAAGTCATTCTATCAAGTAGTTTGTTTTATACAGCTGTCTGAAGCAAAATGTTGTCTGTATCCCTTGAAATTCACCATTACACACCAGAATCCAAACAGCAGTCAAAACAGTGGACAGAAGCCGGTTGTTCAGTGCCAAGAAAAACAAGGTCATGGCATCGGTGTTTTGGCATGCTAAAGGCATTTTGTTTATTAATTATCTTGAAAAGGGTAAAACAATAACCATGGAATATTATTCCAATCTTATAATTTGTATGTATCTTATAATCATTTTATACCTTGGTGGTGATAAAGATTTTTTTCAAAAGAGACTTCCCCCTGGATCCATTCTTCTAAACTTGCCAAATAAACACTGTTAAGATGAATTAATATTGTTCAGGTGGTTGAAACGTATGCAGGAATATCACAACGCAAGCACCAAATGTTTTCTTCGAAGATGAAGTGAGCACAGATGTGTATTTTTAAAAATTCAAAATTTAAAATTACTCACTAAGTTTAATTATAATAATAAAATGAAACAGAAACCAGAAATCCTCTTTATAGAATATTACAAAACAAACTTAGAAACTATTAATAAATGAGGCATCGCAATATTTATATATACTTATCTTTATTTAATGAGAACTAGAATTCTGAATTTTGCTTAGTTTTTCAAGCATACTTCTTTATTCAAACATCTGCTCATGAACAAGTTTTCAAATGGTATTGATTCAGTCATGCTTTCTTTCTTTTTATTTTTTTAATTGTGCAACTCCTTCACAGCATGGATACGAACAAATTGCACTGTATTATAAAAGTTATTACAGATTAAATTCAAATGACAGTTTCAGTTGTTGTTGTTTTTGTAATATATTTTTGTAAATGGAAGATCTTTTTTAAAAAAAATGTCATTTAAATTTATTTATTCATATAATTATTTATATTTATTTATATAACACATTTTTTGTCTAATATCATTTATTAGTATGCTGGCAATAAATTTATGTCCACATTTGGCTGTAGTCATAAAAATTTTTTCATATACAGATAAAATTATAGTTCATCTTTAGCTTTTGGACACCAGTGTTTCATTGTCAATTTTCCAATTTTGAAGTTTGCCCACATAACTCTACTTGAAACTGCCTTTCAATCAAGAAGTTTATCTTAATGTTTGGTGTTGGATGCTATCACTACTCCTTCCTTTCCTTGATCATTATTGCCTGAAAATAACATCCTATACTTATTACTTAGTAAGATCTGACCTGTTGTTTCTTCTTTGTCTCAGTAATGCCAGTTATGTCTATGTGGTACTTTTCCAACTCTTCAGCAAATTTGATTTCCTTTCCATTAATATTCCTTATATTGATGGTGTCTATCTTCAGTTCTCCTGATGTTGGGTTATTCTTCTTTTTCTTGTTCTTCTTCTAAATGTTGATTTGGAGCTTATTCCAGTAGCTGACTTTTTAATGTTAACCCTGGTTCCCTGATGAAAACAGTCAGAGCCTTGTTTAACTGGGTGACTGCAGCCAGCATGAAATCTCATCATGTTGTACCATTATATGTATTTGTGGTTTAAGCCAATAAAAAGTACAGTTTGTTCAGCTAAGTCCCAAATTTTCAGCCCATCCCTATACTTTCAGTACCCAGTAGGTACCTACTAACAGAGTGCGCCACGTGATGATTGAACATTAGGTCAGAAGTCCAGTCGGTTCTCTGCATTTCTGAAAGGCAATGTGGAGTTCTTCGGCTTTGACTGGTAAGCGATCCCACCCCATGTAAAAACCAGGCAACCAAATCTGTGCACAGTAATCCATATGTGACCTAATCAAGGCCTTATATAATGGAACCAGAATCTCCTTATCTCCATAAGTCAGTGTGCTCTGCATTATTGCTGGATTCATTGTGTTGTCCTCAAATTTAGAAATGTGTACTCTAAATTTTAGATCCCTATCTACCATCACACCCAAATCTCTTATTTCCCTCCACCTTCTCCAATATATCCCAACTAGGTGTATACTCTAAATTCTATTTTTCTTTTCCCAATTTTAAAACCTTACACTTTGCAACATCGAACTTGTATCACCACTTTTATGCCCATTCATTAAGTCTATTCAAGTCCTCTTGTAAGGCCACAACATCTGCTTTATTTTTCATACTTCCTTTTCTAGATACACTTGTCACACCACATCTCCCTTTCAGCAGTCTCTCCTTCACTGTTTATTGTAAGCCTACACATACTGGCCAATATATGCACATAAACTCTTACCACCACCCAACACAAAAAGCTAAGTCATTAACACACTAAAAAACAGGGCTTTGAAGATTTGCTCCAGTGAATAAGCACTTAAACATGAATTAAAAGTTATCAGCAATACCTTCCTAAAAAATGGCTACAGCAAAAATACTATCAACAATATTCTTCACAAGACTCCACTTAAAACTAAATTACAGTAAATGTAATTTAGTTTTAATCTTGATTTATCCCTTATGCAAGTGTGAGAAAATAAGTTTGTGTGTGAAGTATCTTCACGACTAAGTAGCTTAGAATTAGAATAAACCAAGAATATAATTTCTTGGCATCTTTAATTTCATTTATAACCAACAGAAAAAAAACTTTCAATATCTAGTTTTGATCTAGAGTATTTTAATATAAAGGTGTGACACCTATTTTAATACTTGTAAATGGAAAACATATGAATTCTGCCTTACTTCAACCTTGTTGAAGTAAGGCAGAATCACTTCAGGAGCTTCTTCCTAGATGAGACCTCAATAAAGGTTGAAAACTATTTCAAGGATCCAGTTCACCTTAGAAGTAGAATTAAATAAGCAGTTAGCCTTTTTAGATCTTTTAATTCTTCGCCAACCAGATGGTAACCTACATTTCTCAGTCTATAGGAAGAAGACTCATACAGGCCATTATATCCATGCTGAATCTCATCACCATCCAAGTCAAAAGGCAGGAACTATTAAAACACTGGTTCATCGGGCCCACTCCTTTTATTCTTCAGACGATCTATTACAGAAAGAATTGCAATACATTATTTCCTCTTTTTTATCTAATGCATATAAAAATTTCTTCATCAAAAGAGCTTTGAGTAGTTTTGTATGTCTTCCTCTTCAAATACAGAAGAAATAATGCGTATTCCTATCCTTTATGTTCAAGGCATTAGTGAACGCATAGCAAAAGTTTTAAAATCACTAAATATGTTTGTTGCCTTTCAACTAGTCTGAGAAATCTCCACCTTTCTCACTTCTCCAAATTACAAACTTCCACATCTCAGTTATCCAGGTGTATACCAGATTCCTTGCTCTTGTGGATTGTCTTATTTCTGACAAACAGGAAGATCTATGTTTATTTGGCTAGAAGAACACCAGTCTTATATTCAATACCTTGAACCTGAACAGTCTGAACTTGAAGAACATGCCATCAACAATAGACATAGAGTTCAGTGGAACAAGACAAGAGTCCTTCACAAAAGTCATTTCCTCATGGAACGGCTTTATAAAGAAACATGTGAAACTTTAATTCACTCTCCTAACTTAAACAGATCTGATGGTTTACGTCTATCCTCTTTGTGGGAGATAGTACTTTATAAATCAGCTTAACCTTTCCTAATTTTTTAAATTGCATATATACAGGGTGTTCGGGATAAATTTGACATATTTATAATTAATTATATTTTTCCGTAAGTTACATGTATTAACACACACTTCTCTTCATTTAAAAGTTTGGACCCTTCTTCATTCATATACAAGATGTCAGAAAGGATGGATAGCTGGAACCCACCTGAATCATGGAAGAGAATAACTTGTATCATGATGATTCGTGCCCGCCATCAAAATAACGATATTACGACTGCTGCCCAATGCTCCCTGAATACAGTAAAAACAATCAGGCATGAACTAGAGACTTGCAATGGTGACTACGAGGATGTAGCAAGAAGAAAGATCCCTAGCAGACGATCTGATTGCGTTCGTACAGCAGAATTCCTCGCAAATCTGCAGGAACAGGTGTTGAAGAACCCTGGCATTGGAATTCGGGCTTTGTTCGTGGAGTTGCTAACTGTAGTCAAGCCCTGGATAACAAGGGTAGCCAATGGTAGGCCGTATGTATGGCAGCAGGATTCGGCCCCTTGCCACACCTCTGGGAAAAGTCAAAAATGGTTGTCTGAAAATTTCTACGACTTCACCAGTCCAAATGTTTGGCCTCCAAACTCCCCAGACCTTAACCCCATGGATTATTTTGTATGGGGCGCAGTTGAAAAAGACACCAATCGCACTTCCAGTAATACAAAAGCCCAGTTAATGGATAAAATTAAAACAGTTTTTGCGGCCCTTCCCAGGGAGACTGTAGCATCAGCTTGTTCGAGGTTCCGAAGCAGAATTGAAGCTGTGATCGATGCTAATGGTGGTTATTTTGAGTAAATCTTGTTGATAGTATTGTAATTAACTCTGCCTGTAATGTTTTTTTGTCAATTCATTAAATTTAATAGATACAAAGAAGATTTTCTTTTTCCTTACGAAACTGTCAAATTTATCCCGAACACCCTGTATATATATATATATATATCATCATCATCATCAAATTCCTGCCATGTACCCTCAAGGGGTGTACAGGATATGACAGTACTACATGAAAAAATTACATCATTACTAACTTCCTATCTACAATTTTCCTCCAAATCAGTCTGTTACTTGTCAAGACTCCAACATTATCAGATCTTATATTTCTATCGTCTAAGCCACTTTGTACCGTATCAATCCACCTATATCTTGGTCTTCCTCTGGGTCGTTTTCCTGCCAACCTGGCAGAGAACACTTGTTTTGCTAATCTTTCCTCTCCCATTCTATTTAAGTGACCATACCACCTGAGATTAGCTCTGCTAACACATTCCTGGATGCTGACAATGTCAAGTTCTTTCCTAATATCCTCATTTTTAATATGATATTGCCATTGATGCCATCTTTTCATGCCTCTAATCTTTCTCAGGACTCTCATATCTGCGGTCTCTAGTCTTTGGTCAAGTGTTTTACTTCTGACCCAGCTCTCAGATCCATAAGTTAAAACTGGTTTGAACACTGTCTTGTATACAGCTAATTTAATGTTCCGACTAATTTCTTTTTTATTCCATATGAATTTATTCAATTGACTTCCCACCATACCAGCTTTGCTGATTCTGTTGTCTATTTCTATATTGAATTTACCATCTTCAGTAAAAATTGTGCCTAAGTAGCTGAAATGTTTTACTTGTTCCACAGGTTCTCCATTCACAACACAGTTGACATTTTCAATGATTCTGCCTATTTTCATTGTCTTTGTCTTTTTATTGCTGACCTTCATACCATATCTATTACAACAGCTATTCAATTTAGTCAGAGAATCTTGCAGACTTGTAGCGGATTTATTTACAAGTATAACATCATCCGCATAAAGCAAAGAGCTGACATTAACATCTCCAATTTTGATATCAGGTTTAATACCACATTCCTTCATAATGTGATCCATATAGATAATGAATAACAGAGGGGATAATGTACATCCTTGTCTCACACCAGATTTAACATTAAACCATCTTCCTGTACTTCCTTCAATTCTAACTGCTGACTTACAACTCAAATAAAGACTAAGTATTGCTTGATATAATGCCCCATTGACACCATATAACTGCAGCGTATTGAATAGCTTCTCTCTTGGCACCTTGTCATATGCCTTTTCCAAATCGACAAAACTTAAATACAGATCTTTGTTATATTCCCATGCTTTCTCGACTATTTGTCGTAAAGTGAAAATCTGATTCTGACAGCCTCTATTTGGCCTGAATCCAGCTTGTTCTTCACCAAGCTTTTCTTCCATAATTCTTCTCAACCGTTTCTCAAGTATACTTGCATAGATCTTGCCAGGAACACTCAGTAGGGAAATACCTCTGTAATTCTCACATTCAGTTTTATTTCCCTTTTTATATATGGGTACTATGAGAGCTCTACTCCAATCATCAGGAATTCGTCCCTCTGTCCAGGCTTTCTGAACTATGCAGTGCAGCCACTGTAAGACTCTTGTACCACCATGCTTCCGCATTTCTGGTCGAATATCATCTACTCCTGCTGCCTTTCCACATTTCAAGCCTTTGATGGCTTTTTCTACTTCAAGTATGGATATGTAATCCTGACTGCATGCCTGGTCAGTGTTTTTTATCACTGTGCTGTCATCACTGCTTGTTTCATTTAGCAGTTTTTCAAAGTAATTACTCCATACTTCAAGGATATCTTTTTCTCCTGTTTTCATGTCACCTTTATCATCTCTAATTCCTTTTACAGCACTCTTTCCTCCATTCCTAAGCTTCTTCAACAACCTCCAGAATATTTTGCCACCTTCTTGATATTTATTTTCTATATTCTTGCCAAAGTCCTCCCATGACTTTTGTTTAGCTAGTTTTACACACTGTTTAGCTTTCTTACATTTGTCTCTGTATTCTGTAAGAGTAAAAGCTGACTTATTTGCCAGGAACTTTTGATATGCTTTCTTCTTTTCCTTCACTGCCTCTTTAACTTCCTGTGTCCACCAGGGAGTTCTGATTTTTTTATCCTTGCACACAACCTCACCACATGCCTCTCTTGCAGAATCAATCAATGTTTTCTTCAGAGTTTGCCACTGAATCTCCAAGGTTTGATTCCTGTTCTCAAACTCTTTCATTTTTTCTTCAATAATCTTTGTGTATTTTAGTCTACAGTTCCTATCTGAGAGCTGCTCAACTTTTATTCGCTTTAAAACTTTCTTACATGTTTTTCTTTTCAATATGAAATTCAATTTTATCCTGCTCAAGACTAAATAGTGATCACTTCCAATTTCAAATCCTCTGTACACTCTGGTGTCCTGCACCAGGGAGAAAACATCACTATCAACAATAACATATCAATAAGACTTTTCTTATTGAAAAGGAAAAAGAAAAAAAAAGGAAATATATATATATATATATATATATTTCCTTTTTTTTTTCTTTTTTTCTTTTTTTTTTTTAATAAGTTAGGAAATTTATTGACCTTTTTCAGTTATCTTACATTATCTATTTAGGCGGCGCCTTTTGGAATTGTTAGTTATTGTTGAATTAGCTTTATACATGTACTGAAGATACCTGTGATACTCAGGCGAAAATTCTACTAATAAATAATATTTTCGCCTGAGTATCACAGGCATCTTCAGTACAATTCCATTATTATAATTTTAATTAATAATTATAAAAGTTGAAAACGGTTAACATAGTGGCTCTTTGCATAATGCATAGCATTATACACACTGAAAAGAAACTAGGCTCTGCATTATGTGATAATTTAGGCAATTAATGTGAAGTCATTACCCTCTATATACAAGTAGCTTAGTCATAAAGATACTTCACTAAACTAATAATATAATTTCTTGGCATCTTTAATTTAATTTATAACCAACTGAAAAAACTTTCAACCATGTATTCTAGTTTAACCATCTAAATATCACATTGCAGTTTATTGAAAACCTTTGTAAAATGCAAGTATACTACTGTGTATCTCTCTCTCTCTCTCTCTTTCTTTCTCTCTCGCTCTCTCTCTCTCATCCAGTGCACTTGTCACCTTATTGTAATTATTATTACTATTATTATCCCAAGATTCCATGGAGTCATCGACTTATCTAGAAGGTCCTTTTGTCACACACACACACAGCTCATCATACCGTGCCTTAAACACACTCATATTCTGGATTTTGAAAAAAAAAAACACCATAATAAAAGATGGAAATCATATTAATAAATGAAAAGAAGGTGAAGGACAGATGGAAGGAATATTTTGCAGAGTTGTTAAATATAGAAAATGAGAGGAAAATGCTGGAGGAGCAGGAAAGCATACAGGAGGCCAGAGATGGAAGTCACAAAGGAAGAGGTAATGAAGCAATAAGAAAAATGCAAAACAACAGAGTACCAGGACCTTCAGAAGTAGCAATAAAATGATAAAAGCAGTAGGTTAAGAAGGAGTATCCTGGACCTGTGAACTATTTAATCAAGGGTGGAGAGAAGAAAAGATACTGGAAGACTGGAAAAGGAACTTTGTAGTACCTATTTACAAACAAAAAAGTGACATTTAAAAGAATAATAGATAAGAGATTGAGCAAAATAGTGGATATTAACCAGATACAATGTGATTTCATGAAAGGGAAAGGAGCAACAGATGCAATCTGTATGATGAGACAACTACAAGAAAAGTACCTCAAGAAAAATAAAAGGTTTATCCATATATTTGTAGACCCAAAAAAGGCATATGACAGAATACCAAGGGACCTGATCTACGAGGGTGGTCTGAAAAGTTCTCAGCCTCGACCATAGATGGCAACACTATCGGCAAGATTTTTTTTTTTCTAAGTTGGTACATTTGTCATAAGCATCCATGTGAAATTGCAAGTCATTCTATCAAGTAGTTTGTTTTATACAGCTGTCTGAAGCAAAATGTTGTCTGTATCCCTTGAAATGGATAAAATTGAGTATCATGCGGTTATAAAATTCTTTGTAAAAGAAGGTTTAACGCCAAAAGAAATTCATTCAAATTTCATTAAAGTTTATGGCCACTCTTCTCCTTCATTTTCGACAATTAAGAAATGGGCTGCCAAGTTTAAACATGGCTGTACGAGCATTGAAGATGATCCATGTGAAGGACGTCCAAAAAGTGTAACAACACCAGAAAACTTTGATCAAATGCAGGATATGGTATTAGATGACCGGTGAGTCAAAGCATGTGAAATTGCTGAGACTATAGGCATTTCAAAAGAATGTGTAGGATATATTTTGCATGAAGAATTGCAAATGAAAAAGCTTTGCGCAAGATGGGTGCCGTGCTTGCTGACAGCAGATCAAAAACGCAATGCAACGCATGAAAATCTCTGAACAGTGCTTGGAGCGTTTTAACAAGAATAAAACTGATTTTGTGTATCGATTTATTACTATGGATGAGACTTGGATTCACCATTACACACCAGAATCCAAACAGCAGTCAAAACAATAGACAGAAGCCGGTTGTTCAGCGCCAAACAAGACAAAGTTAGTATCATCAGCAGGAAAGTTCATGGCATCAGTGTTTTGAGATGCTAAAGGCATTTTGTTTTCCAATCTTTTAACCAGACTAGATGAAAAAATTCATGAGAAAAGACCTGGTTTGCAGAAGAAAAACTCATTTTTCATCAGGACAATGTACCTGCCCACAAAGGTGTTTTGTCAATGGGAAAATTAAGGAATCTGCAGTATGAATTTTTGGAACATCCACCCTATTCTCGAGATTTGGCTCCCTCTGACTTCTACCTCTTCCCAAAACTAAAACTCTTTCTCATTGGTCAGCGTTTTTCTTTGAATGAAGAGCTGATTGCAGCTGTAGAAGGGTGTTTTGCAGATCTTACTGAGAACCACTACAGGGACGAGATAATGGTGCCGGAGCATTGCAGGAATAAATGCAGTAGTCTTAAGGGAGATTATGTTGAAAAATAAAAACAATTTTGAAATTATAAATTCAGTTTTTCATTGTTAGGCCGAGAACATTTCAGACTACCCTTGTGCTGGGCCCTCAGAAAGAAGGGTGTAACAGAAAAATTAGTAAGTATTATAAAAGCAGTGTATGAAAAAACCAACACTGCAGTAAAAACGAGCTTTGGAGTAACAGTATTTTTCAACATTAAAGTGAGCTTGCATGAATAGTCAGTGCTAAGCCTATTTCTATTTGTGATTATTTTTAATGGTCAGTGAAGGAGTAGCCAAAAACACAGCATGGAATATATTATTTGCAGATGAATTGACTATGACAGGTGAAACTGTAGAAGAGGCCCAAAAGAGTTTTATAGAGTGGCAAAATAGCTTGGAGGATGCAGACATAAAGAAAATAAATAAATTAAGAAAATTGAAGTAATGGCTAGTGAGAGGGAAGGACATGAAGAAATTAGTATAAAGGATAGAGAAAGTGGTATCTTAAAAGAAGTTGACTATTTTAGGTACCTGGGATCAACCATAGAGAGGGAAGGTACATGTAACTTGGCAGTCAGAGAAAGAATTAGGGCAGGTTGGACTAAGTAGTTGGACATATCACTCCTGACATCTCCTATGTCAGGAGTGACATGACAGAAATGCACTGAAAATAGTAAAAACAAGTATATATAATCAGCCCTTGTATGGAGCAGAGACATGAGCAACAAACAGAACTCAGGAGGAACAATTGGAAAGAATAGAGATGAGGATGCGAAGATGGATAAATGGAACATCAAGGAAAGAACACAGAGGAATTAAAGAAGGAGAAATGAAGATATAAGGAAGGAGATGGGGGTTAGAAAAATTAGTGACAAAGTTAGAGAAAGTGGACTGAGGTGGGCCGGCCATGTATGGAGAAGACCAGTAGACCACCCAATTCAGAGAGACAGCAGTGAAGGATAAGAGAAGAAAAAGAAGACCAAGGAAAGGATGGTGGGAAAACATCAAAAGGAATATGGAAGAAGTTGGAGTGGAAAGGAGGAATGCCCAAGAAAGAAATAACTGGAAGAAAATTGTCCGAGCAGCAGACCCCAGGACTGTATGGAACTAAAATGCTGAAAAGAAGAAATGTATTTTTAAAACAAATCAATTTTTGACGATAAGGAAGAAAAAAACCTCATTATTTATTTTATTAAGTCTTTTTCACAGGACATTTATGTTTTATACATAATATAATGGTTAATCCATTATTTATGTTTTATACATAATATAATGGTTAATCCATTATTTATGTTTTATACATAATATAATTGTTAATCCATTATTTTTAAAGAATAATATGTCAAATATTACTGCAATGAGGCAAAGGACTCATTGCAGGTCTATACTCTTTCATGCAAAAAGATCAGCAAACTGTGCTTTAAACTCAATCACAGTTTCTTCACTCACCACACTTTCAGCAATGCATGCATGCATTCCACTCAAAAATCACTCTCTGTGCAAAGAACCTGTTTCTCACTCCCCTGCTTACACCCTCCTTATACATCTTCTACAGATAGCCTCTAATGCTACCCTTGCCTCCCTCTCTTCTACATCAATCTAGTAACACCCCCCTACCAACTGATATATCTCAATCATATCTCCTCTTCTTCTATTCACAAGGCTCTGTAAGTTGCATTCCTTCAATCTCTCCTCATATCTGACATCCCATAGACCTGAAACTAACTTAAGAAACTTTCTCTGGACTCTCTCCAATCTATCCTCATCTCTTCCCCCCTTGTAAACTAAGCAACCAAATTTGTGCACAGTACTCCCTATATAACCTAAACAAATGCTTATACAAAGGAACCATAACCTCTTTGCCTCTTCATGTCATTATGGCCATAATGTACATTGGAATGTTTTTACAATTTTAGCAATGTGACCCATAAACTTCAAGTCTTTGTCCACCATCACTCCCAGATCTCTCATCTCTTTCACCTCCTTCAAAATTTTCCCATTAATTGTGTAAGCTGCATCACAACCTTACCTACCAAATTTCAAGACCTTGCACTTTGCAACATTAAACTAAAAATGCCACTCACTTTCCCACTGATATAGTCCATTGAGATCATTCTGCAAAGCATCTGCTTGACTTCTAGTTCTCCCTGACAAAACCTGTTTCATCATTGGCAAAAAGCTGCAAAACTGGTCATTATTGACATTAGGACCAGTAAAACTGGTCCTAATGTCAATAATGTACAAGAACAATACTAGTCCCAAAACAGAGTGGCACTCCACAGCAATCTGTTTTATAACCTTTGTCTTTTGGGATACCATTCTTCCATGCAAAACCTGTTGATACCTATCTGACAGCCAATCAGCTACCCATCAGACTAATCTGTTTCCTAAATCCATCTGCTTCAATTTAGCTACCAGTTTGTCATGTGGTAGTCTATCAAAGGCCTTTAAAATATCCAGGTATACCACTGTATATGCATCTCCTTTATCGGGTGAATTTGTCACCTTGTTATAATAAATAAGCAGATTGCAAAAGCATGACCTCTCCCTAACAAACCCATGCTGATAGTAATAAATAATACTGCTACCATCATCCTATTTGTGCATCCTAGTCCTCACTAAATTCTCTGACACCTTAACAATTCCAGACATTCTGATTGGCATATAATTTGTAGCAACAGTCTTATCTCCTCTTCCCTCCCTTTGTGAAGTTGAAGAATTTTTCCCTGACTTCATTCCTTTGGGAATTGCCCTGTTGCAAGACCCATGTTAAACAGATGTGCCAAAGGTTCCATTAATTCCACAGAGCATTCCCTCAAGACATGTGTCAAGTCTTATCCCATTGCAATATTAATATCATTTACTGAATTTCTCATATACATTATGTCCTGCTGATTCACCATCAGTTTCTCCTCTGCCATGCCCTCTACACCCAGCTGCTCCTGACATTGCCTTCACAAGGATGAAATACATTGATAAACTGATCATTGAATACTTCAACTCTATCCTCTGCATTGGTTACCAGTCTCCCAATGTCATCAACTAGCATCATCTTCCCACAGTCATTTTTTTATTCTGCTTGCCATGCCACATATTGAAAGAACTCAGTAGTATTTTTCTTAGCTTGATTGGCTAGTTTCTTCTCTTACTGCACTTTTGCTGTCTTTACCATGTAAGTCATCTTCCTCATCTTTATACTCTTCATTCAACTGATGATTACCAACATCACTCTTGTGTTGCCTCCACAGTGCTTTTTTCTTCTTCTTCTTCCAGATTTGATGCTTATTCTCTTCATTCATCCATTTCACTCACCTTGTTTAGCCTTTTCACCTCTGGCATACACTCAGACATTATTATTATTCCTGATACCTCCAAGAGTCCGAAGACTCATCACGGGAGGACACTTACAACTGTCTCAACCATTACACCGAACCTCTACTACGAATCAACTCCATCTACCGCCCACCTCCACCACCACAACTAGTATTTTTTGTCTGTAAATTGCATGTGTTCTGAAGTGCCGATTTGCCTGTATGTGGGATGAAAAACCCAAGTTCCCGGGAGAAAAAACCCTTCTACCTCCGTATGAGATCGGCTAACTCACCTTCGATTGAAATCGTCCAGATAAAGATTCCTCCTGTCGTGACGAGAATCGAACTTAGGCCTATTCCAATCGAAGGACGCAATGTACCATCATTCTTCCAATTGCACTACGGAGGCTGCTGCTGTTAATTAGCTCTTGATCAATGCCCAAGCAGCATCTATATCCGTCCCACTCAACTCCTCTTTCCTCGCTATAGTTCCCCGTTGTGTACAGAGCTTCCTTGTAGTTCTACTTATATCCCTTCTTTATAGAAATTTTGATATGATTGGTTGCACCCCAGGTGATCACTTCATGGTCACTCTCACAGACCAGGGGAAAATTAGACACTCCATTCACAATCACATCCTCTGATGACAGAACCAGATTTAAGACTTGACCTTCGTGTGCCCTCCATTACATATCGCCCAAGATTACTTTGACTCCATGAGATCTTGGGGCAATAATAATAATAATTAAGAACTCGAGAAATCCATTGTCCTTATTCCTTGATGCTATCTCTTCATTCCAATCAATATTGCGATAGTTGAAATCGCCCATAATGATCATCCTTCACTTGCTCACTAAGCTACGTCGCCCAAACATTTCTTTGTCTTCTCCACCTTCCACATTCCCTGCCCCGTAGCATCACCCCACCACATATTTCATTCTATCAGCCTCCACTTCACACCACACTGTATTTCCAATGTACCCTTTTATGATTGAAAATTCCATGTTTGGCAACCTCCAAAATATTTTTGTGTGTGCATGTGTGTTTTGCAATCAAGTTAACTTTGCAGTGGAAAATATGTGCTTTGCCTGACATGAAGCACTTGGAATGTTTACAAAAGTCTAGAAAAATTTCAGGGAAGAGGGATTTGCACTGAAGGTTTTCTGAAGGGGTATTAAATCAACTACTCCGTTGATAAATTGTAATCCACAGTTTTGTCATAATTATCATATAAGGAAAGAACTTAATTTAAAGGAACAGTGAAAGAAATGGAGATGCTCAAGCTTTTTTACCACAAAATTCGGTTATGAAAGACGTCATTTATTTATATAACTTGTTGTTTGGTAATTAATTTATACACCTGATATCTTATCATTTTTAATGTTTTTTTTATTTATTTATTTTCTCACCCTGTCTATTTTTGTCTCTAAAGTGTGTGTGTGTGTGTGTGTGTGTGTGTGTGTGTGTGTGTGTGTGTGTGTGTGTGTGTGTGTGTGTGTGTGTGTGTGTGTGTTTTCTCTCCCTGTTTGGTCCTAAAGTATTTTATATATACTGTATATTTTATTTTTATTTTTTAAGGAAAGGACAATAGTTTCCCTGTATTAACTTCATCCTATTTATCAAAAGGTGTACTTTAATGTTTTAACCTTCATATACCACTTGACCCATTAACAGGGCAAAATTCTGGAGGTGAAGGTTATAATAAATTTAGTTTAATCCTTTATCCAAGTGTGAGCAAACAAAGTTTGCGCCTGAAAGTATCTTCAGGACTGGGGTAAGGTGATACAACACCAGGGCAACTCGTTGCAAAGGTGTAGCAAGCTACCAACACTCCTGTCCCAGTATCTCGTATAATGCAAAACGTAGCTTGCTACACCTTTGCAACTAGTTGCCCTGGTGTTGTATCACCTTACCCCAGTCCTGAAGATACTTTCAGGCGCAAACTTTGTTTGCTCACACTTGGATAAAGGATTAAACTAAATTTATTATACTCTAACCAAGTGAAAAATAAACTTTCAACATCTGGAGGTGAAGGGTTTTTGTCAGACACTAATTTTGGCATACAATTCATGCTGTAGCAACGTTGCGATAACGTAGCCTTAAGTCCGATCAGAAAATGTAATTATTTATAGATGGCTTATTCATCAGAGAGTGAATAAACTTGCTATCTGGCGTTTCCCTCCCCAGTAACCCTGCTATAGGGTGCATTTACTTGTCGCGTGAGGTCGTCAGACAGGACACAACTACAGTAATGTCACGGAAGATATGAACATCACCATTTTAGGGTATCAAGTGATCAATACGGGCGACGTGGGCTATGACCTTTATCCGTCCGCAGAGGAGACAGGTTAGCCATGTTTGTACTAGATAGCAAATATCACCAGATAAATATGCATCTGCTGCAGGTGTGAAGCAGTTTGTTCTATTACATCGTTAGCAAAAGGGGAAAAAAGTATGTGGGAATGCTTATACTTCAGCAACAGAGGTAGACGGAATAAGACAACAGCATTAATGTAGATCCTCTTATTAAAATTTTCTGTTAGCGAGTGATTGATGCCTGAACAATAGAAAGTAATTTAAAAATGCAGTGTGTATATACACACACAGACACACGTGAATGACTGGTTTGCTGGTAACGCTGGCTGTCGGCTTTAGACTTTTTTTGGACAGTTTGCCATTGCAACTTAATTTTTTCGTACTATTTGAAATAATGTAACATATTTACCTGATTATAATATTTTTAAAAAAATCTAAAATTCTAAACCAAGCAGAATGTCATGGAAGTTTTCATTTATTGTGTAGCGGCGGTAGGTTCACGGGCAATTCATCCGGGGAAAATTCACTCTCAGAACTATTTATCGCGGAAAAAATTCGCCAAAAACGTATTCGCTAGAAAATTGAAATGATATTGCATTGACACCAATATATAAAAAGTAAATGCAGTGCAAGATAAATTTCACAAACCATAGTTTATTTATGTATTACTTGTTTAGATTTTAAATAGATTTTCATACTATTTTTATTCTTATACAATGAAAGTAATATATTTATTGATCGGTGAGTTTCCTAATTTCAATTTCGTTGTAATTTTTATTCATTTTAACCTGGTTCGGAAATCCTGCTCAAATTCTATTACCAAACATGGAAACCATTCCAGCCACTTGAGGCCTCCAATAAGCAGTGCTGTGGTCTCACATCAGACGACGAAATTCATCTCTTACCTAAAAACAATTACAAACGTCCGTGCCCTTTGCGAGTTTGGAATCTACGGCTCATTGGTGGGAGAGAATATGCTATCTAGTTAGTTGTTAACGATATGATATTTCTGATTACAGTTTATTTTTGAACGTTTCACAAGAGAAGTAATTAATTACTTATTTCACTTTGGGAGCATGCATCTATATATATATATATATATATATATATATATATATATATATAGGTAGCAGGGTTTTTTCTCCCGGAAACTCAGGTTTTTCATCCCGCATACATACAAATCGGCCCTTCAGAACACACGCAATTTACAGACAAAAATTACTAGTTGTGGTGGTGTTGGTGGTGGGCGGTAGATGGCGTTGATGGAGATGATTCGTAGTAGAGGTTAGGTGTAGAGACAGTTGTAGGTGTCCTCCCGCAATGAGTCTTCGGACTCCTTGGAGGTATCAAGGAATAATAATAATAATATAATAATAATAATATATATATATATATATACAGTATATATTATATTAATTCATCAAAGCTTGATGTGCTTCCTCAGTTTTAAGAAAAGGCTGGTCATATTCCACTAATTCGAGCCCTACCCAAGGGCCTATGAGTTGCGGAAATACTTTCTGAAAATGAAAGCTGTGCCGAACAAAGCGGCCTTTTGCAGCTGCCCAATTTTTAATCCATCTAACTCGAGTGCTTCTAGATGTTTGTTCAATGTTTTAGGGATGGCGCCTAAAGCACCTATTATTATGGGAACAACTTTCGTTTTCTTTTGCCGGATTCGTTCAACTTCGATTTGCAAATCGCGACATTTTGTAATTTTTTTTTCATTTTCTTTGTCGTCAATCCGACTATCTCCTTGTACTGATTTCGATAAACTTAACACCCTTGTTTTCACTTTTTTACCCGATATCACAGTGTGATATCGGGTGTATTCATGAGCATTGACTCATTTACTTTGATACATTTAGAAAGATATTTAATGACTAAAAAACCGAGAATTAATTAAAAGCTTTAATGATACAAAAACACAACTAGTTTCGGCTTTTTACAGCCTCCATCAGGTATCTTTTTTCTGAAAATCTTCAGAAAACTGAAGATTCTAAAAAACTGAGAAGCACAGATAAATTGCAGTACATAATTGAAATAAAAAAAAAGTTGTATTAACATTCAAGTTGTTCTATTTTACGTGT
This sequence comes from Typopeltis vanoorti, assembly GCF_054136105.1. Lineage (NCBI taxonomy): Eukaryota > Metazoa > Arthropoda > Arachnida > Uropygi > Thelyphonidae > Typopeltis > Typopeltis vanoorti. Next base: position 100,011,908 of record NC_143570.1, on the reverse strand, counting down.
CATTGTTTGTTGTATGCGTGGTAGCAGACTCTCGAGAACGCCAGTACTGAATAACAGCAGTATGGCCATCAGGGATGTTATAGCTTAAATTGTTGTTTAAATGTTCAGGATTAAGGACGATCTCCCTGGATTCCACTATCTTTCTTTCAAATTCATCATGGCAGCAGAAAATGTTTTCAGATCTATTCCAGGAAATTCAGTGACCTTAAAAATCATCATGAGGATTGTTAGAGAAGAGAATATGGCTGGATAAGGCACTGGCATGTGATCTTTTATTATTATTATTATGATTATTCCCGACACCTCCAAGTAGTCCGAAGACTCATCGCGGGAGGACACTTACAACTGTCTCAACCACTACACCGAACCTCTACTACGAATCAACGCCATCTACCGTCCACCACCACAACTAGTATTTTTGTCTGTAAATTACGTGTGTTCTGAAGGGCCAATTTGTCTGTATGCAGGATGAAAAACCCGAGTTTCCGGGAGAAAAAACCCTGCTACCTCCGATGAGATCGGCTAACTCACCTTCGATTGAAATCGTCCACATAAAGATTCCTCCCGTCGCGACGAGGATCTCTTATAGGAGATATCCCTTTTATGTTCTTTCATGCGAAGTTCAATAGACTTAGTTTGACCATAATAAGGAACATTACAGTCACACCATAGTTTATATACGCCAGGATATTTCAGATTGTGATGCTTAGGCTTAGGATGGCTTATAAGAGACCGGATTTGTGGAAGTGTACTGAATAACGTCCTGATTTTGTACTTCTTAAGGACTTTAGCCAAATTTTTGGGGTGACCGAACTGATGTATGGGATTGAGATGCTACCTTTAAAATTGGTAGTTTCTGTATTGTGGTGCCTTGGAAGATCTATAAGAAATTTCTTAATGTTTTTTTTATAATATCCATTTTGTTCAAAGACGTGAGAGGTGATGAATTTCTTTTTGAAGTTCATCTGGATCGTTTAAAAAGAGCATGCTCTGTGTCCCAAGGTGGAAATAGTTCCGAGTTTTTGTGGTGGAAAATGATGAGAAAGATTGTGAAGATATCTATTAGTATGCGTTGGTTTTTATGCCTGATAAAAACCAAAAGTTTGGAAGTGTTATGTAGATGACATTTTTATTATATGGAGTCACGGCAAAAACTCTCTCCTGGATTTTCTTCATCATCTCAATAACCAACATCCAAATATAAAATTCATAGCCGAACTAGAATGAAAACTCCCTACCATTCCTGTATATAAAACTCTCACGCTGCTCTGGAAAATTTAGAATCTCTATGTACAGAAAACCAACGCATACTAATAGATATCTTCACAATCTTTCTCATCATTTTCCACCAAAAAAACTCGGAACTATTTCCACCTTGGGACACAGAGCACGCTCTCTTTTAAACGATCCAGATGAACTTCAAAAAGAAATTCACCTCTCACGTCTTTGAACAAAATGGATATTATAAAAAAAAAACATTAAGAAATTTCTTATAGATCCTCCTACGCACTGTAATACAGAAACTACCAATTTTAAAGGTAGCATCTCAATCCCCTACATCAGTTCGGTCTACCAAAAATTGGCTAAAGTCCTTAAGAAGTACATCAGGAATTCACTACACTTCCAAAAATCCGATCTCTTATAAGCCATCCTAATCCTAAGCATCAGTTTGAAATATCCTGGCGTATATAAACTATGGTGTGACTGTCTTCTTCTTCTGCAGCTTCTCCCACTTAAGTGGGGTCACTGTTTGTAATGAGTCTCCTCCACTCCTTCCTGTCTTGGGCTGTCACCACATCCAAGTTCTTCATCTTCAAGTCCTCTTCTACCAGCTCTCTCTATCTCTTCTTTGGCCGCCCACACTTCCGCCTTCCTTGCACATCCATCCGCATGACCCTTCTTCCCACATATTCGTCCTCCTTCCTCGTCACATGACCAAACCATCTCAACCTTGCCTCCTGTATTTTTGCTCCTAAGTTCGTAACTTTCACTGTTCCCCTGACATAGTCATTTCTCAGACGATCCTTTCTGGTCACATCGCACATCCACCTAAGCATTCTCATCTCTGCTACTTCCATCCTTCTGATGTTATTTTTCCTCAGGGCCACAGTTTCTGTAGCATATGTCATAGCTGGCCTCACTACTGTCCTATAAATTTTGCCTTTCAGATTGATCGACATCCTCTTATCGCATAACACTCCAGCCATCTCCCTCCAGTTCCTCCAACCCGCTTGTATCCTGCATCCCACTTCCTTCTCAGCTCCTTCATCTTCTTCCACTATTGAACCTAAGTATCTAAAGTCTCTCACCTTCCTGATGACATTTCCTTCCAGCTCCAGATCTGTCTCCTGGCCGCTTCCCACTGCGCAACACATATACTCTGTCTTACTTCTGCTCAGTCTCAGAAGTAAGACAGACCCCTCTCTTCCAGTACTTTTCTCCATCTTTCCAGTTTAGTTCCTGCTTCTTCTCTTGAATCTGCACACAGCAGATGTCATCTGCATACAACATTGCCCAAGGCACATCTCTCACCTCCGTCACCACCTCCATCACAATATTAAACAGGAACAAGCCTAATGCTGACCCTTGATGCAAGCCAACTGTTCTTGAAAACTTTCTGTCTGTCTCAGACAGGTCCGAACACTTGTCTTCACATTTCTGTACATTTCCCGGAACAACCTGACATATTTCTCCGGCACCTTCTTCTCCCACAGACACCTCCAGACTTCTTGCCTTGGCACTCTATCGTATGCTTTCTCCAGATCAATAAATGCCAGATGTAGCTCCCTTTGTTTCTCTCGATACTTTTCCATCATCTGCCGTAACCCAAAGATAGCATCTGTTGTTGATCTACCAGGCATGAAGCCAAATTGTTCCTTTGCAATCTCCACCTCCTTTCTCAATCTACCATCAAGAACCCTTTCTAGGATTTTCATTGTGTGGGACATCAACTTTATTCCTCTATAATTTTTACAGTCCTGTGCATCCCCTTTACCCTTGTAGATGGGGACAAGAGTACTCTCCCTCCATTCCTCGGGTATATTTTTCCTGTTGGCAAACTTTCATGAACAGGTCCCACAGCAGGTCAATTACCTCTTCCCCCAGTGCCTTCCATGCCTCCACTGGAATTCTGTCGGGACCCACCGCTTTTCCATTCCTCATCCTCTTCATGGCCTCCGTCACTTCCATTCTACTGATGTTCTGCACCATCCCCTCAGAAGGCTGCCCATCTCCTCTGTGAGTCCTTGCATTTTCCTCATTCAAAAGTCCCTCAAAGTATATTTTCCATCTGTTTCTTATGTCCACATCCCTCCATAATTCTCTTCCTTCAGCATCTTTGATCTGCCTCACATGTAAGATGTCCTTTGCTGCTTTATTTTTGCATTTCGCTAGTTGGTAAATTTTTCTCTGTCCTTCCTTTGTTTCTAATTGATCATACAGATCTTGATATGCCATGGCCTGTGCCACAACTCTCTTGGCTTCTTGCTTTCTCTCTCTCTCTCTGTACACCTCTCTGTCCTCTTCCACTCTTGACTCATCCCACTTCTGCTTTGCCTTCCTCTTAGTTGTCACTGCCACTTGTACGTCATTATTCCACCACCAACCCTCCTGTTCTCTAATCTTTCCAGATTAGAGAGCAGAAAACTCTTATAAACCATCCTAATCCTAAGCATCACAATCTGAAATATCCTGGCGTATATAAACTATGGTGTGACTGTAATGTTCCTTATTATGGTCAAACTAAGTCTATTGAACTTCGTATGGAAGAGCATAAAAGGGACATCTCCTATAAAAGATCACATACCAGTGCCTTATCCAGCCATATTCTCTTCTCTAACAATCCTCATGATGATTTTTAAGGTCACTGAATTTCCTGGAATAGATCTGAAAACATTTTCTGCTGCCATGATGAATTTGAAAGAAAGATAGTGGAATCCAGGGAGATCGTCCTTAATCCTGAACATTTAAACAACAATTTAAGCTATAACATCCCTGATAGCCATACTGCTGTTATTCAGTACTCGCGTTCTCGAGTCTGCTACCACGCATACAACAAAAAATGGCACGTAAAATAGAACAACTTGAATGTTAATATAACGTTTTTTTTATTATTTCAATTATGTACTGCAATTTATCTGTGCTTCTCAGTTTTTTAGAATCTTCAGTTTTTATTATTGTTTCCTCTTCCTAAAAAGATATGGATGAAGGCTGTAAAAAGCCGAAACTAGTTGTGTTTTTTATCATTAAAGCTTTTAATTAATATTCGGTTTTTTAGTCATTAAATGTCTTTCTAAATATATATATATATATATATATATATATATATATATATATATATATATATATCTATATATATATATATATTTTAAAGATACCAAGCTATTTTAAACCTTGTTTTACTCCATTTCTCAAGTAACAAAACAGACAAACAAGTCAAATTTGCGCCTGCAAGTGTTGTAAGTCTAGCTAACCCTGCACGTAGTGCAAGACCAAGGCAACTCATGGTAAAAGTAGAAGCTCTGATCACCATTCTTTATATTTACCCTTAATGCAAAGCACATCTCCTGGAGGAGATGTATGATGCTTTGTATTAAAGGTGAAGGGCCACTACCCAGACCGGTTTCGACCTTTATTGAGGTCTCATCAGTGGGAGCGAGGCTAGAAATACCAAGATTTTAGTAATACAGAGCTTATAAGTATTTTACCAAAACAAGTTACCATAATGTGCTTTAACCATATTAAATAAAAATACTTTCTACATTTATATATAGCAATTTGTAGTATTTCATCGGATTGTCCGACTTCTTCAGGCGTGGGAACATAGAAAGCAAGTAAATTCTATAAGAAACATCGTATCACTATAAAACTATTATATAATTCAGTTAGCTTTGAATTGTAGCTACAGTCTGTGTTGAAGTTCTATTGTGTACTGCAAGTAGCTGCCTGCGTCTGATTTCACGCGTGTGCCAATACCGGATAGCAGAGCTGAAAGAGTCCGGTAGATTATAGCTAACGTTGTTATTTCTGTGATGAGGGTCCATAACAATTTCCTTAGACTCGACTATGCGTCGCTCTACCTCGTCACGGCATATATGAAGGTTTGTGGTTGTTGTCCAGTTTCCCTCACGTTCAAGATCTTCCACGTTTTGCCTTCCTTCCTTAAAAGTTTTATGCCAGCAAAAAACACTTGCCCTCGACATTGCTTCATCGTGGAAAGCTTCGTGTATCATGTTAAAAGTGTCCGATGCCGATTTCTGCAAACGCGCACAAAATTTAATCGCATAACGCTGTTCCAAGGACGCTTCCATTTCGAAGACTGTTCGCGCCTCGTAGGTACGCCGATGAGCACTTGCGTTTAGTCACGTGACACGAAACAAGTTCATTTGTTTCGTAATCTAAATCGAACAGTTCCAATTACTAACTATTCAATCAATGTCGAAACATAAACTGTAAACTTTAACTGTTGTATTGCATTTATATAATCTTGTGAGCATTGTTATTATTTATAAACGCAAACAAAATTTAATTTTTTCGTTTTTTCCTTGGGGGTACTGCAGTGTCCCAGTGCTTATATACAAGCTGCAACTGGTCCTAGTGCTAAGGGTCATGCGCATTGGTTGGATTCAAATAATTTAAGAACCGGTTCGTTGCCCTAGTGACCGTTTTAACTATAAAAAACGATATACCGAAAGGTAGTTTATTATTTCATACAGTTAATACTTAAATAAGAACAAAAGAGGTCCACAAAACTAGATTATGTTATAAGAAAGAGTTTTAAAATATTAATGAAAAAATTTTAAATAATGCCTGACAAAAAACAATAAAACTGTTATTTAAGATATTTCCATATTGCTTCTTGATTGGCGTCCTCACTTGCAATTTTCTTGTTTTTTCAATTCAACTAGTTACTAAAAATTGTTGGTGATGTAACTGAATCCTCAACTTTTAAGAAAAGTATAATAACTGGCTTGCAGGATATCGTTGAAGCTTCGTCAATAATCAAACATATTCAAAACATAATCAAACAAAGCTGAAACAAATGACAGTATGTGTGCACTCCCTGGTTATTTGGCACTTTTTCTCTTTACGTTATTTGTTTGTTTACTGAAGAAACAAACGCGAGGGAATAAAAATGTCGTATTTCATCAAAGGTATAACGAGTTTTATGAAATAAATAAATATTACAAGCATAGTTCCGTCTAATTTTTTTCACCTATGGACGAAACGAACATTACTTCGGGCGCGTAGAATACACTGTTGCACAGACGTATAATTAAAGTTAAAAAAAAGTAAGGAATGTAAATTTGTGATTTCCACATTGGGCGGCTGCCAAGGCGCCCACCTTAAAGAGAACCCTGATTACAAGTGCCATTTTAACAACCGGTTCGCCGAACTCAACAAAAAATTAGGTATCGGTTCTGCCGAACCGGTGCGAACTGGCTGAATCCCACCACTAGTCATGCGCATTTGGTTCAGGTCCTCTATCTATGATGCAAGTAGCTTTTCCATATCACTAGGACCTTGTCGTTGCTTCATCACTATCGTCCATTTACCGGAAGCAGATTTCACATACAATTTTATTCTTATTTTTCAAAATGGTCGTCATTGTAGAATGAGACCACCCGAAGTAATGTGCTATCACACTGATGGGCTTACCAGCTTCATGTTGCTTTATAACTTGCAACTTCATTTCGAGATCAATTGCTCGCCTCTCTTTCTGTGATTCTTCAGTAGTTTTTTTGATTGGGCCTGTAGGGACCATGTTACATAAAATATCTCGAAATATTTGACGATAAACAACAAATAACCTATTTCTCAAACAAAATCAACAGAGGAAGTGTTGAAGACACGTGCATATTGCCGACTACGTGCCGCTGAGTGTTTTGTTCTCACTGTGCATGAAGCATTGCTAAATAGAAACCTTTTTACTTTACACTCGCTTGCGTCTTCTTCGAAAGTATAGTCGAGAATGTTATTTATTCGCTTATGTTATTACGGATGTATCTTCGAACAGACGTAACTCGAATGGACTTTAAATCGAGGGATGACTGTATAGGTGTATGTACGAGGATGGTCTGAAAAGTTCTCGGCCTCGACCATAGGTTGCAACACTATCGGCAAGATTTTTTTTTTCTAATATGGTACAACAGCAATATTTTTTCAGGCCATTTACAGTCAGGGGACTATATGGTGTATTACTCAGGACATGACACAAGTCATAAAAATGGAGCAGCTTTCTTACTCAGGAAAAAGATGGCTAGGTATGTATTGGGTTATAATCCAGTGAGTGGCAGAATAATTTCTCTCAGATGAGTGGACATCACATCCAATGAATATGATCATCATTCAGGTTTATGCACCTACTACAGAGTCATTAGAAGACATTGAAGAATTTTATGTCAAGTTACAAGGAGTGATAGATGCAGCACCAAATCGAGATTTATTGCTACTTATCAGAGATTGGAATGTAAAAGTGGGAGAGACTGAGGAACAAGGAATAACAGGTCGTTTTGGTTTAGGTATTCGTTACACTGCAAGGAAGAGACTAGTTGAGCTTTGTGCAGTGAATTCTTTGTTTGTTGCTAACACCTGCTTTAAACATCACAAAAGAAGATTGTACACATGGACAATACAGAAATCAAATTGATAATATACTTGGACAAAGAAGATGGAGAAGTGCAATTCAGTCTGTCAAGTCTTTTCCAGGTGCAGACTGTGAAACAGACCATGAGTTGTTAGTGATTACGATACATGTGAAACTACGGAAACCGAAAATAACACAAATGTTGATCAGATATGATCTTGGAAACATACCAGCTGAATACAATATTAGCATACAGAACAGATTCAACACACTCAGTTTGTGTGAAAGAGAACCAGATGAACTGGGAAGAGATTAAAGACATAATTAAAACAGAAACAAAGAAGAATATTCCAATAGTTTGAAAGAATAAGTCCAAATGGCTGTCAAAAGATGCTATCAAAACTGCTCAGGAAAGGTGGAAAATGAAGGCCACTGGAAATTTACAGGAAGTATGGCATTTGAATGCAGAGTTTCAACGACAAGCCAGAAGAGACAAGGAAAAATATTTTAACCAGGAATGCCAACAAATAGAAGACCAAAACAAGAGATCTTTTCAAAAAGATCAGAGAACTAACAGGGAAGTTTAGTGCCAAGGTGACAATATTGAAAAGTAAACACGAAGGATATCTTACAGAAGCTGCAGACATCAGAGAAGGATGGAAAGAGTATACAGAAGCCCTTTACAGAAAGGACTCCAAATTACTGAGAAATTTGAAGAGCAGGATTATACACAGGAGCCAGTACCACTGGAGAGTGAAGTGAGGTGAGCACTGCAACAGCTCTCCAGTAAGAAAGACTAGGAGGAGATGAAATACCCATTGAGCTGCTCAAAGCCCTTGGAGAAGAGGCATTTAAAATTTTAACAGCTCTATGTCAGCGAATTTGGATCACAATTACATGGCCTAGGGAATGGACAAAAATCAATTTAGATACCTTCATTGAAGAAAGGCGATGCAAGAGAGTGCGCAAATTACCGAACTAAAGCACAGATTTCTCATGCAAGTAAAGTCTTACTTAAGATCATTCAGAAAAGACTGCAACCATTCTTGAAGAGGAAAATGCCAGATGAACAGGCAGGATTTCGAAAAGGCAGAGGAACGAGAGATCAAATCGCCAATGTGAGATGGATAATAGAAAGAGCACAGGAATATCACAAGAATGTCTACCTTTGTTTCCTTGACTATAGCAAGGCTTTTGACTCTGTAGATCATGTGAACTGTGGAATGTGTTAAGAACAATGGGAGTCCCACACCATTGCATTATCCTTCTGAGGAATCTTTATTATGAACAAGAAGCTACTGTCCGAACAGATCTTGGAGAAACAGTATTTCACAATAGGTAAAGGGGTACAACAACGATGTATTTTATCTCGTACCTGTTTAACTTGTACAGCGAATACATTTTAAGAATGGCAGGGCTGGAGGAGTCTTCAGTTGGAATTAAAATAGGTGGAAAAAAATATTAATACTTTGAGGTATGCAGATGATACCACCTTGCTAGCAGAATGCAAAGAAGATTTGGAGGAACTTATGAAAGTTAAAGAAGAAAGTGCTAAATATGATCTTAAAACTTAACCTCAAAAAGATAAAAGTTATGGCAACATGTGAACTTAAATGATTTTGAAGTAGATGGGGAGAAAATGGAAGAAGTTAACAATTTACGCTGAAATTGTTACTCAGAAAGAAAGCAATGACAAATTTAAGCAAGATCTTTAAAATATTAGCCTCGCAACAAATCAGAATCGTGAAAGCAATGGTATTCCCTGAGATACTGTATGGATGTGAAAGTTAGAACCTGAGAAAGAGTGAAAGAAGGAAGATAGATGAATTTGAATTATGGGTTTGGAGACGCTTACTAAGAATACAATGGACTGCAAAGCAAACCAATAAATCAGTGATAGACAGAATAAAGCCAGATTGCTCATTCAAAGCTATGAACAAGCAAAAATTGTCATAATTCGGACATATTATGCGAGCAAATGACAGTCTGGAGAAGATGCTGATGCTTGCTAAAGTTATTGGAAGCAGAAGAGGAAGACCAAAAATTAGATGAGTGGATGGAGTTAAAGAAGCAATTGGAGTGCACTTGGAGGTTCTGACAGACATGGTCCGGGACAAATCGGAATGAAGAGTATGTTCGTGGAGTCGCCAGTAGTCAGAAGCGACTCGATGGAACATAACACACACCTGTAATAAGGATCCATATGAAATTGAGTCGTTCTATCAAGTAGTTTGTTTTATGCAGTTGTCTGAAGCAAAAGTGTTGTCTGTATCCCTTGAAGTGGATAAAATTGAGTATCGTCCGGTTATAAAATTCTTTGTAAAAGAAGGTTTAATGGCAAAAGAAATTCATTCGAAGTTCATAAAAGTTTATGGCCACTCTTTCTATGGGCTATTTGAGGTTTCGTCAGTAGTATCATACATATCTGCAAGGAAATGTGCTTTGCATTATGGGAGATACTAAGGAAGGTCACCAGAGCTTACTTCACCTTTACCACGAGTTGCCTCCCTGAAAATACTTCAGGTGCAAACTCGGCTTTCCTGCTTGTTTGCTTACTTGTGAAAAAGGATTAAAACCAAGTTTATAAAATTGCTTGGTATCTTTAACGTATAGTACACCCAAAATAAAAATCTCTACATCTTTCTCTCACCCTGAGATTTTTATTTAATAAGGTCATTGCACCTTGTGGCAACTTGTATAGGTAAAATTTATAAGTTCTGCATTACTTCAATCTTGGCATCTCAGGGCCTGGTTCCCACTGATGAGACCTGAATAAAGGTCAAAACAGGTCTGGGTAGTCGCCCTTCCCTTAATGCATAGCATCACACGTCTGGAAGGAGATGTGCTTTGCATTATGGCAGATACTAAGGAAAGATATCAGAGCTTACTCACCTTTACCACGAGTTGCCTCAGACCTGAAAATACTTCAGCCGCAAACTTGACTTACCTGCTTTTTTGCTTACTTGCGAAAAAAGGATTAAAAACTAAGTTTATAAAATTGCTTGGTATCTTTAACACACACACTCACACACACCAGAAGCGTATCTGGGGGGGAAGAGGAGGAGGACCGTCCCGGCCGGCACTTTGAACCTTTTTGAACTTTTGCAGTTAATTCTAAAATACAGTCTCCAGAACTCATTTCCAAATATTGTAATAATACTACTGGGAATTTTCCTCATAATTGCTGTAAATGTTGCTAGTTGTAAGTGGGGTTTTTGTAAATAAAATTGATTACGAATTACCTATATTACTATGAGATAGACTTCGCCAATGTCATCGACGATTTTGCTAACAGAAAAGCAAGAAAAATAACATTTTATTGTAGAATGTTGAAATTAAAGTGTAAGTCAAAAATAAACATAGCCTTTTAATTTATTTCCGTATACGTCGTTTTGACTTTATGTAGTATTTTTCATGTATCGGGGGCGGCAGACTCAGGGACCGCTCCACCTTTAAGGGACTGACACCTCTAATGAGTCCAAAGATTCATCGAGGGAGGGCACCTACTCTACAATTCTCTGTCTCCACCTTCATCCACCAGCTACGCTGAAACGCTACTACCATCATTTACACCAATGGCATCTACTGCCCATCACCATCCCCACCACTAGTATTTTCACAAACAGTCACAAACATCCATACCTATGGCGGAACAGAAAAGTAGTGAACAGTTAGTAGAATAAATATTCTTAAATATTGTGCCTTTCTCCTTAACTATTCTTAAATATTTTATTCCCCCTAATAACTATTCTAACTATTAATAGTTGATAGGAATATGTAAATAGTTAACTATAAATATTAGTTGGATATAACTATTATCCCTAAATATTCTTAAATATGTGGCTCTTTCTCCCTAAATCATCCTATCCCAGTTCTGTAACAATTAACATTCCATCTACAGAGCCTGTAGTAAGAAAGAATATTAATAACTTTACACAGAATAATATTTTTCAGAATAAATATAATCGAAATATTAAATAATATATAAAATATTTCTTATTTTTAAAATATTTTAAAATGTTTTAAAATATATTTTAAAAGAAATATTTAAAGAATATATATATATATATATATAGTTAAGTTAAGGGATATTGCATCCCATATTGTTTCTTAGCCGAATATAGAAACTATATAAAGTTCGGCTATTCCAAGCGTAAGCAAATACCTGGATAGTGCAACACCTGACCCATTTGGTAGTGCAAACTGAGGCAACTCATAGTAAGCGTGGAGCAAGTTCCGATCACTATTCTTGGTATTTACCCATAATGTGAACTTAGCTTCTAGGAGCTGTATTGCTGTTCTACATTATGAGAGAAGATCACTATCCAGACCGGTTTCAACCTTTATTGAGGTCTCATCAGTGAGTACGTAGACCTAGTTAATACCAAGTTTGTATCAAACAGAACTTACATCCCTTCTATGAGAATTGCCAAGAAGGTGTCCTAATAAATTACTAATTATATGAAGAGCCAAAGGCTTTAATTCGGCGACATGAACTTATTTAAGTTAAGGGATATTACATCCCATATGGGACAGACAGAAAGTTTTCAAGTAACAGTTGGCTTGCATCAAGGGTCAGCATTAAGTCCGTTTCTGTTTAATATTGTGATGGAGGTGGTGACGGAGGTGAGAGAAGATGCACCTTGGACAATGTTGTATGCAGATGACATCTTGCTGTGTGTCGATTCAAGAGAAGAAGCGGAAACTAAACTGGAAAGAAGGAGAAAAGTACTGGAAGAGAGAGGCATGCGACTGAGCAGAAGTAAGACAGAGTATATGTGTTGCGCAGTGGGCATTGGCCAGGAGACAGATCTGGAGCTGGAAGGAAATGTCATCAGGAAGGTGAGAGACTTTAGATACTTAGGTTCAACAGTGGAAGAAGATGGAGGAGCTGAGAAGGAAGTGGGATGCAGGATACAAGCGGGTTGGAGGAACTGGAGGGAGATGGCTGGAGTGTTATGCGATAAGAGGGTGCTGATCAATCTGAAAGGCAAAATTTATAGGACAGTAGTGAGGCCAGCTATGACATATGCTATAGAAACTGTGGCCCTGAGGAAAAATAACATCAGCAGGATGGAAGTAGCAGAGATGAGAATGCTTAGGTGGATGTGCGATGTGACCAGAAAGGATCATCTGAGAAATGACTATGTCAGGGGAACAGTGAAAGTTACGAACTTAGGAGCGAAAATACAGGAGGCAAGGTTGAGATGGTTTGATCATGTGATGAGGAGGGAGGACGAATATGTGGGAAGAAGGGTCATGCAGATGGATGTGCAAGGAAGGCGGAAGCGTGGGCGGCCAAAGAAGAGATGGAGGGAGCTGGTAGAAGAGGACTTGAAGATGAAGAACTTGGATGTGGTGACAGCCCAAGACAGGAAGGTGTGGAGGAGACTCATAACAAACAGTAACCCCACTTAAGTGGGAGAAGCTGTAGAAGAAGAAGAAGATATTACATCCCATATTGTTTCTTGCCTTAGTTTGCGCTACCAAATGGGTCCGGTGTTGCACTATCGAGGCATTTGCTTACGCTTGGAATCGCCGAACTTCTTGTAGTTTCTATATTCGGCTAAGAAACAATATGGGATGTAATATCCCTTAACTTAAATAAGTTCATATCGCCGAATTGAAGCCTTTGGCTCTTCATATAATTAATAATATATATATATATATATATATAGATATATATTTGCAAGAGTATATCATCCAGGTGGTGGCTTTGCAGGAATGGAAGAACCAACAGCTTATACTGGAATTGTGATGAATGAAGTAGAGGTAACTAGTCTATTACAGAACCTTAATGTCAATACATCTGTGGGATTTGAAGTTATACCAGCTCGTATCGTACGTGAAGCGGCTAAAGAATTGTCAGTGCCCTTGACCATTTTGTTTAATTTGAGCTCCAGGTCTGGGTCAGTCCCAAGGGGGTGAAAAGAAGGGAAAATAGTTCCGCTGCACAAAGGTGGTTCCAAGGCTGCTGTTGAAAATTACCTGCCAATCAGCATAACAGAGATCATTATCAAGGTCTTAGAGAAAATAGTCAAGAGGAAAATACAAGATTGGATAGAAGAAAATGGGATACTGTATCGGGGACAGCATGGTTTTGTGAAGGGTAGGTCATGTCTCAGTAACTTGCTGACGTATTATAACACAGTGACGGCTGAACTGGATAAGGGTAATGGGTTTACAGTGATTCTACTGGACCTTGCTAAGGCCTTTGACAGGATACCACATGGAATTCTAATCAGTAAATTGCAGCATATGGGGATGGACATAGGGTTGGTGAGATGGAATGGAGGGTGGTTGACGGAGAGATATCAGAGAGTGGTTTACTCAGGAGTAGAGTCCACAAGACGGCCTGTGACTAGTGGTGTGCCACAAGGATCTGTTCTTGGACCACTGCTGTTTAATTTGTTCATTAACGATATAGGAAATGATCTGAGAGGAACAGTTCATTTGTTTGTGGATGATGCGAAGGTGGGTAGGGCAATAGTGAATGCAGATGACGTCAAAATTTTACAGGATGATTTGGATAGAATGGAGGTTTGGGCTAAAGAGAATGGATGTCAATTTAATGTGGCAAAATGTAAGGTTATGCATTTTGGGGTGAAAAGATTGGCGGCAGTTTACTGCATTGGTGGAACCGTGCTCCAGGAAATTGATGAGGCACGAGATTTAGGAGTGTTGGTGGATAAGGAATTGAAATTTAGGGAACACATTGCAAAAGTGGCCAAATCAGCTCATCAAATCACTTGGTTGCTGAAGAATACGATGACAAGCAGAGACAAGCAGGTTATTGTTCCTCTGTATCGAGCCTTGATAAGACCCCATCTCGACTACTGTGCCCAGATTTGGTCACCTAGGTTTCTTCTTGATGGGGAGGAGGTGGAGAGGATCCAGAGGCGAGTGACCAAGATGATAGCAGGTCTGTGGAATGAACCTTATGAGAACAGGTTGAGGATTTGTGGGTTGCAAAAATTGGTTGATAGGCGGAGGAGGGGAGATATGATTGAGGCATTCAAATTACTGAAGGGTTTCTATAAAATTAATTCAGAAGATATTTTTGAGAACAGGGCTGGTTGTGGGAGGACTAGGGGACAGCCATGGAAACGGCAAAAGTGTGGTCAGTAAAGGTGTTAGAGCTGGGTTCTTTACTTTTAGAGTAGTGAATGAGTGGAATGCGCTTCCTGAGTCTGTGGTGGATGCTGTGACAGTGAATGAGTTTAAGTAGTATATATATATATATAAAATCAGCTAACGCCTTTTTATTCCCGTATATGGAGAGTCGGCGAGGCCATTTAGCCCTATCTAACTTTTGGAGACTGAGTGGGCAGTTCAATCTCCACTGGAACCAATCAGAGATAGATAGCCCAAGGCTATCACTGATTAAGCGGTTCTCAGTGAAGAGAGACGGCTCGTGGTCCCTAACCTTAACACAATATATTTAATGTCTGAAATAATGTGGGTTCTACGGTCGATTTTCTTGAGTTTACAGGACGAAAAACCCGAGTTTCCGGGAGGAAAAACCTGCTTGCCCGTGCCAGAGATCGACTAACTCGGGAACCGCTCGAAAAAAGGCTTAGAAAAATTTCCTCTAGTCGCCGACTAAACTCGAAACCAAGTCTTCCTTCGTGCGGCCAAGCGCCGTGGTTGGCAAACGCCACATCCACTGAGCTACACAGGCCAGGTTCCCGTATAAAGGGAAAATATATATATACTACTCCCTATTCCCTTTATATGGGAACCTGGCCTATATATGTGTGTGTGTGTGTAGAAAGTATTTTACCTTGGGTATAATAAATGTTAAGAATACCAAGCAATTTTTTAAACCTGGTTTTACTCCATTTCCCAAGTAAGCAAACAGAAATAAGTCAAGTTTGCGCCTACAAGTGATGCAAGTCTAGCTGATCCTACAGGTAGTGCAAGACCAAGGCAACTCGTGGTAAAGGTGGCATGAGCTCTGATCACTAATCTTTATATTTACCCTTAATGCCAAAACACATCTCCAAGAAGGAGATGCATGATGTTTTGTATTAAAGGCAAGAGGCTACTACCCAGACCGGTTTCGACCTTTATTGAGGTCTCATCAGTGGGAGCTAGGCTAGAAATACCAAGATTTAGTAATACAGAGCTCATAGGTATTTTACCAGAACAAGTTGCCATAAGGTGTTTTAATCTTATTAAATAAAAATCTCTGGAGGAGATATAAATGTAGAAAGTATTTTACCTTGGGTATAATAAATGTTAAGAATACCAAGCAATTTTTTAAACCTGGTTTTATTCCATTTCCCAAGTAAGCAAACAGACAAATAAGTCAGAGCTCATGCCACCTTTACCACGAGTTGCCTTGGTCTTGCACTACCTGTAGGATCAGCTAGACTTGCATCACTTGTAGGCGCAAACTTGACTTATTTGTCTGTTTGCTTACTTGGGAAATGGAGTAAAACCAGGTTTAAAAAATTGCTTGGTATTCTTAACATATATATACTACTCCCTACTCCCTTTATACGGGAACAGAAAGGTGTTAGCTGATTTTTTTTTTTTTTTTTGCTGATATATATTTATTTATTTATTTTTAATTTTTAATTTTTTTTTTTTCCCCACATATATCCGCGAAGAATTTTCGTACAATTAATTTACCTCGCGATGAATTGTTGACGATCAATTTTCCCGGCGTGAATTGTCCGGACACGGCCGCTGTATATACTATCTTTTCAGCGAAACAGCCAATGAACTCCCATTGTTTTCGTAATATATTTATTTATTACTATAAATATTATTATTATGTGACGCCTCCGCGTAGTCCCAAGACTCATCACAGGAGAGCACCTCGCTCCTCTACACATATCTCACTCTCTTCCTTTTTACGCTTAAATTAAAAAAATAATAATATAGCTTATATTTCTGATAGCATAATACAGTAACAGTAAAATTAATGTACTTTATAATTTATGTCATTTAAAAATATACCCTTTCCTTAACGTGTACATTGAGGCATACTGTAGGAACATCCAGCACTGAATGGTTACCTATTTTGGTAACTGCTGCGTTACAGCCAGCGGAAAATTCACTTTCTTTTTTGAATACGATAAACCAGTTAATAGATATCACATCCACTTTTTGAATGATTTATTTTTTTAAGATTATTTTGCCCATCTTTCAATCAAATTTACCATATAGATTCAACAGTTGCACTTATTTTTTTAAGTGATTGGTGTTTCTATTGAAACAGTTTTCGTTCCTTTCCTTCCCTCTCCTACAAAATATTTACATAATTATTTGTTTGAATTGCATCGTCCACAAAGGCATTGTGTTGTCGAAAATATGACATCTCTCTATTGTAAGTCATTGCTTGATTATTTAAAAATACTATCTTTAAAAAAAATTAACAACTGGAAGTAACGTTCTTTTTTTTTTTTTTTTTCCAATAATAATAATAATTAAAAACAACTGGTTTCAAGGAGCAAAAGATAGGAGGATTTGTAGTGTGTGGATTTCCCCCACTACTGATATATATATAAAATGGTTGAGGAAGATAAATGATTTCTGTTATGACTAACATAAAAAAAAAATTAATTTATCTCCTGTTTATATTTGGAAAGCCAATAGTTTCAATGCTTCATTCAGTGGTACACTAATAGCTTATGAACAGTTTACATTTCATTTGCATTTTCCCACTATTGCTATAATTTTATTTATTTTTACCAATACTACTTTAAAAAGCATTTTGTTTACTCAAGTATTATTATGTGACACTCCTAGGAGTCTTATTTCCTGGGAAGGCACTCCACACAATCGAAAGTAATACATTTTGTCAGGTTTTTTTATTATTATTATTATTATTATTATTATTATTACGGGTATCTCCATGGAGTCAGTAGACTCATCGCGGGAGACCCAAACTAGCAAAACAATATCTGTCATATCTCTTCTTGAATTCATTTACAGATGAAGAGCTCACAACAAAGTCAGGCAATGAATTCCACTCATTCACCACCCTCCAGGCAAAAAACCTTGTTCTGACACCTTTGTTTACCACACTCTTCTTTAATTTCCAGAGATGACCTCTTGTTCTTCCATCACTATCACACAGCTGAAACATTTCCCCTGCATCAATCCTATAAAATCCTTTTAGTAATTTGAATGTTTCTATCATATCCCCTCTTCTTCGCCTATCAACCAATCTCTGCAATCCACAAGCTCTCAATCTATCAATGTAGGGAGCATTTTTTATATCACTCACCAACTTGGTCACTCTTCTCTGAACCCTCTCCACAGCCTCCTCATCTCCAAGGAATCCAGGTGACCAGACCTGAGCACAGTAATCCAAATGTGGAAGTATCAATGCTTTATAAAGGGGAATAATAACCTCTTTATCTCTGGATGTCAGTGTGTTCCTCAACAACCAAGTAATCCTATGTGCAATCTTGGACACCTTAGCAATGTGTCCTCTGAACTTCATCTCCTTATCTACCAATACCCCTAAGTCCCTAGCCTCATCAATCTCTTGGAGTACCTTTCCATCTATGTAGTACACAGCTGGTAATCTTTTAATCCCAAAATGCAAGACTTTACACTTTTCCACATTGAACTGACATCCATTTTCTTTTGCCCATTTTACCAGCTTATTTAAATCCTCCTGCAAACTTTCAACATCAGCTTGATTTTTTATTGCACTACACAACTTTGCATCATCAGCAAACAACTGAATATCTCCCTTTAAGCCGTTTCCTATATCATTTATATACAAATTAAACAACATTGGCCCAAGCACAGAGCCCTGAGGCACACCACTGGTCACCTGCCTCATTCTGGACTCATCGCGGTTTTAAGAAAAGATATATAATTAAGACTAACTAATAAAAATTAATGCATCACATTTCAGATAACAAAATACTGTAATTGTCAGATGACTGTACTTCAGATATAAATTATAATTATTTTGTAATTTAGAATTTAAAAATACAATATTATTTAGTGTGATACCAATGAGCTAGTTTTTCAGTCAATTTTTAATATTTCATATTGCATTATTCTCAACTTGTAAATTTATACATTGCAGCTTTGGCATTGCATTGATGTTGCTGTTATTTGGGATTTATGACCAAAAGCAACAGAGGCTAAGCCACTGTATTATGTCTGTTAATTGTTTGTGTTCTTCTGGCCAGATTGTTTGTGGGATGAAAAACCCAAATTTCAGACATTGCATTTAGCTGCAGTGTAACTGAAAGTGGATGTTACTCCCCTTTCTTTCAATTAGGTAACTACTGTATTACAACAGTTTGGGAACTTACTTTCATCCTTTTGAACACAATAATCAGTTATGCATATCACATTTGTGTTCATTTATTCACTTTCCAGGTTACCTTAGTAATTCTTTTTGGCCAAACATACAAGAATGAATTATCACTTACACTTCGCTATTAGACTTTTTTTTTATTTCGTATCCAAACACAAGTAGTACAGTAGTAAGTAAGTGGTACAACATGATTTACAACAAATTAGGATACATTACAACGAGATTAGCTTAGATTTGGTAAGTGAATTATACAGGGAATAATAATTAAATATGAAAAAAAGGAAACTATACATAACTTATATACAATAAACATGGTCAGGTGTTCCTCCAGTATCTTGCACAATCAACTGCTCTTTCTGTGCACAAGCGATGGAAGAAAGGGACAAGAAAGAAGGTGTTCCATGGACTGGGTTGTCCCACACTCGCAATTGTCTGAGCCAATGAGGTAGCCCCATTTGATGAGGTTTTGTTTGCAGCGTCCTGTCGTCTGGAGTCTGTTTAGGCTTTTCCAAGTATTCCAGTCCAAGTGGGCACCACGTGGAAGATGTTCGGCTGTTGGAATACCAGTATTATTTTCAGGATATAGTGCAAGCCATTGTTGAAGTCTTGTCTCTGGGAGGTTTTTAGGTAGTTCAACAGTTGTCAGCAAGCTATGTTGGGATCTTAGTCTTTGGGGCACTGAGGTCTGGCCGAACAGTGGGTGGCGTTCATCATTCATTTGTCTGCTTCTTTCATCAGCTGAGAATGCAGATCTTTGAATTGAAGGGGGTGCAATACCACCAAAGTATACAGGTCTTTTATTGGTGTTGGTTTCAGGCATCCTGTAATTAAGCGGCAGCTTTCATTCAATGCTGGGTCAAGTTTATCAGCATGGCAGGATCTGGACCATACTGGGCAGGCATATTCAGTAGAAGAATAGCAAAGGGCCAAGGCAGAGGATCTCAGTGTACTAGGGTCTGTACCTCATTTGGAGGAAGTGAGCTTTCTTAGTATGTTATTTCTTGCATTCACTTTTGCCTTTGTTTTTTTCTATGTGGGTTTTATATGAGAGGGTGCGATCGAGAGTCACACCGAGGTTTTCAGGATTAGATTGGTTTCCAGGAATGTTCTATATTAGAGCCTTCCCAAGAAATCTGTAGCTTCCTGTTGACTTCCTTATTGTTAAGGTGGAAAAGGCCAGTCTGGGTTTTCAAGGGGTTTGGTTTTAGTTGATTGCTGGTATAGTATGTGGTTAGACTATTTAAGGCAAGTGATAGAGTAGTTTCAAATGACTTGAAATTTTTTGACTGAGTAGCTATGGCAAGGTCATCAGCATAGATAAAATTTCTAGTTCCTGAAAAAGATGGGGAGATCACCACTATTAGACTGTTATTGCACCATTGAAACAGTTTTTGTCAACTGGTGCCCCTCCCACATATAAATTACATAAATTATATTTGACAAGAAATGATATTCTTGTTTAATCCTTTACTTAATGTAAGCAAATAAAGCTTGTGCTTGAATTATCTTATGACTATGTATAGAAACTGTTGACTTAGCAGCATTTGTCTTGGTATGCCATTATGCAAAAACATTATGGGAAGGCCATTCTCCCAACCAGTTTTGACATTTATTGAGGTTTTGTCAGTGGGAGCTAGACCCAGGAAGATACGAAGGCTAAATCAATTCAAAAATTACATATTTTCCATATATTATTATTGTTATTATTATTAAGAGAGACCTACAAGAAATCAAGGACTCATCAAGGGATGTCATATATCAGCTGCCACGCCTTTTCTTAAATTCTTCACACTACTTGCGCTTACCATCTTCAGAGGCAGTCCATTTCAATCACACACCACTCTAATAGAGAAAAAAAACTTTGAACCTTTGCAGTTAATTCTAAAATACAGTCTCGAGAACTCAGTTCAACTATTGTAATACTACTGTGAATTTTCTTCACAATTGCTGTAAGTGATGCTAGTTGTGAGAGGAGTTTTTCTAAATAAAATTGATTAAGAATTACCTTCATTACTATGAAATAGACTTTGCCAATGTCATCGATGATTTTGCTAACAGAAAAGCAAGAAAAATAACATTTTAAAATGTTGAAATTAAAGTTTTACTTCAAAAATAAACATAGTGTTTTAATTTATTTCCCTATATGTCGTTTTGACTTTTTGTAGTATTTTTGGTGTGTATTGAGAGGGGCGGGAAAAGCTCTAACTACACCACTTACCACCTAGAGATACTAATATGTCGATAGTTGGGCACATCGCTCTTTGAACCACCCTTGTGCAATGGGATTATCAGGCATCCTTTCTAGTCCTATGGAATCTTTCCTGTTCTGATGCTTAAATTATATCGTCTGGTCAAAGAAGCATGTAGTTCAGCTGGACACACATTTAGCATCCGTGCTGATATCCCATCAGTCCTATTGCTGAATTCTTATTTAGTTTGTGCATCATCTTTACTACCTTGTCCAAATACACTTGTTTTTTTCATCCAGTGAACACAATGTCAATGAGTTCAGCATTGCATATGCCAAGTTGGTAGCTTTTAGCAGAATGGGCACTCATTAGTTGAACAATCTCTTTTGCATGTATTAAATGCATGCCATCTGCATTCAATAGAATCATTCTTTCTTTTCATTCATTATTTTTTTTACCTGCAGCATAAAGAGAGATTTATTTTAGGTTGTCTTTAGCTTTCAGAGCCAGTTTCTTTTTACACTCAGGCTTAGCTTTCTGTACAGCATTTGTAACTCTTTCTGCCTGCTGCCTATAATTTTCATAACCGGCATCATCCTTATGCACATGGTATTCCTTCCTCATCATCTTTTTCTTATGCAGAATATAGTATACTTCTGAGTTGGTCATTTATTTATTCTTATGGCAAAAGCAGCTACAGGTCAATGTCCAGACCAGAAAGCCAATCCAGGGCCTCATCTGTCACCTCATGGATGTCCTGGAGGCCACCACTATGAAATTGGCTCCTTGGGCAGTCATTCACAATATGAGTGATTGTCTGGACCACAGGAGAACAGTCACAATAAGGGTGGTCTGATAGTCTCCATTTATGCAGTAGGTAGCCACATCTGCCCTGGTTAGTTCTGATCCTGTTGATAGAAGACCAAATCTTCCTAGGAAGGGCAAAACCAGGTTGCAGAGCACAGGGATCTTCAACCAGGAAGCCATTTGTTGGAAGATTGCTGGACCAGTGTTCTCTCTACATGTCAGGTGTTGATGGTAAGGCAGCTGAAGAGAGTTCGTCCATGGACCAGAAAGGGTTTCATGATTTTAGGCAAATACTAGGTGGATTTATGAGAGTCTGTTGCAGAGGCAGGAGCGAGTTGCTCATTACTTTATTAAATACTTTAATCACGGCTTGTTTTCTTGGTATATTTGGTGGAGCAATGTTAGGACAGGCAGCCAGGGGGTTAGGAGTGCTTCTCAGTATCCCACTAATTGTGTGCATAGTAGAGTTTAGCTGGGTGTCTATAATGTTAGTGTGCACACTTCTTTCCCAGACAGGGGCCCAGTATTCTGCTGCAGAGAATGCAAGGTCTAGTGCAGACGACCTTAAGACATCAGCACCACAATCTCAGGTTGTTCAAGCAAGCCGTGAGATGATATTATTTCTCGTTTTAACTTTATTGGGCAGGTTGGTGATGTGCCTTTTATAGGTAAGGCTTCTGTCCAGGCTCACTCCAAGGTATTTCAGGTGAGGCTCATGTTCTACCATTTTGTCACAGAAAGATAGGTGGAGGTGTCAATTCGCCTCTGCATTGTTCAGGTGGAATGCTGTGGACGCAGTTTTGTTAGATTTGGCTTCAGGTACCACTGCTTGAAGTACACCTCCAGGATGTTCAGGGCTGTGTTCAAGGTTGTTTCCAGGTTGGCAAAGGAGGTAGATTGGTGTAGGATAGCGAGATCATCGCAGTATATATGTTTGCTTGAGCTGGTATGTGGTAAGTCAGACATGTAGATGTTAAATAGTAAAGGATGACACAGAGCCCTGTGGAAGACTGTTGTGGAGGAATATGTGCCTGCTCTTTTTCCACCAATATGGACCTGGATCTTTCTGTTGGAGAGAATGGATTCAAAAAGCTGGAAAATTGTTTTGTGCCTTATAATATCGCTTAGCTTTAGGAGGAGGCCCCTGATCTAGACTGTGTCATAAGCTGATGTTAGGTCGATGAAAGTGACTCCTGATTTAAGTTTCTTCTGGAAGCCTGCTTTAATCTGTGCTGTCAGGGCTAGGACCTGATCACAGCAACTTCTTCCTGGCCTGAAGCCAGCTTGTTCAATTGGGAGAGCTCTTTCAATGAGTAGTGAAATTCTTTTAAGGAGAATTCATTCAAAGAGCTTAAAGGTTGAGCAAAGCAAGGAGATAGGTTGCAGATTTTTGACATTATTTGGATCTTTCTCTGGTTTGGGCAGATTATTACAAATTATTTTGACTTCCCACCATACTTTTGGTAGTTTTCCAGTTGTTATAATATTTGAGAAAAGGGTGGCCAGCCATGTTTGACTTTGTTGGCTGAGATGTTTTAGGAACTCGAGGAGAATACCATCCACCCCTACAGCCTTGCCATTCTTGGAGAGTTTTAAGACTTCCTGCACCTCTTCAAGAGAAACTGGCTGTACAAGTTCAGGAAGCTCGGAGGCCATCTTCAGATTTTTTCTGATGGAAGATCACACAGTTATTTTCCTGGTAGAGCTGGTACTTTCCTGGTAATTTGCTTTTCAAATATATTCCATTTGGATCTGCGAAGGTTCCCATTTAGCAATTGGTGTTCCACTGATGATTGGAATTGATGTATCTGTCTCTATTAGTGTAGGACAGTGCTGGCTGTTAGGGAATCTGTTGTGGATGGTTCTGGTTGTTGGCAGAGGGTGGTCGTCAGAGTCTTTAGAGACTATGCACAGATCGGGAATGTAGGTTCTGTTCCATCTGGCTGAGTGAAGAGTGCCTTCTTGCTTAGCATTGTAGATCAAATACAGGTTATATGTATCCATCCAGTTAACTAGATTATCACCATCCTGGTTGTTAGAGAGAATAGCCCCACATGGTGTGATGAGAGTTGAAGTCACCAACATAGATGGTAGGGTTACCTGGCAGCCGGTTCATCTGGTCAGGCCAGGATTGCGATGGTGTTTTGTAGACATTGTAAATGGTGATATTTTGAATTTTAATACCTGTGGAGTATTCGGCTTCAGGCATGCATTAGGTTATCTCCTTGAGACCAAGCCAGATGTAGGTTGCTTAGTCATGCTTGGAATGGCAGTTATAAGACACAAGAATTAGGCCTGGGATCTTTAGTCTCTTGAGAGCTGTGTCCGGCACATCTGTCAATCATTTTGTCTTTGGCTATTTTTCCGATTACTTTGGCTTTGGATTGAGATATTCCTTCTAAGTTTAAGGAAAAAATCTCGAGAGAGTGTTGATTAGGGGACTGTAATGTATTTTTCGAAGCTTGTCCTCCTACCAAACATGCAACGCGATCTTTGTTATTCTGGGTGACGATCGAGTTGGTCATGATTTCCTGCTTTAACTTAACTAGTGGTGGTGATCATGCTGTACTGACTTGGGAAGTTACATGCATTGTTATTATTATTAACCAGTTTTTGAAAAAGCATTGAGTGAAAAAAAAAAAAACAGAGGACTCATAAGTAGTATTTGAGATATCTTCCAGGTTTAAGATGATAATTTATTTTTTGATATTGTTAACAAAAAACCTAACAAATATATTAACTCATTTTTTGTTTTTCTTTCTAAAATATCATTCATTAAACTTTTAATTTTTTTAATTTAATTTTAATAATTTATCATCTTAAACCTGGAAGATATCTCAAATACTACTTATGAGTCCTCTGTTTTTTTTTTTTGTTTTTTTTTTTCACTCACTGCTTTTTCAAAAACTGGTTAATTAAATAAACCGCGTCCCCCGGGTGGCGGATGGGGGAAACCCAAATGGATTGCTATGAATAAAGAATAAAGAGCTGTGGACCAAAGGATGTAGCAGAGGCATGGCAAGCTGGCTACATTATTATGCCAGTAACTTTCATTAGCAGGAGAAATCTACAAACCAAGATAGTGCTACTGCGTATGGGACAACCGACGTGCCTACTCAAAGACCACATAGAGTAGGTGAGAAATCAGCAATGTGGTCAGCCAAGGATGTGAAACATGTAGCCACCCTCAACATAAGATCACTATACCGATCTGGAAAATTGCAATTAGTCCAGGAAAATTTAAAAAGACTGAAATGGAGTATTTTAGGTTTATCAGAGACACATTGGTGCGGAGATGGATTCATGGATTTACAAGAAGGAAGACTGTACTTCTCAGGAAGAAAAGATAACATACACAAAGAAGGAGTTGCAGTAATAATTGAAAATAAACTTACACACTCAGTAATTGAAATAAACCCAGTGTCTCCTAGAATAATAACAGCCAAACTTCAAGCAAAAGAAAAAGTCAAACAATTAAAATAATCCAAACATATGCACCAGACAGTAACCATTCAGATGTAGAAATAGAAAATTTCTATGAAGAACTACAACAGGAAATAGATAATCCCAAAAATAGAGAACTCATGATAGTGATGGGAGATTTTAATGCTAAAATAGGACAGTTCACAGCAGACAAAAAAGATGTGATGGGGAAATTTGGATACAGAGAGCTTAACGACAGAGGAGAACAGTTACTTCACTTCTGTAAAGAAAACGATCTAATGATTGCAAACACATTGTTCTATCAATGCCCTAATAATAAATATACATGGACATCCCCAGATGGTAATATAAAGAACTGCATAGACTATATCATCATAAACAAACAATGGAAAAGATCAGTAAATAATGTACGAACATTAAGAAGCTTTGATTTTGACACTGACCACAAAATATTAACTGCCAAAGTGAAGATAAAATTCAACAGGAAAAATAATATCATAAAAAAAGAAAACATCAACCGATCAAAACTAAAAGATAGCTCAAGCAGAAGTCGATTTTTAGAACAGATGTGCTTGAAATTAAAATCCTCCATCTTCCAGAACAGCGGAAAATGCTGGAAAGAAGGAAAAGAAACAGTGTTATCAATTGCAAAAGCCACTCTAGGTTCCAAACCCAAAATAAACAAACAGTGGATAACCCAAAAAATCATAGCTACCATAGAAGAGAAAAGAGAGGCCAAGATACTTGTAAACCAACAAAACAATGAAGAGAATAGAGAAAAATACAGAACACTAAAAAATAAAGTTGATAACCTATGCAAAAAAGCCAAAGAAAAATGGTTAGAAGAAAAAGCTAAGAAATGCCAAGAAGCATACCAACAAAACAACCTAAAAGTCTTCCATGATACTGTAAGAGAAATTACAAAGGAATTCTCAGCAAAAGCAGTAACAATGATAAACAACAAGATGACTGAAACTGGGAATATTGAATATATAAGAAAAATCTGG
This sequence comes from Typopeltis vanoorti, assembly GCF_054136105.1. Lineage (NCBI taxonomy): Eukaryota > Metazoa > Arthropoda > Arachnida > Uropygi > Thelyphonidae > Typopeltis > Typopeltis vanoorti. The sequence continues at coordinate 99,985,580 of NC_143570.1, read as the reverse complement.
TCAAACCATTTTAAGACTATCTTCCACCAAGGAAACAAAACTGCAATGCCAACAATAGAAGAAAATAATGATCACCCAAAAATTTTACAAGAAGAAGTTAGATATGCAATAAAACAGATGAAAAACAATAAAGCACCAGGCACTGATACTATCCCTACTGAACTGTGGTCATATGGAGGCAGCATATCGATAGAATATTTAACAACCCTATTCAATAAAATACTACAAACAGGAGATATCCCAGATGACTGGAGAACTGGAAAGATCATCCCAATATACAAGAAAGGAGACAAAAGAGACTGCAGAAATTACAGACCAATCAATTTACTCCCTCACACCTATAAAATATTCATAAGAATTATACAAAATAGATTAAAAAACACCTACGAAGAAATGATAGGCATAGAACAAGCTGGTTTCCAAGGAAACTATTCAACAATAGACCAAATTTTCACATTGCACCAACTAGCAGAGCTCAGCTGGGAAAACCATAAAGAACTATATTGTTGTTTTGTGGACTTTAAACAAGCTTTCGATAACATCAACAGAGAAATCCTTCTTAAAATTCTACTAGAAAAAAGCGATAGGCAAATATATAATACAGTTTCTGATAAAATATTACTCTAAGACAAATGCAATAATTAAAAAGGACACACTCACAACAGAACCCATAGAGATACAAAAAGGAATAATGCAAGGATGTCCGTTATCCCCATGCCTATTCAACATATATCTAGAAGAAGTTGTAAAGAAAGCAATAGACAATGAGCCTGGAATCAATGTCAATGGTTTAAACATAAATAATATCAAATATGCAGATGATCTCATCCTTCTTGCAAGAACCCCAAATGAACTACAAAAGTTGATCAACAAGCAAAACGAAACCTGTAAAACATATGACATGACAATAAATATACAAAAGACAAAAGTGATGAAAATAGGGAGGAACAGAACTACCATCTCAGCCACCCTAAACGGAGAACAAATAGAACAAGTAGACAACTTCATATACCTTGCATCAAAACTAACAGAAACAATAGATGAACTCAAAACAATCAAACACAGAATAGCGATAGGATGGACCACCATGGGAAAATTACAGAAAATCTGGAAAAGAAACAAGATATCTAAACAAGCCAAAATCAAATTATATGAAGCAATAATTATACCAACAGTCATCTATGGAGCAGAACGTGGACAGTTAAAAAAAGAGAGGAGAAAAAACTGCTGGCATTTGAAATGAAATGCTTAAGAAAAATAAATAGAACAAGTTGGATAGAAAAGAAAACAAACATCACAGTCAGTCAAGAACTATTGTATAAAAAGACAATAATAGAAAAAATTAGAAAACAACAACTGAGATGGTTTGGACACACTGTACGCATGGACTCAGACAGACCTCCTAATGTCCTAATCAATACTTTTCCAAATGAAAAAAAGAAGACCAAGAATTACCTGGCTGAAATTAATAAAGAATGTCTCGGGATGCAGAACATATAAGGAACTTTTTCGAACAGCAAGGAATAGAGAAGACTGGAAGATCCTGCTCAAGAGAAGACTCAACCCATCTTAGACGGAAGAGGAGAAGAAGAAGAAGTAGAAGAAACTTTTAAAAATTTCCACATTAAGTACACCTAATTACTTGAATTGGAAGTAAGGCAAATGTATAACCCTAAACCAGTCATATTTCACAATGGGATCATTAGTACAAATGTGCATATTCAATTTCTGACTTCTATGTTTCACAAATCCAGGCAATTTTTTCTCAGCCTATGCCAAACTCCTGTACTTGACTACATAATGAAATTTCACAAATCCTGATTTAGACTGGCTATTTGCAATGTTGAAGAATTAACATACATTACAAACATGTGTGATCATTTCCAGAGTGATAGAAATAGCTGCCTGTCTAAAAAGACCATTATTGTTTAAGTTAAGTGCATTAATTGCAGTCATAATTGATTTAAGTGTTAGACTAAAGACAGCTACTGCTTCAAAGTGAAAACAAAACATTTGGCCTTTCAAGATAACATTTTATTGCTAAGGGATTTCGACAATAAAATGTTTATTAAAGATGTTATTGAAAAACACGAAAGCTAAATCAGCTATATTTTAATGTCAACATGCACACTTTTAAATGTACACAGCAAAAAAAAAAAAAAAGTGTTTATTATTTCATAGTTTGACTCCGACAGTGACAGGCTGTTATTTAAAGCATGACAGATTTGTTTGCAATGGTTTACTATTTGTCATTCAAAATATTTGCCACTGAATTGACTAGAGTTTTAAACAAAACTGATTTATTTTGCAAAGATATTTCATAACAATGATTTTTAGACATCAAAATTGGCTATATTATTAGAAAAATAGATGCGATGCAGTGTCAGTTCGTGGGGAATTTCAGGCAAGTCAACCTGATCAAATCAGCTGGTTAGGGACAAGTTTCAGCTTCACATTCCAAACCAGACTTCAGGATTTGAGCATGTAAATCTCTTTAATGCTAATGAAATTATCTATCTATCTATCCCGATGGCTTTAACAGGCCTTTAAGGCCCACAACCTTCCAAGCATGCTTGGATTTCGTAACCGAAATACGAGGATAGAATGGTCACTCCTATGCCTCAGGGTATTCTTGGCTGTATCCCTGTGTGTTCACGGGGCCGGTTTGCCTGCTTGCGGGATGAAAAACACCAGGTAAACTGGCAGAAAAAGCCCTACTGCCCGCGCCCAAGACTGGCTAACTTGGCTATGGCTGAGGAAGATCCTTCAGCTCCTCACGTCTCTGACGGGAATTGAACCTAGGACACTCCTTCCCCAGGCATATGGTTGCGAAGCGCAAAGCCACTAGACTAACCGCGCGGACAATGAAATTAGATTTTTAAAATTTATCTTCAGTTGGTTTCTCAGTTTCATGTATTTGATCTATTAATGAGGCTTTATTGGCTTTTTGATCAATTTTATTCAGGGTATGTAATTTGATAGTTGTTTTGATTTCCAAAGTTAGGAATGATATCAGCATTTCAAAAGTACTTAAGGACCATCACTCATGTTAAGGAACTGAGTCTGTTTTTTTGAATGTAGCTTAAATTTTCTAAACTGCTTCCCAGTATTTCTCTCTGTAGAGGGTAGTAATTAGAAATTTTAAATGCATACTAAACATATTGTTCAACACAGATGCATTCAGAAAAATATAGAATTTATTAAGAAATCCAATTGTGAATGTGAAAATGGCTGTCAGTTCAATGTTAGTAAATGTAAAGTTATGCACTTTTGTAATGAGATATTTAATGACATATTACATTGCTGGGATTAAGCTAGAAGTAACTAATTGGGCAAGGGTATTGAAGTTTTAATATATAAGAATTTTAATAGGTCCATAAAGCAGAGACTGTAAATATAACTCAAGGGATAATTGCAATTTTGAGACACATAAGGATCAGGAATTCATTTTCCAGATGATGTGCACAGATCTGAATTCTGTATATGGCACTTTTGTAAGTTGCCAAAATATTTGATTATTTTTCTTTGGTGGTGTGAAATGAACAACTATGCAGATTTAACAAGAGGCTAGCAAAATGATACAGTATTCAAACCAATGTCTCATCATTAACCAGTTTGGTCAGCATATATCAAATATCTACACATTAACAAATTAGGCTATGTGAGAAGTTGCACAGCACATCACAATAACGAGAGCCATGCATCTGATATTTTGATACTATACTCGACATATAGTTTATGTAATTTGATGTATAACAGTTATTAAATTAGAAATCTCTCTGCTAATAGTTTTTTTCTATTTGTAATTATATTTAATCTGAAAATGTACATGATGATGTATGAAACTGGTAATTAAATATTTTCCTTTCTAATAAGTTATATATGATACTAGACAAAATAAGTGTAGAGGCCACTTCCTCATGGCACCACTCATAAGAGATCAATCCTCTTAAAGAGAAAAGTGTTTTCTGTACATGCTGTTATTACCTGATATTAATATCACTTGGCCTTGTGTGCAGTCACTTAATGTGCAAACATTTAGTGTTTACTTATTATTATTGTTGTCTGCGCCTTTAGCCTAGTGGCTTTGCGCTTCACAACCATATGCCTGGGGAAGGAGTATCCTGGGTTCGACTCCCGTTAGTGTCTTGGGTATGGACAGCAGGGTTTTTCCCACCAGTTTATCTGGGGTTCTTTCATCCCACAAGCAGGCAAACCGGCCCTGTGAACACAGGATACAGTCATAGGATATAGTACGGCAAGGAAGGCAATAGGAAACCAACGTTGCTCATAGTCATTTCCCTAGATGGTGGTGTATATGTAGCTGCCCCCAAACAACCGAAAGGCTGTAACTTCAACATTATTATTATTATCATCATCATCATCACATCAACTTCCGTGTAGTCAGCAGACACATTGTACACAGGTTTATTCACCCAAACATATTTATTATATTGAACCTTAAACTCTTTAACATCCTCAGCATGCACATTATATGAACTGTGTTCTGCACAGTTCATATAAAAAAAAATCTCTCTCATGCCCTCCTTTACACAACTTTTAGGGAATAACCTTGTATTTTCCTCCCTATTACCTTCAACTCTTTTTTATGACATCCTCTATATTGATCTGGTGAAATCCCTTCACTAACTTAAATGTTGCTGTCATATCACCTCTTTTTTTACCTATTCATTAAACTCTGCAATTTACATTCCTTTAACCTCTCTCCCCATATTCATTCAAGAGTTTTGATATTTTCATGGTCACTTGTTTCAGGACCTTCTCCATTGTTTCCACATCATCATCATCATCATGAAAACTAGGTAACCAAATGTGAGTTATGTTTTTAAGTTATTTGTATATGTAACTAAACATTTCTTATTCTTTTAAATAATGTATTGAAAGCATACGAGAGACTGAAGTTCAAAATATGGGCATAGAAAATTTTGTGGGTAAGAAAGTTGTTTAGTCTAGTTCTCTCAAATCTGAAGTTTTCAGCAATCATGTTGTAGAGCAGACATCATTAAATAGGAAACTTGTTCGTTTTGTGTCTAGTGTGATATAATTAAAACCTTTACTTTATATCAGTAATGGAGTTCTGATAATCATTTGCAGGAGGGCAAATACTCAGAGACTACAATAACTATCATACCTTGCCTTGAATATTCAGTATTAGAGCACTTACCATCCATAATGGCTATGTATTCCACTCATTCACCATCTAACAAACAAAAAAGTCTTTCACTTCCTTGCTCACATGACTTTTGTAAACTTTCTGAGGATGACCTCTTGTTCTGAGATCACCCATTATCCCATGCAGCATTGTCCCTATATCTATCTGATAGGTTCCTCTCACCATCTTACACCTCTATCATATTACTCCTCCTATATACCAAGTTACAAGACTACATTCCCTCAATCTGTTCTCATACTTGGTATCCCAGAGTCCAAAGACAGTCTAAGTTATTTGCCTCTACACACTCTCCCAATGTTTCCTTATCACCAATATAGCCAGGTGACCAGATCTCTGCACATAAATCATTAATGCCTCATTAGTGGAATTATCACTTCCTTATTTGTATATGTCAATGCTCTTTGCATTATCACAGCAGTTTTCTGAGTAATCCCTATGATTTTCCTTATGTGTCCTCTGAACTTCAGTTTCAGTTTTTTACCTACCAGGATCCCTAGATCCTTTGTCTCCTCCACCTCATGAAATAAAGAGTTCCCCTAATATGGCAAACCTCATTCCATCTTTTCTGGCCAAAGTGAATGAATTCATATTGAAGTGACATTCCATTCTTTACCCCTAAAGTACCAACCTATTCAGATCTTCTTGTAACAACATCATATCAGAACCTCCAGACATTGCTCTTCCTAATTCAGCAACATCAGCAAACAACTGAATATTTCCTCTCTCACTAACTATATAACTCATATATAAATTTCCCCTGGTCCCTCCTTTCCTTACCCCATCATTCAAGCTCTGTTGTCCCCATTGAGGTCATCCCCATCTTGTCTTGCTTCGTCCTTTATTCCCACCAATTCTGGAACCTTACACTCACAGTCCCACTCTCTAGTTTTTGTTTCCCTGATTGGCTATGCACTCTCCTTTTCTCATCAGCAGTCTATCCAGCTTCATATTATTGCCCTCATTCAAATGCAGACCGTCTCCGGCAAACTGCTTTCTCCTACCTTCAAATTTATTCCATACATTTACATACTAAAGTCCTCTCTTCCTGCACATTCTAGCTGTCAGCCATTCATAATCAATTCTCTTCTACTCAGCTCTCTACTGTCATACCTTGGCAACACACTAACAATTATCCCTTTCACACTCTTCCAATTCACTGTCTCTAGAAATACTTGCAAATCTCGCACTACTTCATTCACACTTCCTCGCAAATAATTTCTTTCTATCAGTGCAGTCAACTCCTCTGTATTTCCTCTCCTCTCTGCAACCTCAGTTACTTTTCCTGCCATAGCTTCTCTCACACATACTTTTGAGGCCTGCTCCATTTTCACATCTTTCACCATAAAGTCCTCATACTGTACTATGCTATTTTCCACCATTCCACTGTAATCATTTATCTTTGACTTATCTGCCACCGACACTGTCCTTCTTATGCCTCCAACTACCAGTCTCTTCTCTGAATGTCTTATCTGACTCTGCACATGCCTCGATTCATTTCTCAACTTCACCATATTTTCACTCATGTTCAGTCTTTCATACTTGATTTTTTTACCATTCTTCCTTCATTCTATTGTTCCACCATCTTTCTCATCTTCCTCTGTCTTGCTATCTTTTGCTGTACTTGCATTGCTTACATCATTCTACTATCACTGATTTCGTTTTTCACTAGATCACTTGTCCACTTTTTCCTAACTTTCTTACCACTCAACTTGCTCACTGCTTTCACTGTATCTCTCTACTGATAATAAAAAGGATGTTAGAGGAAAATGTGCTACAGGTAAATATGAAATTGAACACAAGAATATAATTTTTTGTCAGAACTATGAATGAATAGAAAAATATAAGTTGTCAAAACAATGCAGTCTTTTCACAAGAAACTGGGAGTAGAGCATCTGCCATAAATTTGAAAGTGAAAATATTTATTATAATTTCTTATTGTAATGAACATTTTCATTACAATAACTATAGTAAGAGGGGGGGGGGGAATTACATAAAGTTTAATTACCACCAGAATTTTTGACCAAAAATTCTTATAATATTGACCATTACCAGTTGCACTGTAAAGTTAAAAAAAGAAAAGCAACAATATTATTATTATTATTATTATTATTATTACATAGCACCTCCAGGGAGTCCAAAGACTCATCGAGGGAGGGCGCCTACTTCACACCTCTCCACCACTCAATCCACCAACTACAACTACGTTCATCATCTACACCAACACCATCTACCGAAGACCACTACCACCACTAGTATTTTCACAGAAAATCACAAACATCCATGCCATGTCGGAATTCGAACCTGTAACTGTTTGGCTGGAGAGCGGATACGCTAACCACTCTGCCAACCAGGCCGGCAATGAAAAAACAAGAAAGTACGTTTTATAAATATGAAATATTACAGCATGAAGAGAGACTGAGCTGTAATACCATTGAGTTGAAAACAAAAATTTAATTCTGAGGATCTTAAAATAATATCTCTTGTATTATTTTTTTGTCCACTGACCTTTTAATCAACTTTGAATGTACTTCACTTTTTTATTAATATTCCACTCACTGAGAAATTATTGAAAAAAAAGATTTTCGTTGTAATATCGAGAACTTGTTTGATTTTGTTATTAATTGTTATTTTTCATGAAAAAAAAAACCTACATGCAAATTGAAGTAACACTGGCTTCTCCGGTATTTTTACCCTGAGAAACTGTTACTTGGTGCATTCTGAGCAGCATATCTTGAACATCTCGATTTCTTCATTATATGCATGATGGACTTAACCTAATCTAATGAAAACTTCAATTGACCAACCATTGATTGGGTTGGTGTATCACTGGCTTGTGGTACAGGAACATGTAAATGTACTTCAGTTATCAAATCAGCAGATTAATCATATTAATCTTTGACAAAATATACTATTATTTTAATGGCTAATATAGCCTACTTTCGTTTAGGAGTGTCCCTTTTTTACAATGTCATTGGCTTTCTTTACCCAAATTCTAGGGCATTGCTGAAGTGTTATAAAATTTATATATGAAGAATAAAAATTGGAGAAAATTAGGAGAAACCAAAGAAATAGTATTCCAGAAAATAAACATCATAAACAGCAAAATAATAGTAAAATCCAACATTACTCCCAACCTACACAAAGCCCTGATATCATTAAAAAAGAACCCTAATATAATGATCACAGATTACCACAACAAAATAACAGCTATTTTAAACGACCAACACACGTACCAAAAAATCCAAAATGACCCCACCTCGACCTCATAAAACAAATCAACAACACCTACACACTCTAAAAAATCAGAACAAGATAGACAAAATCACAATGAAAAACACAACACCCCACACCACATGTACCCCTTGTATGTTCGGCCAAATCAAAACCCACAAAGTTTGTTACTCAATATGGCCAATAGTCTCTTACAAATACACCACCACCTCACCCTTATCGAAATTTGTGGCCAAACTACTCAAACCGTTACTTACAACGTCAAAATCTATGATAAAAAACACAGACGACCTTTTCCAAAAAATAAAAAAAATCTAACTTTATCCCATGAAGATGTCCTCACTTCACTGGACACTACTTCGTTATACCCCAGAACACTAGACATCGTATACATACTACTCACAGAAGACCACATACTACATTCATGAACAAAATTAACACCCAGTGATATCATAAACCTAATCAAACTAGTAATCTCAGCAAACTTTTTTAACTTTAACAACAACAACATGTACATCCACATTTTCAGACTCCCTATGGGACAAAACATCAGCGGACATTTAACTGAATTGTTCCTAGTACACATAGAATCACTCCTACTCCCCCCACCCACCATCATCTTTTATGGCTGATACATGGATGATATTCTATGCATTGGAGAACCAACACGCATCACCACCTTACAGGTATCCCCTAACAATTACAGCAACAGACTAAAATTCACCAGAACAAGATAAATCCATCAATTTCCTAAACCTGACATTAATCAGAACAAACAACAAAATAGCCACAAAAATATTCCACAAACCCACACATATCGGAAACTACCTCCATTTTACTCATACCATCCTTATTCGATTAAAAAATCAGTCATCTTAACACAATTCATAAATGCTTACAAGTTTTCAACAAACTGTAATTATCTCAACACAGAAATAAAGAAGTTAACAGAAATTTTTCAAAATCGAAATTATCCTACACAACTTAAAAATTACACCAACAAAACAGCATAAACTAGGCAAAACAACCCGACAACCAAAACAAACTTCCCAACACAAAAAATTATCAAACTATCATGCATCCAGAACACATGCAAGGCCCACAAATACATTTTCAAACACACTGACTATAAGCTGGTGTTCACCACAAACCAATAATTGGCAAATACCTACAAATATCTAAAACCTACAAAACCTCATACACACACAAAGAAATGTTAGAACACACAATGTTATTTACAATTTTCCCTGCCAAAAAGACTGTGATGTCACCTACACAGGTTCTATCATCCGGTCTTTATGGACAAGACTACAAGAACACTTCCATGACTGTAATATCATGGAATATTAAATATCATGTAATATCATGGAATATCACCCTATTCCAGAACATTTAAACAATAAAAAAAACACAACAACCAAAAGAAAAATTGGATACAAAGTACAGGAAAAACTGAGATAGCAGTCCATGCCCTTTAACAAAAACATATCCCACAAATTGACAAGGTCATGATATTAGACATACAAGATAAAAATTAGGTCACAACTCTGACCAATAGGAGATAACACAAGTACACCAAAGACAGAAACACCTAACCGACATGACATAGCAATCACTTCCCCCCACGAGTTCCTAAGACGACGGTTGTCGAAACATCTCGCACCCCATTACTCTCACCCCCTGACTTTTTCTCTTAAATCCCTCCTCTTTCCTCCTGAAAATAATTTCCATCTTCACATCCTTCTCTCACCCCCCCCCAACACTCTCTACCCACCCTTAATAATATTATACATATATAAAAACCTGGTTTTTTTTCAAATAATTTCCCCCACATTACTTTATCCCCACTTTCCCACAACCCCCCCCCCCTTCCTTTAACAGCATATGAAGGCACATCACCAGAATAAGGAGACAGAAAACAACATCCAAAAAGGTATGTCCAAATTTTCTCCTATTTTTATTCTTCATATATTAGTTTTATAACACTTTTTATGACAGTTTTATAATAGTTTTATAACACTTGCAACAGATTTCTCCCATGTTACATTACAAAGATTGGTTTTTCTCAAGTAATAAGTGTTTCTTTCTAAACCTATATCACCACCCTGGTATGTTTCAGTATTTATGGCAATGTCAAATGAGTAAATATGTTGTTCTACATTTTTAAATCCATCTGTAAGAGGCCTGTAATTCATAGACTGTTAGTACTATAGGTGGGCTAAGGATTACAGTGTGAAAACTAAACAAGGAACTTTTTCAAGACACTGCAGGTGTCCATTGAGTAGTGTGATTGATAACACTGGATGATGAAAATCATTTACTACATCAAAACATTATTTCATGATTGATTGAACTGTGTGAAACTAGCGACTCATAAATTAACACATTCACAGTGTATCTCACATGGGGTGCAAGTTGAGCAGGAATTCACTTGCCTATATAACAAGTCCTTTCAGATATATGGCATATCCTTTCTTTTAAGCTTACATGGTGATCCGAATGCATTTTTGAAAATTATGGAGACAACTACCATGTTTGAATAAAAACTTTAGTTTAATATAACTAAAATCTACATTCGACGTTTCGACCTTTATTTTATTTTTTTTTCACCAGAGGTCAGGCCAACAATTGTTGTAACGGTTGGTCAGTGTCTTTAACAAACCAGTTTGATTGTAGTGTAGCTTGTTTTCTGTGTATAGTTGTATGCTCCAGAAGATGATCTTGACATAAAGGTCGAAACGTTGAATATAGATTTTAGTTATATTAAACTAAAGTTTTTATTCAAACACGGTAGTTGTCTCCATAATTTTCAAAAATGCATATATGGCATATCAGTTTCAATTCAGTACACTTTTATTTCTAAAACATAGTATTTGTGAATCATCTTAATAGTATAGATTAAAGATGCCAAGAAATTATATTCTTGGTTTAATCCTTTATCCAAGTGTAAGCAAAGCAAACAAAGTTTGCATGTGAAATAACGTCACGGCTAGGCTTCTTGTATTCTTGTATATAGAGGCTAATCACTTCACATCAGTTGCTTTGGTATCCAATAATGCAAAGCACATATCCTTATGGACATGTATAATGCTATGCATTATGGGAAGGGTCACTATCCAGACTGATTTCAACCTTTATTGAGGTCTCATCTGGGAGCCAGACCCAGAAGTGATACCAAGGTTGAAGTAATGCAGAAGTCATATTTCCATATAAAGGTAGCTAAAAGGTGTTGCATCTTATTAGTAAAATATTCTGAATTAGTGATAGTAGTTGAAAGTTTTTCCACTTGGTTCTTACTTACTTACTTAACTCTTCACTCCACCTGGGAGCATAGGTCTTCCACCACCATTTTCCACCGGACTCTGTTTTTTGCTTCTGCTTTTATTTGGTTCCAGTTTTTATTAATATTTGTTATTTCTTTCAGTATTGTTCTTTTCCATGTTTCTCTTGGCCTTCCTCATTTTCTTTTACTCTGTGGGTTCCAATCTATAGCCTGTTTTACTATTATTTTATCTTCTTTCCTCAACACATGCCCCAACCATCTCCATTTCCTTTCACGTATCTGTTGCAACATGGGTTTCTGGTTTGTTCTCTGCCATAGTTCTTTGTTTGATATTTGTTTTGGCCAATATATTCCCACTATCATTCTTAAACACTTGTTTAGGAAGACCTGGGCACTGTTAACTATCTTTTTGTTGAACATCCATGTTTCTGATCATTACATTAGTATTGCCTTTACATTTGAGGTAAATATTCTCATTTTAGTTTTTATAGACAAATTCTTGTTTTTCCAAATATTTCTACGTTGGTTGAAAGTTGAATAAGCCAGCTGTTTCCTTCTATTTATATCTTCAGTAGTTCCTCCTTTTATTGATACAATTGAACCAAAGTATATGAATTGTTCTACTTCTTTAAGCGGTATTTCTTCTATTGTTATTTGTTTATTTTGTTTTGCATTTATTTTCATCAGCATTGTTTTATTTTTCCTAAGACCAACTTTTTTGGCTGTTTAATTGGATGGCTTAAACTTTATCCAATTGATGTGGTCATTAGCCTCTACATACAAGTAGCTCAGTCATAAAGTTACTTCATTTGCTTACACTTGGATAAAGGATTAAACCAAGAATATAATTTCTTGGCATCTTTAATTTATAGTATAACCAAGTGGAAAAACTTTCAAAATCTTAATAATATAGAAAATTCTAGTTGTAACATTATCTTATTTTCAAGTTATAAAAAAGTAGGAGGTAAAAAAAAGCGTATTTGCTTTTGAATATTTACATTACATAATTCCATTTCTGCACTTAGTGAAGTATATATGAATGAATAAATTTCCCTTATTAAGACATTATGCTAAAGTTAGTGCAGTATGGTGTCATTTTTTTAGGCGATGGGGAGTGTTTTCCTTATACAGGGTCATTTTAATGCAACTCTTTACCTATACGAGTTGCCAACCGGTGTACCACCTTATTATTATTATTACTCTAGATTTAGAGAAAGATATTGGAAGTTTATTTTGGTAAATATGACCTCTCCATTGCTTTTGCCTTAGTATCACCACTCTGGGTCTGCCTCCCACTGACGAGACCTCAATAAAGGTCGAAACTGGTCTGGGTAGTGGCCCTTCCCTTAATGCATGGCAGTATACATGGTATTATTATTATTACTCTAGATTTAGAGAAAGATATTGGAAGTTTATTTTGGTAAATATGACCTCTCCATTGCTTTTGCCTTAGTATCACCACTCTGGGTCTGCCTCCCACTGACGAGACCTCAATAAAGGTCGAAACTGGTCTGGGTAGTGGCCCTTCCCTTAATGCATGGCAGTATACATGTCCGCCAGGAGATGTGCTTTGCATCATGGGAGATACTGAGACAGTGATGAGATCTTAATCCACCTTTGCTACGAGTTGCCAAGGGATGTACCATCTTACCTCAGTCCTGAAGATATTTTCAGGCGCAAACTTTGTTTGCTTACACTTGGATAAAGGATTAAACTAAATTTACCATGGATAAAAATTCGCCATGGTATTATTTTAAACTTACTAAAGCATGAGATGGAGATGTATGTAAACACATGCACAGAAAGAACTCAGCACAGTTGCTGGAAATACTAGCAGCTTATATAGCTGTCTTAAATGCTAGTACAAAATTAACTTATTAAAAACAGGTAAAGAAAAAAAACTAGTGATAGAGCATCTTTCATGTTAAAACCATTTGGATTCTCAATCAAAAATTACATCGGATTTTAACAAAACAATTATGAAATTTTCTGCTGTAATAGCAAGCACGACAGCACTGGGTGAGTCCCCCTTTACTAAATTTATGTACAAATATACAATATATAATAACGAAGATAATTGTGGACTTAAACTGGGCCTGTGTCGGAGGATGCTGCATCTTCAGATTCTGTTCCTACTACATCAGCTGAGTTATCAAGTAAGAAAAAATTTCTATTGGGAATAATGAACCAACTCAGAAACAAAAAAGGTGATAAAGATCTAACACAAGAAAGGAAAGGACATATTTTCAAGAAACAAAAATCAGAGGGAAGATATTTAAAAATTACTTTTAATTGCCTAACAACCAGTCGACCACAAGTGTTGAATCTGAGAGACCTTTTTTCAGTGCTAGATTAATTTGCACAAAAATTAAACCTCAATTAACTATTGTGGCCAGGGTCGCTGAGAGAAATTTTAGGACCCATGACAAGTCTGGTCCGGACCCCACTTAAAAAAGTGCATCACTTTTGTTTAATAAAAAAAAGTCATATAAAACATTAAACATTTATTTTAAAAAAGTGTACAATAAATTCAAAATTCGATACATTACATACCATACAAAATACAAACATTAAATAAAAAGAGAATGTTAAAATTTTTATTGCCTCATCCACTTTCTCACTTTATGGTTAGTGAAATCTTTAATCATTTCGTCATAATCAATTTTCATTGCTGCTATAACTACAGCAATCTGCGCCAAGAGAATCAGTGTCTTTTCCGGGCACTCATGGCGAGCTAAAGAGCTTAGCCATCTGTCTGAAACAAAACACAGTATCATTCTCGATATGCCATTAGCCTTTATCATTGTTGTATTATTACGAGAATTAAAACCATGCAATATAAACGCAGTTATGTGACACATCGGGGCCTGACGGTCAGGCCCTTTTCGATGCCGGGCCAATGACAAAAGTCTCAGATGTCACCCCCTCTCGGCGGCCCTGATTGTGGCTATGGATCATAGCCTCAGTAAGTTGTTTTCTATGCAATCATTTTAATAAAAAAAAAAAAAAAAGACAATAAAAAATAGTTTATGTTGAGATATACTTTGTTGGAAAGAAGTCAACATACACCATAGGTGTGTGAAGAACTAACAGCCATGGCACCCACCTTAATAAGATGTAGGACCTTATTTCGCTGCGATGACTACACTAATCCTATGGAGCATACATTCCACATGCATACAATAGCGATCAATGACAATTTTGGTCTTCCTGTAGACATGTAATGGGGTCCTGGACTGTTGTAGGGCAGACGCCCCTTGATCTCACCTGATTCTCCAGTTCATCTTATAAATGTTCAGTAGAGTTAAGATCAGGACATGAAAATCACAATCAAGTGTTGTGATTTTCATGTCCATAAACTACGTAGTTACAGCATCAGCAGCATTATGACACAGTTCATTGTGCTGAAAGAGACAATGGTTAGTTTTGTAGAAATGCCACAAAGCAGGAAGCATTGTATTTTCCAGAATGTTCAGATACCTCTCAAAGTTCAATGTTTGTGGCACCACAAACAGAGATCCAGAGCCAAACCAGGAACATACCATCACACTGCCCCCTCCAAATTTCATTGTTAGGGTTGCACGCTCTGGTAAGAGACTTCACCAGGCATCCACCACACCCATCCATCTGCTCTGTAGAGGGCGTAGCTTGAATCATCGCTCCATAATACAGCTTTCCTATCTTCCATATGCCACTGTAAATGCTCTTTGCACCACTGAAGACAATATTGCATGTTGGTTTGGATGATGCAGAGCTTCATATTGCATGCATATTTTTGTGCAGAATCATATTCCAGTCAATGCCCTGGACTCTGCACTGAACATATTGGCCGATGAATGGAGGTTTTTACATATTATCCTTCATAGCACCATAGAGTCACGTTCTTACCAGAGTGTGTAACCCTAACAATGAAATTTGTGAGTGTGCTGGGTTGTAGCACTTTCAGTTGACTCCCTTTACTTCCATCTCAGTATGGTATCACTGATTAACCTTGAATGGCCCAATTTGTCAGCAATTTGCTGAGCAGATAGGCTTTCAACATGACATCCTATCACAATGCCTCTTTCAAACTCAGTCAGTTCTCTTCTCCCAGCCATTTCACCCAGACACAGTTGCACTGACTTGGAAGTATCAAGTTCCTCAAATTTATGCTGGCTATAAACACGACTCGTTACATGGCACGACACACCTTGCCCATGGGAGTGTCCATTGACATCTTCGCAAGCCATATATGTGGTTGTATTTTCCTTAACTTGAAAGTTACTGGTATGTTTTCTTGATCTACTAAAGTTTTATTTTCTTTTTTCACCAGAGGTCAGGCCAATAGTTGTAACGGTTGGTCAGTAACTTTAGCATGCCATGTAGATTGTGTAGCATAGCTTGTTTCTTTGTATATATGTGTATGTATGATATAAAAGAAAGTATTCTTTTATAACATATAAAAGAATACAAATTTTTTTGTTTTTATGTCATGTTTTATGCTTCAGTAACTTTTTTTTATTAGTATTCATTGATTGTCTTTATTATTATTATTATTGTACCTCAATGGATTCTGAAGACTCATTGTGGGAGACCTAACCAAGAGAATAAAGTAGATTTTTTTGCTTGGAGAGTTTGCATAGAGACCACATTGTCAGTTGGAGTCAATGTGCTCACCTTGGTTATGGATAACTTTTCTGATCCTGTGACCAGGTCTGATACTCTCACACCCCAAGTCCCCTCCATCACATGCTGCCTCTAGTAATTATCTCATAGTAGGTGTATAAATTCCACTTTCTTCCTTCCAGTGTATATCTCCATAGTTTATGTCCTCCATAATATTCGATATGCACGCATTGTACTAATTTGTCGATACGTCTTCCAGATCATTCCTGGAATCACCAAGGGCTATAGCATCAACCAGCTGTATATTTTCTCCTTTCCTTCATGCTTACCTGGTGATCAAAATACATCATGAAAATTATGGAAACAGCTACTGTGTTAGAGTAAAACTTTAGTTTAATATAAACCAAAATAAACACCCGACGTTAGACCTTCACATGAAGGTCATCATCTGGTCATCAACACATATATACAAAGAAACAAGCTATGCTATACAATCTACATGGCATGCTATAGTTACTGACCAACCGTTACAACTATTGGCCTGACCTCTGGTGAAAAAAGAAAAAAAAAACTTTACTACATCAAAGCTAGAGTCTTATTATTATTATTATTGTTATCTATTAGGTTACAAAATTAAATTAAGCTGGAGAGCAACATGTTTACAGAAAGGAAAAAATTAATAAATAATAAATAAAATAAGATTACTTATATAAGTATACATGTAGTACTTACGACGGGGTTCTATTCCAATGTCTCCGTCGCAAGTTGAGGACTTTTTCATTCTTGATTTGTTTGATTTCTGTTATAATATTTATTTAACTTAAAACAGTTAAAAATGTATAAACTTACATAAACATTTATAAATTATTTATTAGCACATAAGAGTGCATTTTCATGGAGTCGTCAGGAGTCGAAAACGACTCAATGGAACATAGCACACACACACACACACACAATGCATATAAATACATAAATACAAAATTAAGAAAGAAAAATTTAAGAAAAACTACATAAACACATATCAAAAATGGTGCACTTTAATTTGAAATTTCTTTAAATATTAGTTAACATAAACATAAATAAACAAAAAACTTATTAACGGTGTCTTTAATTAAACAGGTGAGTAACTGTCATTCATTTGGACAATATGGTTATTTCTCATGATGGGGAATAGCTTTTTTAATCGGAAAATTGGTTAATGTTGTCTGTTGGGTTTTTTTTCTTTGTATATTTCGCAATAACATCTGACTGCTTCTCGAATTTGCTTTTCGACTTTAGCGAAGCGATCAGTGTTTTGATCCATATTTTTGAGTAGCTGAAGTCCTTGATTTAGTTTAGAAAATACTTCAGCTTATCCTTTTACAATAAATTTTTTAACGATTTCTCTTCTTCATCTTCCTCATTATTCCTTTCTTCTTCTACAACTCTTTCGTTTTGGAAAATCAAGTCTTGATCAGTCAGTTCACCTTCTTCATGATCTGCTAATTCCTCTATATCGGTAATTATTATTATTATTATTATTTGTGACACCTCCAAGGAGTCCGAAGACTCATTGCGGGAGGACACCTACAACTGTCTCAACTACTACACCGAACCTCTACTATGAATCACCTCCATCAACGCCATCTACCTCCACCACTACCACGACTAGTATTTTTTGTCTATAAATTGCATGTGTTCTGAAGGGCCGATTTGTCTATATGCGGGATGAAAAACCCGAGTTTCCAGGAGAAAAACCCTGCTACCTCCATATGAGATCGGCTAGTTCACCTTCGATTGAAATCGTCCAGATAAAGATTCCTCCCGTCGCGACGAGAATCGAACTTAAGCCTATTCCAATCGAAGGGTGCAATGTGCCGTTGTTCTTCCAATTGCACTACTAAGGCGCTATTGATTTCTGGATCCAGTTTTCTTGCAATTTCAATGATTTCTTCACCAGTTTATTCTAACATACTATGCTCATTGTACTCTTCGAGTATCTCCTGCGGTAGTAACTTCTTCCAAATTCCTCGCATACATTGTTCCAATTCTTCCTTCCATGAAGTTTTAATGTTCTGGATACATTGGTTATTATCGTAATTTTTCCAAAATGTTATAGCATCGTTGTCCATTACTGTTATTGCTTGAGAAAATGTAGTTTTTAGATAATATATCTGGAATGTAGCAATCGCACCGTGATCCATAGGTTGAATCACAGCTGTTGTATTGGGCAGTAGCTACATCACATTTATATTTTCATTCAAATCGCTGATGTGAAGAGGATGTCCTAGAGCAGGGATTCTCAAACTTTTTAAATTTTGTACCACATAAATAAGAATCAAAAAATATATGTAACCACCATTTGCTTTGCTTTATATTTTCGATTAGTGTTTGTTTTACTTGAGCTGCCATTTCATTAATTCGTTGCGAAACAGCGTCATCTGACAAAGAAACTTTGTTTATTATTATTTTTTACATACAAAAATACTGTTTCAAAATAAATATTAAATATGAAAACCCTTATGACACACTAATGAGATTTCGCATCCGAAAATTCACATAAAACTGCAATAAAATTTATTTGTTCGTTTTATTCGATTCGCCAAGCTAAATTCTTGGAACAGTCTACTCGTTACAATATTAAAATACATTTTTCTGAACATTTATTTAAATATTTTGTGTAAAAATTGTACCACAGTTTGAGAAACGATGTCCTAGAGCATTGTCAAGCTGCAATAGAATTTTAAAAGGAATATTTTTTTCAAGACAGTAGGCATGTACTTCTGAAATAAACCGGCAACTTATTCTTGTCAATGTTTTAAGCTCTGGGATTTTGTGAATGGTAAACAAGAAATGGTTTTAATTTAAAACCAGCAGCATTTCCTATAAGAAGAAGCGTAAGCCTATTTTTAAATGCCTTAAAACCAGACGCCGATGTAGCTTCTCTGTGAATGTAAGTTCGTTCTGGCATTCTTTTCCAGAACAGTCCGGTTTCATCTATGTTAAAAATCTGTTCTAGCAAATACCCTTCATCTTTTATCATCTCTTTCAGATTTTTCTTGGAAATTTCAACAGCTTCAAATCGGAACTAGCAGCTTCTCCCATTATTCGTATGCTATGTAAGTTAAATCGGCTTTTGAATCGATAAAACCAACCTTTACTAGCACTAAATGTATGCTCGCTGTATTTATCTTCTTGTTGTTTCCTTAAATTGTCAAATAAACTGCGTGCTTTTGTTTGAATCATAAACAAAATGAGAGGAATATTCTTGTTGATTTGATCATCTATCCATATCATTAAAAGCTTCTCCATTTCATCAATTGGCCTTTCTCTTTTTTTTTTTTTTTCATTAAAATTATACAATTCATATTAACTGCCCCTTTAGCTGACTCCATTATTCTTGATTTATCTTTTTATAATTGTTGAAACAGAATGCGATAGTTTTTCTTCTCGTGCTATTTCACCGACTTTCTTTCCTTTGTCATATGCTTTGAATGGCCTTCATTTTAACATCTAAACTTAAAGCTTTCCTCACCTTCTTTTTTATGTTGGAATTTTCATCAGCAGTATTACTTCTCTTACTGGACATAATAGGGTTACGACGAGATACAAAAATTGCAACGAGAGAAACGAACACTTTGACTGCTGATTAGCAACTAACGTGCCAAAGGCTGTGATAAGTTAGAAGTGGGTGAATCATAGCAGTGGCTATTGCGTATTGGTGATAGGCTTTGCTTGTTGACTAATGGCGACACTACGATGCATATACAAAAAGCAATGTGATGTATGTATGTATATGCTGGCGGCAAAGTTAAATTAGAGAATTTTTAATAATAATTTTTGGCTATTGTAAGCACGAATCATCGTAAGTCGAGTTGTCATAAGTTGAGGACTACCTGTATATATATAAATTACAACCACCTGGTATGGATATTGGCCAATAAAAGCTGAAAAATTGCTTAGAATCCTAAAGTCAGGATTTGCTGGAAACTAAGTGGGCTGAATGTGTGCTATCCAAATTTTTGGGATTTTTATGCCACCATAATTTTCATGCTGTATATTTTGTCTTACTGGCTTTAATCTCACATCAGACTGCTTCAAATGAACAGCCACACTTCCACCTATCTTTTGTTATTTTTGATTGCAATTCATCCACTATCATCAGTAGTAAACCCATCCTATCTTTCCTGAAAATATTAAACCCTTCACATTCTATCCCTGTATCTGCATCATCTGCTGTAGCCAAGTCTCAGTTTGCTGTCTTTCAACATAACTTTTTTGAAAATGTAAAGAAATCGCTAGTAATCTAAAAGGTTGGTAAATTTTTATTCTCTACTACAACCACTATCTATCAAATGGTCTGTTTCTACTTTATGCCTGTTTTCTAAAGAAACTTTCAGTGTTCCATTGAATTGACATGCATAATTTTCCCCCATTTCTTAGTAGAAATGGTAAAAAAATCATTTGCTTATACAGCAGGACAAGCAATGGTTAACCAACATTAATTTACAGTTTAACTGCTGACACACTAAACGTGTTTCTCCTGCTCTTCTTCTTCTTTCATTGCTAGATAGAATGAAAGAGGAATGGGAGAAGCAGGAACTACCTCAAGAAGAACATCGATTTGTTCTCACTTAATTCTCCTCGCACATGGCACGGACTTGTTTCTGAAATTTCTTGTGCATGGAAGCAGATGCATGAAGAATATAAAACATGCCAGGAGAGTGACTAGTATGGTAAGGAAAGCAAAACTGGAATATGAGAAGAGATTGGCCCTAAGATCCAAAGAAAATCCTAAGGAATTTTTTCACTGTGTAGCCAGTAGGAGGAGAAATGATTGTAGAAGAATGACATTGTTGGATAAAAATGGGAATAGAATGACTGATGTAAAAAACATAGTGGAGTTATTCAATGGGAGTATTTCATCCTGGAAAAGTAGGTTTTAATACTAAGGAATAGGGCTGGTTTGAGGTTTAGAAGTACAAGAAGAGAGTGCGTGTTTCAAATACTGAGTACTCTGGATGTCATAATAATAAATTTAGTTTATAGTCTGGATGTCAGTAAATCAATGGAGCTGGATGGGATTTTGCCACCGGTTTTGAGAGAATGTGCTAAAGGAATGACAGCTCTGTTGACCTGGCTTTTCAGTAAGAGTCTGGCCATGGGAAAGGTGCTCAAGATGCGGAAGGAGGGTAAGTGTCAACTATAGACCAGTTTGTATTTCATCAGTAGTTGTTAAGATCTTGGAGAAATTAGTGAGGGAACATTTACAGCATTGGGCAGATGAGGTTAATATTATCTGGGAGAGTCAGCATGGATTTGTTAAAGGACACTCTTGTTTTAGTAATATGATTGATTGCCTTTTATAATCAAGTAAATTTGCTTTTTTTATTTTTTATTTTTTATTTTTTGGATTTTACAAAGGTATTTGACAGGGTACCACATGATAAGTAATATTTAAATTGCAGCACATGGATTTAGATGTCATTTTAGCGAACTGAATTTGGGACCTGCTATCTGATAGGTATCAGAGAATTGTGTATGGGAGAGCAGTATCAAGTATGCAGACAGTTACAAGTAGAATCCCACAGGGTTCAGTACTAGGATGTGTATTGTTTAATCTTTTAACCTTTATATCAATGACATTGTCAATGGATTGTAGGGGGATATTGAGATTCTTATTGTCCATTTGAAGAAAGTAGATTGCATTACAGAGGATTATGAATAGTAAATGTCAACCAAGCCAATACCTAAACCTCTTTAATAAAGCTGACAGTAGTCAACTTTAATCAGGCATGCAAGTATTAAGAGGAATTATTACAACTCTGTGCTCAAAAGGCAGTAATAAGTGTGTACTGATGTGTGAAGGAATTGTAGGAAGAAACTAAATCCAAATATTCTAAAATAATATCAAGACTATTGCAGGAATAAACAAAATCCCGACAATGGCAATGCAGTGTGATAAGTCTCGTTATAGCCTTAAGAGTGTGGACTTGATTCACTAAGTGACAATCTTCCACTCAAATTTATGGCAATTCTCATTCTGTTTGATGTTTAAAGCACACCTGAAAGGAACAGAGCAGAAGATATTAAACAAAAGAGCCATCACCTTTCATACTGCACATTTTAATAAAATAGCTTCTGGTGAGGGTGATTATTGTAAAATGATTACTCAGCAGGATTACCGTATTATGTCCCTCGAGTATACAAGCACTTACTCTGTACTACTGATGAGAAGGATATTCCAAAAAACAGACATTGTCTGTGAATTCAAATTCACAGACAATGTGCACCATTTTTAAACAAAACAAATATTTGAATAGAGTGATGTGTGCATGAAGAGATTAATGACCAACATGCACCAGAAATCTAGAGCCAGGATGCAATATACAGAAGTGTCTACTCTACTGGCATTATATATACTTTTTAATAATTACTGGTTTTGTTTATTGTTGTTGTTAAGCTATTACTCTGTGGTCTACTGGATGACTATCCTTTGCTCCTTATCGTACATTCTGCCCTTGTAGATATACTTTCCACCAGCTGATGATAACACAAGTCATTTATATTGAACCACCTTGTAATTAAGACTGTGTGTGCTGTTGTTGGATACACTGATCAGATCTCCATCTCATATTCCATTTCATCACTAAGAGTTTTGTTGGTTCTCATGATTCTCTTCAATCTGATCAGGTTTCCCATCAGTGTTCTGCTGAAACGATGTTGCAGTACTACCTGTAGTAGTAGGTAGTTTTTTTTTTTTTTTTGTCAATCCACCCAACAGAAAGTTGTAAACCTATTGTACATGCTTTAGTATACGGTGGATGGAGTGAGGCTTAATCAAATAAAACCCTACTCTAGAGACCAAACACTTTTTCAAGTCGCTTCAGGTCTTCAATAAATGGGCAGGTTGTCTCACACCCGGTGATGAAAGTTATCTCCTACCTAAAGAAGACAAAGCTAACATCCATGCTCAGTGAGATTCAAACCTTCATCTTGGTTGTATAGTGTATGTTAACCACTCGGTCAACCAGGTAGGCAGTAATGCTACTTATTAAAAATAATGTACAGTAGCTGCTTATAATTGCAGCTGCCCTCCTAATTTTTTCTTTAAGTCTGATTAATTTGCTACCAGCAGAACAGTGCATACAATAGATCTTTAGAGTGATTAACAACCACTGAATGTTCTTGTCATTATACTTTATCCAATCTAAAGTTCTTTTATAAGCATCTCAGGAAACATGAATTCATAAACGTTTTATCAAGCAAATCTTAACTTTCCTCATAAAGGTTTTCATCAATTGTAATGCAAGAAATAAACTAAAATCAATAGCGAAATGGCACTTAAAAATTTCCCAAAACTGGCATTAGAGAGACAGAGACATCAAAAATTATGAAACTTGAAAACAAAAAAGTGTTTCTCATAAAAAAGTCTTTATGGAGCCAAATGAGATGGTTGTTTCTATTCAGATATTATTTTCTACATGTGATGTCATAAGACTTTTTTCCCCTACTGAAAAAAAAAATAATAATAATACTTGGAGTATCATCAGAAAGAATAAAATGGATATATAGAGTGAATGTGCACATTTAATTTAGGACACTATTGGACAAGGAAGGCAACTGGAAACCAGCTTGTCTCGTCGTCGTCTTCCTTATACCCTCTTTTACCTTGCGGTGTCGAGGGTCCATTGATCATCGGACCTCACTCCGTTTTTACAGGATAAGGTGGTCAGCCTTATGCCCTGGTGTATCCTATGGCCTGTAGTGTTGAGTTCTCAAGGCCAGTTTGCCTGCTTGCAGGATGAAAAACCCCAGAATAAACTGGGGAAAAAACCCTGTTGTCCACGCCCAAGACTGGCTAACTTGGTTATGGCTGAGGAAGATCCTTCAGCTCCTCACGTCACCGATGGGAATCGAACCTAGGACACTCCTTCCCCAGGTATATGGTTGCAAAGCGCATAGCCACTAGGCTAACCGCGCGGACACATACGGGGTGAGAGACGAATTTAATTTTTATAAGCAAATTCAACATGCATTATAGCTCGATATGAAGCTTTATGTCTATCATTCGAGTTGAAACGGTCAACAGTGGGAAGGGTTATTAGTAATAGTGCAAACGTGTTATCCCTGCAAAAGAATTTGAATAAACTGGACAGATGGCCAAATGAATAGGAGTGTCAGTTTAATGCAGCTAAATGTCTTGTTTGAGATACATCGATTGGAGGCTGTATATCATATTGGAAGAAATGGGAGAGGCAAGGGATCTAGTGGTGGTGATTGAATAAACCTGAAATTTAGGGAATAATTGCAAAGGTGCTGAAGGTAACCCAGAGGATTGCTGCAATACTGAGAAGGACGCTGACCTACAGAGATAAAAGAGTTGTCATTCCATTGCATGAAGCCCTGATCAGACTGCACCTGGACTATTGTGCTCAGATTTGGTCCCCAAGATTTGAAGGGGAAAGAGTTCAGAGGCTGATAACAAAGATGGTATCAGGACTGTACCATGTTAGTTTTGAAGATAGGCTTGAGGGAATGTGGACTGCATAGTTTGGTAGATAGAAGGAGAGGTCATAATGATTGAGACTTTTACTATTGAGAGGTAATTACAGGATTGACACTGGGGAGTTCTTTCATTTGGTGGAACAGAGGGGAAGGAGTGAGGACAAGGGGTCTTACCTGGAAGTTACGAAAGGAAGTTGTGAGCAAGAGGGTAAGGAGCAGTTTCTTTTCTTGGAGGGTGGTTGAACTGTGAATGCATTGCCTGATAGAGTGGTGAGAGGACGAGTGGTCAATGAGTTCAAGGAGTGGTATGACAGACTTTGTGTTTTCCAGGGTGCACCTCCCATGATGAGTCTAGTGATGCCAGAAGCCTGAATCATAATAATAATAATGGTACTGATATATATAAAAAATGTAATAATCAAAAAAATTCTTGTTGCATTAAATAATTATTTATGGGTATCCTAGCTAGATGGACAGTTTCCATCATACTTTTACTATAATATTAATCTCCAAGTGATTATTTAGGTCGCACTGTTTCTTTATTATCACTTTGAATTGCATATACACTATTCCTTGATAAAGCTAGTAAAACTTTTATAAAGGATTGTTAGCTGAAGCATGCTATTGGGTCTCATGAAGAGGATTTTTCCTCTCTGAAACCTGGGATTTTCATTCCACAAACCAACTGGTGAACATAACATGCTGCTATATTTAAAACATAATGCATTGGCCTCATAGCTTTATTTGCTTTGGCCATAATTCCAGTCAAACTTATTCTAATTGTCTACTTTAAATTGTGTAGAATG
Source organism: Typopeltis vanoorti (assembly GCF_054136105.1). Classification (NCBI taxonomy): domain Eukaryota; kingdom Metazoa; phylum Arthropoda; class Arachnida; order Uropygi; family Thelyphonidae; genus Typopeltis; species Typopeltis vanoorti. The sequence goes on along the minus strand of NC_143570.1, from coordinate 99,959,974 downwards.
TACACATGATAAATTAGTCAATAATTTTATATTTTTGGTACATCATGCCTGTTGTTAAAATACTCATACAACATGCAGAACTATTTCACTTTTGGCATTATTTTAACACCAAAACTATGAGGTTAGCTAGTTCATTTTTAACATTATTAATATCCTGTATTTTTTTAAATAACAAACAATGGATAACTTATGTAAAATGCAAAAATTATTTGTTATACAATTTTCATTCACATATCAAGTGCATCCTCAATATCAAACGAATTTTATCAGTAAATATGCCACTTACCACAGTGAGATATGGAGTATTTGCTAGTGAAATTTTTCCATGTTTCCAAGATTCATAAATAGTGCATTCTGTTAAGACCTATGATGACTGCATTTTTTGTCTAGCTGCATGTATCCCAAATAACTGTCCATCTTACTATATACCTTTGTCAGCAAATATCGTACTTATATAAAGAACCCTCTAGATCTTAAAAAGAAGATCTCAAACTATTTTCTCTTTTGACTCTAGACATATTGATTAGTCAGATTGATTGAGTGATTGATTCTTCTTTAAATAATCTTTTATTATTTTATTTTTTATGTGACTCACACCGATGAATGTTGGAAACTTATAAATACGTTAGTACATTGTGTGCTCCAGGAATATTTTTTCTTATTTTTAAATTGCATTTATTTATTTTTTATATATTTATTAGTTTGTTTGTTTTTCTTTTTTATTTATTTAATTTTCTCTGTTTTTTATATTTTTTTATTTGTTATTTTTTCTGTTTTTTCTATATATATATATATATATATATATGAAGGGGTACCCAAAAATAACTTTGTGCATGTACATTTTCTAGTTATCAATGATGCTGCTAGGCATTATGAATGTGCAGTCCACAATAGTCTGGCAATTGACATCATCTTGTGTGAACTGGTTCATTGTTCTGGCTGCTTTTTTGTTAGTGCTTACAAGCAAGTTTGGCGATTTTGTGATGGCTGACCACAAGGAACAGAGATGTGTGTGGAATTTTGTTTTCTTGTGGATAAAACTGCAGCCAAAACTATTGTTATGCTCTGGCAAACCTTTAAGGAGACAGCGCAGATATACGAATGGTTTCCCATTTCAAAAATGGGACATGTCAGTTGAAGACCAACCACGATCTGGCCAACCTTCAACAAGCAGAAATGATGAAAACATCAAAAAGGTTTGCCAGGCAATCAGTGAAGATCATTGAAAAGCCATCGAGCAAGCTTCTAAAGGGATGAATTTGTCACGGGGTTCATGCCATCGAATTTTAACAGATTTGCAAATGAAGCTTGTGTCTGCCAAATTTATGCCTCATTTGTTCAGAGGATAAAAAAAAAAATTCCTGTGAATGTTTGCCACTATTTGAGGGAACAAGTTCTTAATGACCAGAATTTTCTTTCAAAAGTTTGATGAGTCTTGGTGCTACAATTATTATTCAGAAACAAAACAAGCATAAAGCCAATGGAAACATGCAAATTCATCACAGTCCAAGAAGGTACATCAAGATAATGTTGATTTGTCTTTTTGATGTGCATGGAGTTATACACAAAGAATCTGTTCCTCCTGGACAGAGAGTGAACCAACATTTTTATTTCAACATTTTGAGAAGACTTCATGATACTGTGTGACGAAAATGGCCAGAAATGTGGAGTAACAGAGATTGGTTGTTGCACCATGACAATGCCCCAGCCAACACAGTCTTGTCTGCCCAACAGTTCTTGACAAAAAACAATATGGTGGTTGTTCCCCACTCTCCCTACTTGCCCAATTTTTATTCCCACAGATAAGAAAACCATGAAAGGGCAGTGATTCGTTGATGTGGATGAAGTGAAAGAAAAGTTGCTGGAGGCCATAAACGGTATTCCAGTTGAACAGTTCCAGAACTATTTCCAGCAATGGAAAAAATGCTTGGACAAGTGCATTGACTGACATGGAGAGCACTTGGAAGGAGACTAGAATATGGTATTATAAACTTTAATAACATTAAAAAAATTAAAAAAAAATTCCGATTATTTTTGGGTACTCCCTTACACACCACACACACATATAGCACAACAAATATATTTGCCCATGGCATATAATCGCAGACTGAATGAAATGTAATATTTTTTATTTTATAGAAAATAACTTTTTGAATAAACTTTTTTAACTTTAAAAAACACAGATATAGCACTACCAATCAGTTTTTGAGATATATCATTAAAAATAGAGGTTTTGGAGGGAGTAATCGTTGCATGGTGAGTAGAATTTTGTATAATTTGTCAAGCCATGTGTATATATATATATATAGTCCAGAAACTCTGTTCTAGAAAGCAAACCATTTTTTCAAGCCATTTCAGGCCTCCACTAAACATGGCACTGGTCATGCCAGTGATGAAATTCATCTCCCATCTAATGACATACCAAAAAACATTGCTGTATTGCAGTGCTTTGTTATTTCTGGATTATATTTATCTCAGTAGAGCTGCAGAGTTGTATTTATCCCCACTGTGAGCGATGGTACTCCTTAATGCTGCTTGTCTTAAATTAATGAACGTTCTCTTGGATCAGATCATTTAGGACTTCAGTGTGCAGTAATGCTGTATTGACAAGTTTGCTATTCAAACTCATAATTTCTCAATAGTGTTGTTTCACTGTCAGATATATAATCCTTGTGCTTATATTCCAGTTTTTATGCTAAGTTTGCACTTGATATATAGACAAAAATTTTGTATAAATTCTTTTTTACTCATTGTTTAAGCATTGTTTATTTTTTTTTAAATATGTGTACTTATATTTCTGTGTTAAATGGAATGTTTTTAACAATACTAATATGTGGTTGGACAGACTGTCTTTTAAAAGTATTATTTGTTATGATGAAATGGAATTACTAGATGCAGTTTTTGTTCAGGAGTAAATGGGAAAATGGGAAAATTTAAATGGCTGTGAGTTGATATTAAAATTTTTAAATAATTCTATAAATAAAAAAAAAATAATCCAACAAAAGGATTATTGGATTGAAATTATTTTATTAGTAAATATAATTTTATTATTCATTACATTTTTATTTTATAGTTGTCTTTATCACAAGTATGTCTTGCATATAGTCTCACTTCATTAATAAAAACATACTTTTTTCTTTCACTCTCTCTCTCTTATTAGGGGCCTGAAGAAGAAACGGATTCAGTGAGGGCATTGCATGGCCTCACTGGATGACTGTTTTTCTGACAGGGAATGCAACAATGCTACTCCTTCCTTTACCATGACATCAAACAAAGATGCTCCTGCCAGTTTGTCCACATTAGGTAAAATATTGAAGAGAATGAATAACAGTCCTGAAAATATATGCTAATTCTCTTAAATGATGATGATATATATATATATATGTATATCATCATCATCATGTATTTGTTTGTGCGAGCGTGCATGCTTGTTTGGACATAGAAAGTTACATGATAACCAGATCTCTCCACCCTTAATTTAGATATAATAATAAAAAGATCATATATTTTGTTCTGGTATTTGTCTGAACTCCATATTGTGAAGAAAAGAGTACATCATTCGCCCATACTGTTTTTTGATCACAAACAGCTATGCACATAACTTATCTAGAATTTATGTAATGATTTCAAAAGTTTCATTTTAAACATTTTTTCTTTAACTGTGGAAATTATCTACATCATCATCAATTTCTGGATATATGTAATCTCAAATGTTTTACAGATATGGCAGTACCACATGATTCTAGGACACTTCTGACTGTGTAAATCCACCTTGATCTTGGCCTAGCTCTATGTCATTTTCTTGTCATCTGAGCATCAAACACATGTTTTGCTAACCTTTCATCTTCCATTCTGATTATGTGATCATACCATTTTCATTAACTCTGTTCATGCATTCTTGAATGCCTACAATGTCAAGTTCCATCCTAGTAACTCCTTTTTTAATATCATTCTGCCATTGATGCTGTCAGTTCACTACCCTAATTTTTGTCAAATTTTCACATCTGTGTTTTGCATTTTTGGTCAACTGTTTTATTTCTAACCCAACTCTCAGATCCATAAGTTACAATTGTCTAATTGAAAATTAGTGTATAAGCTAATTTCTCTCTTATTCCTTATGAATTTATTCAGCTGGCTACTACCATATCAGCCTTGTTTAGTCTGTTGCCATATTTAATTTGATATCTTCACTAAAAATTGTGCCTAATGTCACTAAAAATTTCAACTGCCTGAAGAGGTCCTCAGGTGGTTGAAATTTTTCTGTGCTCCTGTCTATTTTCTTAGATTTGGTATTCTTTTAGTGCACAGGGTTTGTTTAGGAATACAACACATCTGCATAAAGCAAACAACTAAGTTTGAATGCTAAGTAGAGCTAAGTTTGGTATCTCCAATTCTGATATAGCATTTAATGTCACTTTTTATTCATGATACAATCCATATAGATTACATTACATTTCGTATTAGTTAGATTTGTGCAAATAGAAAGATAAAAACAGAAAACAATGAAAATATATATATATATATATATATTAGGATAACCAAGTTATTTTATAAACTTGGTTATTTTAACTCCTAATCCCAAGTATGCAAACAGTTAAGTTTGCACCTGAAACAAAGTTAAAGTCTAATGATGTTACAACACCAGGGGAACTCATTGTAAAGGTGGGTAAAGCTCTGATCACTATTCTTAGTATTTTCCCATAATGTAAAGCACATCTCACTAGAAAATGTATACTGCAATGCATTAGGGGTAGGGTCACTACCCAGACCGGTTTCAACCTTTTCTGAAGTCTCCTCAGTGAGTAGCTAGACCCTAAATACCAAGGTTATAGTAATATGGAGCCTTATCAACTTTACCTATAGGAGTTGCAACAAGGTGTTTTTATTTTTAATAAAAATCTCTGGAGGAGATATAGATGTAATAAATTTTTTACCTTGGGGATATTGTATATTAGGATAACCAAGTTATTTTATAAACTTGGTTATTTTAACTCCTAATCCCAAGTATGCAAACAGTTAAGTTTGCACCTGAAACAAAGTTAAAGTCTAATGATGTTACAACACCAGGGCAACTCATTGTAAAGGTGGGTAAAGCTCTGATCACTATTCTTAGTATTTTCCCATAATGTAAAGCACATCTCACTAGAAGATGTATACTGCAATGCATTATGGGTGGGGTCACTACCCAGACCGGTTTCAACCTTTTTTTATAGTAAAAAAAGGTTGAAAAAAAAGCTATTATTATAACCTTGGTATTTAGAGTCTAGCTACTCACTGAGGAGACCTCAAAAAAGGTTGAAACCGGTCTGGGTAGTGACCCCACCCATAATGCATTGCAGTATACATCTTCTAGTGAGATGTGCTTTACATTATGGGAAAATACTAAGAATAGTGATCAGAGCTTTACCCACCTTTACAATGAGTTGCCCTGGTGTTGTAACATCTTTAGACTTGAACTTTGTTTCAGGTGCAAACTTAATTGTTTGCATACTTGGGATTAGGAGTTAAAATAACCAAGTTTATAAAATAACTTGGTTATCCTAATATACAATATCCCCAAGGTAAAAAATTTATTACATATATATATATATATATATATATATATATATATACACTAAAACTAGGTATTAAAAATCACAAATTTAAGTTTGGATTGTCTCTAATCCATTGGACTGTGTCCGGGGGTAGCCTGGAACAGGTCCGTCAGTTTGTCCTTATAACTCCACAGTGGGTAGTTCTGGATAATATGATTGATGGTCTGTTGATCAGCACCACATCACATGTTGGGGATTGATTTCAAATTTGATTTCATGATGTACAAGTCCCACATGTACATCAGCAACCAGATCTGGAAAAATCTGGTTGCTGATTTTTCCAGATCGGATTTGCGGATCTAGGTGGTAGATTTTGGAGATCCTTGGATGGGTAAGTTGTTATTTCCCATCTATATAGATGATGGATAAGAGTGGAGATAGTCTTACAGATGATTTACACCAAATTACCTGTTTCTGTGTCCTTCATTTCTGACTCCTGACTTACAACTTAAATGTAGACAATGTATTGCTCTGTATAATGTTCCATTTACCCAGGTACTGTCACATTTTGAACAGCTTTTCTCTTGGCACTTTATTATATGCTTCTTCCAGATCTGCAAATCTAATACAAATCATTCTATATACTCTCATAATTTCTCAACTATTTCTGATGAAGTGAAAATCTGATCTTGATAACATCTGTTTGTTAATTTGACCTACTCGCACAAAAAGCACGGGTATTTGGTGTCCCTTTGTTGTCCTCTTTATTGTCCCAAGATCATAGATATGACTTTAAGATCACTGCAAACTGTCCATCCATCCATGATCATTGTACTTAAGTTTGCTGAGATTGAAGGCTAAATTTTCATATTGTTCTTTCAAATGCACGGAATGTGCTACTGGTAACTAGTAGCACATTAAATCTTCACACTAACTTAGAAAATATGCCAACTTTCAAAAATATGATAACCTTAGTAGTCAACGACTAAATTTCAACTAAAGAATCACATGAGAAATTGTAAGCGTCTGTGACAACAGGAAAGTCATCCGCTATCTCGGCGAATCAGATTCAAGGTAGCCACCTGCACTTTTATCTGCATTCCACCCTCTCTCCTCCTATCTTAAGAATAAGAAGTTTCATGGAAATTTCTTTATTTAACATAAAAAGACACTTCAAAAAAGCACTTATACAACTAGTTAGCTGTAAATAAAGGAGAATGAAAATAAATACCAATCTCCGAATTTAAATCCAAATACTATTAATGAAAACGATAAAATTAGAAATTGGGTAAAATTGGTGGATGATGGAATTTTTTTACTATTTTCTGAACTCAGTACCTAAAAATCTATAAGAATCAATTATTACTTCTCAGACAACTTTTCCATCGCAGGCCTGTGTAATTTTTCAAGCCTCCTGATGCCAAATGCATTCAAGTGTAGGCTGTCCCTCTTATACAAATCCAATCTTCCTTCACACTCACACCATATCAAAAAACTCTCGTCCATTCCATCTACACAGCCTGTGCATCGAATCATTTGCCATCATAGCCCTTCTTCTTAATTCTTTTTTTATCATATCGAAGTAATATACTTACTATTTTCACTTTCTCACTCTTCACTCTTGCCTCTCCCAGCAATCCTTTAATGCCTCTCCCATACTGAACTTATTGCTAGTTAAGTCATTAGTGCATACTACAATTACAATCTCATTTACTTTTTCTTTTCTGTTTTTGAATTGCTTGCATTATATTTTTAATTTTTGCAGCGGGAAAAGTTGATGTTATATCCCGCTCATCAGTGCCATGTTTTATGATAGTCACCATACCAGATAACATCCTTATTTTATAATCAACTTTACTCACCAGATTTTTGTCATTATGCACTAACTTACCTGATTCCATGCTTTGTTTTCCATTTTGCTGCTGAACTGTTTCATGCACACTGTGTTCCTCTAAATGCCACTCGACTTTCTCTAGTTCCCTTATCGTCTGTCTGATAATCTGCTTTAGCCTATCTGGTTCTTATATAGATGGTTTTGAGTCTAATGTCAACTGTTGTGTTAAAATATATATATATATATATAAATTTCGCAGCAGTTAAACTTATCATACTTCATATATTCAGATAAAGAACAGTCTCTATAACCACTCTGAATCTATAATTACCATACTAAGATATTTATTTAATTATTCAGTTGTTGTACCCTGCATATTTATTTATTTATATAGCATATGATGACACAGTTACTGAGAAGCCCATACAGGCAGATATAACATCATCATCTTGTGAAACCAAGTATAATTATATTGTTTGTGATGTAATTTTGTTTTCAAAGTTGGTGTTCTTTGACCAGAGTGCCTATAAGCAGATGAAAAAACTTGAGTTTCCAGGAGAGCCCCCCCCCCTCAATAATTCAGTTGAAAAAGTCTAAATAAGGATTCCTCCAAGCATAACAAGAATCAAACTAAAGTATTTATATCTAAAGAGGAAAAAAAAAATTTTCCCTCTAAATTGATATCATAGATGCAGAGCATTCAAAGATTTAATTTGAATACAGAGACACACTGCAGCTTAGAGCATATTTCAACATATGATTATTTCCCTTTGTATTTGAATATTATATGAAATGTATAAAAAATGTGGTAGGAAATGATTTTTAATACGTGGAATTATAAAATATTTACGTAGTAGTTAAGTTAATAAGAATGCTGCTGTATGTTTTACTAATTCGGGATATCTTTACCTTGTTTTGAAAGTTTATTTTTCACTTGGTTAGAGTATAATAAATTTAGTTTAATCCTTTATCCAAGTGTGAGCAAACAAAGTTTGCACCTGAAAGTATCTTCAGGACTGGGGTAAGGTGGTACAACACCAGGGCACTCCTTGCAAAGGTGGAGCAAGCTACCAAAATGTTGGTAGCACCACCTTTGCAAGGAGTGTCCTGGTGTTGTACCACCTTACCCCAGTCCTGAAGATACTTTCAGGTGCAAACTTTGTTTGCTCACACTTGGATAAAGGATTAAACTAAATTTATTATATTTATCTTGTTTTGATATTGGAATAAAGTGAGTTGGCATACTGCTAATAACAAAAGACAGGAAAACTCATGTAGAAAATATTCATAAGAAAACTTGTGAGGTATTACTACATTGTCCAAGCTTAAATAGATCTGATGATTTGTTTAGTTGACGTACTTGCTGGAATAGAATATAATTGTTATAGCATTTTTCAAAAAGACAAAAAAGATAGAAGAGGAGATAGAGTGTTACTGATGATCTCAGAAGAGGTGTGTCTTCTCCATGTGGAACTTGAAGAAAACAGTAGCAATAATGACTTTGAGGACATTTGGAGTGAGACTGAGGTGAGTACATATTGTAGATATATACTAGGATATTACTGCAGGCAAGGATGCATAGAGGGAGATGATTCTGAAATGTTTAGGCAGATGAGAATGATGAGTGACAGGGAAGTTGCAATAATGGTGACTTGGAAGTATTGCCTGGAAATGAGAAGTAACACATGTGAATAAGGACATTGAATTGTTTGAACTGCTTAAGAACAACTGTTTTATGTGGCTTACATTTGAAGCAGTATGTGGAATATGAGTATTGGATTTAATATCATTTCATACAGTGATAACAGATTATGATGCTGCCACCAGTTTGAGGAGAGTGATTATGTGGTTTAGACTTGGGAAGTGGCTAGGCAGTCGCAAGTTTCATGAAATAAAAGACGCATATTAAACAGATTAGTGATATGTTGTATAGTTTAATCGATTGAATGGGAAATGAAATCAATGATGCCTGGGACTTGGTCCAAAATCAGTTACTTATGGCAATGTCAGATTTTATTCCTGAGGTTAGGATTGGTACAGTAGGAGTGAAATGAATGAATCATGGAATTATGCAGGAGCTTTTAAGAAAGGGGTATTATGGAAGAGATATAAAGAATAAGTTATCCCTCAGCAGCACTAGGAAGGTCATGAGGAAGGAAAAATTGACATATGAAACGAGATTGGCTTAAGCAACAAAGCAAAACTTAGAGAATTCTAGAGTTATGGTGCTAGTAGAAGAAAGGGTGAATATTGAAAACTGACTTTCATTGCTGGAGATTGAAAACTGGTCATCTGTGGAAGATGTCATAGATAAGTATTTTGTTAGGTTATTTCAGGCAATAGTGCACTCAGGATTTAATCTTTGCGGGGGAGACCCGAGTTGAGTAGACAATTTGACACTACGCATCGCATACAATCTATGACTGAGCATCTGCAATGAACGCTAATTCATAAGCAGTATAGGGGGCCAGGGCCCCTTCCCCCTCTCGGTGCACCAATGATTTCAGGTATTGGGGGGGGGTAGGAGTGGTGTTGAATAACAATAGGAAGGGAACAGAAGACTGTCAGCTCAAGAATTGGAAGTGTTTAGCTGTGACAGTGGATGGGATAACACTATGCATATTAAGAATGTGCAAAACAGCTGTCAGTGTCCTTGACTTAGTTATTCATCAAGAATCTGGTAACAGTCCTAGAAGAGTTGAAAGAAGGAAAAATAGTGCCACTGCACAAGAGAGAATCCAAGTCAATGGTGTTCAGTCATAAGCTGGTGTATGTGTGTGTGTACATGTATAGTGGTGAAAAGTTAAAGAAAGTAGTTAGAGATAAAATGCAGACTTGGACTGATGACAATGGAAACTTTTTGAGAGAAAACATCATGAGTTTTTTAAGGGAAGGTTATGCTTTAGTTATAACATAACTTGGTTATGTTATATTAGGGATACTGGTGGATTGGATAGAGGAGATGCTTAGACTGTGATTTATCTGGATTTTATTAAAGCATTTCATCAAGTACCACGTGGTAAACTATGTGCAGAGTGAGCAGGGTGGAGATGGATAGTCACTTGATAACTTGGCTGATAAGGATGGTGACTGATATTAACCGGCATGTTAAAGTCAGAAATGATATAAATGAGCAGGAGAATGCACTAGGTAAGACCAGTGTGAATGGAGATGCAATTTGAACAGCTAAATGGGGTGGGCCAGGAAGGTCATGAAGGCACAGTGTAAGGAGAGTGGATTCTGAAAGTAGTAATGAATGCATATATGGGGGATTGGTCAGCATTAGAATGGAATGACCTGGAATACATGTGGGTAGTTGAATCTGGGTGGAGGAGGAGGATATATAGAACAAATTCTGAGGGTGAGCAGATATCAGAAAGTGTGGAAAATCACAGTGAAGGACAGCATGTGTAGGACTAGACGTAGACCAAGAAATTAATTATCATGCTTATTTATAAATTTGGAGTATCAGAAATAAGGGAGATGAAATTGTTGAGCTGATTGAGGAATCTATCATTTATTTGATTTTCCAAACAACGACCTTTCAATTAATTGACCCTTGAATGTCATCCAACTTCTCTGTAGAGCATCATTTGATACGTTAATTAATGAAACTTTAATTAATTATGTGAACTTGCTGTTCTGGTAACTGAAGCTTTTTGATAAATGGTAGATTACTGTATTTTCCTGAGAATAGTTGGAATAAGTGAAATGTGATTGGATGAGAATGATATCTTGATAGGATTGAAATGGAAGGATATGATTGTTTTTCATAAGGATAAGAAAGGTAAGAAGAGATTGGGAGAGTGCTGCTGATGATGATTGCAAGGGGATTTATGTTCACACAAGGTTCAGATACAAGGGGGAAAAAGTGGCAGTGGTTTTGAAGCAGTATGTTAAGTGGAAGTTAGTAGAATGAGATATTTGGTTGGATGTTGCTACAGGCCAGGAAATGTGGAGGGTGGAGACAACGAAATGTATAAGCAACTTGGCTTGTGAGCAAGCGAAGGGTGATCATTAGGGATGATTTCAGTTACACCAATATGGCATTATTGATTGGAATGAAGAGAAGTATCACAGAATAAGGATAATGAATTTCTCAAGCTCTTAAGGAACAGTAATCTTAGGCAATATGTAACAGGTGGCACACAAGATTTAAGCCTCTTAGATCTGGTTATGAATGTAAGTGTCTAATCAGGAGAGCATCACTTCATGCTCTCCTGGTTGGTAAATAATCATATGTAACCTTCTTTGAAGAAGATACATATGTGGAACTACAAGGCTAGTGATTATGAAAAGCTTAGTAGACAACTGGCAGTAAGAACAGCATAGAATGAGAAGTTGACGGAAAAGGAGACAGATGCTGCTTTGGCATTGATCAAGAGCTATTTAACAGCAGCAGTGTCTGATTGTATTCCAAATGTGAAAATGCTAAATAAAGTAGGAGAAAATGAATAAATAAAGAGATTAAGCATGAAATCTGGAAGAAGAAGAAGGCACTGTGCAGGCAACTCAAGATGAATGTTGGTAATAATCTGCTGCATAAAAAGTACAAAAGTAGGCCTGGTAAGTGAAAAACTCCAAAACTGTCTATCCAAGGCTGTCCTTTCCCATGTCACTCTTGCAAATCTGATGATATCATCAGTTCACCATGATTTAGGTCAGCATCATGGTCGTTTTTTCTCTCTTGGAATCCAATCCAGTACTACTTTTGTCCATCATTGATCTTGTCTTCGAGCAATATGCCCAGCCCATTCCCACTTCAGATGTTTCACTCTTCCTATGATGTCAGACACTCTGGTTTGATTTCTTATCCACGTATTCCTTTTGTGATCCAGTCTTGTGATACCAAACATACTTCTTTTCATACTAAATTGTGTTGTTTCTTAATTTTTGAATTTCCTTTGCATTTAGTGTGCATGTTTCACAACCATATTTCAATATAGGAAGAATACATTGGTTTAAAACTTTTCTTTTCAGGCATAATGGTAGTTGGCTTTTAAATATTGAATTTAATTTTCCAAATGCTTTCCACCCAAGCATTGTGTATCTTTTAATTTCATCCATGATATTTTGTTCCATCGATATCTGTTGTCCTAAGTATATGTAATGATCTACTTGTTTAATTTCATCATTATTTATTTTTATTATTTCTGATTGGACATAGCTGTCGAACATATCTTGGGTCTTCTTTAGGTTTATCTATAGTCCAGCTGTTTTGCTAGCAATTTGGAGTTCTTGGATATGAGCTGTAATTCATGAGCAGTTGAAGTATAGATAACTATGTCATCTGCAAAGCGTAAATGGTTTAAATATCTTCCATTTATCTTCAGACCTTTCCTTTCCCAATCAAGAAGGTTGAATATTTCTTTTAGGCACGCTGTGAATAATTTCTGAAATATTGTGTCACCCTGTCTTATACCTCTCTGTATTTCCACAGTAGAGATTTTTCCATTGAAATGAATTGCTGCTATGGCATTGGTGTATGCTGATTTGATGGTCCCGACATATGGCTCCTCCACTTGTTGGTTTCATAATACTTTAAGTATTGCACGATTTTTTACTGAATCAAAGACTTTCTCCTAATCAATAAAACCAAGACATAATAGTAACTGATATTCATTACACTGTTCAATAATCTGTTGTACAACAGTTGAATATGGTCCATTGTACTAAAGCCATTTCAGAAGCCTGCCTGTTCTTTTGGTTGTGCTATGTCCAGAGTCATACGAAGCCTATGAACTAGGACTATTGTAAACACTTTGTAAACCACTGATAGTATATTGATGGGTCGGTAGTTTGCAAAGTCTTCTACCTCACCTTTTTTATGTAGCAGAATTGGGGTAGCCTTCTTCCATGTTCTTGATACATCATTTTTCTTCAGGCATAAAGTAAACTATTTACTTTAAAAGTGCAGTATGAGAAGATAAATTAGTCAATGAAGCTAAGAAAAATCCTAGTGAGTTCTTTTGATATGTGGCAAGTAGAAGAAATTGACCATGGTAGAATGATGCTAGTTTATAACCAATGCAGAGGATGAAGTTGAAGTATATTTCATCCTCATGAAGACAACATCATAAGAAACTAGAGTGTAGAGGATATGGTGGAGAGGGGATTGGTGGTGAATTTGCGAAGTATATGAGGAGTTATGGAAACTAGATGTTAATGAGACAGTTCCATGAAAATTCAGCAAAAACAATTAATTAAAAGAATGGCAATTCATTGATAAAGCAATTTGCTGAATAAACAATTTATCGCATAACAGTTCATCAAAAATACAATTCATTAATAAAAACAATACACCAATAATTTTTCGATGAATTCTTTCATAATTCATTGAAAGAATAATTTTCTTGCAAAATATTGTTTAAAAGTGTTTACTAACAATATCTATAGTTACTCAAGATAGAGACAACATATGTTAGTTGTCATTAAAACATAATAATTATTTTGTTGCATTTTAGAACATTTTATGTAAGTGTATATACCGCTTCATTGTGTAGGTAGTGATCTACCTCTGGACAATAAATTTCGTTCTACCCTGATTTTGTCACAACAATAATAGTCAGATTGAAATTAAAACTGAAAAAATTTAATATATATCTTAACTGTGAAATTTCATTAAATTTCATCCAGCCAGAGTGGAATTACTAATATCATTTTGAAACTTCTTTACGAAAATGTTATATAATAAAAGTGATACGGTTGGAACTAAAATTGAACAGCGCAAACAATTTCTTGTACAGACAACTTCTACCAATTCCACTAAGTCAGAGAGTTATATCAGTACGTAATTTCAACATGTTGTTCCTTTGTAGCTCTGAATACAGTTGAACTGAAAACTGGAACAGTTTTACAAGTTTTTATAAAAGTTTCAAATACCAAATCTGGGTAAAATTCATCCTGTAATAATTGCATAATAATGTACTGACATCACATGATACTACTTATAATAATGAAGCCTCCATAGTTCAGTTGGTATGAAGCCCTTTATATAGAAAGATCTTGGTTCGAATCCTGTTTTTGTTACTTGTGTTCTGTTTGAGAGATAGTTCTTCAACCATGTATGCAGTGTTCCTCTTATACCTATTGAGTATAGTTTGTTGAGTAGTATGTCATGTTCAATTGTGTCAAATGCTTTAGTTAGGTCCAGCAGTATAAAGACGGCGTACTTGTTTTTGTCGAGAGTTTGTTCATTGTGTTGGTGATGTCTTCTAATAAAGTGATGGTGCTTTTTGTTTTCTGAAAGCCATATCGGTTTTGTGAGATGATGTTGTACTTCTGTAAGTAGTTCTGTAGTCTGGTGTGTGTTATTTTTTCTAGAATTTTTGAGATGACTGGTAGTGTAGCTATTGATCTGTAGTTCTGAGTATTGTTTCTTTTGCCATGTTTGTATATTGGCGTAATTACTGCAGTGTTTAGTTGTGTGTGGAATAATGCCTGTGTCGAATATTATGTTCACGAGTTTCAAAAGTATTGGATTTATTTGTTCAAAGTGTGTTATAAGGTCTGTGAGTCTTATTTTGTCTATTCCTGGAGTGGTCTTTGGTTTTAGTTGTAGGATTGCTTCTTTCAGTTCCTGTTTTGTTACAGGGTGGAAAAGACATCGTTTGTTGTTGACTTTGTGTTTGGTAGTTTTTTGTTGATCATTGGTAGTTTGTCTTTTTTGACTTGTGTGATATTGTTTGTGAAAGCATGGTTGAATGAGTCTGCTAGTTCTTCTTGGTTTGTGTCCTGTCCGAAGCTTTTTTTCAATAAAATCTTGTGCTGAAGTTTTTTTTTTTTTTTGAGTTACTAATTTGTTGAGTGTAGCCCATGTTTGCTTAATGTTGTCGTTATATTCCATGAATTTTTGAAAGTAGTAGCATCTTTTTTGTCCTACGAATTTTTGTTGTTAGTTGATTTCTTGTGTTTTTATATAAGGTTTGTAAATATGTGTTACTGGGTGACTTTTTAAGTTTTTTCCATAGCTTTTCTTTTACAGTAATACTGTTTAGTATGTCGTCATTTATCCATGGATTGTTGTCTGTTTGTCGCCTCGTTTGTGTAGGCTTTGTTGCTTTTTTGTATATTTCTGTGAACTTTAATTGAAAATTCTCATATAATGTTACAGGATCATTTATTTTAAGTAGGGAATTCCAGTCTGTATTTTTTACATGGTTATCGACAATGCTCTTTAGTATGATCGAGTTTTGTCGACTTTTGTGGTGGTGGGAGGGGGGGGGTAGGTAATGTAATAAAACAAAGTTGAGACAAAGTAGTGATTGGCAATTTTGACGTTAATTACTGATGATGTATATGTATGGATGGGAGCCCGTATGTTGATATGATCAATGCATGATTGTGTTAGTGAGTTATTGAGTATTTCTTCTCTTGTTGGGGAGTTAATGGTATGGTTTATGTTGTACTGACTTAGTATATCAAGATATGTGTTAGTGGTTGAAGAAGCATAGTCAAGAGTATTTATGTTAATGTCTCCTATTAGGATGAGCCTGTGTGTTGTACGGGGTTCGATGCTGCTTATCCATGTTTCTAACTCATGAAGAAAGCTGGGTGGATTATTATCTGGGGGTCTGTGTATTGTGTTTATTGTGTATTTAATACTATTGTGGCTATTTGTGATTTCCAAAATTAGTGTTTCTGCATGTTCCAAATGAGTTTGTTTTTCTGTCACATTGTATTTTTCTTTGATAAATCTCACAATACCACCTCTTCTTCTGTTTGGTCTACATAAGTTATAGGTTTGGTAATTGTAAGCGTAAATTTCTGTGTCGTTTATTGCAACTTCGGTCAGCATTAACGCATCTATGTTTATCATGATATAATTGAGCTGTGTTATCAATGTAAGCCAGTGTTTTTTAATTATTTTTTTGTTTGTGTGTACGTTGGTATTGGTGGAAATGTTGTCTGACCATTTCTTCAAAGAGTCAAAGACCAACGTACACACAAACAAAAAAAGAATGAAAAGTTAGTGTTTTATATTAGTTGGCTGTGTAAGTCGGATTCACTTGTAATTATATACTTGAGTGTTTTCTTTCTTTCTTTCTCATAAATATCTGTGGATTCTTAGTCCACAGGAACTTATAGTTTTTCTCTTTTTTTGTCTTCCTTGCTTGATATAAAATATTTTTGAAGTATATAGTCCAGTGTTCTGTTATATGGATTGGTGTTGGGAGTTTCTTATCAGTTAGGATTGTTGTTGTCAGCCTTGTTTTCTTGCTTGTTCCAAGAATGGAGTCTCTTCAGACTTCTGTTGGTAAAATGAGCGATGATTGGTGGTGGTCTCTCTTTGTTTTTTTTTGTGGGCATCGGTTAATAGAGGGGATATCTGTGGTTGCGATTTGAATTCCAATTTTGCTGCCGATCAGTTGCATTATGTTGCTTAAGTCTTCTGTATTTTCTGTAGTTATTCCCTCAATTTGAAGTTCTTTTTTTCTTTCTTTTTGTAGCATGTGCTCCATTTGACACTTGAGTGTGTTTACTTCTTTCCGCAATTCTTGATTTTTGCGTTGGAGTGTTTCTTGCGTTTCTATCGCTACCATTAATTTCGCCTTTATTTTTCTCACGGTTCCTAACATTTCTTCAGAGGTCTCGTTATTGAACTGTATGTAACGTTCCTACTCCTCAAATCTTTTGTTGATTTGTTCCCATGTGTGTATTTAGCAAGTCTTTTACCATGAGTTTAAAATGAATCAAGGTTATCTGTAATTTTAGGATCAGGAAGCAGCTTACCTTGATGTGCATCGTTACTTTTCTTTGGTGTCTGGTCTTTGTTCTTCATTTCTCACGGCATTGTTGACTGCTGCACTAATAAATATAATAATAATAATGCACCTACTATTAATAATAATAAGAGTTAATTGTAATAATAAGTGCCTTTAATTAGAAACATAAAGATTCCATGAGATGAATTATCCATGTCAATATATTGTTGCCAGTGATTGAACCATCCAGATTGATCATTATTAAAGTATTGCACTGTAATTTGCAAAATGCTGATATTCTGATGTGAAGGATAAAAAGATAAAATTGATAAACATGTCATGATGATAATTCCTCTTGAATTTCGTGAATGTGATGTTTTTGGCACAAAAAGGTGATGCTTTTTGCAATAAATTATTTTTCATATAGTTTTTTATGGTTAACTTTATGTGTGCATATTGTTGCTTTTATGATTTATAATATTTTTAAGGTGGGCACTATGGCTGCTTCTTCCTTACAGTATGGTGTCCGTTGACTTCTTTCCAAGCAGTGTATAAGGGGAATAACATACTAAGCTTCAACAGAATCACAAGTTAATCTATTAAAAACTTCAGTTGTTTTTTGATAAATAAATGTCACTGCACATGCCTGATAATTCATCAGAACTACAAATCATTTGATGAATTGTGATTTTTTGATGAATTATTGGTCTTCTGTGAATATTGCCTTTCAATAAATTGTGTTTTTGATTAATTGCTGATTGATAGATTGTTTTTTCGAGGAACTGTCTTTCAATTAATTTTTTTTTTTTTTTTCGTCTTTCAATAAATTGTTTTCAGTGAATTTTCTGGATACCTAATGAGGCATTAGGACTTGACATTCTAATGCTGTATGTCTTGAAGGAATGCAATGCTCTAGGGCAAGGTTTCCCAGAATTTTTTTCCTGTGGCTCGGTTGTTTTAATACTTCATCTTCGTGACCCACTAAAATTTTTATGGTTCAATAGATAAAACAGATTTGAATGTTCATAGAGTTTTCATTTATTATTATTATAATAAAAAAAGCATTTACTCTTCTTTTTCTTCTTCTTCATGTAGCTTCCTTAGTGAGAGGGTGCAGCACTATGTCCTTCCAGTTCTCTCTGTTGGTGGCTTTCCTTTTTGTTTCTGCATAGCCATGTGATCCTGTCCATGATCTTACATCTTCAAGCCATATCCTTCGTTTTTTACCTCTTGATCCTTTTCCCATAATTTTTCCTTCTAAAGCTGCTAGTATCCTCTGTCCTGCTGAACCTCTCAGTACATGTCCTGCCAATCTCATCTTTCTCTGGATCATTTCCTGTAATAAAGATCTCTGTGTTCTCATTCTCTGTAGGACATCTGCATTTGTCACATGTTCTGTCCATGGGATTTTCAGAGCTCTCCTATAGCACCACATTTCAAAGGCCATTATCTGTTGCCTTACTCTCTTCTTGAATATCCAGGTCTCACTTCCATATTTGAAAATTTACCACACTAATGTTCTTATCATTCTTTTCTTTGTCTCGATACTCACAGAACTTCTGAGCAGATCTTTATTTTTCCAGAGTGTATCTTTAGCTATGGCTGTTCATATTTTTATTTCTTTATCTTGCTTTCCATCTGCAGTAAAGTAGGTGCCTAAATATTTGTTATTCTGTTGTATATTCAATTTTCATATTGTTTATGAATATTTCTGGCTCAGATCTACTTTCTTTTGAGATTTTCTTAAATTTGGTCTTTTTTGCATTTATATGTAATCCAAATTCTTTACCTTCTTCAATTAGTAGCTGCAGTAATTTGATTAATTTGTTTCTGTTTTCTGCTATTAGAATGGTATCATCAGCATATCTGAGATTGTTGTATTTTATACCATTGGTACTAATTCCTATTTTTTGTTTATCAATCTCTTTCATCACTGTCTCGCTATAGATATTAAATAGATTTGGTGAAAGGATACAATCTTGTCTAACTCCTCTTTTTATTTTCACTACAGAAGTCTCATCGTTAAACAGCTGCATTTTCTGTTTGGTGTAAATCATTTTTATAATCTTATGTGATCTTCTATGTCTAATTTATCTAATATATTGAACATTTTATTATGTTTTACCCTGTCAAAAGCCTTCTGAAAGTTTATGAAGCATATGTAAATGTTCTTATTTCTTTCAAGTCATCTTTCTATTAGTATTTTTAGTTCCAGGATAGCATTAATGGTTCCCATTCCTCTTCTGAAGCCTTTCTGTTGTTCACTCAATTCACCGTTTATGGCTCTTTCAATTTGTTTGTTAACAATGGTTAAAATAATTTTAGATGCATGGGATATTAGGCTCACAGTTCTGTAATCCTCGCAATTTTGTGCATATGTTTCTTTGGAATTGGTATGCAGATAGATGTTGTAAAAACTTCAGGTAATTGTATTGTTTTATAGATGTCCTGAATGGATTCCACTAAATAGTTGTTTGCCAGTCAAAGCTTTCAGCAGCTCAGTCAGAATATTATCACACCCATTTACTCTTACAAAAATATAAAGAAATTAAACTAAAGCCAAGTAATTTATTAATGAGAAGTGATTCGGCCTGCGGCCCGGTTGCCACCGCGCAACCTTGCCATTAGTTGAGCTACTTTACCACGAACAAAGAGACTGTGAAATGGCGATGCAGACGTGGACGGAGCTCATTTTTCGTCTCTATTAATTAAATTATTTATTCATTAGTCCCAATTAAATGCTATTTACTTGTATTTTTAGAGTTTCATGAGAAAAAAGAAAACCCCAAAAAAAACACCTAGGTTTTCGAGAATTTTTTTAGGTGACCCGGCATTTAGCTTGCATGACCTGGTGCTGGGTCGTGACCTGCCATTTGGGAAACGCTGCTCTAGGGAATTAATGGCTCCATTTGTACATGAGTTTAACCTGTTTATGAGTCTTGTAACAGAGCAAGTTCCAAGGAGCAGAAAGTGGGAAAAATTGTTCCACATCACAAGGCAGCTGTTAGGGGAGGATAACACAGGGTTCAAATTATATGCCAATTTGCCTGTCTAGAATTATTGTTAAGATCTTAAAGAAGTTAGTAAGCATTAGGATTCAAAAATAGATTGATAATAGCTTTATTCTTTATATGGTCAGCATGTGTTTGTTATGGAATGGTCATGTTTTAACAGTTTGCATACATATTACAACAAGGTGGCAAATTCAGTGAATAAAGGGGATTCATATACAGTGGCGTACTTGAATTTTTTGAAGGCTTTTAATAGAGTGTCATATGACAAGCTGGTAGCTATACTGAAACAGAATGGATTAGATAACAGACATTGGGTTGGATAGCTGATTGGTCATCAGATAAGTAACAGCAGGTTGTGTATGGAGGAGTTGTATCCCAAGAGATGAAAGTCACTAGTGGAGTGCCACAGGAATCTGTTTGGGGGCTATTATTCTTTAACTTTTATGGTAATGACATTGGGATTGGTTTTTCTGGAGATGTGTGGCTGTTTGACAATGATGCAAAGTTCAGAAAAACTATGAGGTTGAGCAGATGTTGTAGCTTTGCAGGAGGATCCTAATAGACTGGAAGTGGGCAGGCGAGTGGAGTTATCAATTTAATGTTCCAAAGTACAAGGTTGGGATGTAATTAATAGAGAAATTTTGAAAGTGGTTCAAAGAGATGAAAGATCTGGGAGCGATTTTGGACAGAGACTAGAAGTTTAGGAATCACATTGCTAAAATTGTAAGAACATCCCAAAAGATTATGGCAATAATGAGGAGGATGGTTGACATGTGGAAGCATCGCGATTGTGGTTCACTTGTATAAGGCTTTGATCAGGCCACATAAAGACTACTGTGTGCCAGTGTCGAGTCTTTTGACTCCATGGAAATAAGATGTTAATAATAAAAAAAAGTTGTATATGGGATGTGGTGCTCCAAAAAGGAAGGTGACAAGTGGTGTATCAGAGGGTTCCATTCTAGGACCACTGTTGTATTTATATATCAGTAATATAGTTGATATAGTCTCATGGTGTGAGAGGAGATATTCAGTTCCTTTCTCCTGAATTAGATACTGAATTAGAAAGAGCAATGATGTTGTTGTAAGAGGATTTGAATAGGTTGTTGCTTTGGGCAGGAGAATAGTGATGTCACTTCAATGTTTCTAAGTGTGAAGGCATGCATTTTGGCTAGAGAAGATGGAATGAGGTTTAGTATATTGATGGAACTTTGCTCCAGGAGATTGAGAATGTGATGAACCTAGGTATCTTTGCAGATTTTTTTATTTATTTCGTATGATGATACAACGACTACAAGCCTCTTTTTTGGGGAAGAATTGCACCATCTCACTCCCACCCTATTTTTATCCAGGCTTGGGACTGGCATAGCTGACGAATCAGACCTATGGCTGGAGGGACCATCTTAAGTATTCCTGACTGTAATCCATGTGTATTCACAAGGCCAGTTTGCCTGTTCTGGGGGCAAAAAATCCGAGTTTCCGGGTGAAAAAACTCCCTACCTTCATGTGAGACTGGCTAACTCACCTTTCACCGAAATAGACCATATAAAGGTTCCTCGTGTCACAGATGGGAATCGAACCCAGGTCTTTCTGACCAAAGGGCTTCATCTATACTGACTGAGGTATGAAGGCTCTGATGGGGAATTAAAGTTCTGGAGGGGGGGGGAGGCATGCACAAGAAAGTCGTATAGGTTACCCAGAAAATTTTTGCTTTTATAAGATCCCTGACATGCACAGAGAAGAATGTAATAGTATTAGTCAATCAGGCGCTACATTTGAGTTCTCTGCACAGATCTGGTTACTTGACTATAGGGAAGCAATGGAGGGTGCTTAAAAATAACCAAGACTCTCAGGGTTCTGTAATGTTGGGTATGAGGACAGATGAAGGGAATGTGACCTGCATAGTTTGATAAATAGGAGGAAGAAAGGCGATATGATTGAGACATAAGTTGATGGAAAGAGTCTATTGCAGTGCATTGCTGGAATGGATGGTAAATGCTCCAACTCTGAATGTCTTCAAGCCAGGTCTGTGATGTCTGACCCCTGCAATGAATCTTCAGACTCCATGGAGACTTGAAAGTAATATTGATACTGTTGTTAGAAACAACCTGGCACCCTGGATTTTTTTTTTGAGCCTGCATATTTTGAAACATAAATAGTATATATACTTATATGCAGAGCAGAGAAGAAAAAAAATCTAGTTTCCAGGTTGCCTGAAAATGCAATCTTGGTGCCTCATTTTATATATACATTTAATTTTATTCATTAATATTAAAAAAAAAAAGGAAAATACAAAAATATAAAGCATCTATAACTAACATATTTTTTTGGCAGTTTGTTGTTTAAATGTTATTTTAAGTTGGCATCATGGTGTGTGTGTTCCTTATAAGAATATTGCACTTATGCTAGTGAAATATGCTATGGAAGGATTCAGGGCCTGTTTATTGTATTCTTTGTTATTTAATTGATAACACAAACTTTTTTTTTTTTTTATCAAAATGAATATTTAAATTTTTTTATTCAAAATGAATATTTTTTTATCAAAATGAATATATGCACAAGACTGTAAAAATTACAGAGGAATAAAGTTGATGTCCCACACAATGAAGATCCTAGAAAGGGTTCTTGATGGTAGATTGAGGAAGGAGGTGGAGATTGCAAGGGAACAATTTGGCTTCATGCCTGGTAGATCAACAACAGATGCTATCTTTGGGTTACGACAGATGATGGAAAAATATCGAGAGAAACAAAGAGAGCTACATCTGGTATTTATTGATTTGGAGAAAGCATACGATAGAGTGCCAAGACAAGAAGTCTGGAGGTGTCTGTGGGAGAAGAAGGTGCTGGAGAAATATGTCAGGTTGGTGCGGGAAATGTACAGAAATGTGAAGACAAGTGTTCGGACCTGTTTGGGACAGACAGAAAGTTTTCAAGTAACAGTTGGCTTGCATCAAAGGTCAGCATTAAGTCCATTTCTGTTTAATATTGTGATGGAGGTGGTAACAGAGGAGGTGAGAGAAGATGCACCTTGGACAATGTTGTATGCAGATGACATCTTGCTGTGTGTAGATTCAAGAGAAGAAGCGGAAACTAAACTGGAAAGATGGAGAAAAGTACTGGAAGAGAGAGGTATGAGACTGAGCAGAAGTAAGACAGAGTATATGTGTTGCGCAGTGGGCGGTGGCCAGGAGACAGATCTGGAGCTGGAAGGAAATAT
Source organism: Typopeltis vanoorti (assembly GCF_054136105.1). Lineage (NCBI taxonomy): Eukaryota > Metazoa > Arthropoda > Arachnida > Uropygi > Thelyphonidae > Typopeltis > Typopeltis vanoorti. The sequence goes on along the minus strand of NC_143570.1, from coordinate 99,936,674 downwards.
CATCAGGAAGGTGAGAGACTTTAGATACTTAGGTTCAACAGTGAAAGAGGATGGAAGAGCTGAGAAGGAAGTGGGATGCAGGATACAAGCAGGTTGGAGGAACTGGAGGGAGATGGCTGGAGTGTTATGCGATAAGAGGGTGCCGATCAATCTGAAAGGCAAAATTTATAGGACAGTAGTGAGGCCAGCTATGACATATGCTATAGAAACTGTGGCCCTGAGGAAAAATAACATCAGCAGGATGGAAGTAGCAGAGATGAGAATGCTTAGGTGGATGTGCGGTGTGACCAGAAAGGATCATCTGAGAAATGACTATGTCAGGGGAACAGTGAAAGTTACAAACTTAGGAGCGAAAATACAGGAGGCAAGGTTGAGATGGTTTGGTCATGTGATGAGGAGGGAGGACGAATATGTGGGAAGAAGGGTCATGCAGATGGATGTGCAAGGAAGGCGGAAGCGTGGGTGGCCAAAGAAGAGATGGAGGGAGCTGGTAGAAGAGGACTTGAAGATGAAGAACTTGGATGTGGTGACAGCCCAAGACAGGAAGGTGTGGAGGAGACTCATAACAAACAGTGACCCCACTTAAGTGGAAGAAGCTGCAGAAGAAGAAGAAGAAGATCAAAATGAATATTTAGTTTATTTTTTAAGCATTTGCAAACTGTTGTATATAAAAGAAAGGCAATGCAAATAGTTACTTTTGGAACCAGTTTAAGATTAAAGGTAGCTATATTTGGAATAATAATAAAGTAGATATAAAATGAATGCAGTTTTCAAAAGCAATATTTACAAGGCATTGCTCAGACCACTTTAAACATATAGATAGTTGTGTTAGAAAATAAATGGTTGACCACTGATTGAGCACCAAAAATATGAGAGTTAGAAAAATCATGAGAATATATAGATGTCTTAAACAACAGATCCATCTTTAAAATTAGGATATTAAAAAGAACTGGACATTATTGATAAGGTGCCATAATCATTAGAACAGAATGGGAGTTGTAAAATTATCAGATCAGGTGTTTGAAGCCAAACTGGCAGGGACAAGATCTAGAGGAAGACTAAAATGTACAAATGTTGAGAGTGACTTAGAAGAAAATAAGACAGGAAGATTGGAAGTTATCATATTGAAGGCGTTTTTATTACTGATCCTATACATAAGAGGTTGAATGCTGTATGTATGTATATATGTGTTGGATTGAGAAAGAAGTTTATTGACAGTTTTCTTGAAAAGCAGTAGGTTGTAATTGTTTGAAAGCACTTCATGAGGATGGAAGGCTGTTCCAGAGGATAAAAGTAGATGGAATAAAAGATGATGAGTAGAAGGCAGGTTCAGTGTGTGTTTGCAGTTGCACTGAAAAGGTATGCTGAACAGCTTCTGGTCTTGTTTTAATAGGCCCAACAGAACATGGCAGAATGATGGTTATCAGTTAATTGGAGCAGTGACCATGAAAGTACCTGTAGAACACACTGCTGAAACATTACATCTCTGAGATAAAGATTGAAGTGAATGTGTAAGGGAAGGATCATCTATGAGCCGAATTGCTCTCCTCTGGACAGGATTGAGAATTTTTTGGGAAGTTTTAGGTGCACTACCCCCAAATACTGAGCAGTATTCTCAAGTTTTATAGTTAGTAGCTGGGTGGGGTAAATAGCATGTTGAGCAGAAGAGGATGTTTAGTGTTTTAGATGCTAAGGAAACAATTAATATGATATGTTTATGCCAGTAGAGACTGGAGGTAAATGTTAGTCCCAGCAGAAACCTGGGGGGGGGGGGGGGTTGAAAGCAATAAAATGTCATAGCAAACAATAATATCAGTGCACCATTTTCCTCTTCCTCAAGCATATTTCATTTTTGTTTCCTCATTCACAGACACAGACAAAAAATAAATAAATAAAATGTATATACAGTATATATACTGCTGTCTAAAACCTAAGGATGAACACTATTTCTGAAGATGACAACCACAAATTCAGACGAATCAGCTTGTGGCAATTTGTATAACTCACAATTTCGAGTAGAAAGCGAGTACACATTCAAATTTTTGAATCGTGCACAAAGGAGTCATGTGGTACCACTTAACAGGATAATGGCAAAGGCTGACTAAGCAAAGCATGTTTGAAGGAAGCTCTTTTTTGTGAAGGAATAAAGTTGCATACTTGGATGTCTTGTAATGTTTCAGAAACATCATCTAGATTATGATGTTTAATGACTGATGGGACTATATATATAATATATATATAAGCTACTACTATGACTGATGAACGATATTGCAACAAGGTTCTTCGACATCATGTTCGATTGTTCATTGGTGCTGTTGGCAAAGAATTAATTTTTATGGATGACAGTGTCACACCACATTATACACAAGCAATGGAGAAACTTCAGGAGACAAAGCATATTAATCCAATTGAGTGGCCAGCATGCTCTCCAGAACTCAACGCCATAGAACACATTTTGGATGCATTAGGGAGATGCATTGCTGTTCAAAATTCCACTCCAGAAAACAAACAAGTTTTTATCCTTGCTCTGAAGAAGGAATGGGTCAGTTTGCATCAAGAACTTCTGAATCACTTGGTGCTAAGCATAGTATGACATTATGAGTGCTGCATTGCAGTTGGGTATAGACATATTCCATACTGAAATTTCTCTTCACATAGTTTTCTGTTAGCACTATATATTAATTCCTTAATTATGTCCTTAGGAAATTTGTAACTTTTGCCGAAAACATACTGCAGTTTAATTTGTACGATATTTATAACACATTTTTTGTGTAATATAATTTATTAGTATGCTAATAAATTTATGGCAGTAGTTATGAAAATTTTTTTTTAGATACAGGTAAAAATGTAATTTATTCTTAACTTTTGGACACCAGTGTGTGTGTGTGTGTGTGTGTGTGTGTGTGTGTGTGTGTGTGTGTGCGTGCGTGCGTGCGCGCGCGCGCGCGCGCAAGTACACCATCGATTCTGGAACCAAGGGTGCCTTAGTTCCAGAGCATTGCCAGATTAGCTGTTTTGCTAAACCAACTGAAGTCGTAATATTAATTCATCACTGCTCCTCTGATCCACTCATTATACTTGTCCTGTGTCTTTAAAGCACCAAGGGACTAGAAAACTCAGATAAATGAAATATAATAAAATAATACAGTGCAATTCTTTCATTGATTTTATCAGGATTCATTCAGAACAATGTAATTTCAGATTCCATATGTAATGAACAATAGGTGTTTCTTCATTAATGTTCATCCACTCACCAGATTTTTTTCATTCAGCCTACTTGCTGTACTCTAGGAAGCAGGTCCCCTAACACATTTTGCATACTCAAGCAACTCAACAACTCTTTCTCCTTTCCTTTGATGCATTAGAATCTGTAAAGTTATTGCCAACTTTTTCATCAAGAGAATTATCACACTTCAAGACAGACAATGCCAGCATTTCTTTAGTGGTAGATTCTTGCTCTCAGCCACTAGCAAGCAACCAATGCACTTCATTTATGTTAAATTTTTCACTGAAGTCTACAGACTTGCTAGCATTTATATCTAACAAATGTTATATGAAAAGTGAGAGATGTTGGTAATTTTAATGTAGCAGGTTTCTATTTATCCTAATGCACCTATTTACAAAATTTATTTACAAAATTAATTTACAAAAAACAACATTAAATAATTATGAAAATTATTTTAATTCTTTTATGTTGATTTTTGGTATTTACTCTGTTTCTGTTACAGATGGTAGCTCTGACTCTGCTAGTCCTAGTTCTTCTGCTCCTCAAACAGAAGACAGTCCTCCAAGTTCTCCAAGGGAGAAACATCATATAGGTACTTGTGATAGTAGCCCAGTGAGTGAATCCGGTGATGTTAATATTAAAGTAGAACCTGCAAGCCCAGTAAGTTAATGATGGCTATTAACAAATATAATTTTTGAAGCAAAACAGTCAAGTATAAATTATGGCACCTTGAATCTATGCATACACTGCAGATTTCTTTCAGTTATTATTATTATTATTATTATTCTGGACCAACATGGAGTAATAAGACTCATCGTGGAAGGTCCATCTTAAACAACACAGTCTATCACACCATTCCTTAAACTCATTCATTGTTTGTGCTCTCACTATCCTATTAAGCATTGCATTCTAAGGTCCAACTATACAAAAAAAACCATTTCTCACCCTCTTACTCACTACTTTCAGGCCTCTTGTCCTTGCTCCTTCCTTTTCAGCTAAACATATGAAAGAACTCCTCCACTGTCCACAATATAGCCACCCCTCAACAGTTGAAATGCCTCAATCATATCACCTCTCCTTCTATAGACCAAACTCTGCAGTTCGCGTATTCTCAGTCTGTCCTCATAGCTAACATTCTACAGTCTTGATGTTAGTTTTGCTATTTCTTGTAGTGTCTAGGATACCATAGTTTAGGGTTCCCATAATGTTTTACTAAAATCTGGGACATTCTGAAATTTTTACTTAAAAAACCTGGGACATTTTATAAAAAAACGGGACATGTTAAAAATTAAGAAAACCAAAAATAAAACTATTATATATGTTGCACTTTAAATTAAATACTTCTAGAAACATACATTAACACCACTTTAAATCCTCTTTAAAAAAGGATTATTAATCACAAACATATTTACTTAGAAAAATATTTATAGATTTATGGACCTGTTCAAGATTTATTTATTTTTTTTTTTTGATATTTGATCATAGAACTCAGCACAAGAGAAATTCTTAAAATATATCTTTACAATGATTAAAGCTTTTACTGTCTCAATTTTAAGTCTGTTTTTTTTTTTTTTTTTTCCATCTGTCCAGAGCGCATTTAATAATGAAAAAACACATGCAACAGCTGCATTAGTTCCTGGCAGTGCTAAACAAAAACTAACTACGCATTTAATACTCCCAGAATTTATACCCTGCTTTGTAAAATGAGCAAACATTTCACACCCTTATACACAACTCTTTAATATCACCAATCCAATTCACTAACCTGATATCCAAACCCATATGCTGTAACTTCATTTTCACCTGACCATGTGGCACCCTTTTTGATTTCACAAATACTTTTGTGAAATCAAAAAAATTGGCTGTATATGCCAATTTCCCTCATCAACTACTTATGTTACTTTATTATAGAATGTAATTAGATTACTTAAATAAGATTATCCCTTAACAAATCCTTGCTGACTCTCACAGGTAAGATTATCCTCATCTGTCTAATGCTATATACCAGTAATCTTCAACCTTTCACCTCCTGGAGGCTACATTCACTGCTGGAAAAACTTTGCGGGTTGCAGAGAAAACTGTTGACGTTTTTTTTTTTTTTTTTTTTTTTTTTTTTTTTAAGAGTTGATCAAATTACATCCTCAGCATTGGAGATGGAGGTAGGACAAAATACTTGAAAATGTACTAGTAAATAATAAAATTTAGGGAAATTGGATATATTGCATCCATTGAAAGATTACAGTGGTTAATAGATATACAAAACAAAAAATAATGATGTCCTATTTTTAGTATTACAATCCTTATTTTTGCTGTTAAGATACTGGATTTTCTACAGTCCTGTTTATAGTTGTTCTTAGGAACGTTCTGTGGGTCGAAGTGGGTCTTTGGGATTTTTAGACCATCATTATTGTTCAGATTGGGGGTGGTTGATAATAATCTCACATGCTTTAAATTTCCGTTCATACCATGTTTTAGTGCAATGTAGACAGCTAGTGCTTTTTCAGTCAATTCTGTGTAAGGAATTCAGGGCATGATCAGAAAGGCCAGCTTCACCATAATTATTATATTTAATGTGTCGTTTATGTTCTTTTTGTTTGATAGGAATTGTGTGTCCTGTTTCTCCTATATATGGTAAGTTGCAAGTACAATAAATCCGATATGCTCCAGGGTGGGCTAGTGGAGGGAGTGGGTCTTTGGATGAGTTGAGTAAGCTTTTTAATTTTGCAGGAGGTTTAAAGGTGGCTTTGAGGTTGTATTTTCGTAGTACTCTGTTTGTTTTGTCTGATGTTCCTTTAATGTAGGGAATGATTATAGTTTTGCTGTAGTCTGGTTTGTCTTTGTTTTTTATTGAGGTTTTGTAGAGAATTTTGTTAATAGTGTTTTGGCTCTATCCCTTTTTTTTGGAAAGTATTAAAGATAATTTTAAATCGTCTTTTAGTGCCTGTTCGTTGGAACAGATCATCTGCACCCTGTTTTTTAGCATGTTGATGACACCTAGTTTTTGTGTTGGGTGGTGGTAGGAGTTTATGTGTATATATTGTCTCGTATGTGTCGGTTTCCAGTAAACAGTAAAGGAAAGATTGCCAGAGGGAAGACGTGTGACAAGTGTATCCAGAAACGGAAGTGTGTTGTGTTTTTCAATTTCAATTGTGAATTATATGCATTTGTGTTGTTTGTTTAAGTGGCTAAGGAATGTGTCTAATGTTTGGCGGCCATGGGACCAGATCGAGAAAACATCATCAACATATCTAAGCCAGACATTGGCTTAGACATATGGGTTTTAAAGGGGAGGAACCTAAGGCAGGTTGCTCAAAATGTTCCATGTAAAAGTTAGCAATGGGGGGGATAATGGCGAGCCCGTGTACCTTCGTTTTGTAAGTAGAAGGCATTTTGCCATACAAAATAACCCGACCATAATACACGTGCAAAGAGTGCCGTGATATCTGGAGGGAATTTGTTCTGTAGGAGAGGGTTTGTGTCATTGATTGGGACGTTCGTGAAGAGGGCAGAGATGTCAAAACTTTCTAATAAATCATCTTTTTCTAATGTAATGTCTTTGATTGTGTTTATGAAGTGTTGTGTGCTTTTGATATATGTAAATTCCATAAATTTTTAAAATGAATGCTGATCACCGTGTAACTCTAAAAGAAAGGACTTCAAAGTTCATGACACACAATCTTAAAATATTATGCAAATTATCATTTGAAAGTCTTATTTACACTTTAATTTGTCTGTTTTTATTTTTGAAAATTATTTTGGTAGCGCATATTTTCCCAAAAATATGTGCTACCAAAAATGGAGAATAATACTTGCTTTGGATTGGACTCTTAAAATGTTGAACTATGATAACCATAGGCTATAATCACTTAAATATAAAGAGCCAATAGGCTTCATTTCGGCGATATAAACATTATTTAAATTAAGGGGATATTAAATCCCACATTGTTTTAAAACCGAATAAGAAACTCAAAGATTGGAATCGGAGAGTTTCATGCCGAATATAGTAAACTATAAAAGTATCGGCGATTAATAATATTCGTATTATTATTTTAATATTCTTTATAATCATCATCATCAAATTCCTGAACCCTATGGAGTGTACAGGATAATTATGATAGTACTACATGAAAAAGTTACACCATTACTAACTTCTGATCAACAATTTTCCTCCGAACTAATCTGTTATCTATCAAAACTCCAATGTTATTAGATCATATATTAATGTCATTTAAGGCGTATTTTTATTGTGTCAATCCATCTACATCTTGATCTTCCTCTGGGTCTTTTTCCTGCCAACCTGCGTGAGAACACTTGTTTGCTACTCTTTCCTCTCCCATTCTATTTAAGTGGCCATACCACTTGAGAATAGCTCCACTAACACATTTCTGAATGCGCTAACAATGGCGAGTTCTTTCCTAATATCCTAATATTTTAATGAGATACTTCCATTGATGCCATCCAATGACTTCATTAATCTTTCTCAGAACTCTCATATCAGAGGTCTCCAGTGTTTGATCAAGTTTTTTATTTCTAACCCAGCTCTCAGATCCAGTTAAAATTGGTTTGAACAGTGTCTTGTATACAGCTAATTTAGTGTTTTGACAAATTTCTTTCTTATTCCATATAAATTTATTCAGCTGACTTCCTACCATACCATACCAGCTTTAGTAATTCTGTTGTCTATTTCCGTATTCAATTTGCCATCTTCACTAAAAATTGTGCCTAAATAGATGAAATCTTTTACTTCATCAATAGGTTCACCAGGATACAGTTGAGGGTTTCAATGTTTCTGCCTATTTTCATTATCTTTGTCTTTTCATTGCTGATTTTAATACCATATTTATTACAAAAGTTATTCAATTTAGTGAGGGAATCTTGCAGACTTGTGCTGGATATATTCAGAAGTATAGCATCATTTGCATAACGTAAAGAGCAAAGATTAACATTGCCAATTTTGATATCGTATTTAATATCACTTTCCTTCATAATGTGATCCATATTGATAATAAATAACTGGAAATAATGTGCACCTTTGTTGCACACCTGATTTAACATCAAACCATCTTCCTGTAGCTTCTTCAGTTCTAACTGCTGACTTACAGCTTAAATAGGGACAATGTATTGCTCAATATAATGTTCCATTTACACCATATAATTGTAACGTTTTGAAGAGCTTTCCTCTTGGCACCTTGTCATATGTCTTTTCTAGATCAACAATCCTTGTTATATTCCCAAGATTTCTCAACTATTTGTCTTAAAGTGAAAATCTGATCCTGACAATCTCTATTTGGCTTGAATCCCGCTTGTTCTTCACCAAGCATCCCTACCACAATTATTTTTAACCATTTCTCGAGTATATTCGAATAAATCATACTAGGAACCCTTAGTAGGGGAAATATCTCTGTAATTCTCACATTCAGTTTTATTTCCCTTTTTTATAAATGGGTATTATGAGAGCTCTGCTCAAGTCATCCAGAATTCGACCTTCTGTGCAGACCTTTTGAATTATGCAATGTAGCCACTATAAAACTATTATACCTCCATATTTTCTGGTCGAATTTCATCTACTCCAGCTGCCTTTCCACATTTTAGGGTTTTGATGACTTTTTCTTCTTCAAATATGGAGATGTATTCCTGTTGGGAGTTTTCTGCCACTGTGCTGACACTGTTTGTTTCGTTTAGTAGTGTTTCAATGTAATTACTCCTTACATCTAGAATATCATTATCTTCAGTTTTCATGTCACCTTTATCACTTCTGATTCTTTTTACAGTACTTTTTCCTCTGTTTCTAATCTTTTTCAATAGTCCCAGAATATTTTGCACCTTTCTGATATTTATTTTCTATGTTCTTACCAAAGTCTTTCTGTGACTTTTGTTTAGCTAGTTTTAGAACAGTTCTTTGCTTTATTACATTTTTCTCTGTATTCTCTCAGAGCACAAGCTGACTTACTTGCCAGGAACTTTCGATATGATTTCATCTTTTCCTTGACTGCCTCTTTAACTTCCTGAGTCCACCATGGAGATGTAATTTTTCTATCCTTACTGATAACCAGCAAAGTTCCTCTCTCTCTCTGGCTGAATCAGTCAATGTTTTCTTGGATTTACTATTGAAACTCCAAAGGTTGGTCCTCATTTTCAAACTCTTTCTTTTTTTTCCTTCAATGATGTTTGTGTATTTGCATCTGCAGCTTTCCTCTGAAAGCTGCTCAACTTTGATTTGTTTTAAAACTTTCTTACACACTCTTTTTTTTTTTCAATATGAAATTCAATTTTATCATGCTCAAACAATATAGTGATCACTTCCTATTTAAAAACCTCTCTATACTCTTGTGTCCTGAACCAGTGGGAAAATATTGCTATGAACTATAACATAGTTGGTGAGACTTTGCTTATTTCTTGCATCTTCTCTCCATGTGAATTTGTGCTAATTTTTATGTTGGAACATGGTGTTAGTAATAACTAATCCACGTCATGAACAGAAATCCAGCAGGCAATTACCATTATTATTAGCTTTTTGCTTTTCTCAAAATTATCCCAAAAGATTTTTATGTCTGGTAATCATTTCCTACTCTGCTGTTTAGATAATCTTTATAATATTTAGGGTCCTAAGTTTAAATTATATAATTTATAGTGTACTTTCTGATATCTCTATGATATGTCCTACTCATGTTAAAAATTCCTTGGGTTACTTTGCTTTCATTTGCTGCCTTAACTACTCTCTTTTTGTCTGATAACTATTTCTGATCTCTTTGAATTTATCTCTAAATATTGATTTCATAAGTTTAATTACATATATGGTAAGATCATCTTCCTTGGAGAAAACAGTCTTCATAATTTAAACTAACTTCTGTTTTCTAACTTAGTTGATCAAGGTGCTGAAGTATCACTTACTGATGATCTAATGCAGAGTGTTCAGCTATTAGCTAGAATGCTAGATAGCTCTTATCATTCTGCCAACATCCTTGACCTATTCTTAACTAGCTTTTATGGTAATCCTATCCTATCCTTCTTATCTGTTCTAGGACTGGTTGAGTCCCTTCCTACTGAGACATTACTGGCATAATGCAGTCAGTTCACCACTCCTCCGCTGCATCCCCTAAGGGTGATATTCATGACTGTAATCCATGTGTATTCACGGGGCCAGTTCGCCTGCTTGCAGGATGAAAAAACACAGATAAACTGAGGGGGGGGGGCCCTGTCCACGAACAAGACCGGCTAACTTGGCTATGGCTGAGGAAGATCCTTGAGCTCCTCACGTCGTCTTCGACAGGAATCGAACTCCTTCCCCAGGCATATGGTTGCGAAGCGCATTGCCACTAGGCAAACTGCACAGACTTTATGGTAATAATAATAGAAATAGAAATTATTTATCTAAAAAATCTTTTAATGACTACAGAATTTTCACTCAAGTTTCTGGGATGTTAAAGAGAATAGAATAGCAATTACAAAGTAAGGATATGTTAGATTGTATGATGTTACAGTTCTGAGGAAAGCTTGATCTATAATGCTATTTGAGTTCAAAGTAAAACAAAAAACAGTTCAACTGAAAAAAAAAAAATAATAATAATAATAGTTAAGATAGTAATGAGGAATATTAAGTAACATCATCATCAAACACTGAAAAAATCTCAGGCAGTTCATTTTCTGTTTTAGATAAAAAGAGTTTTTCAACTTTCTTTCATTAAAGTTCATTAAAAAAAATGACATGACTGCAAGACCAGATTTAACACACTCGTGAATGGAATTTGATGTGATATTGATGCTTTTTCTTTGTACCAAAACAGATCTATCTGTTTTAAATTTCCTTGCCATATTTTGCTTTCATTTGCTGTCTTAACTGTTCTCCTAATTCTGATAATCATTTCTGATCTCTTTAATTTTATCTCTAAAAATTGATTTCATAAGTCTAATTACACATATGGTAAGAACATCTTTCTTGGAGAAAGCAGTCTTCATAATTTAAACTAGTTACTGTTTTCTAACTTCATAGATCAATTGCTGAAGTATCACTTAGCTATGATCTAATGCAAACTCTTCAGCTACCAGCTAGTGTTAGTTAGATAACTATCATCATTCTGGTATATGGCTTGGTGGAAAAGAAGAGGCAGTTGATCCTTTTGTGAGTGTAAAAAGGACACTTATTCTGAAACAGGATGGAAGGAGACCTGATGCAAAATACTTGATGAATTTACTTGATGCAAAAGCCTAGAGGTTTCTGACAGTCCTTTCTTTGTACATGTGTCTTCTCAAGGAGAATGAGTATTAAGGTCATAATTCTTTAATTCTAGATATGAAATGAAAGCTGTAACCATTAGAGAGGAAAGTAGAATTAATCAATATCAATTATTAAAGTATAGAGCCAAAAGGCTTCTATTTTGCACAATTAAGAGATTTATGTCATGAATCCATCTATAATTTATAGCTAAATAAAATATGGATGGATCCATGGTATCCTTCATTTGAATAATTAACATCGGTTCTTATTCCAGAGGAGATTCTGTAGAGAATAATGTGTGCACGCATAATGAACCAGTGTTCGCATAATTCCAGACTTCATTTCCCAGATGTTCTTTGCCTAAGACAGCCCAATGGGAGTCTGCAGTTTATCTATAGAAAGAAAGCAAACTAACAGAGTTTGATTATGTTGATGCCGCTTCACATCATTGTCCTTCTTAGAAATCTGGAATTAACAAAATGTTAGTTCATTATGCATACATTATTTTCTACAGTGTCCTCTGAAACCAGAACTAATTATAATTAACTCTACTTTCCTTTCGGGCTACCACTCTGAACTCATATCTGAAATAATGAGCCGCCTTGGCCTTAATCCTTGTTCTCCTCAGCAAGACTCTTCAAGAGTTTCTAAACTTTGTCAGAAGTTTATCAGAAAACTCTCTAGACTACTGCATTAAATAAATCTTCAAATCTTGTTCCATTCTGTTCACAAGTTGCTGTATTTTTCCTTATATAGAACAATACTTTTTTTCTAAAATTTTTAGACCAAAAATTGGGGGTCGCCTTATACACGGGGGGGGGTGACCGTTGAGACTCCACGGTTGCCGTGGCAAAACTGCCAGTACCTTGTCTCCGCGAACAGGCTTCCACTAATCACTAGCCTTTGTTAACTCTGTCAATTGACATCATTAATGGCTGATTCTGAATGAACCAATAAGAACTCTGAAAGCATTCATATGTCTGCAACTCATTGGCAGGGTAAGTTAATGCATTAATGATATTTTGAGCACTAGCTCATAAAAATGTCTGAAAATAAAAAACAATTGTCATATTCTTCAAAATTCAAGTTAAAAGTCATCAATTAAATAAAGCTTCAGAGAGACAGTTTGGACCTCCTCCCACTGAGTGTATGATTAGACAGTAGAGAAAACAGGAAGAACGACTACTCAAGATACCAAAAAAGAAGTGGGCCTTAACAGGAAAACCAGCAAAATGGATAAACTTGGAGCAGAGGCTTAAGACTTGGATTATGGAGCAGTGTCAGAGTGGGATATGTGTGTCAACCTAGCTTATTCAATATGAGGCAAAAAGGTTTGCAAGAGAAATGAACATTGTTGATTTCACAGGAAAGGCAAAATGGTGCTTCAACTTCATGAGGAGAGAAGTGTTGGCCATGAGAACATGAACCAAGTTAGTCCAGAAAATGCATCTTAAATGCATCCCTAAAAATACATCTTAGTATATATCTTAAAAATATTACCTAATTACTAAATATACTTTGAATATTTTAAACAATATCAAATGTGTTCTGTTTTGTTTAAAATATTGATTTCTTAATTTTGGGTTCGAAAAAGTAGGGTTTGTCTTATACACAGAAAAATATGGTAGCTACTTTTTGTTGCACTGTGCAAAGGATCAGTTTCCTTCTCTTTCTCATCTAGGAGTACTACGAGTGTGCATGAAGTCTTTTTTATTTTGCATTAGTACACTTAAAAGTGTATCAAGATTATATTAAATTCCATGAATTTGATAGTCTGATCTTACCATTTACTCCATTCCCTTCCAGATTAATTACAAGGAGCACAAATTCTTTACCAGAGAAAAATAGTTTCTTTTACTATTTTATAAATAATGTATCAAAATAGAGGCTCTGATTCAAGTCATAACTTCTTTCGAGAAAAAAAAAATTGATATCTGAACCTTCTGTATCCTTGAGACAGAAGACAAAACTTTCTGTTTTATGTTTCTTCCAACATTGAAATAGAACATCTACTTAATATCTCCTTTTATTTACTATTCACTTTTTGACAGTCTTACTTTTCCAGTCTAAGGATTCACTTTGCTAAGATTCCCTTTTCAGAATCCTCTGTTAATATCTTCCAGCTGTTAAGTTTTCAAAAACTTAACAGCTGGAAGATATTCATAATTTTCATAACAAAAGTGATGAAAATCCCATTTCACACAGGTAGGTGGTGGCAAATGGGATTTTCATCACTTTGCACATAAAAACAAAAGCCAGAAATCGGTTAAATGCAAGTGATGACTTACACGTGACTCTTTCAAAAAAGGAGCCTTGCTTCAAAAATATTATTATGAATAAACAACAACAACATAGCCATTAAAAATTGCAGTTTTTCAAATTCCATTTGAATACGTGCATTGGCTCTTATTTCAATAAGATCATCTTTTATTAAATAGCTGTCGCCCTTCGAATCTGGGTCAAAATTTAGAAACTTCTCTCGCACCCCAGGGATGCACACACCCCAGGTTAAGAACCACTGAACTAGTAGAACTGATAGTTCAGCGGTTCCAAAAACAGGAAATTCTAAACTGATAGTTTAGAATTTCCTTCAGACATTGTAAAAGTATTTGATTTTACCGTTAAAAACAAGTTGTATCAACAAATTGAAGGAATAGCAATGGGCAATCTTCTTTCTCCTGCTATCGCCAACTTCTTTATGGAGCACTTTGAACAATGTATTTTTAGCAACATTTCTCCTAGACCTACTCATTGGTTCAGATATGTTCATGACATTTTTGCTATCCGGAATGGCCCTTCTGATGAACTACAACAGTTTCTCTCTACGTTAAATGCACTTCATCCAAGGATCTAGTTCACCCTAGAAGTAGAATCAAATAAGCAATTAGCCTTTTTAGATCTTTTAATTCTTTGCAAATCAGATGGCAACTTACATTTCTCAGTCTATAGAAAGAAGACTCATACAGGCTATTATATCCATGCTGAATCTCATCACCATCCCAGTCAAAAGGCAGGAACTATTAAAACACTGGTTCATTGGGCCCATTCCTTATGTTCTTCGTGACGATCTTTTGCAGTTCTTTTTGTGACGATCTGTCACAAAAAGAACTGCAATATATTATTTCCTCCTTTTTATCTAATGGATATAAGAATACCTTCATCAAAAGAGCTTTGAGTAGTTTTAATATGTCTTCCTCTTCAAATACAGAAGAAATAATGTGCATTTCTATCCCCTATGTGCAAGGCATTGATGAACACACAGAAAAGTTTTTAAAACTACTAAATATTTTTGTTGCCTTTCGACCTTTCAAAAGGTACCAAAAAGGTGGAGAAAAATCTCCACCTTTCTCACTTCTTCAAAGGACAAGCTTCCACATCTTAGTTATCCAGGAGTCTACCAGATTCCTTGCTCTTGTGGATTATCTTATTTCTGACAAACAGGAAGACCTATATTTATTTGGCTAGAAGAACACCAGTCTTATATTCAATACCTTGAACCTGAACAGTCTGAACTTGCAGAACATGCCATCATCACTAGACATAGAGTTCATTGGAATAAGACAAGAGTCCTTCACAAAAGTCGGTTGCTCATGGAATGGCTTTATAAAGAAACATTTGAAACTTTTCTTCACTCTCCTAACTTAAACAGATCCGATGGTTTACGTCTATCCCCTTTATGGGGGATAGTACTTTATAAATCAGCTAATCTTTTCTAACTTTTTAATTGTATATGTATATATTCTGAACATTCATTTTTACTCGGTAGAAAATATTATAAATTATTTTAAATGACTGATACCGAGAGAGAGGAAGAGATGACATGGTTTATTTAAAAAGATACTACTAGTTTACTAGTTTCGTTGAATGGATCAACTTCTTTAGGTATCACAATCAAAGAAATATACAAAAAATAACAGAGACTTAAATATTGCATTAACAGTACTAGTCCAAAAAAACAGTAGTACATTTTGAAAACAGTAATGTGAGTTTGAGTTCCAAATACAAGTTGACTACGTGCTGTCACAAGTGTGCCAGTATCAATGTGTGCATCAGAAAGATTGAAACTTATATTGGAAAATAGAGTTGAATGACAAACCGAGAATTAGGTAAAATAAAGGGGGGGTTTAATAGTAAAACATGACTAGTTTCGGCTTATAACAGCCTTCATCAGGTGACATTATTAAAGAAAAGAAAAGAAAAAACACTAAACACTGAAGGTTAAATAAACTATGAACAACATAGAGAGTCTCTATACATAATTAGCATGAAAACGTTGTAGTTGTATTTAAAGCTGTTTTCGTTTGTTGCATATTGTTGGGAGAGTGCGTGCTTGCAGCATCACATGAACGCCAGTACATGATTACAGCTGAATGGCTATCTGGGATGTTGTAGCTGAAGTTATTAATTAGATGTTCAAAGTTGAGGATGATTTCCCTAGATTCTATGATTTTTCTCTCCAATTCATCATGGCAACAAAAGATGTTAGTGGATCCTATTTTACAATATGTATTTCAACCGAGTCAATGAATCGTCATACATACATATATATATATATACACTGTATAAGACGCACATTTTTTCTTCAAAAATAGGTCTGAAAAACAGGGCGCGTCTTATACGCTGATATTCAGTTTTTTATTGCTTTCATTTCTGGAAATTTTCTGTGTTCCGAGTTATGCGATTTCTTTCTTGTTTCCTTGCAGTGTGTGAGAGCATTCCAGTTACGTAGAGTTCAGTGGATGCCAATGAGCTGTCATAGACGATAACAGCTGTGTTCCTGTTCGTTTAAACTTTCCAGTTGTTGTCACAGTTGTTGTGAATGGTGATAAATTTCTGCCGTTAAATTTTCAATAAATTTCTTGGCAAATTATGGCTGAAAAACCTCGGCATTCCTACAATATTGCATACAAGCTACTTGTGATTGCGTATGCTAAAAAACATGGAAACAGGACTGCAAAGAGGCATTTCGGGCTACCCCCATCTGAGAAAATGATAAGAACTTGACGGAATCAGGAAGACGATCTAAAACAGCGCTTCCCAAACTGTGGGCCACGGCCCCCTCGGGGGCCGTAGGTTTTGTTGAAGGGGGCCATGAAATAATGAAAACAAATTGAAAATTATGGATATTATTTCTGGGAAAACTCCCATGTTGAAAATGTTTTAAGACTAAGTAGATTTTTTTTATCTTAAAAGAAACGTATTTAATTTTTATTATTTCTTTTTTGTTATTTTTTATATTTTAATGGGAAAAAAATCACACATTGGTGAGGGTTCACAATTTTGCTTCCTGCGTATTTCGGCGCTTAATGAATATTAGTAAATATATACTTACTTATTCATATAAGTTTCATTTCAAAGCAGAAATCTAAGAATTGCAGTTTCAAATATTTCCCCTGCTATTGACTTTTTATGTAGCAGTATTGAAACACATCCATTACATTAAATTGTTATTAAACTTCTTTTATGTTTTTAATTCTTTCTTTATTACTAATCGTTTTACGCTTCATGTGCTTGTACTGCAAATGTACAATAGCAATATATCTATCTATATAAAAATATGAGATGATGTGCCATGTCAAATGTGTATGTAAGATGCTAAAAATATAATATTTGCATTTGATTTTTGCAATATTCGTTGTGTATGTTTTGTATTGAATATAAATACAATAAATATTATATTAATATATATCTATATTACGATTTTTTTTCGAGGGGGGCCGTGAAGTATTTTAGTTTCTCCAAAGGGGGCCCTGACATCCAGAAGTTTGGGAAGCACTGATCTAAAAAAAGCAACTCACAATAAACTTAACCTACGAATTGGAACTGCAAAATGGCCAGAACTTGAGGCAGAACTGAATTCTTGGATTTTAGACCACAGAAAAGCGGGACTTTCAGTGTCTACAAATTGAATTTCATCGATTCGTTATTAATGCAAGGAAACGAGAAAAATTTGAACTTGTGCAAATAGGAAACATGGACGAGGTTCCGCTGACTTTTTATGTACCCTCAAACAAAACTGGAGTTTCAAAGGGCACAAAAAGTGTTACTGTTAAAACTTCTGGGCACGAAAAAACTCACCACACGGTTCTTTTATCCTGCTGTGCTGATTGGACAAAATTGCCCCCACTATTGATTTTTAAAAGGAAGACACTACCCAAAGAAAAAACTGCTTAAAGGAGTGTTTGTACATGTTCACGCAAAAGGCTGGATGGATGGAGGCGGAATGAAGTTATGGATAGATAAAATTTGGTCTAGGTGCCCTGTAGGACTGTTTAAGAAGCCTGCCCTGTTAGTATGGGATCAGTTTTGTTCTCACAGAACAGAAGATGTTAAAAACTCAGTTAGCTGTAATTCCAGAAGGTCTAACTAGTCAGCTTCAATCTTTAGATGTCTGTATTAATGAACCATTTAAGGGATTTATGAAGAGGAAATGGAACAGCTGGATGCAGTCTTCAGATTTTGAGGGCACGCCATCAGGAAGAGGCCTAGCATTTCGCAAGTTTGTGAGTGACCCACTCAAAAAAGGGTCAAAGCTTCATGGAATACTGTGAAAACTGAGACAGTGGTTAAATCATTTAAGAAGTGTGGAATTAGTAATGTACTGGATGGTACAGAGGAAAATTTGTTGTATGAGGACTCAGATTCTGATTTAAAAGAGGTTTCAAGTTCCTCTTCATTTAGCTCTGGAGATGAATTTCTGGGTTTTCATGAAGAAGATTAAAAGATGGGACTCTTTCCTAGTTAGATTAGGTATTTGTTGAAAGTAGACCAACTTATTACTTTATATTTGAAATACTGTAAATCCATTAAAATATTCAGTGATAAAGTTTTTTTCCTAAAAAAATGTATACAAAAAAAGGGGGGGTGTCTTATACGCCGGCAAATATGGCATATATATATATTTTTAGTTAGGAAATTTATTAACCTTTTTAGTTATCTTACATTAGCTACTTAGGTGATGCCTTTTGGAATTGTCAGTACTAAAGATGCCTGCGATACTCAGGCGAAAATTATACTAATAAATAATATTTTACGTGAGTTAATTCCGTTATTATAATTTTTATTTCATAAGCAGGAAGTCAGTAATGGCTGTCACATTTTCATTGTTAGTGAAAATAGAATATCTACATGACGAATGACAGATATCATGGTACACTTAACAAATTTGAATTACAGAAGCATCGAAATTATTACAACTCTCAGATATCTGATAAGTAAATCTCACAAACTTTACATTTCATTTTAACATAAATATCAATTTCTTATCATTGCATCGCAGCTGCCAATTATACATGATTAGCAAAGTGAAACTAATAAAATTAACTAATGTAGAAAAAGCAATTGTAAAAAGATTCATAATTGTAAATTATGATTATTTTTACACTGTCATTCTCTCTCTCCCTCTGTTTATCATTAGACTAACAATTTCTACCATTAAATTTAATCAGCATATCTACAATTTCTTGTCAGCCACCCAGACATATCTAGTTTTTGTGACAATTCACTTTTTCACTGTTAACGGCTTCTCTGAGTGCCTGATATGGAAATCATTCAAATGCAATCCATCTTACATGCACAAGATGAGAGAAGAAGAAAAAAATGGAAATATAATCAGCAAGTCCTATATTTTATTTTTAGATTTCAGAAAAGCATATGATATCATTTATAGAGAAGGCCTATTGGGGAGTGTTAAATGAACTTTAAATACCTCATAAGATAATAAATTTAATAACTTAGCTTTAGAAAAATGCATTTGAGAATCTGTAAAAGATAACACAAACAGAACAGTAATACTAGGATATATGTCCCATTGGAGAAAATGCTGAAGACATTGGAATAATATACAGAAAACAAAACTTTTGCTAAAAAACTAGGATTTCAAATCTACCAGAATAAAATTAAATATTTAAAAGTATGTAGAAATGACAATTTTTAAATTTCAGTAACATGACATTTAAAAAATGTCACTTTCTTCAAATATCTTGGAATATTGATTACTTGAGGTAATGGAATTAGTAAAGAAATGCAAGCTAGAATACATGCCTCTAATATATCTTATCATTCGTTACATCATTTATTATCTTCCAAAATTCTATCAACAGAGTTAAAATAGAAATATACCTGGACATGTGGAAAGAATGAATAATTATTGTCATTAGTCATGCCATATGGATGCAGAAAGATAAGGCAAAAGAATTAATTGTCTTGGTTGGCATTAATTGAGTGAAAAGTATTCTATGAGGGAGGATGTGAGGCAGTTATTGGATGAAGCAAAAAATAAGAGTGAGAAGGTGAAGATTGTAAGTCTGATGTCATGCAATGTTGGAGGCAAATTGAGGAGGAGGGCATTGATAGCAAATGAATCAATTGCATGTTCTGCATAAGGAATGATGTAGGATTTGTTGACTTATGGTCTCAGTTTGATGGAAAGAAAGATTTGTATAATGCTGACAGACTGCACCTAAATGCTTTGGGGTTGGATGTCTATAGAGAGCTTTGTTCACCAAGCATGCTGAAGTTCAAATTCAGGAAAACTTAAGCAATTAGGATGGATGCAGGTGAGTATTGTGTGAAGACACCCATGAGGTGAGTGAGTGAGTGTGAAAATGACCAAAAAGTGTTACATCTAGTCTCTCAAGCAAAAATATTGAATAAGCTAGTCACTCGAGAAAGTAAAAGTGGTTAAGGGCCTAAAGGGAGATGCTGCAGTTTCTGTATACTAATGCCAAAATCATTAAGAACAAGAGGGAGCAGTTTTTTGCATTAGTTAGTGTAAACTCACCAAAAGTTGTAGGTATCAGTGAGACTTGGCTAACAACAAATGACGTAGTTACATGGATAGAATGTGAAGTGTTTAATAATGATAGCAGCTGAAAGGAAGAGATAGGCTTGGGGTGGGGGGGCTGTCGATTGAAACAGTCTGGTGTAAGATCAAGGCCATTACAAAATATACATACAGTTAGTTGCTGCTATAGACTAGGGGGGAGGTTCGAGGGATGATCTGGAAGACATGTATCAGCAAATTAGTACAGGTGCAGATAGAGTGATTATTATGTGGAGGCAGGCTTCAGCTGTGGAGATATAGATTGGAAAGAAGAAAGATACATAACAGGAAGGAAATGGAATATATACACCTACTGAGAAATAACTACTTGAGACAACGTGTGGTGGAGGAAATTTGGGAAGCAAGAGTATTGGACCTGGTCATAGGATCAGAAGAGCTATCCATAACCATAGCATTGCCTCTGATCGGAAAAGTGACCATGCAGTCTTGACTGGGAAGTTGCAAAAAATGAGGAATATTCTGTCAAGAAGAGGTATATGTGGAATTACAAGGCAAATGATTATGACAAGCTTAGGAGGAAGCTTGAAGGTCTGCCATGGCATAAAGCCCTGCAAGGGAAGAATATTAGTAGTGCATGGGAAATAACCAAGGAGCATCTAAAGGAAGCAGTATTAAATTGTATAACTAAGGTAAAGTACAAAACAGGAGGGAATTGAATGGGTAGTATCATTAAACATTAGATGCAAAAAAAAAGAAATTATTGGAGAGTATAAAAGGAGAAAGGTGACCGGCAAGCTCATTAACAGTATAAGGATCAGGTGGTAAGGTGGCCAAATCAGATTAGAAGAAGAAACTATTAGCCAAGCAGGTCAAAGCAAATCTCAAAGAGTTAGTTACATGTCAAGTAAGAGGAAGAATGAATATGGAAGAATAACCTTAATATGTGCTGATGGTTATGAAGTGACAGAAGCAGATAAAATTATTGAGGTACCAGGGGAGGCTATTCTTCAATTCTGATGACTCGAATTTGGAAGACTCGACACTCAGGGTAGTCCCTGAGTTTCAAAACATTTCAAAATATGTGACATAAAAAGGCTTATCATTTTATATATATAGGGTAGATTGAGTGTTCACTTTGCAGGAGTATATCATCTAAGCGAAGTTAATGCTGTGATATATGTGACAGAGAATGATGTGTGAATAGAGGTGAAAGAATTGGAAGTCCTTAGGTATTGCAGCTGTATTTACATCTCAATGTAAATATAGCTGTTGGATTAGATGGGATATCCTCTTACTTTTTGCGAGAATGTGCAAGGGAACTGGCAATGCCTCTGACTAAGCTCTTTGAATTAAGTCTCAGTTCTAGTAGATTTCCAAGGGATCGGAAAAAGGACAAAATAATTCCTTTGTATAACGGATGTTCCAAGACTGCAGTAGAAAATTGCAGATCGGTCAGTATCTCAAGAATGGTATTAAAAGTACTGAAAAAAGTGGTCAAAAAGAGAATTCAAGAATGAATGGATAAGAGTATGATGGGCAGTATGGCTTTGTGAAGGGTTGGTCATCCCTTAGTAATTTACTAACATTTTATAGTAGAGTGACAGCTGAGTTGGATAAAGGAAATGGCTACATGATGATTCTGCCGGATTTTGCAAAGGCATTTGACAGAATACCACATGGAACGCATGTGGTATTCTGTTACGCAAATTAGAACAAATGGGAATGGATATGACATTAGTTAAATGGATAAGAGGGTGGCTGCTGGACAGATATCAAAAAAGTGGTATATGGAGGGGCAGAATTGAGTCGAAAACAAGTGACTAGTGGTGTTCCACAAGTTTCAGTGCTTGGACCATTGTTGACAGTTTGTACATAAATGATATAGGAAATAACCTGAAAGGAAATATTCAGTTGTTTGCTAATGATGTGAAATTAATTAGAGTAATAGTTAAGGCAATGTGGAGAGGTAGACAATTTAAATATGCTGTCAGTATGGGCAAAAGATAATGAATGTCAGTTTAATGTGGAGAAATGTCAAGTTATGCATATTGGGATAAACCAATTACATGCTGTGTACCACATTGATGGAATTGTACTCCGGGAAATAGGTGAAACTATGGATTTAGGGATGGTGGTAGACAGAAGTTGAAGTTTAGAGGGCATATTGCTAAGGTAGCGCATAAGATTACTTGGAAATTGAAGCACTACCAAGTAAAGATAAGGATGTTGTTATTCCTCTCTATAATGCCTTGATACATCCACGTCTGGATTTCTATGCTCAGGTCTGGTCTCCTGAGTTCCTTGGGGATGAATAAGTGGTGGAAGGATTCAGAGACAAGTGTTCAAGATGATGAGTGGTCTGTGGAATGTTCTCTCTGAGCATAGATTGAGTGTATGTGGACTGCAGAAGTTCGTTTATAGGCAAAAAAAAAAAAAAAGAGGAGATATCATCTTCTTCTTCCTAACATGAATTTTTGGCCAGGTGGCCTGTTCTAGTCTCATGCCATCTCTTTCTTGGTCTTCCAATTCTTCTTTTTCCACTTATTTTATATCTGTATAGTATTTTTGGTAGTCTGCTGTTGTCCATTTGATTTAAATGTTCTATCTATTTTTGTTTATACTGTCTTATATAGTAATTAATTGGTTTTATATTTAGGGATTGTAAAATTTCTTCATTTGTTTTATAGTTCCATTTGATATATCCAGGTGTTTTTCTGAGAAATTTCATTTCTGCTGTTTGAATTTATTTTTAATCTTTCCCTTTTATGGTCCATGTTTCACGTAAAAAAAAAAAAAAATCTTTTTACGTGAGATTTTCCGTCATTAATTTTGTATTTATATAGTAGAGCTGGTTTTGACAAGACATTGTATAGTCTGATTCTAGTGAGTTTTTGTACTAGGGTTGGCTTAAATATATTACTTATTATGCCATTTCCTTTGACATAGTTTGATATTTTAGTGTCTATGTCTTTTTCTTCTTTGTATGATAAATCACATCCCAAGTATTTGAAAATATTTACTTGTTCTAATATTTTATTATCTATCACTATTTTACTTCTTATTGGGATTTCTCCTTTGAATGCCATTTTTTTTTGTTTTATTTTCTTTAGATATTGTCATATTATATTGTTTTGAGATATCGTTTAATGATTTTAATGATCTTTGTAAACCATCTGATGAAGCTAATACTATTTGATCATCTTCAAATAGTAGTGTATCTATCTCCATTTGTGGGGTTATTTCTATGCCAAATGGGTTATACTGTTTCTAGATTGTTATAACTTTATATATATATATATTAAAAAGCAAATGTGAGAGGGTACATCCTTGTAGTACTCCTCTTGATATAGGAGGGGGGGGTCTGAGCTCTGAGGCAATTAGAAACTTGCTGATAAATTTAAATAATTTAAAGGCGAAATTTTGTTTGCTTACACTTGGATAAATGATTAAACTAAATTTATTATAGTCTAACCAAGTGGGAAAAACTTCCAACATCTTTTTTTTTTTTCTAAGTTGGTACATCTGTCATAAGCATCCATGTGAAATTGCAAGTCATTCTATCAAGTAGTTTGTTATATACAGCTGTCTGAAGCAAAAGTATTGTCTGTATCCCTTGAAATGGATAAAACTGAGTATCGTGCGGTTCTAAAATATTTTGTAAAACAAGCTTTAACACCAAAAGAAATTCGTTCGAAGTTCATACAAGTTTATGGGCACTCTTCTCCTTCATTTTCCACAATTAAGAAATAGGCTGCCAAGTTTAAACACAGCCGTACCAGCCTTGAAAATGATCCACGTGAAGAATGTCCATAAAGTGTAACAACCAGAAATTATTGATCAAGTGCACGATATGGTATTGGATGACCAGCGAGTCAAAGTGTGTGAAATTGCTGAGACTATAGGCATTTCAAAAGAATGTGTAGGATATATTTTGTGTGAAGAATTGCAAATGAAAACACTTTGCGCAAGATGGGTGCCGCTCTTGCTCACAGCAGATCAAAAATGCACTCACATGAAAATCTCTGAACAGTGCTTGGAGCATTTTAACAAGAATAAAACTGATTTTATGCTTCGATTTATTACTATGGATGAGACTTGGATTCACCATTACACACTAGAATCCAAACAGCAGTCAAAACAGTGGACAGAAGCCGGTTGTTCAGCACCAAAGAAGACAGTCGGTTCCATCAGCAGGAAAAGTCATGGCATCAGTGTTTTGGGATGCTAAAGACATTTTGTTTATTAATTATTTTTAAAAGGGTAAAACAATAACCGGGAAATATTATTTTGATCTTTTAACCAGACTAGATGAAAAAATTCATGAGAAAAGACCCAATTTGCAGAAGAAAAAAATCATCTTTCATCATTACACAAACGTGTTTTGGCAGTGGGAAAATTAAAGGATCTGCACTATGAATTGTTGGAACATGCACCCTATTCCCCAGATTTGGCTCCCTCTGACTTGTATCTTTTCCCAAAACTAAAACTGTTCCTTGCTGGTCAGCATTTTTCTTCGAATCAAGCAGTGATTGCAGCTGTAGAGGGGTATTTTGCAAATCTTACTGAGAACCACTACAGGGATGGGATAATGGCACTGGAGCGTCACTGGAATAAATGTATTAGTCTTAAGGGAGATTATGTTGAAAAATAAAAATAATTTTGAAATTATAAATTTGTTTTTTCATTGTTAGGCTGAGAACTTTTCATACCACCCTCATATCTTTCCATTCTGAGATGTGTTCTAATTTAACTGCTATTTTATTTCCTGTATATATTTCTTGAATGGATTGTAAAAGTTGGTTTGGTATATTTAAATCGGTTAATATTTTAAACAATTCTTGTTTACCAATTTTGTCAGAGGCTTTTTCATAATCAATAAAGGCCACATGTCTTTCTTTTTGAATCCTTTCTTTTAATGTAGATTTTAGTTATATTAAACTAAAGTTTTTATTCAAACAAGGTAGTTGTCTCCATAATTTTCAAAAATGCATTTGAAATTCTCTTCTCTTTTCTAATAATAATTTTAGAGTAAAAATTGAATCTATGCAGGATTAGCCTTTTTGGAAACTGTCTTGTTCTTCTAGTAGTTTGTTCTACAATACTCTTTCACTTTTCTTTTTAATATCCCTGCATATATTTTATATCCTGTATTTAGCAGACTAATTTCCCTATAGTTATTGCAATCTTCTTTATTTCCTTTTTTATAGATTGGGATAACCAATCTTTTTTTTCCAAGAGTTTGGAGTTTTTCCAGACATCCAAATCATATTAAAAAATTTCAGAATTCTTTCATTAAATTTTTCACCTGCATTTTTGTATAATTGTATATTTATATCTTCTTCTCCTGGTGTTTTCCTATTTTTCATCTTCTTTATTGTATTTTTCAGTTCTAACGTGATATTTTCTTTTAGGTCATTGTCTGTTTTATTTCATTATTCTCATCTGTTCAGAGATTTTGGAAATAGGTCACACATTTTTCTAAATCTATTGTTTGTATTTTTATCTTTTCTTTTTTTTTTTTCTTTATTCATGTATTTTATTACTTTATAGGTTTTGGGTTGTGGCTTAAATATATCCTTTTCTAGTTCTGTTACGAAATTGTTCCATCTCTCACTGTATGTTTTTTTTTCCCTTTTCTCTATGTTTTTTCCCTATATTTCTCATTTTGCAATTGCAGTGTTTCTTTTATACTCTATTTCCGCTTCTGTTGTTTTGAAATTTAACCATTTCTAGTAACTGTCCTTTTTTGTTTTTATTATATTTTCTATTTCTTTGTTCCTGTCTCATAGTCCTCCTTTTCTAATCCATTTGCGCTTTATTCCTAAACTTTCTGTCGCTGCTTTTGTGAGAATTTGTTTCAGATTTTCCCATTCCTCTTCTGTCACTTGATTCATGTGTGGTTTCTGTTTTTAAGTTTGTGCATTTTTGATATTATTGTCTAGCATGGGGATCCTGTAATGAAATTTTGTATGAAGTGAAGAATTTTCACTGTTATGTATTTTTAACCACTTTTTGTTTAAATCAAATTTTTGCTGATAATATATAATGATCAGAGTTTAATTCAAAGCCTTGATATGCTCTTACATCTAAAATTAACTCTGCTAATTTAAAATTGCGATAATGTAGTCAATTACTGATTTGTATCCTCTGGTTGACCAATTATGTTTATGTATTTCCTTGTGTTTAAACACCGAATTCATTATTCTCATATTATTATAAATGACAAAGTCATGCAGTCTGTGACTATTTTGATTACATGTATCTTCACCAAATTAATCTATGTTTGTTTTGTATTTTTAGTTTCCTATTCTGGCATTTAAATCTCCTGCTAGTAGTAAATAGTCAGTTTTGTTTGTTTTATCTATGGCATTCTGTAATTCTTTATAAAATATATTACTATCTTCTTCTTTTTCCTCTTCTGGTGCATATGCACCAATTATTATTATGTTGCCTCTTAATGTCTTGAGTCTAATTTCTATTAGTCTTTCATTCAAATAGTTATAATATACAATGTTGTTCTTTAGAGATTTATGTACCATAATCATTATACCTGCTTGTGCTCTTTCTTCTTTTTTACCCCACTGTAGATTTGTGGGTTTAGTAGATTTTGGGACATGATAGAAACAATTAAGTTATTTGAAGGGTTTTATAGGATTGATACATGGAAATACTGGGAAGAACAGTACTCGTGAGTCAAGCTTGGTGGATGTGTGTAAGAAGAGCTCCGGATTGAGATAAGTTGTTCTTGGAATAATTAAGTATATATGAGTATTTGTTTGAGTAAGAGCTGCTATAAAAGTTGTGTACTACCATTATTACGAGTGTGAGGGATTTTGTTTTGCCTAAACTTAATTACGAATTCATTATTATTAGACCTTAGAGTAGTAACCGGCAGAGGAAACATGGGGGCTTCTTTGTCATTCCATGACTTTAACTTAGACTTCAGTCATTTCGTTAAGTGTGAGGTGTGCTATATGTATTCTTTCAATTACATAAATGATTTGTGGATGTTTAGGGCGGATGGAAGGAGGGTGTGTACGAAGTGTGACCTGAACAAGGAATTGATGACAGAAAGTGTTAGTAGCGAGAATGTTGCGGGGAAAATGAGTGCACATTCGAAAGAGAAGGATGGTGTGAAAGACAGGGGAAAAAATGTTAAAAAATCATTAAAAAAGAAAACAAGTGATCTGAAATCTGTAACGGATATTAAAAAGGATGAAAGTGAGGATGAAAGAAAGAGTGGCAGAAGGGAACAAAATTGAGAGAATGAATGAAACTGAAATGTCGTGACGCAGAAATCGAAAGTGTAAAAAATCGAGAGAACGAATGATAGCAAAAGTTGGACGCATGTTGGACCGAAAGTACGGAAACACAGAAGGATGAATGAGAGTGAAAGTAAGAAGACGGGGCGAGAGTTAGAAAGATTGAATGTAGAGAGAATGTGACGTGAGATTCAGAGGTTGGATTGGATGAGACAAGAGTTTAAATGGATGCGGAATGAAATTAAGAAAATTCGGGTAAAAACTATTAAAACAAATCATGATGGCATGAAAGAGTTAACGAAAGATGAGCGAGTGGCGTTGTATGGCGACTCTATTATTAAAGGTGTGCTGGATGATAGGATGCATAAGGTATGTTTTCCAGGTGGTAAAATGAGTAGAGTGATTGAGGCATTGGATATGAGGAGGAAGCGAGCAATGGAGTTGATGGTTTTAATAGGTACGAATGATTTGACAGAGGACAAAGAGCACGTCAGAATGGATATATAATAGAGAGAGAATCAATCAGATCAAGCGGGAAGTGATGTGGAAGAGCAGGAGAGGAAGACAGGAGAGGTTGAAGAGGTGGGTATGAATGGGGAAGTGAGTGGTATGAGTATAGAAAATGAGAGAAAGGGTGTGCAAGAGGAACAGGGAAATGGGAAGGCTCAGGGTGGACAAGGGTACACAGCGGGAGAATGGGCGGATGCTCCAAGAGGAGGTGAGAGCATGTGTAGACAGGAAAGGAAGGGGATGACCTGGGAGCGAGAGGAAACAGTTGGAATTGGGAAGGGTTCTAGAATGAATGGACAGAAAGGGAAATAGCCCCAGTTGAGCACGGAGAGATCACATCGAGTGAGTGGTATCGGTGGAACTAGCTGTTGTGTTTGTATACAAATGCTAGAAGTATAAGAAACAAGGCAGATGAAATGGGTGCACTAATTGCATCTGTTCACCTAAAGATTGTCGGAATAAGTGAGACATGGTTGGAAGAGCACGACATCCTGACAGGAATAGAGATGGAAGGGTATGATCTGTTTTGTGAGGATAGAAGGGGTAAAAAGGGAGGGGGAGAGCGCTACTGATGATAGAAAAAGGGTCATGTCCGTACAAAGTAGAGATACAAGAGGGAAATAGTGCCAGTGGTTTTGAGGCAGTATGATGTGAGATAGAGGTGAATCGAATCAAATACTTGGTTTGATGTTGTTATAGACCAGGTAATGTGGATGGTGGTGATAATGAAATTTATAATAAAATTATCCATGCAAATAAGAAAAGGGTGATCATAATGGGTGATTTTAATTATGGCAATATATACTGGAATGATGAGATAGCAACTGGAAGTAAAGAAAATGAGTTTCTTGAGTTTTTGAGGGATAACTACCTCAGACAGAGTGTAACAGAGGGAACACAAGGATTGAGAGTCTTGGATTTGGTCATCTCATCAGAGGATGTAATTATAAATGAGGTGTCAAATCATCCACCAATTGGTGAGAGTGACCATGAGGTGATTACCTGGGTGGGTGCCAGCAATGTGAGGACCCCTGTGAGAAAAGGGTATATGTGGAACTACAAGGGGGGGGGGTGATTATGAAGAGCTCAGGAGACAGCTTGCAGGTGTAGCATGGAATGAGGAGTTAGCTGGAAAAGAGATCAATGCAGCTTGGGGGTTTTTCAAAAACTATCTAGTAGATGCAATGTGTAAATGTATTCCAAGGGTGAGAAGGTTAAATAAGGTAGGTGTGAGATGGATGAACAAAGAGATTAAGCATGTGATACAGAGAAAAAGGGCATTGTGGAGACAGCATAAGAGAAGTGGAAATAACCAATTCCATGAGGTCTACAAAGACCAGGCAAGGAGGGTGACTTTGTTGGTGAGGGTAGCTAAAGAGAGGTATGAACAGCAGTTAGCAAATAATGCCAAAAAGAATCCTAAGGAGTTGTTCCGATATGTAGCCAGTAAAAGAAAGAATGATTATGGAAGGATGACATTGATTGGAGAAAATGGTATAAAGACAGCTGTTGCGGAATGAGTGGTGGAGATACTTAATTAATGAACAGTTCATAAAGGTCTTTCAATCTTGTGAATGGGACTTCATGGAGAAATTGAGAGCAGTTGATGATGGGGAGGAGAGACTGACTGTAAGTGAGCAAGAGGTGTATGGGGGAGTTGAGTAAACTAGATGTTAATAAGGCTGTGGGATCATATATCACCACATATTCTGAAGGAATGTGCCAGGGTGTTGATGTTGGGCATAACATATTTTTTTAATATGAGTCTTGTAGGTCAAGTTCCTAAAGAGTGGAAGGAGGGCAAGATTGTTCCACTTCATAAAGGAGGTGATAGAACTCGAGCATCAAACTATAGGCCTATCTGTATGTCAGGTGTTGTTGTTAGGTTGCTGGAGAAGCTTGTGAGAACTAGGATCCAGAGTTGGGTTGATAACAATGGTATTATCTTTGATGGACAGCATGGATTTGCAAAGGGAGGTCATGTTATAGTAACCTACTTACTTATTACAATAAAGTGACTGCTTCCTTGGACAGAGGAGAAGGATACACAGTAATATACTTGGATTTTGCAATGACTTTTGATAGAGTACCTCATGATAAGTTGACAGTTAAACTAGAGCAGATGGGATTGGATATTAGACTAGTGCATTGGATTGGAGACTAGCTATCTGATAGGTATCAACAAGTTGTGTATGGGGGAGCGATATCCAGAAAATGGAAAGTCACTAGTGGAGTGCCTCATGGGTCTGTTTTAGGGCCGTAACTGTTTAACTTGTATATTAATGATATAGGTGAAGATTTCGATGGAGGTATTCAGTTGTTTGCAGATGATGCAAAGTTGGGACGAACCATGAAGAGTAGTGAAGATGTTGTGGCCCTATTTATTCAAGAAGACTTGAATAAATTGAGTGATTGGGCACGGAAATGGAGATGTGAATTCAATGTTGCAAAATGTAAGGTTTTAAAATTTGGAAAACAAAGATGGGATGCAAAATTTATGCTTTGAGGATATATTGTTTGAGGTGGAGGAAATAAGAGATCTGGGGATGATAGCAGATAAGGATCTGAAATTTAGGGAACACGTAGCCAAAATTGTGAACTCAACACAAAGGCTTCTGGGAATGATGCGGAGGACACTGACATGTAGTAGTAGGGAGATTCTTGTTCCGTTGTATAAGGTTTTGATTAGGCCACATATGGACTATTGTGCCCAGATTTGGTCACCTGGTTTTCAGAACGATGAAGAGATGTTGTAAAGGGGTCCAGAGGTGACTGACTAAGGTAATTTCTCAAAGAGGTCATTGCTGGAAGTTAAGTAAAAGTTTGATTAGTAATGGTTAGTAGGACATGAGAACTAGCTTTTTTGCTTTGAGAGTTGTGAATATATGGAATAGGTTGCCAGTGTCAGTTGTGAGTGCTTTGTCTCAATGGTTTCAAGGAGAGGTATGATAGATTGTGTGGATAGTTTGGGTCTTCTGTCATGAGTCTTAACACTCCAAATATGGAAGTCTTCTCTTAGTGCTAAGAGAAGACTTCAGTAATCTTTGCAGGTAATATCAAAAAGAATTAACTTAGATGGGAATCCTGGACTGGACTGAAAATGCTCAAGACAGAGAAGAGTGGAAGTTGGTACTTGCAGCAAAGAACCTTAGAGGTTCAGCAAGCTGAAGAAGAAGAATTAAATGGCATTATCAGCAAGTATAGTGAGATCTTACATTTCAAACTTCTAATGTGGATCTAACTTCATCAGTACGCTTAGATTTTGGTTTCTCCTCTGAGTCTTTTCCTGCTATCCTTGTTTGCAAACATGTTTGTTTTTGAACCATTTCTCACCCATTCTGTTTAAGTGACCATATCACCTTATAATTTACTCATATATTCTTGAACTTAATGTCAAATTCCTTTATAATGTCTTTATTTTTAATATAATGCTACCATCTGCCACTCCCTTAATTTTTTCAAAACTCATATCTGTGGTTTTTAGTCATTGATCAACAGATTTACTTCTAATTCAACTCTCAGATACATAACTTAAAATTGGTTTGAACAGCGTCTCGTCTTGTATATTTCTAGTTTAGCGTTTTGACTACTTTCTCACTCATTCAGTATAAATTTAGTCAAGTGCTCCCCACCATACTAGCTTTGGAAATAGATGCTTAGATGTTTATTATAACTAATGCTGTGTTTAGAGGGAAAAAATACACTGGAGATAATAATAAATAACTAGCTAAATTAAATTACCTGTTAAATTATGAGGCCAATATTTTGTCTTGGTATCCAAGGCATCTTCATGAGCACAAAAAATCCATGGAGCAATGTGTATGCAAGCAAATACAGACTAAGTGCAAAATGTGGGATCCTACAGTACTGGGCATACTCTATGAATGTGGTTGTGGAATCTTTCTGAAAGTCTCAAGATAATAGCCTCCCAGAATTTGGTAATGTGAGGCAGAATATGTTTAAATTTGGAGAGTGTTGTAGTGCTGTGGTGATTCTAGAAATAGTTGCGCAGATTTATATCTGCTTATATATAAAAGGGAAGTTTCCTCCCATTAGATATGTCCATGACATGGTTTGCCACCCCAGAATGGCCACAGTGCAGATGAACATAGTTTTTTCTATATTCTTCCAGTCAATCATATCTGTTTTCCAATTTATTAGCTTGCAGAGCAAGAGATACTATAGACACCAAGATAATTCAACATTTGACCTTCTAACCAGGCTGTTGAAATTATGCAGTGTAGCCACTGTAAAACATTTATACCTCCATATTTGAGGATTTCTGGTCAAAAGTCATCTACTCTAGCTGCCTTTTCCATCTCAAGTACTGATAAGTATTCTTGAATGCATACCTCTTGAATATTTTCTACTGCTGTTCTGTTCTGTCATTCCTCGTTTCATTTTTGCCAGCCTGGCTGGCCAAGTGGTTAGCATATCCACTCTCCAGCCAAAAAGCTGCCGGTTCAAATCCTGCCATGGGCATGGATGTTTGTGATTGTCTGTGGAAATACCAGTGGTGGTGGTGGTCAGCAGTAGATGGCATTGGTATAGTTGCAGTCCTGCCATGGGCATGGATGTTTGTGATTGTCTGTGGAAATACCAGTGGTGGTGGTCGGCGGTAGGTGGCATTGGTATAGTTACGGTCAGTTGGTAGATTGAGTGGTGGAGACCAAGTTATAGAGCAGGTGCCCTCCCTCAATGAGTCCTTGGACTCCCTGGAGGTGTCAAATAATAATAATAATAATTTAGCATCTGTCAAGCTAATTGCTTCAAATATCCAGAACATATTCATTTTTATCTTTTATCATCTCTGATTCCTTTTACAGTACCATTTCCTCTATTTCTAAGCTCTTTCAACAATCTCTCTAGAACATTTTACCACCTTCACGATGTATATCTTTTTCTGTTCTTTCCAAAGTCTTCTCATCACATTGTTTTTGTCCTCATGAATAGTTGTTGAAAATACAGGCATTTCCCACTTTACAAGTTCCTTTTTTTTTTCAAGTATCAACAAAATGAAAAATATGAGCATTAATTGCAATAAATAGATGTTAAACGCTCTCTCTCTCTCTCTCTCTCTCTCTCTCTCTCTCTCTCTCTCTCTCTCTCTCTCTCTCTCTCTCTCTCTCATTACATAAATTGGCATTCCAAAATTATCAATTTTACTGATAATTTTGAAGAATTTCAAGAACCAGCAGAGATTGTAAAATGAAACAGAACTGGTCACTAATTTTGCTAATCAATTGCAGCTTGAAGTTTTTACAACTGACATCATCGATCATAGATCTGCTTACACAAACTGGATATCTTTACGTGCACAATGGAGAACTCAGAAATGAAGACCTCCTTGAAATTTAAAAATGTGAAGAAGCTGAGGATGAAGATTTAACAGCTGAAACCCCTGTTTGTTCCTTCACACTCAAGGGACTTGATGAAGCTTTTCAGTACATAGAAAAAACAATTGAGATTTTGAGTGACAAGATTCAAATTTCAAACACATTAGAAAAGTAGCTACAGATTTAAAAAATGCTAATGCATACTATCTTGAAATTTATAAAAAGGAAGACTCTTGGAAACAAACAACTTATAATTTACTTGATTTTAAAGGCTATGTTTCCATACTTGGGATATTTCTGTGTGTGTGTGGGGGGGGGGGGGAATTAAGTTTTAATTTAGGTAAATAAATCATTGTTTAAGCGTACGCTAACTTTGTTGACCTTTATTTAGCATTACAGTGATCAAATTTCATTGCTGAGAACATAACTCCTGTTTCTAGCATTATGTCTATGGAAAATGGGGGGGGGGGCATGTCTAGTAATGAATTAACTCATAAAGTCAAGAACTATCTGCATCTGAGTTCATGCCCATTTTCATAATAATGCTTGTCTTGTTCTCTCTGTCTCTCTCATTGGTTTGATTTTTCAAATATAGTTTATGGCATCTAAAATTCTGCAGTGCAGTGTATCCTTGTTCCTAACCATTTGCATGTATATTAAATCTTTCATGTAATCCCATACAATTGTAATACATTTATAAGGATATTATATCCTTATAAATGGGACTGTGTTGTTGGGTGTGCTTCAGTAGATGGATAGATAGATAATCTTTTGTTTATTTCCTAGTGATCAGATAGTCATAACAATTGATAGAGTGCAAATTCTAGCTGCATGTATTTATGAGTATGAAAATTGGGGACTTAAGCTTAAAAATCAAAAAGAAATAGAGTTCCTTAGTCCAACTGGAAATGGATTACTGGTAAACAGAAAATATGTGAAAACAATAGTTTTTTACAATAAAAAATTTTTTTTTTTTTTTTGGATCCACTGGTTTAGGCAGATGAACCAGCTGACTTAGAGATTGAAAGAAGAATGTCATCTCAAGTAACTTGACTTCATAGAAACCTAATTAATTCTTCAATATGGCAATTAATCTTATCTGCTGTATCTGTCACTTTGTGTATCCTCTGGCTGATTTGCTCTATACACTAAACACAATTCTTTTACAAGCAGTTTTCAATAAATAGTGTGGTAGTTTCACTGATAACAAGAATTTACTATTTGCAGCATTTCTGAAGTTTTTATGTAGATCAGTTAAAAAATCAAGAATAGAAAGGATAAGAAATGATCTCATTAGAGAAATGACAGATGTGGAAAAAAAAATTATTTACTAAATGAATTTTATAATAAATGAATGCATTAGTTTAATTGAGTATTAACTTTAACTTATATATGGTATGCACAACATATGTAATAGATATTCTATTATTAAAAAAATTAATTTGGTTTTTCTCACAATATAATAATATCATTAACAAAATAAACAAGTAATTATAAACATAAATTAAAATTGGGTCAGCCTAATTAAATCCTTTAGTACATCTTATTCTTCCAATTAGGTGTGTAGTTGCAATATGGTATAGTCTTAAGCTTGTTTTCACAGCTCACATCATGAATTAGCTTAGATGTAATTAAGACTTGAATATTTTATACAATAAAAATGCTTTTTTAATACTGTTATTAAAAATATGCAATTATCTTGCAAATACAAGCCAAAAAACAAGGTCGTGTGATTAAGGGCTTCATGAAAAGGCTGCCATCCACTTTGCAACACATATACTCTGTCTTACTTCTGCTCAGTCTCATACCTCTCTCTTCCATTACTTTCCTCCATCTTTCCAGTTTAGCTGCCACTTCTTCTCTTGATTCTGCACACAGCACGATGTCATCTGCATACAACATTGTCCAAGGTGTGTCTTCTCTCACCACCTCCATCACAATATTAAACAGGAACAAGCCTAATGTTGACCCTTGATGCAAGCCAATTGTCACTTGAAAACTTTCTGTCTCTCCCAGGCAGGTCCAAATCCTTGTCTTCACATTTCTGTACATCTCCTGCACCAACCTGACATATTTCTTTGCTACCTTCTTCTCCCTCAGACACCTCCAGACTTCTTTCCTTGGCACTCTATCTCTCCCAGGCAGGTCCAAATCTTACATGCGAGGCAGAGTCTTTGATCTGCCTCACATGTAAGATGTCCTTTGATGCCTTATTTCTATATTTTACCAGTCGATAAATTTTTCTCTGTCCTTCCTTTGTTTCTAATTGATCGTAAAGATCTTGATATGCCATGGCCTTTACCTGTGCAACAACTCTATTGGCTTCTCGCTTTCTCTCTCTGTTCTCTTCCACTCTTGACTCGTCCCACTTCTGCTTTGCCTTCCTCTTAGTCGTCACTGCTTCTTGTACATTATTATTCCACCACCAACACCCTTTCTGCTCTCTAATCTTTCCAGATGTTTCACCTCGATTACACAGCTCAGAATTCCTTTTGAATTATATCTCCACCAATCTTGTACACTTTCTAAACATCTGAAATCCTCTCTGACACGCTCTCCCTAAAATAGTTCCTCACACACTCTTCTTTTATGTTAAGCCACTGAATTGTCTTCATCCCATGGCTTCTGAAGGTTCTTATCTTCTACCTTATTTTAAAGTCTGTGCACAATAGCCAGTGTTGCTGCGCCACTTGATCTGTTGGGATTACCTTACAGTTTGTTACTTCCTCAAGATGCTTTCTTCTAGTCAATCTGTAAACTGTTGCTACCGGTTCTAAATGTTATCAAATGTTCTTGCTGCTTGCAGAAAAACAAGTTCACAATTGCAAGATCAAATGCTACCGCGAAGTCCACAATCCTATCTCCTTCCTGGTTCATCATTTTCACTCCATGGCTGCCATGCATCCTTTCACAGTCCCTATTCTGTCTTCTTTGTGAGCCATTGATAATGGCTGTTAATTCAATGTTGGCAAGTGTAAAGTTATGCACTTTGGCATGATGAGATAGCCACTGGCATATTATATTGGTGGAATTATGCTTGGAGTGACAGGAAAGACTAGAGATCTTTGAGTTATGGCTGATAGAAAGTTGAAATTCAAGGGTCACATTGCAAAACTTGAAAATACAACTCAGAGGATAATTGCAATGCTCAAACAAACATTGATATTTAAGGATAAGGAAGTCATTTTGCCTCTTTACAAGGCTTTGATACAACTACACATGCTCTCCTGGGTTCAGTAGGTATTAAAAATAGAATGGATGCAAAGAAGAGTAGCAAAGATGATATTAAGATTATGAACTGTAGATTACATGGACATATCGAGAATATGTGGTGCAGAATGGGAGAAAGAGGGGTGATATGATAGAGGTCTATAAACTTCTGAAAGGGTGTTATAGGTTATTAACTGATGAAATATTTCATTATGTGAAAGGTGGGGGAACAAGGGGGGGTGCGTTTATCTGTGGAAGTTTGTGTGTGGTTAAGAAAGAGGTAAGAGCTAGATTTCTCTCTCTCACACAGAGCAGAGAATAAGTAGAACAGTTTGTCTGTTAAAGTAGCTCGTGCATAGAATGTGAATGAATTTAAGACAGCATTACAGAAGATGTGGTAATGTAGGTCTCTGTTGGTGAGTTCTTGACTCCCTGGAGATCTTGGATGATAATAGTAATAATAATAATAATAATAATGTGGGCAATAAGGAAACGTTAGAAAGTGTGCAGAGGCAAATAACTAAGACTGTCTCAGGACTAGAATGTTGGCTATGATGACAGATATGATTGAGACATATAAGTTAATGAGCTTATCAGATAGATACAGAGAATTATTGCATAAAATAATAGGTGATGGATAAACAAGAGGTCATCCCTGGAAACTGTACACAAAGGTCATGTGAGCAAGGAAGCAAAAAAGAGATGCTTTGCATTGCAGGTGGTGATTGAATGGAATGTGTTGCTAGAATGAGTGGTTAAAGGTCATGGTCTATGTGTGCATTTGACTGCCTATGAGTCTTTGCACTCTATGGAAGGTTGGAATTAATACTAATAATATGTTATTATTTTTATTATTATTGCGTGACACCTCCAAGGGAGTCCAGAGACTCATCGAGGGAAGGCCCTACTCTACAGCTCTCCATCTCCACCACTCAATCCACCAACTAAACAAGCCGTAACTACCATCATCATCTACATCACGGCATCTACTGCCCACCACCACCACCACCACTAGTATTTTCACAGACAATCACAAACACCCATGCTCACAACAGGATTCTAACCCACAGCCTTTGGTCGGAGGGTACATACACTAACCACTCAGCCAACCGGGTTTGTAAGCTTGACAAATAACTAATTTGAAAGAAAATTGTTGACAGGAAGCTACGAATAATGTAAACCTGATTAGTTACTACTGGATATTGTAGCATCCTCTTTATATTTTGAGGCTATAACGTTATCATAAGTAGTGAGCAGGATTTAAGGAAGCTATGTTATAAATGTATAGTACAGTCATACCCCAAAGTTACACAGTAGGTGGGACCAACAAAAAGCGCGTAAGTCGAATTCACGTGACTCGGGGTATAATTTTGCATGTAATTTATATATACAAACATACAATTGAGACCAAAGGTTTACAAAAACACCTATATATTTTAAGAAATATAATCATAATTGTAGCTTTTTGTACATAAAAAAAAAGAAAGTTATTTCGATGTCGATGGTTTCATAAAATGTAATAGATTCGTCTGACGGCATAATGTCTTTTTCTTGTCATGCAAAATTTCTTCATAGCAAGCTAATGATTTTTTTATTCCTTGCCTTATGGCTACAATTCATTCCTCGTTAGAATCTATGTCCTCCAAAATCTGTAAACCTTTCTTTTATGATTGTTCTTACTGTGGATTCCTGTAGATCGAACTTCTCTGCTAGCTTACAAATTTTCATTCTGCCTTCAAAATCTTTAATGATGTTGCGTTTTGCTTCCAAAGTCAGTGTTTTTCTTTTCTTGCTAGCTGTAAAAGAATCGGACTTGCGTCTTTTGGACGACATTATTAATTTTTATGTGATAAAATTTTTATCAAGAACATAACATTAAACAGTTTGTAGGTTTGTAGATTATAAAAATCGTGTATGAATGGAGACCGCACGAAACACGTCAGTGTTTGTTCACAGCATGTGCGACACTGGCGAATGCAGCCGGCACCGGAAAGATACGACTAGTGGTGAGGCGTGAAGTGGGACGGGAATACGTACATATAAGAAACCGCGTAACTCCGGATTCATGTAAGTCGGGATATGACTGTACATTATTAGTACCATGGGCTGACAATTTTTAGAAAATTTTTATTATTGTTAACATTTGTTTTTATTTTTATTATATTTTTACGTAATTTGGAAATCCTGTTCTATAAACTAAACATGGAAATTTTTTAGACTACCAAAGGACTTCAGTGAACAGGATGTGGAGGTTTTGCACTAGATTCCAAAAAATATCTCCCACCAAAAGACTTGCACAAACATCCATGTTCACTGTGGAATTCAGACCTAAAGCTTATTGTTTAGAGAGTAATGATGATATCTACTTGTCCAGTCTCGTGAACATATAGTAATGGATTTAAGCCAAATATGTGAAGAATATATAACAAGTATACATAACAAAGACTCAAACTAGTTTTGACACGTGAAAAGTTGAGTCAAGAACATTTAGAAAAAAATTTAAGATGTCTGAGAGTTATTAGTTATTGATGATTGCAGACCACTGATATGAAAGATACGAGAAACTTTAGTGTAGTGAAAGCATGGCATCATTAGCCAAACCATGTTAAAAATAAAGATGTTGGAAAGGAACAAAATTATTATTATAATTCAAGGGTATGCTTACAGTGGTATCATTTAAATAAATTGTAAGTGGGGGAGGGAACAAAATTTTCAGGAAAATACCCAATGAAGAGCAGGAATTAGATGCATTGACGGAAATGCAAATCTGTTAGAAGAGAAACCTTTGTTGGAGACGACCTGATATATATATATAATTACTCAATGTGGAAAAAAATTGCTTACATTAAATGTTAGTTGTGTTGGAATATAGTGTCCTATACTCAAGGATACATGCTAGAAAATGATAACATGATTATAGTATTAAAAATTGAGATAATGTAGTATTGCATAATAGAGGAGTTACAGATATATCGTTTTGACATAATAGCTGTTACCAAAAACAAAGAAGACAAAAGATGTTCTCCTAAACAATAATATCTTGTATTTTTATGACTGATATAAATGAAGGAATAGGTGTAAAACTCAATATAAACATGAAAATAATTTTCTTCACTGTTTCATGCAATTTCAAGTAGAGTGATATGGACACATTTGGAATTTGGACAGAATGGGAAATTGGACAATGAGTTCCGTATTTGTACCTACATTCTCACAGAATATTTTAGTAGGAGAAGTAAGGTAAGTTTTAATTACAGAGGGCAGCTGACATAAGAAAAAGATAATTATCTTTCTTTTTTTTTTTTTTTTTGGAAACCTAAACAGTAGAGTGGGTTCTAAGGGATGATGATTGCGTAATAATATGAAGTCTTGAACTTCATGATATATAACATATAGCCTCTCCCACTTTAATACCACCCTCACCTTCTTGTGCTAGAACCTGTTATCACAAATGAGGCTCTGGTATAACCAAAATCTACACAAGAGTAAATGCTTGTGTATAAAAGCATGTCTGGATGCTGAGGTAGCAGCCCTGCCACCAGAATAGGAATTCTATTTGCTAACAACCCACAAGTCTCTGGAAATTTAAATGCTGTTTTCAAGTGGGATAAATACAGAAATTGGACAGACTCCATGGTATCAACTAGAGCTTGGAAAATTAGGACATGAATTGGCCAGTGGAATGTTAAAGCACTCTTATTAAACAGGAAAACTAGCACAACTAAGAAAGGAGATGGAAAAATATAAAATTGAATTATTGGGTGTTAGCAAAGTAAGATGGAATGGTACTGGTAGAATAAATTTTGCCAGTGAGAATGTGTTTCTTTATTCAAAGATGCCTAATATAACTGATATACATCAATATGGAGTTGGAATCCTCATGAGCAAAATATTTAGTCAAGCAATGATTGGGTGGTAACCAATTTCAGAACAAATAATAACAGTTAATCTTGAAACTAAATTTGGAAGACAAAGTTGTTCAGTGCTATGTCCCAGCTGAGAATGCATCCTCTGAAGAAAAGAAAAGTTATACAATCTGCTTGATAAAACCTTGATGATAAATGGTAATGAGAGCATACTTCTCTTGGGTGACTTCAACGCTAAAGTTGGTACAAATAATGAGGGGGTTGGAAAATGCAATGGGAAAGCATGGTTTGGGAGAGAGAGAGAGAAAGAAATGTAAATGGTGAACTGTTGGTGGAGCTGTGTGGCAAATATAACTTAGTAATAGGTGGCACAATCTTCCAGCATAAGCGAATACATAAAGTAACAAAGGTGTCACCAGATGGCAAAACACAGAATCAAGTAGATCATATTGCCATCAGCCTAAGGTGCAGGAAAATGTTATTAGATGTCCAAAATAAAAGAAGTGCTGGTATTGGCTCAGATCGTCACCTAATAATAGGATCTATGCAGTTCTATATTCGAAAAAAATCATCAGGGGGAAAACATTTAATAGACAGAAATTTGATATTTCTAAATTACAAAATGCTGAAGTCTGCAGTGAGTTTAAACTAAAGTTGAGCAAAAACATAGATAGTGCGTGGGCGGTTCAATAAGTAATAAGACTAATTTTACTGTGGCGAAACCACTCATCACAATATTAATTTCTGTGGAATAAAGAAATGTTGCTGTATGTATTAACAAAAGAGGACGATATATGGCGTATACGGGCTGATGTGCCAGAGTGTCACGTGACTAAACGCAAGTGCTCATCGCCGCGCTTCCGAGGTGCGACCAGTCTTCAAAATGGAAGCATCCTTGGAACAGCGTTATGCGATTAAATTTTGTGTGCGTTTGCAAAAATCGGCATCGGACACTTTTAACATGATACGCGAAGCTTTCCACGATGAAGCAATGTCGAGGACAAGTGTTTTTCGCTGGCATAAAACTTTTAAGGAAGGAAGGCAAAATGTGGAAGATCTTGAACGTGAGGGAAGACCTTTAACGTCCATCACAGAGACAATGATCAACACAGCAGCGATTATCATCAAGCATGTCAAAAGGAAGCGTCCATTGCTGAAGAATGGCTTCTTATTGCACCACGATAATGCAAGGCCACATATTGCTGGTTGTGTAGTGGACGTTTTGCAGAAGAACAACACAGATATCCTACCACACCCTCCATAGTCCTGATCTCGCACCGTGCGATTTCTGGCTGTTTCCTCAGCTCAAGAAACCACTAAGAGGTCGCCATTTCGAAAGCAACAAAGCATGTGTAAAAGCTGCGGAGGTGGTTTTGAAAGAACTCTCAAAAAACGGACTCTCACATGTGTTTAAGAAGTGGATGCAACGTTGGGACAAATGCATCACGTCTCACAGTAGTTACTTCGAAAAAGACAATGTAAATGATGATGATGATTAAAGGTAATCTGTTTTCTGTATAAATATAGTCTTATTACTTATTGAACAGCCTACGTAATTTTGAAGGAAGAGAGAATATAAGGAATGATGATATAGAGGCCAAATGGAAAAAGGTAAAAAAAAAAAGTCCTTAATGATACAGCAGACCATGTTTTAGGATATTCTAAAAGAAAGAAAGAAGAATGGTTATCGATGAAAACTTGGAGACTAGTGGATGAACTTAAAGACAAATATATTATTTTAAATAAAAAGGTTAAGAGAAGTGCTAGAAAAGATAAACGGCAATGGTTTGAAGAGCTGTCATCAAGGGCACAAGCTGCAGGCAAGTATAACAGTAGAGAGTTACACAGTATTATAAGAAGAATTTCTGGAGAAGCAATGCAAAAGAATGTTCCAGTGAAGGATCTCAGTCATGGAAAAGGATCATGGAAAAATTCTAGTGTCAACAGAAGAACAATTCGAAAGGTGGAGACAACATTTTAGTCAAATCTTGAATGATAGCAGTAATAAAATACAAACAGAAATTAAAAAAAGGAGTAAATGAATTAAAAATTGATACCAGTCCACCATCTAAATTGGAGATTAAAAAAGAAAAACTATTAAAGAAATGAAAATGGAAAAGTGGCAGAACATGATGGTATCCCAGCAGAGGCTCTAAAATCTGACACGACAACAATCAGATATGTTCTATCCACTATTCCGAGATATCTGGAAAAAAGAGACATTCCCTAAGGATTGGAATACAGGAATAATAGTAAAAGTAGCAAAGAAAGGAGATTTAGAAAACTGTAATAATTGAAGGGGCGTAAACCTGCTATGTGTCATTAGCAAAATTTTCTGCAAAATTATTTTTACAAGAATCTTTAATATTTTAGAGAGCATGAGAAGAGAGCAGTCTGGGTTTAGGGCAAATAGATCATGTATAGACCACATTAACACCTTAAGAATAATAATTGAACAGTCGAGTGAATTTAACTCTCCTTTATATTTGCTGTTTGGATTATGAAAAAGCCTTCAATTCCGTTGCCAGAGATTGTGTGTGGAATGCACTTAAAACAAAGGAATGTCACAGAAGATAATAAACCTCATACAGGAAGGATTTAACAAATTCCAATGGTACTACATGATGGATATCTGTCACAACCCTTTCAAAGTGTATCTGGAGTGCGACAAGGATGTCTGCTATCTCCCTTATTATTTATATTGGTGCTAGATAAAGTTCTTGAACAGACAGCAATGCAACATGTCAAAGGAATATCATGGAATATAAATAAAACTTTGGATGATCTAGACCAGGACTGTCCAAAGCACTGCCTACGGGCCGCCTGTGGATTTTGATTTTCATGAGTGAAAAAAATAAAATAACAATTTTAATCAAATGCATATTAAATATTTTAATTCTATCACTAATCAATAATCATGATGTTGGTAATTTTATTTGTGTTTATTTGGTGTTTTTACATCACTGTATAGCCACGTGTTTTTCAAATATTAGATGTGTTAAAGAAACGTTCTTATACTGTTTTGTTCCAACATGCATGCTCTGGGTGCTCACAGGGAGCGTGAACGTGCAATTAGTGTTGTTCGTTTGTTCAGCTATCGAGGTTGTGTTGCTGCTGCTTACCAAATTACTAGATATGCATTGTGATGTGGCCCTCGGATAAATCTTTTTTTTTAAATGCGGCCCTCGGATTACCTAAGATTGGACAGCCCTGATCTACACTATGCAGATGATGTATGTATGTATGTCTAATTGCCCACAGACATGCAGATATCCGAAACAAACTAACCACATTACAAGAAGAATCACTGAAAGTTGGTTTGAAAATAAATACAAACAAAACAAAAGAAATGAGAATCAGTGTGACCAACAAGGCTCTAAGTATAATTGAAAATGGAAAAATTGAAACTATTTCACATTTTACATATCTCGGCAGTGTTTTATCTGCAGATGGAGGAGCAACTAGAGATGTTGACATAAGGATTCAAAAGGCAAGAAGTGCATATGCTAAACTTAGTAGAGTATGGAAAATGAAAAATATCCACACAGATACAAAATTAAAAATATTTAATGCATGTATTAAATCAGTTCTTCTATATGGATGTGAAACATGACTGGTTTCAAAGGAAATACAAAAAAAAACTACAAACATTCAGAAACCAATGTCTGCGAAACATGTTTCGAATTTGGTGACCACAAAATTATTACTAACAAAGACCTCTGTAAAATAACAAATCAGCAAAAAGTCAACCTTGAAATCAGAAAAATGAAAACTTAGATGGATTGGACATACACTTAGGAAAGATCACGAAGAAATCTGTTGTGCAGCCCTGGAATGAAATCCACAAGGAAAGAGAAAGCATGGCCATCCTAAAAATACATGGAGGAGATCGACTTTAATAGAATATGAGAAGAAGAGTTTTGCTGAACTAAGACCAATAGCAAGGATAAGGAACCGATGGAAAGCATTTGCAGACTCCCAATGTTCCTGATGGAATCTGGGGAAGAAGAAAAAGAAGAAGAAACAGTAG
The DNA here is from genome assembly GCF_054136105.1 of Typopeltis vanoorti. NCBI lineage: Eukaryota > Metazoa > Arthropoda > Arachnida > Uropygi > Thelyphonidae > Typopeltis > Typopeltis vanoorti. Next base: position 99,892,234 of record NC_143570.1, on the reverse strand, counting down.
CATAGAAAATGAATCCTAGAAATATTTTGTGAAAATTTGGACAAAGGAGCAAAGCCAATAATCCAGTAAATATGCACTATAGTGAACACCTCTAGAATGAAATGATATGCTATGATGAACTCTGGAAAAGTCCTGGGTTGAAAGATTAATAGAGTGTAATTGTGGGCTTAAAAATAGCAGTGATTTACCATAGAAGACATAATATCACAATTAGTAGACAAAAAATATGGGGGGAGGGGAATCATTCATGAACAGAACAGTGTTTATTATGTATGGCAGGAACCATACATAAACTCAGATATGTTGGTGATATACAGGGTGTTCGGGATAAATTTGACATATTTATAATTAATTATATTTTTCCGTAAGTTACATGTATTAACACACACTTCTCTTCATTTAAAAGTTTGGACCCTTCTTCATTCACATACAAGATGTCAGAAAGGATGGATAGCTGGAACCCACCTGAATCATGGAAGAGAATAACTTGTATCATGATGATTCGTGCCCGCCATCAAAATAAGGATATTACGACTGCTGCCCAATGCTCCCTGAATACAGTAAAAACAATCAGGCATGAACTAGAGACTTGCAATGGTGACTACGAGGATGTAGCAAGAAGAAAGATCCCTAGCAGACGATCTGATTGCGTTCGTACAGCAGAATTCCTCGCAAATCTGCAGGAACAGGTGTTGAAGAACCCTGGCATTGGAATTCGGGCTTTGTTCGTGGAGTTGCTAACTGTAGTCAAGCCCTGGATAACAAGGGTAGCCAATGGTAGGCCGTATGTATGGCAGCAGGATTCGGCCCCTTGCCACACCTCTGGGAAAAGTCAAAAATGGTTGTCTGAAAATTTCTACGACTTCACCAGTCCAAATGTTTGGCCTCCAAACTCCCCAGACCTTAACCCCATGGATTATTTTGTATGGGGCGCAGTTGAAAAAGACACCAATCGCACTTCCAGTAATACGAAAGCCCAGTTAATGGATAAAATTAAAACAGTTTTTGCGGCCCTTCCCAGGGAGACTGTAGCATCAGCTTGTTCGAGGTTCCGAAGCAGAATTGAAGCTGTGATCGATGCTAATGGTGGTTATTTTGAGTAAATCTTGTTGATAGTATTGTAATTAACTCTGCCTGTAATGTTTTTTTGTCAATTCATTAAATTTAATAGATACAAAGAAGATTTTCTTTTTCCTTACGAAACTGTCAAATTTATCCCGAACACCCTGTATATTCACTATTTAGTCCCATTACTATCAAACTCAAAACACCTTCCTAAGCCATCTAAAGAAAACACAAACACATTCAATTCACTGTTGAAATTGAAAACCAAAACACACTTTGTTTTCTGGATATGCTTCTCACTCTTCTTCTTCCCTTTGGCTGTCTTTCCTTCACTATCTGCCGTAAACCCACACACATGGACTAATGCATACGTGTAGACTTGTATCACTATCCAACACAAAAGTGCAATAGGCAGAACATTACAAAAATGCAATATTAAGGCAACATTTAAACCACCCACAAAATTCAAAATTTTTCTTAGCTCCTCTAAGAATTCAATTTTCAGCCTTGTCCACCCAGGTATACACCAAATTTAATGCACCTGTAACTTACCCTGCATAGAGGAAACAGTACTCATCATCCATCTATTCATTGGATATTATCAGATGTTGTATGGTTACTTTGTTCCTCGGTGATGTGCCACACGTCCTCCCCAGGTTTTCCTGTTGTATGCTTTTCTTGAGGCTTCAAATTTGAAGATCAGTCACCATCCATCCATCCATCCATCCCTCTCATTGAGGGTCTACCTCTTCTCTTTTTTCAAGAACTTTACTTTTTTTTGGAAGTCCTCCTTCCATCCTTTCAGTGTGTCCAGTGTATTTCAGTTTTCTTCTGAATATATCTTTAAGGAGCCTTAAAGTTCTACCAACCCTTTCTAGCACCCATCCATTTGACCACCTTTCACTATATGATATCCTCAGTTTTTCTAACACCATATCTCAAAAACAGCTATCCTTTTCCTATCAGACTTCTTTAGGTTCCAAGTCTCACATCCATAAGTTGCCATTGGAAAGACATCTACACCCAGAATCCTCAACTTTATTCTTGTGAACTTTATCCAACCTTCTAGATGTTAGACAAATCTCTGACTGTTGTTTTAGCCATTTCTAATCTTCTTCTGAACCAGCAATTCTTCACATTAATAATAGATCTCAGGTACATGAACAGGACTCACAATACCAATTAAAAAAGAGCATAATCAACAACAAATTGAATTTGTTAATTATGGAAAATCATGCCTCTCTGTTCATGCATTTTAAATATGCCACTAAATCAGTTGGAGATGCTTATCCAACACTCCCAACCTCAACAAGAATGATGGCCTAGCCCCAAGAATATGAATGACCTATCTGAAACCTATAACATTTGATGACAAGGATTATAAAATATGAAGACTAGAACCCTAACAATTCCCAAAAGCCAAGTACAAAATAACCAGGTCTTGGATACAAAAACTAGCAAAAATAAATCTGTATTTCAGTATTAAACTACTGTTGAAGAAGTAAATAGGACTAAGAATAACAGAATTTAGAGAGATAAGCCCTAGCCAATAGATGTTGATGTAATTCCAGATATATTTATTGATTTTTTATTATTATTATTTTCGCTCTCTCTCTCTCTCTCCTTTGGCAGAGATCAGGCTAGGGTCAACAGTTGATCAAAGTAATCATGCTGTAGCCCACTTTAGTGAATTATTATGTATCTTGTGTCTCTCTATGTATATATATTTATTTGTAATCATGACTTTAATGTAATGGTTGAAATGTCAAGTTGTTATTTTATTTTATAATGTCTAGTTAGTGTTGCAAAATGAGTGGATCAGAAACTAAAACAAGCATTTGTATCCTGACTAATAAGTGAGGACCCCCACTATTTCCCTTATTTGTTAATTGTATTTCTTTTGGATTAATAGAGGATATTCAGTTGTTTGCTGATATGCAAAGTTGGGGAGTGATATGCTCATGTTAACTTCCTTCGGGAAGATTTAAACAGACTGTTAGCTTGGAAAAATTAGTGGTTGCAGTTTTAATGTTAACATGTTTGCGGCCAACTACGAGTATACTCATAGTTGGTAAACCAGCCCCCACAAGCCAGCTACGAGTATACTCGTATGACACTTACCGCTGGTAACGAGATTATCGTACTGACCTTGAAGAAGTGAAATTGCTCGGTGTACGGGAACAGACTATGCCGAAGTAGCGTGGCAGCGAACGTGTTAATAAGTGCAAAGTGTTGCACTGGCACAAAAGTATAAGAAAGTATTGATGGAACAGTGCTTCAGGAGATGAATAGATTTCAGGATGATTATTGACAGTTGCCTGAATTTCAGACGGTACATGATAAGTGTTGCAAAAGCTGCAAAGGGCAGTGCTGCTATGATAGCAAGCACACTAACAGATAGAGGTAAGAAAGTTGTTGTGATGTTATATACGTCATTAGTCAGACCCATGTGCTTGTGTGTGTATTCACATGTATAGTATTATGATTAATAATCTATTCTGCATATTTAAGATTAATATAGAATTTTAATTTCTTTATTTAACAGAATTTTCTTTTAACAGATTTTTTTTCACATCAGTTTTGTTTTAAAAATTCACTGTAGGTATAAGTTACAGTAATTGTTTGCTCTTTTTACAACTAAATTTGTAATTTCAGGTTAGCCTCAGTGAGGCCCTAAAATTAGGTGCAAGCTCCGAAGCTGCTTCCCACAATTTGACGTCTGACCTCCTCTTTTCAAGTGGTAGTGCTGCTAGTGGCCTTCAGATTTCAGACTGGGCAACAAAGGTTAAAGAGTGGCAAACTGCTGAGCAGTTAACAAGAATGAGAGATGAGGACCCCGGTTTAAGAAATGGAGGAGATCGAAAATCCAGTGAACTCTGTGTAGTATGTGGGGATAAAGCTTCAGGTAGACTATTATTAATAGAATGACTATTGTTTTAACTTTTGTGTATTTATAAATGCATATTACACAGCAATTTAAAAGAAATAAAGGTAAGATAATTAGGACACATCGTCCTGTTGTATATTAAACTAGGCAAGGTATGGAAGTAGTATAGATAAAATTTTCCCAAATTTTATCTCCAAGTTCTGCATAGTATTGTTTACTTGCACATATGATCCATTGTATGGAATTGCTGGATGTACTTTACCTTTTTGTGCAAAGTGGAAAAGGTTTTAGTTGATTAATGTAGTGAAAACAGTAAATAGGAATGAATTAAACAGTTTAATGATTCAATATATTCATCTCTCATAGATACCATCATGAGTACAATATAAAAAAACTTGTAATTGACATGCTGACAATACCAAACAAATTGTCTGGCTCCTTCCTAGACACTTTAAAACATATTTTCCTTATTGCAGACCTGTTTTATAGCATGCTTAAAATCAACTCATATAGACAGAATATGACTTCCCATCATCCTTCCTTTTCAATATGGTATTCTAAAAAACACCACCTAAAACAGCTATCATACATTAGGCTTACAACCTGGACTTTTCATACTAGCAGCTGATCAACTTTGAAGTGGAACAAATCCTTTGTATAAACCTGGATTCCTTCAGTGTATTAATAATATGATAGTAAATTACAATATTTATATGTTAGTTATACAAGAAATAAGATAGCTGGTTTGTGGAGATCTACAAAAAAAAAATAATAATAATAGGATATTATTGCATATAATAACAAATATGGAAATCGTATGGGTTTTTATGGTGCATGGTGGCAACTTGCCAAATATATAAAAAACTTTCATGCCATTTTGATGATTGATTTTGTTATATCTATGTTACTGACCAATTGTTTCATGTTGTGATAATCAACAGTTATGTAACTGTGGATAAGTGTGACTTGACTTATCTAGGTGCTATCAGCTTGGGAGGACTTTTGGCTTTAAGCCACTGAAGACGCCGGGCTCGCAGCAATAACATCATGTTTGCGTTAATAGCCCAGGTGCACGGTCACAAAGACACCTTTCAGCCCTTTGAACAGATGTACAGATGGCGCAGTGGGTCAAATTCTTAGCGTTCCAGTGGTTTTAAACCACCCAAAAGGCAAGGCAGGGTGTGCACTGAGACAACAGTACCCATAAATCAGCAGTTGTGATTCATTATCGTGTCCACCAATCCAAATGAACACTGTTATTTGTTATGAGTTGTTGGAAAACTGGAGGGTAGTTGGCACACTGTATAGGCGTGCACATGAACTGTTCTGACCATACCATCTGACAGTGTTGGGAGCTGTGGACATGTTCCAGCACTGCCACACGGCAGAGTGGCACCAGTCAGATCAGGAAGACCAACGCTAGAGAGGATTGACGGATCGTGCGGCAAGCATGGAGGGATCCCACGGTGACCTGGTCCACTATACAGGCAGGTGCTGAGGCTCCTGTGTGCCCACGAACCATTTCCCGATGCCTCGCAGAGGCGAATCTGTGATCCCAGCGCTTCTTATATGTGCTCTCATTAACACTGCAACATTGCTAACTCCGTTTGCAGTGGTGCCAGGTGAGAGTGATGTGGAACTCCACAGACTGGCGACGTGTGGTCTTCAGCGATGAGTGCCACTTCGTCTTGGGGACAGATGATCATCGTGTCCTGGTGTGGAGGACCCCTGGTCAAGGACACAATCCCGACCTCGTTATCGAGCGCCATATCTCCCGCACTGCAGGCATTATGGTCTGGGGAGCCATACCCTACGATAGCCGATCACCCCTCGTAGTGGTACGTCGCGCATTGACGGGGAAGCAGTATGTGGACGACATTCTAAGGACCCACGTTCTCCCATTCCTGGCCAGGATACCAGGAGCGCTATACCAGCAGGATAATGCCCATCCGTACATGGCTCGGGTTGCCCAGGCCTGCCTACGTCGTGTACAGACACTTCCATGGCCTGCCTGCTCCCTGGACTTATCCCCTATTGAGCATGTTTGGGAGCAGCTGAAACACCAGCTCCCACCATGCTACAATATCCGGGATTTGGAGCACAGCATCCAATACGTGTGGGCCAGTCTGCCGCAGGACAACATCAGGCGTCTGTTCACCACCATGCCGGCCCGGATTGCATACCACAGATCCCATTGTAATTGTCATTCAGCTCTGTTTTTGCCATCATGTGAATCATTACACCAATAAAATTTCAGTTGAATCCTATGTTTCCTTCTTGGTGCGCTAATTTCTTTGTCCGTGTTTGTATATTTAGTATTAATATTAACATTTAACTGTTATTAGTATCTGTTAGGTTACAAAATTAAGTTACAAAACTGAGAATGAAGTGAGGAACTTATTGTTCTCCTAAAAGTCCTGATGGTGCCCCCTAGCGGGCTATGTAGGTGTTCTTGGCTGTTGGGCTGAAGGTCTGCTTATGTAAGCCTTCCAAATTTAATTTTGGGCAGTCTCATGCAACCAAATTTGTTGAGGTTTGGAGAGTTTCTTAGGGCTGAGGTGATTCCATGAATAGTCTTTCGAATTTGAACTTGCTATGGTGTATTATTGTAGCTTTCTTCCACCGTATTCTGTATCCAGAGCATGGTCTGCAAGACCCGATTGGCTATACTTGTGAAACCAGATGAGTCCTTGTGTTCCAAAATTCTGATATTCGCTGTCCTTCCTGTTTGGCCAAAGTAAGACGGTTTATAGCTGCAAGGGACCTGGTATACAAGGGACCTCAGTTACTGTGTTTTAGTGCCTACATGCATGTGCCTTTTTTTTAAGTTCCTTTTGAAGATGGCAACGTGATGTTTGCCGAAATATCGGAAATATTTATTAAAGTGTTATTTAATTTATATTCTTATATACATTGTCAATTCCTTAAGTGATTTAGTAACTAATAGATAATAATAATAACAGAACTCTAGCTTTGATGTAGTAAGGTTTTTTTCTTTACCAGAGGTCAGGCCAATAGTTTTAACAGTTGATTAGTAACTTTAGCATATCATGTAGATTGTAGTGCAGCTTGTTTCTTTGTTATATATGTGTATACTCCAGATGACCTTAATGTGAAGGTTGAAACGTCGAGTGTTTATTTTGGTTTATGTTAAACTAAAGTTTTATTCTAATGCAGTAAGTTGTTTCCATAATTTTCATGATGTATTGTGATCACTGTTTAAGCATGAAGGAAATGATTCTTGCATTTTATTTGTTCTAGTTTATGCACATTTCTTTTTACTTTCCATTCAGTTTATAATACTGAATGGGACCAGGGCAATACTTATGTACAAGTGCACAGGGCTCTAATTGGGGGCCCGAAGCCCTCTAGCTCCTCAGGCCTTGCCCACCTTGGGCATTACGACCCAGAATGAGACAAGAGCTTCATGACTTACATAAAAGACAACTTCAGTGCCCCAAACATCAAAGAGTTTACGATGGTTATCCAGTCACAAGGCATACTCAACAGAAAGCAGGGAAACATTTTAATATTTAGAAGTCACTTATTAGATCTCTCCACATGTCAGGCTTTAACTTTTCTGCTAACTATTATGCATACTTACTGAACAATGACTGACCTATGCTATCTTCCATGCTCTACATGTTTTTTACTTTTGTGTAACAGTTTCTACATGTTCGGTTGTAGTTATGTAATGGTTCATGTTTACCGCTTATTGTATTTTTTTGTTCTTCCTAACTCAGAAGAAGCCACTAACATATTTGGTGAAACTAGTCAGTTTAACTATGTATATTATAGGCATTATTTCCTGGAAAATTCCCATGTTACTCCTCTTGAAACCCTTCCCCTTCCCCAAAGAAGCACCCTTGAGTATAATAATATATATGTATATATATATATATATATGTATTATTTTAGAAAAAAAACCAGGTTTTCAAAATTATTCTTCCCGCCTTGCATCAAACACTCTCCCTATGTTCCTCCCCCTCTTTTTTTTTAACAGCCTAACAGCAAAAATATGGAGAATGAAGTCATCCTAGCATCTAAACAAGTTATGTACAAAATTTTCTACCTCAATTATTCTGCTATATTTTCCTTTAAAATACACTTATAATGCCCTAAAAATTTTCCTGAGTAAAAAAGCCAATGTATTTAAAATAGGGGACACTGCTAAACAAAAGCAGGCTGTAATAGCCGAAAAAGTAATATGTATATTATCATGACATATTAAACCCAGTGTTAGTTACGATTTGTCGCATTCATTTTTTTGATAAAAAAAAATCTACATACTCATTATATGATTCTTTACTTGAACATTACATAAAACTAATTATTGGTGACTTAAATGCCAAAATAGGAAAATTCCCAAGATTAGAGCAACAGACATTCAAAGTAGTCTACCTGACATTAGTAATGAGATTCCTAATTTACGTTCACATGCAGATCTACACTTTTTTACTGTGTAGGCATTTGGAACTGAAATCCTACGGAATAGGTTGGTTACTCCTTATTCCTGTAGGTATCCTATGACTGCAACCTGTGTGTTCGTTTGCCTGCTTGTGGGATGAAAAACCCCAGATAAACTGGGGGGAAAACCTTCCTGCCCACACCCAAGACCAGCTAACATGGCTATGGCTGAGGAAGATCCTTGAGCTCCTCACGTCGTTGATGGAAATCAAACCTAGGACACTCCTTCCCCAGGTATATGGTTGCGAAGCACATAGCCACTATGCTAACTGCACGGACAGTAATGAGATTACAGCTATTAATTTTGCATCCTCCAGAGGACATATGGTTAATAGCACACATTTTTAAAGAAATATCCATAAACAAACTTGGTCTTCTCTAGATAAAACAGTCAGCAACCAAATACATCATATAATGATAAACAATATACATAAAGCATGTATTAGAAACATCCATACTTACAGAGGTACAGATGCTGATATTGACTGTAACCTGGTAATAGCATTTCAAAACTGGAATTATTACCTTTCTCACAGAAGAGAATCTTCATTTTGCAAACAACAGAAAGGAAGACATATGATTTTATCATGCACGTAAAGAAGCTATAACGAAACACAATTGAAACTAGATTAAAAATTCTACAGGTCCCCCTTCACCATAGCTACTAATATTTATAGGAACTTGAGAAATTTAACTAGTCAACTACTATTCTGAGAAAAACAAAAAAGGCTAGCAAAAAATAACCAAATAAATTAAATTAAATAAAACTAACTACTTCACAAATTTGCCTGAATATATACTGGCATGCCCATAAGACCAAAAATTAATGCAGAAATTTCTTGAAACAGTTTTGTATTTCTCCAGAATAAATATATATATATATAATGGAAACAGAAAACCTATTGGATGATGGAGCTACCTTACACACCAGCCAAAGGCAAAATTATGTCTAATACAAAATTTTAATTATATAAAAGTTTAGTTAAAAAGACATACCTGGTTGTGTAATTTTGGAGCCAAAGATGAGCTGAAAGAACAATAAAAGAATATTCATGTTGAATAGCCAATAATGAAGCATGAATATAATTATTGGACAAAGATAATGAAATGAATGGACTAGAGATTTGGAATTAAGATCATGAAAAATCAAAATTTTGGAACATTTATATTAAAGAACAAAAAGAAACAAAAACAATCAAGTATATACAAGACCAATAGCATGACAGTGTTCTGGGCTATTTCTGCAAAATGGCCCACACACTGTTATGCTGCTGGTCTTGTATATACATTACTAGTGTTTTTTTTTTTTTTTAATTCTTTAATCTTAGTTCACCATCTGAGTGAGTCCATTTTGTGCTTCACACCATCTAAATTTTATTTTATATTTTAGACTAGTATGGTAAAGAAGGTAAAACTGGAATATCAGAAGAGATCGACACTAAGATCCAAAGATAATTCTAGTGAATTTTTTAGCTATGTGGCCAGTAGGAGGAGAAATGATTGTGGACGAATGACATTGTGGGATAAATATGGGAATAGAGTGACTGATGCAGAGGACATAGTGGAGTTGTTCAATAAACACTTTATTGGAGTATTTCATCCTGGAGGAGATTTTAATACTAGAGAGATAGGGCAGGTTCGAGGTTTAAAGGTGCAAGAGGAGAGTGTGTTCCAAATATTGAGTACCTTGGATGTTAGTAAAGCTGTGGGACGGGATGGTATTTCACCACGAGTTTTGAGAGAATGTGCTAAGGAGCTGTCAGTTCTTTACCATTGCATAAGGGCAGTAGCAGACTGGATGTGTCTAACTATAGGCCAGTTTGTGTTTCATCAGTAGTTGTTAAGATCTTGGAGAAATTAGTGAGGGACCATATACAGCATTGGACAGATGAGTGTAATGTTTATCTGTGAGTTAACATGATTTGTTAAGGGGTACTTTTGCTTTAGTATGATTGCCTTTTATAATAAAGTGACAAGAGCAGTTGATGAGGAAAAGGCATACACTGCCATTTTTTTTGGATTTTGCAAAGGCATTTGGGAGGGTACCATGTGACAAGCTGATATTTCAGTTGCAGCACATGGGTTTAGATGTCGGGTTTGTCAACTGGATTCCGGATTAGCTATCTGATAGGTATCAGAGAGTTGTGTATGGTGGGACAGTATCAATGAGGCAAAAGGTTACAAGTGGTGGGTCAGTACTGGGACCTGTATTGTTTAACCTTTATATCAATTTCATTGTCAATGGATTGCAGGGGGGGGGGGATATTCAGCTGTTTGCAGATGATGTGAAGCTGGGAAGAGTTATTAGTAATAGTGCAGATGCATCAGCCCTGTAAGAGGATTTGAATAAACTAGACAGATGGGCAAAATGAATGAGGGTGTCAGTTTAATGCAGGAAAATATAAAGGTCTTGAAGTTTGGGATACATGGAGGGAGGCTGTATACTCGATTTGTAGAGCTATACGAGGAAGTAGGGGAGACAAGGGATCTTGGGGGTGATGATTGATAGAAAACTAAAATTGCAAAGGTGGTGAAGGTAACCCAGAGGATTGCTGCAATACTGAGAAGGACAATGATCTGCAGAGATAAAAGAGTTATCGTTCCATTGTATAAGACCCTGATCAGACCACACTTGGACTATTGTTCTCAAATTTGGTTCCCAGGATTTCAAGAGGATAAATTAACTGCAGAAAGGGTACAGAGGCGGATAACAAAATGGTTTCAGGACTGTAAAGTGTTAGTTGTGAGGATCGGTTGAGGGAATGTGGACTGCAGGGTTTGGTAGATAGAAGGAGAGGTGATATGAATGAGACTTTTAATCTGTTGAGAGGTAGTTACAGGGTTGACACTGGGGAGTTATTTCGCTTGGTGTAACAGCCGGAAGGAGCAATGACAAGGGGGCCATCTCTGGAAGTTGCAAAAGGAAGCTGTGAGCAAGAGGGTGAGGAGTGGTTTCTTTGCATGGAGGGTGGTTGACCTGTACAATGCATTGCCTGATAGAATGGTGAGAGCAAGAATGGTCAATGAGTTCAAGAAGTGGTATGATAGACTTCGTGTTTTCTAGGAAGAACCTCGCACGATGAGTCTTTTGACTCCATGGATGCCCAACTAATAATAATTAAGATAAGAAAACAAGAAACATGATAAAAACTAAGAAAACAAGAAACATGATAAAAACTAAGAAAACAATAACCAGTTAAAAAAAAATTAAGGAAACATAATATGACAATAAGACAAAAAAAAAGCAAAATAATAAAACAATATAATTACAACAAAACAAATTCCAGAAGATGAACAATATCATTCAAAACACCACATCGACTCATAAAATGAAGAAACAACAACAGCAAACACTTCATGATATCATCATCATCATCATCATTACGAACCATGGGCTCATTGCCCATTAATGTCTGATGCCTGTTTCACTATCTTCTTCCACCTTTCTTTGTCCAGTGCACAGTGTCGCAGTTTTTGTGCACCCATTCCACACCAGTCTTTTATATCGTCTATCCATTTTCTGTATGGTCTACCTCTTCTGTTTAAACCTTCTAAAATACCAAACATAAATGTCTTTATCTTCCGATCCTCACTCATTCTACAGATGTGTCCAAATAATTGCAACTTCCGTTTTATAATCTTCTGCATTAGATTCTAGTTTGGTTGTATCTATAGAGCTCTTCATTGGTGATTTTCTGTACCCATCCTATTCTTAGAATCTTCCTGTAACAAGTTCTTTCAAATGACAAAATTCTTTTTCTTGATTCTTTATTTGTTACCCCGTTTCAGATCCGTACAGTATGCCGCTGAACATGCATGTTTCCAGTACTCTTAGTTTTGTTTGCAGACTGATCACTTTACTTTTCCAGATGTTATCCATGGCCTTCAGATTTGTTCTTCCCTTTGCAATCCTGATCTTTATTTCTTTTTTACAGTCCAAGTCATATGTCAGTTTACTTCCCAAATATGTGAATGTTCTACATTTTCTATATCAGTTCCATCCACTTGTATCTTTTGTTTCATGTTCTTCTCACCAAATACCATTGTCTTTGTTTTTTCCAAGTTCATAACAAGTCCAAATCTCTTCCCTTCCTCATTTAACAGTTTCAGTGTTTTTTGTAGTTCTCTTTCGTCTTCTTCAATAATAACAATGCCATCTGCAAATCTCAGATTGTTAATTCTCATTCCATGTACAGATATTCCTTTGGCATCTTCCTTCAATTTGTCCATTGCTCTTTCTAAATATGCGATGAAAATGCTTGGTGATATTGGGTCTTCCTGTCTAGTACCTCTGCTTGTTTTAAACGATTTCCCCAAATCATCACCTATTCTAACTGCTGCAACTGCATTCTGATAAACATCTTTTAATATAGTTATTAGTTTTTTTATCAATTCCATAAGATTCCAGAACTGCTAATGTCACTTTCTGGTCAATACTGTCAAATGCTTTCTGAAAATCAACAAAGCAAGTATATATGGTTTTGTTTTTTCTCCTAGCTTTCTCTGCTATTATTGTCAAAATCTGTTAAATTGTAGTTCTATCCTTCCTAAATCCTGCTTGCTCGTCTGCAAGGTATGCTTCCAATTATGTTCCCCAGATAAACTGGGGAGAAAAACCCTGCTGTCCACGCCCCAAGACCGGCTAACTTGGCTATGGCTGAGGAAGATCCTTAAGCTCCTCACGTCGGCAACGGGAATCGAACCCAGGACACTCCTTCCCTAGGCATATGGCGAAGCACATAGCCGCTAGGCTAACTGTGCGGACATTCTCACAATGACTGAATCACATGGCTTCAGGGACAGTATTTCTTATTTAGGTTTTTCAAAGTACTTTCATGGATTCATTTCTGTCCATGATAATGAACATGCATAACATTTCATCATAGTCCAAATTAGAAATTCAAGAAAATTTCATTCTAAAAATGTTAAAAAACGTTTAATTTTCTTGACCAAAAAGCTCTGGAAAAACTTTTATTGGAATTATATTGATCAAGTGTATATAATAAACAACTACTTTATACCAGCTAGTTTCACCAACTAAGTCTGTTGGCATCTTCAGGGTACATAACTGATGTAAGGCACTAAAAAGTAAAAAACTGTTACAAACTAAAATCAACCGATTCCAATTATATTAAACAAAGAACAGAGTGCGTACAATACATTCATAGAGCGTGGATGATCTCACTTGTTGTTATTTAGGAACGTTCTATAGTTGGCACTATAATTCAGTTCTGGCGAGTTGAAGGATCTGATAAGGGTCTTCCAGATCACGGGCAAGATTAGTCCTTGGTTCCTGTTAAGGTTTTGTGTACAGTGGGCAACTGTTGTGGCCTCCTTAAAAATTCGGGAGTGGAAGTCCTCCTCCATGTAAGGAATTGTGCTTCTATCCCACTCTATGGTATGGTTCGTTCTTGAGAAATGAAACGCTAACCCCGATTTTTCTTCTCTGTTATTATTGACGTCACCTATATGTTCTTTTTGCCTAATTTCAAGGCTCCTTGAAGTTTGGCCGATGTAATTCAAGCCGCACGAGCATGGTATGTTATAAACTCCAGCATATTTGGAGAAAGGATGGCTATCTTTTGGAGATCTTAAGAATTGTCTAATCGTTTCTGTGGGTTTAAAGGCCACTCTTATTTTATGTGGTCTGAGGAGTCTAGCAATCTTATTGGAAACTGTCCCTAAGTATGGAATGACGATTGTAGAAATATAACGTACATCATCTTGTTGTCTTTGTCGGGGTTCAGAGAAAAGTATCTTGTGGACGAGTCTTTGAGGAAATCCATTCATGCTAAGGTTGGTGGATATCAGGGATAGTTCTTCCTATCTATAGTTGGATAGTGCCAACTATAGAACGTTCCTAAATAACAACAAGTGAGATCATCCATGCTCTATGAATGTATTGTACGCGCTCTGCTCTTTGTTTAATATAATTGGAATCGGTTGATTTTAGTTTGTAACAGTTTTTTACTTTTTAGTGCCTTACATCAGTTATGTACCCTAAAGATGCCAACAGACTTAGTTGGTGAAACTAGTTGGTATAACGTAGTTGTTTATTATATACACTTGATCAATATAATCCCAATAAAAGTTTTTCCAAATTTCATTGTATCTACTTCTATTCTTTGAAACATCCATCCATGTATATAATAAACATCTATGTTTATTATATACACTTGATCAATATAATCCCAATAAAAGTTTTTCCAAATTTCATTGTATCTACTTCTATTCTTTGAAACATCCATCCTCTCTAAATGCTCAGGATTACGATATCCAGCTGCTCAAAAAAAGAAAAATAAGTTCCTTTTTTTCTTTATCTCTCTCATACATACACACGTGCACACACATAGAGCCTGTAAAAGCAGCTTGTTAAAATGACTGCTTTATTAAACTGATTAAGCTTCCAAAATCTCAATAAATATTTTGAAATCTGTTTTAATGAGCAAAATAAATCATTAATACACTTCCTTCAATTTATTTATTTATTTATTCATATGGAGTTTCCTCCCTTTTTCTCCCCTGTCCCTATTGGGGCGAGTTGATCCCCCCCCCCCCTCATGGGGGGGTTAAGTATTTATGGCTGTTGATCCATGTGTGTTCACGGGGCTGGTTTGCCTGCTTGCGGGATGAAAAATGCCAGATAAACTGCTGGAAAAAACCCTACTGCCAGCGTCCAACCGGCTAACTTGGCTATGGCTGAGGAAGATCCTCAAATTCCTCACGTCTTCGACGGGAATCAAACCTGGGACACTCCTTCCCTGGTCATATGGTTGCGAAGCGCACAACCACTAGACTAACCGCGCAGACACTTCCTTCAATATACAGTGAACAAACTCATGGATTTTAAAAGTACCAGTGGATCCTTTTATAAAAAAAAAAAAAAAAAAAAAAAAAATCATTTCTATAAATAAAACTGTAAAAATGTTTTTCTATTTACTGTATCAAACACGTCGAATCTTTTCTTGGACTGTAACTTACTTAGTTGAAAAACATGTATACATATACGTAAACAAACATAAAGAGAGAATATGTACATATAGAAAAACAAAACACATATTTTCAGATGTGTATAATGCTGAGCATTATGGTAAGTATTACTACAAAGGACAGTTTGACCTTTACTGAGGTCTCATCAGTGGGAGCCAGACCCAGAAGAGATATCAAAGTTGAATTAATCTACATCAACATCTATCATACACAGTCTACATCTCTCTCTCTCTCTCTAATCCAGAACATTTTAATAATAAAGTAATACACCTTTTTACTACTTGTATATGAGAAATATAAAGATGTTATGAATTTGGCAAGATGGATTGATGGAATATCATCACTCCATGCTGATATTCCATCAGTCATGCTAAAAGAGTTTTCAGCTGAATTGGCTGTTCCTTTGGCATTGCTGTATAATTTTACTCTTAGCACAGGGAAGATTCCACAGAAGTGGAAAGAATGTATGATAATCTAATTGCACAAGAATAGTGAAAAGAACAATGTGTCTATCAACCAACTTATCAGTGTCTATGGAGTAGTGATGATTATTTTGGAAAAGTTGTTAACAGATCACATTCAGAAATATAGGAAGTATGTTATACTTTCAATGATCAGCATGGTTTATATGGGACGGTCAAGTTTAAGGAAAGAATTTGCTCACATTTTGTAATAATGTGATGGCTGATTTAGACAAGGGAAGTTGATGTACTATAATACTTTTGGACTTTGATACATAGTTCAACAGGATTCAGCTTGGAAGGTTGTTGGAGGATAGCTGACTGACAGATTTCTAAATCTACCAGTCAGCCATCTGACCACAAGAGTCTACAAGATTTAAGGTGACTTGTAGAGTACTGCATGGTCCACTGTTATTCAATCTTTGCATTAATGATACTGGGAAGGATTTAACAGGAGGCATACAGGTTGTTTGCTGATGATGGTGCAATGTGTCAACCACTAGATATTAATCTTATACAGGTCTGTGTTCCTACTGCTGACAAGAATGATACTGAGATCAAAGAATTTTATGAAATTTTAGTTATTAAAAGAAGTAATGAAAAACACAAAGAAACATAATATTAACATCATCATGGGTGATTTCAATGCGAAAGGTAGAAGTGGAGATATAGGGGCGAACATGGACTGGGAACAAGATATGAGAAAGAAGACCATCTTATTCAATTCTGCCATGAAGAGGAGCTAATGATCACAAACACATGGTTTAAGCTACCATCCTGAAGGCTATATACTTGGCGACAACCACAGGATAATAATGCAAATATAGTCAGAAATCAAATTGATTACTTGTTAATTAATGAACGATTTTGAAGTTCCATAAAGAGTACAAAAACCTGTCCTAGTGTGGATATTGCTTCTGATCATAATCTGCTGGTGACAGAGTTAAAAGTTACACTGAAAGCTATACTTAAGAAACATCAACAGAGAAAGGTTTGATCTAGAAAAGTTAAAAAAACAAGAGATAAGAAACATATTGAGTCAAGATTTGAATCAAGAGATAGCACTTATCAAGAATGATGATGTCATGAGGGTTGATGAATCATTGGACAAATTAAAATCTGTCTTCATAGAGAAATATACCAATACCTTGTGTCCTGATAGAGCAGTTAAAAAAAGAAAGATTGGATAACTGGCAAAATTCTTTTTTCATGGATCAGCGATGATCATATAAAAATCATAGTCAAAGTTACAGAAAATATAAAGAGGTTCAGAAAATTATTAAAGGCCAGATAAAAGAAGCAAAAGAAATTTGGATGAATGAAAAATGTAAAGAAATAGAATTTCTACAGGAAAATCATGACAGTTTAAGAGACCTCAGGTATCCTTTCTTTACATCAGAGGTCAGGCCAATAGTTATAATGGTTGATCGGTAACTTTAGCATACCATGTAGATTGTTGTGCAGCTTGTTTCTTTGCTATGTGTATACTCCAGATGATGACCTTAATGTGAAAGTCGAAACGTCAAGTGTTTGTTTTGGTTTATAGTAAACTAAAGTTTTACTCTAACGCAGTAGCTTGTTCCATAATTTTCTTAGTGTTTTCTTAATGTAGACCTCATGTATATTTAAGAAAAAACAACTATGTATCCTTCAAAACAAAAAGGGAGAAATAATATCTGAAAAGGTGACATAATACAAAAATGGGCGAAATATGTAGAAGAACTCTTTACTGATAACGGACAGAATCCAGAAATTACTTATGAACAGTTGGAAAGTCCATGCATTCTAAAATCAGAGGTGGAATGTGCACTGAACTCATCTAAAAATGGTAAAGGCTTAGTCCCTGATAGAATACTAGCAGAAATAGTAAAGTTATTAGAAGGCAACAACATTACTATATTAGTAAAGGTATTTAATAAGATCTACGATACAGGCATAATCCCTCAAAACTAGTTACAGTTGACCTTCATCATGCTACCTAAAAAAGCAAATGTGAAAATTTGTAATACTATAGAATGATCAGCCTAATCAGTCATGTTCTCAAAGTGTTTCTGAAAATAATTCAAAAAAGAATACTGGAAATGTGAAGACACCATCAGTGATATGCAATTTGGCTTTAGAAACAGTTCGGGAATGAGAGAGAAACTTCTTACTACAGTGCAAGCCTCAAAGGAATGGAAGGAAGATAAAATTGTTCCACTTCACAAAGGTGGTGATTAGGCTGATCTGTATATTTGGAGTTGTAATTAAGAGTATCGGAGAGATCAGTGAGAGCTAGGATACAAAAGTGGGTTAATAACAGTGGTATTCTCTGTGCTTGTCAACATGGTTTGTTAAAAGAAGGTCATGTTGTTATCAGCAAGTTGTGTATGGGGGTACAATATTCAACCAGAGGAAAGTCACTAATTGTATGCCACAGAAGTCTGTTTTGGGACCATTGTTATTTAATTTATATATTAGTGATATTGGGATGATGCAAACTGGGGAGAGTGATGTAGAATTAAACAGATTTTGTGGCTTTTCAAGGAGAACGTGAATAGATTGTATGAGTGGACAGTAGTATGAAACTGTTACTTCAATGTTGCATAGTGTATACTTCCTGAATTTGGAAGGCAACAATGAAATGCAAAGTATACCTTAGTGAAGAAATTTTTTTGTAGGTACTTGAAGAGATAAGTTGCAGCGGTGGTGAATAAAGATCTGAAGTTCACAGGTTACATTGCACAAGTTGTGAAGTGATCACATCAGATTATCGCAATAATTGCAGAGAACCTTAACGTGCAGAAATAAAGAGGTTTTGATTCCACTGTATAAGGCCTTCATCAGGCCCCATATATTGTCCACAGATTTGGTCCCCTGATTTTCATGGTTATGAGGATATATTGGAAAGGGTGCAGAAAAGACTGACTAGGGTGTTAACTGGTCTTTGGGATGTGAGATATGAAGACAGATTGAGGGAATGTAGTTTACAAAGCCTAGTGAATGGGAAGAAGATATGGCTATGATTGAGACATATAATAAGAGTTGTTACTGGATTAACTGTGGAAGATATTTTTCATAGAATGGGAGAATGGGGTAGAATAAGGTGGCATTCCTGGAAGCTTTATAAAGTGGTTCTTTGCATGGAGAGTGGTTGCTGAGTGGATCTCTCTCATTCTATGTATATGCATTCATCACTGCCTGACATTGTGATGAATGCATATACATAGAATGAGTTTAAAGCACAGTTTGATGGGTTTTGTTTATAACAGTGTGTTCCTCCCATAATGAGTCTTTTGACTCTGGAGGTCTGGTGTTAATAACAATAACTTAAGGCCATTCATGCATTCACTCCATCATTATGATGATTTAATTTAATAGAAATTATAGAGGCTTCTGAATTCACCTTCCTAATGGGGACAGTTAATAAACATTTTCTATCATGTTTGTTGCCATTCATGCTAGACAGTGCAGAAGTGTCTATCATGTACTGCTTGACTAATTGATATTTACAAAAGTGAATCTATTTTGCTAGGTGTCACTTCAACTACTGTTGCAAAAATAACTAATATACACAGATGGGTGGGAGAAATGGTACAAAAAATCAAGATCCTAATAGAGTCTGCATATTATTATTTTTCTTGCATCTCCATTGAGTCAAGGGCTCATCATTGTTCACACAATTCAAGACTTGAATATTATCAGATCTTATGCTGGCCTCATTGGCTAAGTGGTTAGCCGAAAAGGCTGTGGGCTTGAATCCAGCCATGGGCATGGATGTTTGTGATTGTCTGTGGAAATAGTAGTGGTGGTGAGCAGTGGATGGCATTGGCATAGTTGGGGGTCAGTTGCAGTTGGTGCCCTCCCTTGATGAGGCTTTGGATACCCTGGAGATGTCACATAATAATAATAATTATTATTATATTTCAGTGTTTTAGAGCACTTTTTTAGTATATCAATCCACCTAGATTTCAGTTTACCTCTAGGTTTTTTTTCCTGCCATCCTAAATAGCTTAAATGTTATACTTTTTCTATAGGTTCTCCATTCAAACAGGCAAAACATTAATACAGTCGATGTATTAATGTTTTGCCTGTTTTCATTATCTGTCATTTTTATTGCTGCTTTTCATACAAAATTTATTACAGCAGTTATGCAGTTTAGTTAGAAATCCTGCAGACTTGTACTGGATTTATTTAGGAGTTTGACATCATCTACATAAAGCATAAGAGCTGTGATTAATAGCTCCACTTTTTTTAATCAAGTTTAATGCCACTTTCTCTCATAGTGTGATCCATGTGGATGATGGATATGAGATGAGCAACTGAGATAATGTGCACTATTGTTTCATATCCGATTTAACATCAAACCATTTTCCTATACTTCCTTCAGTTCTCACTGCTGATTTATAAATCGCATATAGACTATATTGCTTGATACAATGTCCCACATATGCTATATCCATATCTAAAAAACTGATAATACAGATCTCTGTTATCTTCCCATGATTTCTCATCTATTTTTTTTTAAAGTAAAAATCTGAATCCAGCTTGATCTTCACCAAGCTTTCCTTCTGCAATTTTCTCTGTTTCTCAAGTATACTTGTGTAAATCTTACTAGGAACACTCAGTAGGAAAATATCTCTGTAATTCTCACATTCAGTTTTATTTCCCATTTTCTAGATGTGTGTTATGATAGCTCTAATTCCAAATGATTGGAAATTAAGCCTCTGACCAGGCCTTCTCAATTATGCAGTGTAGCCACTGAGGAACTTTTATACCTCCATATATGAGCATTTATGGTCAAATATCATTTTATTTCCCATTTTCTAGATGTGTCATCAAAACATTTCAGGTTTTGATGACAACCTCAAGTTCCTCATGAATGTTTTCTATCACCATGCTGTCATTCATTGTTTTGTTTAGCAATCTTTCAAAATAATTACTCCAGTCATCTGGAATATCTTCAATTTTTACATCACCTTTGTAATTTCTGATTCCTTCTACAGTACTCTTTCTTTGATTTTCTAAGTTTTGTCAATCCTATAAAATTCCTTTAAAAACTTTTCTCTTTCCATCATATCATCTGTTTCATCTATCATCTACTTTTTGAAGCTCTAAGACCTTTGATCTGTTTTTATAGTAAGCATACTTCTCACCCTTGTATTCCAAGAGTGAGAAGGTTAAATAAAGTAGGTGTGAGATGAATGAATAAAGAGATTAAGCATGCAATACCGAGAAAGAGGGCATTGTGGAGGCAGCATAAGAGAAGTGGAAGTAACCAATTCCATGAGGTCTACAAAGAGACCAGGCAAGGAGGGTGACTTGGTTGGTGAGGGTAGCTAAAGAGAGGTATGAACAGCAGTTGGCTAATGAAGCCAAAAAGAATCGTAAGGAATTCTTTCGATATGTAGCCAGCATAAGAAAGAATAATTATAGAAGGATGACATTGGTTGGAGAAAATGGTATAAAGACAGCTGATGCAGAATGTGTGGTGGAGATACTTAATGAACAGCTCATAAAGATCTTTCAATCTTGTGAATGGGACTTCATGGAGAGATTGAGAGCAGTTAATGATGGGGAGGAGAGACTGACTGTAGGTGAGCAAGAGGTGTATGGGGAGTTGAGTAAACTAGATGTTAATAAGGCTGTGGGACTTGATAATATATCGCCACGTATTGTGAAAGATTGTGCCAGGGAGTTGACACCTGTCTTGACATATTTTTTTAATACGAGTCTTGCACTCGGTCAAGTCCCTAAGGAGTGGAAGGAGGGCAAGATTGTGCTGCTTCATAAAGGAGGTGATCTAATTCAACCATCAAATTATAGGCCTATCTGTGTGTGTCAGGTGTTCTGGTTAAGTTGTTGGAGAAGCTTATGAGAACTAGGATCCAGAGTTGGGTTGACAACAATGGTATTATCTTTGATGGACAGCATGGATTTTCTAAAGGGAGGTCATGTTTTAGTAACCTACTTACTTATTACAATAAAGTGACTGCTTTCTTGGACAGAGGAGGATACACAGTAATATACTTAAATTTTGCAATAGCTTTTGATAGAGTGCCTCATGATAAGTTGACAGTCAAACTAGAGCAGATGAGGTTGGATATTAGACTAGTGCATTGGATTGGAGACTGGCTATCTGATAGGTATTAACAAGTTGTGTATGGGGGAGCGATATCCAGGAAAAGGAATGTCACTAGTGGAGTGCCTCATGGGTCTGTTTTGGGGCCATTACTGTTTAACTTGTATATTAACGATATAGGTGAAGATTTGGATGGAGATATTCAGTTGTTTGCAGATGATGCAAAGTTGGGACGAACCATGAAGAGTAGTGAAGATGTTGTGGCCTTACAAGAAGACTTGAATAAATTGAGTGATTGGGCACGGAAATGGAGATGTGAATTCAATGTTGCAAAATGTAAGGTTTTAAAATTTGGAAAACAAAGATGGGATGCAGAATTTATGCTTGGTGAGGATATATTGTTGGAGGGGGAAGAAATAAGAGATCTGGGGGTGATAGTGGATAAGGATCTGAAATTTAGGGGACACATAGCCAAAATTGTGAAGACAACACAAAGGTTTCTGGGAATGATGCGGAGGAAATCGACATGTAGAAGTAGGGAGATTCTTGTTTTCCGTTTTATGAGGCTTTGATTAGGCTACACATGAACTATTGTGCCCAAATTTGGTCACCTGGTTTTCAGAAGGATGAAGAGATGTTGGAAAGGGTCCAAAGGCGATTGACTAAGGTAGTTTCTAACCTCTGGTTTCTGTCGAGTATGAGGAAAGATTGAGAAGATCTAATTTGCAGAGTCTGGTGGACAGGAGGAAGAACGGAGATATGATAGAGAAGTTGGTAAAGGGTTGTTATAAGATAAATGCTGGAGAAGTTCTACAGAAAATAGTGGGAAATGGGGGGGGGGGGAGAACCAGAGGTCATCCCTGGAAACTGTATAAAGATGGTGCGAATAGGGGAGTGAAAGGCAGGTTTTTTCGTGCAGAGTTGTGAATAATTGGAATGTGTTTAAGGCACGGTATGATGAGCTGTGCATGTGATAAAAGGACCTCCCAAATGAGTCTTTGACTCCATGAGGTCTTGTGGTAATAATAATAATTCCAGAAATCTTCAGCTGAAAGCATTAACAAGCAGGTTTTTTCCGTGCAGAGTTGTGAATAATTGGAATGCCTTGTCTGAGAGTATGGCGTCTGCAAGGAGTTTGAATGTGTTCAAGGCATGGTATGATGAGCTGTGTGTGTGATAAAAGGACCTCCCAAATGAGTCTTTGACTCCATGAGGTCTTGTGGTAATAATAATTCCAGAAATCTTCAGCTGAAAGCATTAACAGGCCTCATACAGAGATGGCAGGGTATTTCTTATGGGAAATAGGCAAACCAGTCCTATGAACACACATATTTACAGACAGGAAACACTCATCAGACAAGAAAGACAATGGAAAACTATGTTCTATAATTCTTCCTAGTAATTGCAGTATTGCTACCCCACTAACCATTAGGTTGATGAGAGAGGATGATGAGGAGGAATAATAATAACAATTATTATTACTACTGCTAACAATAATAATAATAATGTATCTTCTATTAATAATAATAATTAATAGTAGTAATAGATGCTTTTAATTTGAAACATATGGATTCCATGCAATAAAGTATCCATTTTGATATAAAGATTTTTTACTTAATCTTTTCCAGATTTTGAAATACATGAATCTCATATACTAACTAAAAGGGATATCTCTTCACCAAAAAAAAAAAAAAAAATTATCCCACACATCTAATATATATAAAGGGGATATTGTGCTAAGCTCAACTGCATCACCAGTTAATCCAATAAAAACTGCATTTTTTTTTTTTTTTTTTTTTTTGATAAATACATTTCGCTTCACAGCAGGGGAGTGAGAAGCAGGTTTTTTTTTGCATGCAGAGTTGTGAATGAGTCGAATGCCTTGCCTGAGAGGGTGGCATCTGTAGAGAATTTGAGTGTGTTTGAGGCATGGTATGGCAAGCTGTGTGTATGACAAAAAGACCTCTTAGATGAGTCTTTGACTCCATGGGATAATAATGATAATAATAATAATTCATTTTTGATCAGCTGTTCATTCAATGATTTGTAGTTTCAGCAAATTGTGATTTTCCAGTGAATTGTTGATTTTCGACGAATTACCTTTCAATAATTGTGTTTTCGATTAACTGTTGTTCGATTAAGTGTCTTTTGATTTATGGTTTATTCAGTTAATTGTTTTTTTTCGATAAATTGCATTTCACTAAATTGTCCTTCGATAAATTGTTTTTGGCAATTTTCTGAATACCATCCTCTCCACTTCTTCATCCACACACAACCCATATAACTAGATTTGCATGTAGTAGTTCAGGTGTGGACTTATAAATGATAATAATAACATCATGTATCCCTGCTTATTTCTGTGTTTTTCAGCTACCATGTAATGCGACATACTGTTGTTGGCTACTTTTGCAATATGCCCTCTACTTGATAGTCACCCCCAAATCCCTGCCTCATCAGTTTTCATAAGTTTATGTCCATTAGTGAGCACAGAGCTTGTGATCTCTTCATCCCAAAGTATGACCTTACATTTGTTCAGTTAAATTAGCAGCCATTATCTTATGTCCATATCACCAGTTTATTTAAGTTGTGTATCTCTACATTATCTTTATTGACTATTACTTTTCTTAGCTTTTTGTCATTGGTAGACAGCTGAATAATTCAGTTTAATCATTTCCTGTATCACTGATGTACAAATTAAATATCAGAGGACTAAGTTCAGAGTCCTGCAGTCCACCACTAGTTCACCCATCATTTCCCTTGTACATCACACATTGATATTTGTCCTTCATCTACCATCTTATCCATATGAGACCTTCATACTCATCCCCATTTGCTTCAGTTTATGACACAGTTCCATTGGTTTTTGCTTTTGCAAAGTTGAGCATATCTCTGCATTGCCATTTTCCTTATTCAATTCAGTAATGGATGTATGCAGAGTAAATTATATTTCTGTTTTTATTCTATACCCAAGAGCATAACACAAGCAAACTTTGTTTGCTTGTGTTATGCTCTTGGAAATATATATATATATATATATATATATATATATATATATATATATACATCCAAATCTTGGAAATATAAATATATATACATCCAAAAGGAAGCACTCACTTCCTTTTGGATGTATATATATGGAGTTAGATGCAGATAGGAGATCTCAATAAAGGTCAAAACTAGCCTGTGTTTCATTCTGAAAATTATAACAGCAAGAAATTATATTCTTGTTTTTATCCTTTACCCAAGCATAAGCAAACAAAGTTAAGAATATAATTCTTATCTGTTAATAAGTTACTTTGATGATCAAGATCAACGATAGCTATGCAGCTATCTCTGATCCAGAATGTTTTAAATATATGGAGCTAGAATATAATAAATTTAGTTTACTCCTTTATCCAAGTGTGAGCAAACAAAGTTTGCACCTGAAAATATCTTCAGGATTGAATATGGCATTGTACTACCTTACCGGGGTAAGGTATTACAACTCCGGGCAACTCGTAGCAAAGGTGGAGCAAGATACCAACACTCCTATCCCAGTATCTCCCATAATGCAAAACACATCTCCTTGCAGATATGTATAATGTTATGCATTAAGGGATTGGCCACTACCCAGACTAGTTTCGACCTTAATTGAGGTCTCTTCAGTGGGAGCCAGGCCCAGTGGTGGAGATACCAGGCAGAAGCAATAGCTAGGTCATCTTTACCTATAGGAGTTGCCAAAAGGTGTGCCATCTTTTTTTTTTATTAAATTACTCTGGATTTAGAGAAAGATGTTGAAAGTTTATTTTTCACTTGGCTAAACTATAATAAATTTAGTTTAATCCTTTATCCAAGTGTGAGCAAACAAAGTTTGCGTCTGAAAATATCTTCAGGACTGAATGTGGTGTTGTAATGAGTTGCCCGGAGTTGTACTACCTTACCCCAATAAGGTAGTACAATACAACACCATATTCAGTCCTGAAGATATTTTCAGGCACAAACTTTGTTTGCACCAGAAAGAACTTTGTTTGCACCTGAAAGAACTTTGTTTGCTCACACTTGGATAAAGGATTAAACTAAATTTATTATATGGAGCTAGATCCAAATAGGTACTGAAGTCAAATCAATGTAGGTCATATACTTCCTGTATACAAGTAGCAAAATAGTGCATCTATCTGGATCTAGCTCTCACTGATGAGACCTTAATAAAGGTCAAAACTGGTCTAGATAATGTCCCTACATAATGTATAGCAATATGTGCATCCAAAAGAAAGTGTGCTTTGTATTATACGATACTAAGGCAATTGATCCCAGAACAGTTTTTCTATCTCTGTTTGTTTGATGCTTGGATATAAGAAGAAAAGAATGGGAATATAATTTGTCTATTATAATTAATTATTAAGTAAATTAATAATAGACTAAGAAATGGGGGAAAAATTGATGAAGGTATGTATGCTTATAGCATATTGATAATATAAGGGTGCCATCTGCCTGATTCTCAAGTAAAAACATCCTGAATGTTACCTCCAGAAGATTAACATCTTCTGGAAGAAACATTGTAGTTCTAATTCAGAGTGGGATTAAATATCATTGACATAAATCTATTTTTAAGAATGGCTTTGGATATATAAATGAAAAATAGTTAATCTTTTAGATCAGGGGTCTTCAACACATGGCCCACGCCGCTCTTTGCAGTGGCCCGCCGGCCATTTTGAAAAATAACTACTTAACATTAAAATGCAATTAAATAAAAAAATAATTTCAATGAAGCTAGCTGACCACTAAGCTACACTGCGGTATTTAGAATTGTAAGATGCTTTCTTTTAGAATTGTAAGATGATTTTAAGATGTTAAGTGATATTAACATCAAAAGAGGAGTGAGACAAGGATGTGTGCTCTCACCACTCCTGTTCAACATATATGCAGAGGTAATCTTTAAAAAAGCATTGGAAGAATCTTCAGAGGGAATCACAATAAATGGAAAGATTGTTAACAACCTTCGATATGCAGATGACACCGTGCTAATTGCAGATAATATTATGGATCTCCAAAAACTCATTGACAGAGTATACATAGAAAGCCAAAGAATGGGAATAAATATAAATATCAGCAAGACAAAATACATGATCATCAGCAAACATCCAGCCTCATCAATGAAACTGACACTCAATGGGAAAAATATTGATCAAGTGTCAAGATATAAATATCTTGGTTGCTGGCTTAATGAACGGTGGGATCCAGAAATAGATATAAAGACAAGGATTGAAGTCGCATGGCAGTCATTCATGAAAACAAGAACACTATTCTGCAATAAAGACCTAAACATGGAAGTCAGATGCTGAATGCTGAAATGCTACGTGTGGTCTATTCTGCTCTATGGAGTGGAAACATGGACATTGAAGGCGACAACCATCAAGAAAATCGAAGCCTTTGAGATGTGGCTATACAGAAGAATGCTAAAGATATCATGGACAGAAAAAATTACCAATGAAGATGTCTTAAAATCCATTGGCAAAGCTAAACATCTTGTACAAATAATCAAGAAACGAAAAACATCATATCTTGGCCACATCATAAGAAACAGCAAATACCAACTTCTACAAACTATTTTGATAGGAAGAATTGGTGGCAAAGGAACTAGAGGAAGAAAAAGAATATCATGGTTTGACAACATCAAGATGTGGACAGGAAAGAGCAGTGCACAACTGCTCAGATTAGCACAAGAGCGCAGTTTGTTCGCCAAGATGGTCGCTGACCTTCGATAGAAGATAGCACAATAATAATAAGAAGAAGATGCTTTCCAGATTCACAAGGAATGCTGTGCATTTGATACTTTACATAAAATCCTATGAAAATAAATATTAAATAGACATGCTTCTTCAGCCACCAGCTCCAAGCGGTATTTAAGTACTAGTACTAACGTCGCAAGTAGATGGCTGAAGCAGTAGTTCGTTCAAATGCACTGTTTAGTGCCTTCCATATGCATCTCGAAGTTTTCGATACTTCGTTATTTTCATACGAATACAAGAGGTTCTCATCCACAGTCAGTCAGTCAGTCGTGAACAGTGTGATATTCGTGTATAAGCTCACACAGGTTTGTCGTGTCAGCCATAGCCTCTTGTGGTTTTATGTTGCCAGACTTTTTTCATTAGTGTGAGCAGTGCTTCTTTTCTGGAAAAAAAGGTGCCGGTACTCACCATGAAGATGTTATTACAGCAACTTCCACACTTTTAACATATCCTCTGATGTATCCTTGTCATCCCTGGATCGCTTCTTGGTTTTGGTATCAACTGCAGAATGACGACCTCAGAGCAGCACATATGCTAGGATTGAACTGAGTAAGAGAAGGTCCTACTATCTTGATGAACATTAGCGCAGAAGTTGTCCATACAAGCAGAGATGACCTAGATGAAGTTACTATAAGATTCATCTGAGAGAAACCCTTTTCACATTCAGTGGAAGATATTGCAATTGTGCCCAAAGTGTGGTTTAGAGGAAGTACTATGTCCGGGACTTTATTTTCTTGGAGATATTCACGGAAACCACGACCCGCTTCTCTTTCATTTAAGCAAAATTTGCGTGCTAACTTTTTAATTTTAGCTTCCCAGGATTTTCTGGCCAATACTTGGGATCTAAAATCTTAGCACATTCATGCAAATCAGCATCATCTCCTTCAAGCACACGCTTTCCAACAGCTTATTTCAGACTTTTATAGAAAGCAGATGAACTTATTGCTAGTTCTCTGTTTTACACGATCACAAGTAGATTCAACAATTTCTGCTTCTTCAACCTTCATTTTTTTTTTTTTTTTTTGTTTGTTTTGTTTTTTACTTATTGGCATGAAGTAACTACGTACTTATTTTACTCATTTTGAACAATGATTGTACTGATTTAACTTAGATTAATTCAAAACTCACGTCAACACCTGCCTGTTGCAGAGTGAATATAGAATTGATAAACTGATATTGGAAGCAATCGGAAATGAACACAACTTCCTGTTTCCGGTTGTGTACCAATCTATAAAACAGGAAAGCAGGGTACCAACTTATGAGTAATCAAAACTGAAAATTCAATTCGTAACTGAAAATTCAATTCCATCTACCGGAATATTTATAATACATTTTGCCACTTTCAATAAATCGCAAATTTTTAAAAACTGAAGGAAAAAAGGTGCCAGTACTGCATACCATTGTGTACTGCCAGAAAAAAAGCTGAGTGTGAGACATATTCAGTGGATAATGACTATTACACGGCCATTTTGGATCATTTTTTGGGTTCACCTTCCATCACTAGCATCTATGAGTAAAAAGCATAAATCGAGTGATGCTTGTCGGGTTTTTTAACATGTTTGCTGCCACGCTACTTCGGCATAGCCTTTTCCCGTACGCCGAGCAATTTCACTTCTTCAAGGTCAGTACGGTAATCTCGTTGCGGCGGTAAGCGTCATACGAGTATACTCGTAGTTGGCTTGTGCAGAGCACCTACCATCTATGAGTATACACAGTTTTGCTGCTAATTCCACAAGCCAAGCATTTTCACTTCTTCACGGTCAGTACGGTAATCTCTTTGCCGGTGGTAAGCGTCATACGAGTATACTCGTGGCTGGCTTGTGTAGCTCATATACAAACTACAAGTATACTCGTAGCTCCAGAAAATTGAACCAATTTGTACTTTTTTGTGCCGACCGACAATAAGCCAATATGTTTAATTTGTTGTGAGTCAGTGTCAGTATCAAAAGAATACAATTCGGCACTATGAGACAAAGCATGCATCGAATTTCGATCACCTTCAAAGGCAGCTTAGCGTGGACAAAGTGAACCATCTCCAAATTGATTTAAAATGCCAGCAGGGTACGTTTAAAAGCAGAGGATAGAGAGCGAAGTGTGCATCAAAATTAGTTATGTAATAGCTGAAAAAATTGCTAAAAAATCAAAAGACTCCTTGGACGGCGAGTTTGTTAAAGAATGTCTCGTCACTGTTGGGGAAATTCTGTGCCCAAATAATAAGGAAGTGTTTAAAAAACTGAGTTTGTCTGTGGTAACTGTAGTGTGACATGTCAAAGAACTTGCCAATGACATTGAAGGAACTTTAAAAAAACTATCGTCCGAATTTATGTCATATTCACTTGCTTTAGATGAGAGCACAGATGTGAAGGATACAGCACAACTGGCTATCTTTGTCCATGGCATTGATCAACAATTCACTGTGACAGAAGAACTGTTAGCCTCGTACCTATGAAGGGAACGACGAAAGGCACTGATATTCTTGAAGCCACCAAGAAAACGCTCCAGCATTTCAACCTCAGCTTAACCAACCTCGAGGGTGTGGTAACTGATGGTGCCCCTGCTATGGTGGGAAAGAACGAAAGGTTTGTTGCGCTGCTACGGAAAGAACCAGAACTAGAAGGAAAAGATTTCGTCCATTACCACTGTTTAATCCACCAGGAGAATTTTTGTGCAAAAACAAATGGATTTGAGAATGTCATGAAAGTTATTGTGACTGTTGTCAACATTATTAGGGCAAGAGGATTGAATCATGTCAATTCCAAAAGTGTTTGACCCAAGAGTGCGAAGCGGATCACGGCGATGTGGTTTATTATAGTGATGTGCATTGGTTGAGCAGAGGGAAGGTTCTTAAAAGAGTCTTTGACTTAAGGAGCGAAATACAGCAGTTCAAGCAAACCAAGGGGAAGCAGATTGCAGAATTCAACGATCCAAAGTGGATGACAGACCTTGCCTTTGTGACTGACATCTCGTTGCATATGAATGATCTAAATACATGACTACAATCCAAACATGAACTGGTGCACACTCTGTTTGATCACATCAAAGCTTTTGTGACCAAGCTCAAACTTTGGGAGGCACAACTCACAAAAAAAGATTTAACTCATTTTCAGCTTCTCGCTGAGTTTAACTGTTCATCTCTTGATGAATACGCTACAAAATTAGCCATGTTGTGAAGTGAGTTTGATGAGAGATTTAGAGATTTTCATAACCAACAGTCTTCTTTTAGATTTATTTTCATGCCATTCAGTGTCAATGCTGCAGAAATACCAGGCTCAGTACAAATGGAGCGGCTTGAACTCCAAAACAACTCTTCTTTGAGAGAAAAATTATTCAATGTGCCCTTGCTCATTTTACAAAGACTACATTTCTCAGGACATATTCCCTAATCTTTGCCGGCATGCTTTGAAGATGTGCGCCTTGTTAGGAAGCACATACTTATGTGAGCTGTTCTTCTCCAGAATGAAGCGGGTGAAGTCCAAGACAAGAATTCAGATTATGGACCAACGTCTCGAGAATACTCTGCACATAGTGACTTCCAACATTGATGCCAACATTGACAATTTGGTGTCAAGGAAAAGCATTGCCAAGTTTCCCATTGACATTGTAAAAAATGAATGTTTTCTTCATTAAATTATCTTTTTTCAAGTATTGATTGTATTTACTTATCATGAACCCAACTCCTACCTATGCTCTTAAGCTGAGTTTGTTTATTTTTATAGGATTTTATGTAAAGTATCAAATGCACAGCATTCCTTGTGAATCTGGAAAGCATCTTACAATTCTAAATACCGCAGGATAGCTTAGTGGCCCGTGGGCTTCATTGAAATTTTTAATGTGGCCCACACTGTCTGAAAGGTTGATGACCCCTGTTTTAGATATTCTAGATAAAAATTAGCTAGAGGAGATATAATGGATTTCTCATTTTCAGATGTTCTTCCAACTAAAATCACTAATTAATATTTGAAATATGATGATATCCCACTTTAGTCAAACAAAATCAGCTAAATTTTTGATGATCCAATTGAAATTATTTTTACATGCCTTGGAAGATATGATAACGTTTGGCATTTCTCTAAGTTGGGAATTTTACAATTATGATCATTGTTAATTGTTATTCCTTATGTTGTTTTTGGGTAAGTGAAAGAACTATGATTTTCATCATTGATAGGTTATTAACTTTTTTTTACAGCATTACTCTCCCAGCTTGTGATTTTATCTAACAAAGCATTTATCTTCTATAGATAAATGCTTTGTCTTTTATCTGGCACTTGGCCAGATTCCAACTAATAACTTAGTAGGCTGTATGATTATGAATTAATACTCTCATTTTTATTTTTTATTTTATTTTTTGGTTTGTATTCTGTCTTATTTGGTTTTTAGATATGAGCCAGAGAACATTGGATTGAGTCAGCCAGAGAATATTGGATTGGTACAGTTCATCTTCAGACTATAATTTGTTATCATTAACACTTATCAGAAGTAGAAATAAATTAACTGTTAATAGCAAGCCAGCCTGCAGACAAAGGAATTGTTAATTCATAGTGAAGAATGTATGGAGACACAAGACACATGTTAGAATAATTACTTTACTTATCATTAAGAAAGTAACATTAGAATTTTCGACCTCTCTATTGAGGTCATCATCAGGAAAACATACATATGTAGGATATAAGCTACATGATAATCATCATCATCATCAACAGCCATGCGTCCAATGCCCGTAGGTATCTGATGCCATCTTGATACGATTCTTCCATCACATTCTATTTTGTGCAAGATGACTCAGTTTGTGTATAGAATTTCCGTACCGTTTGACGATGTCATCGCCCCATTCTCTGTTTGGTCCTCCTCTTTTGTTCTTTCCTTTAATCATTCCAAACAGCAACGTTTTAAATTTTCTCTCATCATTCATTCTACATATATGGCCAAATAGACGTAGTTTCCTTTTGATTATTTTCTGGATCAAGTTTTCTTTTGGTTGTATTTGTCTGTAGATTTCCTCATTGTTCACTTTCTGTATCCAGCTTATTCTCAAGATCTTTCTATAGCACTTCCTCTTAAATGTCAATATTCTTCTTTTAGATTTTCTCAGGAGTTCCCAGGCCTCGCATCCATAGAGCATGCTGCTGAAGATACAGGTTACAATGCTCAGTTTAGTTTGCATATTTATAGCTTGGCTCTTCCATATTTTGTCCATGGTTTTTAAAATAGTTGTTGCTCTGGCTATTCTAATTTTTATCTCTTTTTTGGAGTAGAAGTCATGCGTCATGTGGTATCCAAGATATGTGAAGTGTTCCACATTTTCCAGTTGAAATCTGTCTGTCGTAACTCTGTTCACTAACTCCTGTTGTCCGAACATCATTGTTTTAGTTTTTTCAAAGTTAACATTTAGTCCATATCTCTTTCCTTCTGTGTATAGTGTTTGCAATGTCAGTTCCAGCCTTGCTGCCTCTTCTTCAATCAGGACGTTGTCATCTGCAAAGCAGAGGTAGTTTATTCTCATGCCATTTATTGAAATGCCTCCATCTTCTTCTTCAATCTTATCTAGTGTTCTTCCCAGATGTGTGATGAAGATGATTGGTGATATTGGGTCCCCTTGTCTTGTGCCTTGATTAGTGGCAAACCAGTCTCCAGTCTTACCTGCTATTCTGATTTTTGCTTGTGCTTGGCTGTTTATATCTTTCAGCAGGCGGATCAATTTATTGTCCACACCATAGGATTCCAAGACAGCCCATGTTATATTTTGGTCAATATTATCAATTGCTTTTTTGAAGTCCACGAAACAGCAGTATATCTTTCTGTTCTTTCTTCAAGCTTTCTCTGCTATTAGTCTTAGTGCAAGTATTTATTGCACTGTACTTTGATCTTCTAGAAATCGGGCTTGCTCATCAGGAAGATCAGCACTTTACCAAGATGACTCATTAATGCAATGGGTCTGTAATTGGTGCATTCTAAAGCACTGCCTTTCTTATGAAGAACAACCAAGACCGATTTTTTCCACTCTTCGGTGGCATACCCTGATCTCCATATTTCATTACATAGCTCATGTATTTCTTTTACAACTGATTCTTCCCCCCTCCATATTTTAGTATTTTGCCTATTATGTTGTCATTTCCAGGACTCTTCTTGTTCTTGAGATGTTTTATAGCCTTATTCACCTCCTCCTCCAAGATGTCATTTTCAAAGAACTCTGCTGGTGGAGAGATTGCTTTTAGTTCTTTGATTACTTCTGTTACAGTATCATTTAGTTGATTTTTTTATAGTTTGCTGCAATATCTTGTCCATCTGTGTATGATTTCTGTCTTGCCCATCAATACTTGATCATTTTCATCTTTGACTGCTACTGATCTTGTTTGCCACTTCCTATTGACATTTCTTATAAGTTTGTAGACCTCTCTAGTTTTGTGTTCTCCATAGTACTGTTCAATGTCTTTGCACTGGTCCTCCAACCATTTGGCTTTATCAGCTCTTCCTGCTTTCCGTACTTCATTGCATTTTTGATGGTATTACTCATCTGCTGCCTCTGAATTATCTCTTTTAAGTTTCAGTTCTCTTGTACCAATTTTAGGGTGTCCTGAGTTATCCATTTCTTGTTGATCTTTTCTCTGTCAGGAATTACTTCCTCTACTGCTTTTTTTTAGCACATATAAATACAAGAGTCGTTCTGTTCTGCTCTTGTATTTATATTTTGTTTTTCACTTGGGGTCTTAAGCTTAGTTTCCAGTATGTTCTGATATGCTGTTCTTAGCCTGTCTTCATTTAATTTTGAGATGTCTCTAGCTTTTTGGAACTTTCTTTTATACTTCTGTTTCAGCTTTATTCTTATATTCGAAATCACTAAGCTGTGGTTTGAGTCAATATCGGCTTCTTGGAATGATCTGCACTGTTGAACTGAGGTTCTCCATTTCTGGTCTATTAATATCAGGTCAATCATATTCCTGTGTTTGCCATCGAAGGAGCGCCATGTCCATTTACTACAATCTTTTTTCTGGAATTTGCCACGTTGTTATCCGTGGCAAATTCCAGAAGCATCTCTCAACGTTCATTTCTTTCTCCATATCCAAATTTTCTCAACCTTTTCCCATCCTGTGTTATTTTTGCCAATCTTTGCATGTCAGTCTCCTCCAATGATGAGTATATCCTGCTTCGGCACCTCATCAATTTCTAGTTGTAGATCCCTGTAAAATCTCTCAATGTTTTCATCTGCGCTCTCTGCAGTGGGCACATATATCTGAGTGGTCATGATATTAAATGGTTGGGCACTGAATCTTGCAACCATTATTCTTTCACTAACTGGTTTGTATCCTATCATTGCCTGACAGGCCTTGTTACTTAGCAGGAAACTTACACCTGCTTCATGCTTACTTTCATTTCCTGACCATAGAACTGTTCCACCATTTGATTCTCCTGACAATGTCCATCTCATTTCTGAAATACCCAATATATCACATCTGTATTTCTTCATTTCTTCTTGAAGCAACTACAATTTTCCAGTTGCCCAGAGTGTATGGACATTCCATGTGCTAATTGATATTCCATTCTTTACAGGCCTGAGTTTGATTTTTTTGTCTTTGTTTTCAGTAACTGATTTTTCGATCCAACCCTGATTACTCGATTGGGGACACAGACCTTGTTTTCCTGGGCGACGTCCAAGCCAACATGAATCTTTTCTTTTGTTCTTTGGCATCAGATTTCAATTGTGTTTTCTTTTTACCATCAGCACATTGACACTTATCTGACAAACCCTTAGTCTTCCTTGAAGAGCTTGGGATAATACATGATAATACACTACACAAAAGTAAGATGAAGCTAAATGTTTGTTAATCATTTACCCTAGCCTAACCTCTGGTGGAAAAAAATAATAATAATAGAAATAAAATAAATTAATAATAATAATAATAAATAAATAAAATGAAATAAAACACAAAAATTAAAAATATATATATAGAACTACATTAAACAATTTCTAAAATCTCATATTAAGATTTTCTTCTGTTTGGGGTTGTTCTGGATGCATTATGGGCTGAAAATAGTCCTCCAAATTCTTGGGATAATTAATCCATCATACTTGTTCATATTTGGATGATGTTTAAGCATTTCACAGGCTTCTTTGAGATGAAACATTTGTCAATTTTTCCAGAAAGAAAGAATGTTACTGGAAAATCCAGTGACAGTATTGCTAAATTAGTACAAATCATAAACACAAAATTTCATCAAATTCCATTCACTTACAGCATAATAGTTATTATAATTGTGCATGGTTTTACAAGTAAAAATGATCTGTTTGTAACAAAAATCAAGCGACGACATTTTACTATTGATCCTAATACCAAATTTATGCATTTCCATCCAGCTGAAGGAAAGCCTCTATAGATCAGTTAGTATTATTCACAATGGCCATAGGTTGGAAAAACCTGGGATTGTAATATGTGACTAACACTTTTTCACATTTTCACGGGCTTTTCAGCTGAAGGTCAGTTAGCTGTTCTCATATGGTGGCGATGAGCTTTTTTCTCCCAGGAACTCAGGTTGTTCATTTTGCAAAACAGACATAGAGTTTATTTTACAGACAGGATAGATATATGCAGATAGATTTAACCACTCCATCATAAGAGTAAACAGGTTTCTAAGAAGCCAAGTTACTTGGCTGTTGCTGACCATTGAGCCTAATATGAAAGAGAAGATGGTATGGGATCCAGACCAAGTGGAGTTATTGCATTGTATAATTTCAAAACATTTTGCCATGTTTTGCATGTGTAATTAGACCAATTAAAATTAAAATGGCTTCACAATATTCATAAGAATTCCAAATATTGACTTGCAATAAAATCTACCCAGCCAGAACTAAAGAATAATAAAGAAATATAAAGCTGGAAATTATGATAAACTTAGAGGAATACTGTCACTGATCCCATTGTATCGATTACTGAATGGAGAAAACGTCAGCAGTGCATGGGAATCTTTGAAAAAGTGCTTAAATGAGGTGGTATCTAGTGTTCAAAGAAGAAATAGGTTGGTAGGGAAATGGATGTGCAACCTTATTAAACAAGAGATCTACAAGAGGAAGCTGATGTGGAAAGACTATCATGGGAATAAGAGGGAGAGGAGTTACAAAATATATAAAGCACAGGCCAGAAAAGTAATGAGTATTATGTGGAAAGCTAAATTGGAGTATGAAAATAAAAAGGAAAGCATAACAATAACTTTACTGAATTCAGATGGTACTCTAGTGTCATAAGCTAATGAGATTGTTCATTTAATGAGGGCTCACACTGCTAAGCTGTATTAACCAGGTGTATGTAACATAGGCATAGTGCTACTGTTACATTGGATGAAGAGTTAGAGGTGCATGAAAATGAAAAATCTTTATCTAAGATTTTTCAATAGAGACAGATAGAAATCAGCACGTTTGCTAAAGGAATGTTCATCCGAACTGGCTAGGCCTTTCACATGTTTATATAACTTAAGTCTCAGCTCGGGAATGATACAACAGGAATGGAAGGAATGTATGACAGTTCCATTGTACAAGGGTGGCGGAAAAACTGATGTCTAACTATTGACCTATTAGTAACTATGGTGTGGTAGTGAAGATTTTAGAGAAGTTAGTAAGAACTTGCATACAGAAATGGGTAGACAAACAAGCTATACTCTGCAAGGAGCAGCATGGGTTTACTAAAGGATGGTCATGTTTTAGGAATTTGCATATATTTTATAATAATGTTAGGGCTGAACTGGATAAAGGAAATGGATACACTATGATAATATTGATTTTGCTAAGGCATTTGATAGGATACCACACAAAAAGCTGTTGCTTAAACTGAAAAATATGAGATTAGAATATAAACTCTAGACTTGGATCAGTGGATGGTTGACAGACAAATATCAAAAAATGGTATACAGGGGTGCAAATATGGCAGAGTTAAAGTGACCAGTGGTGTACCAAGGGTTCAGTCCTTGGGCCATTGTTGTTCAATCCATGCATTGTCATTAGAAAGGGTCTAATAGGAGATGTGCAGTTGTTTGCCAATGATCCAAATATAGGCAGAAGATGATCAGGGATGCTACTGATATTCAGCACTTATAAAAATGATTTGAATAGGCTGGAAATTTGGACAAACGAAAATAGCTTTCAGTTTAATGTTAGTAAGTGTAAAGTTATGCACTTTGGTGTGATGAGGTTTCCACTGGCATATTATATTAGTAGTGTTATTGCTACAAGAAACTAATGAGTCTATGGATCTTGGCATAATGGTGGTTGGAATTTGAAGTTTAAAGGTCACATAGCATAAGTTGCAAATACAACTCAGAGGATAGTTGAGATGTTGAAGCGAACCTTGACATGTAAGGATAAGGAAGTCATATTGCCTCTTTATAAGGCTTTGATAAGACCACACCTGGATTATTGTGCAGATTTGATCTCCCGGGTTCCAAGGGAATAAAGAAGTGGTGGAAATGGTGCGAAGAAGAGTTACAAACATTGTAACTCTTCTTCGTTGGTCAAAGATTATAACTTTGGTTATAATCTTTGACCAACCTTTGATGTCTCAGATAATAATAATAACTTATGTACATAAGATGCTGGCCTGATTGGCTAAGTGGTTAGCATCCCCATTCTCAAACTATCAGGCTGCAGATTTATATTTTGATATAAGCATGAATGCCTGTGATTGTTTTTAAGTTGGAGATGAATTTCATCACTTGGTGACACCATCACCCTGCTTATTGTTGGGCTGAAGTAGCTAATAAAAGTTTTTTGTGTTTGATCTCTAGTGCAGAGTTTCTGGATTATGTAAAAAAATAAATACATAGAAATAAGAAAAATAAATAAATAAGAAATAATTTAAAAAATCCCTTAGCCCATTCATGGGTTAAGGTTATAACCTGTAGATTGGAGTCACATAAATATAAAAGCAAAATAAATACAGATGAATAGACAAAATTAATCTAATAAATGCTTGTGCATTTTGCAAAATTCACCTAAAGAAAAATAGACAAGGAAACAGAAAAAGATCTTTTTAAGCAGTGAAAAAGTGAACATTAACTCTTATTTGCAGGATTCCTTCCTTTCCCTCTTTTTAGTTTAGTATTCTATCTTTACATTATAATATCCATTTAGATACATGTCAGGAAGTGAAAATGATGCTACTACATATTGATTAGTGTAACATCTAAATTTCATTAAGAATTTCATTTCCTTATTTAATTGCTGCCTTTGTTATCACCTTTTATTTTCTGGGGTTTAAATTATGGCATTTGTATTTATGGCCTTTTGTTTGCATCACCTGTTGGTACATTTCACGACTTCAGGTAAAGCATGTATACAACAAGCCACAATTACAGATGTCATAAGTGTACTTGATGGTGGACTAAACAAGTGCAAAAAAATGCTTGGTCTGCAGAGCTATAATAATGGACTCATAGCTTGGTTGTGTTGGCTGTAATTCCAACTAAATACAAAAAATGGCTTATCCTTGATAACTAATAATTAAGGAATTGACAGCGTACACTAGAAATGTAAATTAAATAAACTTTAATATATACTTTCCGATATTTTGGCAAACGTCACGTTGCCATCTTCTTGGGAACTTAATACAAAGACACGTGCACACAAGTACTACATAACAGCAAATGAGAACCGAAGCTAGGAAGCTAACGTTTTCCTAAAGTCCTGATGGTGTCCCCTGGCAGGCTATATTGGTAGTTCTTGGCCTTTGGGCTGAGGTTCTTCTGATAAATGTTTCCCAAATTTAGGGCAGTCTCATGCATCCAAATTTGTTGAGGTTTGGCATGTTCCTAAGGGCTGAGGCTGATTCCTTTCACATTTGAACTTGCTGCAGTGTATTATTGTGGCTTTCTTCCATCTTATTCTGTGGCGAGTATCAAGAGCGTGGTCTGCAAGCCCAGAGTGGCTGTACTGGTGAAATCGGATGTAATCCTTGTGTTCTGAGATTCTGATATTTGCTGTCCTGTCTGTTTGGCCAAAGTAGGACAGTTTACAGCTGCAAAGGACCTGGTATACACCAGGTAGGTCTAGGGGAAGTGGTTGGTCTTTAGTGGAGCGGATAAGAGATGCCAATTTTCTGTGTGGTCTGTAACAAGTGGTCAAGTCATGTTTTTTTAAGATTTTGTTGATTTTTTCCGAGGTGCCTCGGACGTAAAGAATGGTGATGGATTTAGAGTAATCTTTTTTGTGAAAGGGGCAGGAAGGTGGGTTGTTGGGGGGGAGCCATTGGCTACCCCCCCCCTCCCAAAAAAAAAAAAAAAGAATCCAAAAAATACTTAAACCAGTTATCCACAACCCACCTTCCTCCCCCCCTTCACAAAAAAGATTACTCTAAATCCATCGGTTCTCATTTGCTGTTATGTAGTACTTGTGTGCACGTGTCTTTGTATTAAGTTCCCAAGAAGATGGCAACATGACGTTTGCCGAAATATCGGAAAGTATATATTGAAGTTTATTTAATTTATATTTCTAGTGTACGCTGTCAATTCCTTAATTATTAGTTATCATGTTTAACCAGCGTATAAGCCTCGCTACAAGACTTAAGCTTATCCATGATGCTACTAAGTTTTCTTCCTTTTGTTGTCGGGATTAGCAAAGTGGACAAAAATCATTTGTTATTCATTACACTTAAAATAAATATTTCAGATGCTATATTTTACACTTTTCTTGATTTTACATATATAAATATTTTACACTTTTCTGGATTATCAGAAATGTTTGAAAAATTTGTAATATGGATTTGAATTTTACAAATAGCTCAGTTATATAATAATGCCATCATTAATTCATATATAGATTAATTTTTTTATTCATATGATTATTTTAGGTCGTCATTATGGGGCAATAAGCTGTGAAGGTTGTAAAGGGTTTTTTAAGCGAAGTATACGTAAGCAGTTAGGTTATGCCTGTCGGGGTAACAGAGACTGTGAAGTTACAAAGCATCACCGAAACCGCTGCCAGTATTGCCGTCTTCAGAAGTGCCTTGCAATGGGCATGAGAGCCGATTGTAAGTTATTCACAGTTTAAACATATTTTCATATTAATATGATAAAATCCTGCTACTTTAGTCTGCTTTTCGTCATCATCATCAAATTCCTGATATGTGCCCTTGTGTGTGTGTGGGGGGGGGGACAGGATATTACAATACTACAATATGAAAAGATAGATCACTAATAATTTCCTATCAATAGTTTTCCTCCAAATTAATCTGTTATCTGCCAAGGCTCCAATATTATCAGATCTTATATTTCTATCTTTTAAGGTGCATCTCACTACATCAGTCCACCTAGACCTTGGTCTTCCTCTCGTTTTTTTTCCTGCCATTCCGGCAAAAATAAAAATAAATAAAAATAAAACACTTACTTTGCTAATCTTTCCTCTCCCATTATGTTTAAATCACTATATTACATGAGATTAGCTCTGCTATGACATTCCTGGATGCTACCAATGTCAAGCTCTTTCCTAATATCCTAATTTTTAATATGATTCTACCATTGATGGCATATATTAACTCTTCTAATTTTCTCAGAGCTCTCATATCTGTGTATTCCAGTGTTTGATCACCTTTGATTTCTAACCACCCAGCTCTCAGTTCCATAAGTTGAAACTGGCCTGAACACTGTCTTGCATATAGCTAGATTAGTGTTTTGATTAATTTCTCTCTTATTACATATAAATTTTATTCAGCTGACTTCTTACCATACCAAATTTGCTAATTCTGTTTTCTGTTTCCATATTTAATTTGTCATCTTCACTGAAAATTGTGCTTAAATAGCTAAATGTTTTATTTATTCTATAGGTTCTCTATTCAGGGTGTAGTCGATTTCTGCCCATTTTCATCGTCATGGTTTTTTTATTGCTGATTTTCCTACCAAATTTATTAATCATCAATTAATGATTAATTGATGATTAATCAATCAGCAGTTAATCATTATTATCCAATACAAGTTTGCAGGATTCCCTGCAAACTTGTATTGGATTTATTTAGGATTATAACATCATCTGCATAAAGTAAAGAACTGAGATTAACATCTCCAATTTCGAGTTCATTTTTAATTTCACTTTCTCTCATAATGTGATCTCCATCTATATAGATGGTGAATAACAGTGGAGATAATTTACTCCCTTGTCTCCCACCTGATTTAACATCAAACCAACTTTCTGTATTTCCCTCACTTCTAACTGCTGACTTACAATTCAGACATAGATGTAACATTTCATTTACATTTACAGGCCTTCGGAATTATGCAGTGTAGCCACTGTAAAACTTTTTTTATACTCCAAATTTAAGCACTTTTGATGAAATATTATCTACCCCAGCTGCCTTCCACATTTCAAGTTTTTGATTGCTTTTTCTACTTCAAGTATATGCCTGATTGCATACTGCCATGCTAGTACTAATTGTTTTACTTATCAGTTTTTCAAAGTAATCACTCCAGACAGATATTTAGAATATCTTTACCTTCACTTTTTATGTCACTTTTGTTATCTTTGATTCCTTTTATAGTACTCTACTCTCTTCTATATTTCTAAGCTTTTTCAATAGCCTCCAGAATATTTTACGACCTTCTTGATATTTATTTTCTCTATTCTTATCAAAGTCTTCCGACGACTTTTTTTTATCTATGTTTACTTAAGGCTTACTTTCTTCCAT
Source organism: Typopeltis vanoorti (assembly GCF_054136105.1). Classification (NCBI taxonomy): domain Eukaryota; kingdom Metazoa; phylum Arthropoda; class Arachnida; order Uropygi; family Thelyphonidae; genus Typopeltis; species Typopeltis vanoorti. The sequence goes on along the minus strand of NC_143570.1, from coordinate 99,849,881 downwards.
TTTTCTCCATATCCTCTCAGAGCATAAAATGATATACTTGCTAGGAACTTTGAATATACTTTCCTGAGTCCACCATGGAGTTCTAATTTTATCCTTTCAGACGACCTCACCACATGCTTCTCTGACTAAATCAATCAATGTTGTCTTCAGGGTTGGCCAGTGAATCTCCAGGAATTGGTACTTGTTTTCAAACTATTTCATATCTCTGGTAATCATTTCCTGCTCTGCTGTTTAGATCTCAACAAGGACCAACCTTTCCTTTTTAGTTTTGTCACCTGCCTTCTCTAATGCCTCAAAAAATTTCTTAACTTCTTCTTTATTAGAACTTTCTGTGGATCATAGGCACAAATAAGTCTCATTGTCCAGTTCCCCATTTTGATATTCTCACATCTCTACTTGATACTGCCTGCCATTCAAGAAGATTATGTTGCTCCCACCACAAAAGTTTATTTACAAACCTATATAATACATTTTGTGCCATGGGTGATCTTAGGTATATATATATTTTTTATTAATTATATATATATATATATATATATATATATATATATATATATATATATATATTAATCTTGTATTTGTTTCTCAGAAAAATTTCACCTCTTTTTATATTTTTCATTTCGGTTATACCTGTCATGTCAGTCATCCACTTTTTCTGCTGGTCTCATTTTCTTTCCATTGATTCTTCCGTAATGCTACCAATCTTGAAATCTGATATGTTCAGTTGGGATTTGTTCCAGTAACTGACTTTTTGTTGTTCATCCTGGTTCCCATAAAAACAACAGGGGCCTTGTTTAACTGGGTGGTGTCCTAGTTGCCAAATACCAAATAATATCCTAAAAGCTATCATAAGTATATATGAAAATAATCAAATACAAATAAGATTAAATCATGAGCTATCATATACAAGAGAGATAAACCAAGGAGTCCGACAGGGATGTCCCCTCTCAGCAACTCTTTACCTAAATGAAATAATAATAAAATGGAATAAAAATTTCCATCAAGGTATTAAACTTTCTCCTACTGTGAACTTAAACACTCCTTTTTGCTGATGACCAAATAATAATTACAAATTCTGAAGATAACTTACAGAAAACTCTTTTAGATCTAAATGAGATAGCCAAATATTACGGTATGATAATATCAACAGAAAAATCAAAAACTATGGCATTTAAAGGACAAGATCCAGCAAGAACTAAGATAGTAATAGATAACAAGATCTTAGAACAGGTGAATTCATTTAACTACCTAGGATGTATGATCACATATGAAAATGAAAAAGATATTAACGTAAAAATTGTAAAATATTTAAAAATAACAGGTGTAATTAACTCTATATTTAAACCAAACCTAGTTCAAAAACAAACCAGACTAAAAGTATACAATGCATTAGCCCTACCGGTCTTATTGTATGGAAGTGAAATCTGGACACTAAAACAAAAAGACAAACAAAGATTAATAACAGCAGAAATGAAGTTTACGAGAAAAACTGCAAAGTGTGTTCTATTTGATCACAAAAGAAACAAAGAAATTATGAAAGAATTAAACCAAGAATCAGTAATAGAAAAAATTAAAAAATATAAACATAAATGGATGGAACATGTTCAAAGAATGATAATAGAAAGATTACCAAAACAAGCCTTAAAGTACAAGCCATTAGGAAAAAGAAAACCAGGATGTCCTCTTAAACAATTCAACGATGATTTATAAGGCTGGAACAGGCCACGCTAGGCCTAAATCCTTGATATGCATGATGATGATGATGATGTTGTCCTAGTTGCTGTGAAATTCTCTTATGTTATACCATCATTTTGGATTTTAGTTTAAGTCGATAAGAATACAATTTGGTCAGCTAATCCCAAATTAGCTGACCAAATTGTATTGACCAGGAATGCATCTTATCCCCCTCTTCTTTTTAACTGTTTTCTGGAATATGTCATAGATGACGCTCTTCATGAATATGACAATTGAATAGTAGTTGGCGGACTAAGAATATACAAGTTATGTTTTGCAGACGATATCGATCTTCTGGCAGAAAGTGAAGAAGAAGAATTGCAAGAAATAACTAGCCACGTTTTCGGAACATTAAAAAAATATGGATTATACATAAACCTGCAAAAAACAAAAACAATGATACCTCAAAATCATACATTGAACTCTTAAAGATAAAAATTGAGAATGTAAACAAGTTCACTTATCTAGGAAGCATGTTGAGTCAAGATGGTCACTCAAAAATGACATTAACCCATTAACATACAAAGACGTCTGTAACAAGTCTTTTGTTTATTGCACCAGAATTGATTTTGACTTATCGTAGACGTTACGAAGTTTGCGTCAATTTCAAACGAATTTCATACAAAGACATCTGTGACACATCTTTTGTTTATTGCACCAAAATTGATTTTGACGTATCGCAGACATTACGAAGTTCGCGTCAATTTCAAACGAATTTAGAGCCAACTTTAAAAATAATTTATATGTCAAAGGGTTAAATACCAAATTGCTAAGGCAACTGTGGCCCTACAGAAGTTAAAACCATTGTGGAGAAATAACAGAATGGTAATCACAACCAGACTAAGACTAATTGACACTTTGGATTCTATCCTCTTGTATGGTTGTGAGATCTGGACTTTATTGAAGGAAGATGAGAGGCGACTCCTGTCTTTTGAAATGAAAACTTACAGAAGACTTTTGAGAATTCCCTATACCGCTCACAAAACCAATGAAAATGTCTGAAAACTGATTTATTCAATAGACGAGAAAAAAAGAGAAAATATTCTGACAGTCATCAGAAGAAGAAGACAGATGAAATGGTTCGAACATGTGGAGAGGGCTAATGGCATTCCAAAGCAAGCACTAGAAGGAATCATTCTGGGATCAAGGGTTAGGGGTCGATCTCGATTAAAATGGACTGATAACATTAAAAAATTAACAAATTCCTCCCTGTCTCAACTGACATCAAGAACAAGAGACCGAGATGATCAGAGGAGGCTAACAAAGAATATCAACTACCAGCCATGAGTGAACCAATGGTCCATTTAGGACTGCGGGAGAGAAGAAGAGTCCCAAATTGCCAGCCCATCCTTGTTCATTCTGTATGCAGGTGGATATCTACTAACAGGGTGCACCACAAGAAGATGAGGATTGGACATTAAGCCCTGGTTGGTTCTTTGCAATTCTTAAAAGGTGACATGGAGGTCTCCTTCTACTTGTCCAACTTTAACTGTTAAGCATCCCACCTATTTTTGATTTATTTATTATTTTTTAATGTGGAATGGGGATTTTATTGAAACTAGAATTTAGTGACACAGTTCACTTCATGTTAGATTAGATAATCATTAAAAAATATATATTGCATGTCACATATGTACTGAAAACAGTATTCTTTCCAACTTTTAAATAGAGCACTTCCAGTTATGACACTCAAAGCCAGAAACTGCCTCCACATTCTTATTAAATAAGAATGTGGAGGCAGTTCACATTTATTAATTGTGAACAGAAATATGAAAAATATTTTTATGCTCTTAAAAGAAGAATGTTATGAAACACGATATAATAGAATCTTTGCTCAACAGAAATTTTCAGGTTCTTAAAAAAAAAAAAAAAAAAAACACTATAATTAAGGTGCATCTTTCTACACCTGATGAAATTTGTAAATATTATAGTTTAATCATATCATCATAGCAAACTTCCATGGGGTCAACAGACTCACAGTAAGAAGCCTCAGCCCCCTTTGCACCACACATCTACACAACTTTCAAAGAAATGGCTTCCTATTCATAACTTCTGTTCTATGTATAATCCCTTTACTAAACATCTATATCATATCACTTATTTTTTGCCATGTAATTTTTCTTTTGGCAACCTCTTCCCATAATCAACATTCCAGGATCCTATTATTGCCTTGGTGTCACTCATCTCAGGGCCTTCTGTAGTATTTCCACATCACATTGGAAATTAGGTGCACAGTATTTTAGTATCTTATCTCTGCTTCTGTGCTTCTTTTCATAGCAACACAAGACACTTGCAGTGTGCCCTCTAAACTTAAGGCCTCTGTTGATAACTTCAGATCTCAAATCTTTGCACTCCAAAGTACAACATCTTGCATTTATTGAATTAAACTTGCATCCCCACTGATTCCAGATCCAAATTAAATTTTCCTAAAGAGAATGGATAACAGCATCACATCTTAGAATTGGTCAATTCATTTTAAAAATTTTATGGAATTTACAACCATGTTAAAAAACTTTTTTTATTATCCCGACATTTCGATCTTCACATCAAGATCATCATCTGGAGCGTACATAAGTATACAGAACAAGCTGAGTTACATCATTAATGTAAGCTAGAGAAACAATGATTTGATCACATGTTATTCTACTGACGTGACCTCTGGTGAAAAAAATAAATAAAAATAAATAAAATAAAATAAAAAAATAAATTTTTACATCAAGCTAAATTCTATTTTTACAATGACAGGGATAAACATTCTTTTAGATGGTTTTCTTTCAGAAACAATTGGTGTCCTATTTTTAGTATTACAATTCTTATTTTTGATTTACAATACTGGATTTTCTACAGTCCTGTTTATAGTTGTTCTTGGTGAGGAAGGTCGAATATATACCTTCCAAATGTTTGGGATTTTTAAACCATTATTGTTGTTCAGATTGGGGTGGTTGCTGATAATCTCACAGGCTTCCTTGAATTTCCGTTCATACCATGTTCTAGTGTGATGTAAACAGCTGGTGGTTTTCCAGTCAATTCTGTGTAAGGTATTCAGGGCATGATCAGAAAGGACAGCTTCACCATAATTATTATATTTAATGTGTCGTTTATGTTCTTTTTGTCTAATAGGAATAGTGCATTGAACTTGCAACATACCATATATAGGAGAAATATGGTATGTTGCAAGTACAATAGATCCGGTATACTCCAGGGTGAGCTAGTGGAGGGAGTGGGTCTTTGGATGAGTTGAGTAAGTTTTTTAATTTTGCAGGAGGTTTAAAGGTGGCTTTGAGGTTGTACTTTTGTAGTACTCTGTTTATTTTGTCTGATATTGATGATGAATAACATGTAATCAGATCATTGTTTCTCTAGCTTACAGTTAATGATGTAACTCAGCTTGTTCTGTATACTTATGTACGCTCCAGATGATGATCTTGATGTGAAGATCGAAACGTCGGGATAATAAAAAAAGATTTTTAACACGGTTGTAAATTCCATAAAATTTTTAAAATGAATGCTGATCACCGTGTAACCCTAAAAGAAAGGAATAGAATTGTTCAACTTTGCATCATCAGCAAACAGCTGAATATTCCCTGGAAAACACATAAATTATCTGTAACAAATAAGTTAAACAGTAGAGGTCCAAGAATAGAATCCTGCAGAACACTACTGTTCCCTTCCTTTATCAGGATAATCCCCCCCCCAAAAAAAAAAAACTTTCAAAAGTTGTGTATGATATTGTTCAGAGAGCCAGTTTTCTATCCCTCTGACCTCTCTCTCTCTTTTCCAACTTGTAACAAAGATACAGAAAGCATTAAAATGAATAAAATCAGATGAGTTCCTAATATAGATGATATGAATGCCAGAGTAGGCAATGTAAGATATCAATATATTGTGAAATATTCCAGCTGGCAAAAAGAAATTAACAAGTTACAAAATGTCTTTTATAAAGAAAATTATTTGATAATTACTAATACTTGGTTCAAAAACCATCCAAATTGACTATAAAAAAAAAAAGAAAAAAAAAAACAGAGTATTTTAATAATAAGGTGTTACACCTTTTGACTTCTTGTATATGAGAGATATTTTTGCATTACTTCAACCTTGGTATCTCTTCTGTGTCTGGCTCCCACTGATGAGATCTCAATAAAGTTGAAACCCATTTGGGTAGTAAATGTTATAATGAAGACTTATAACAATATGAGTCATATCAAAGAGAAAAATGCTGAAGCCTAATTACACCAAAGAACAGATAAAAAAAAGAATGGATGTCTGATGAAATTTTGGAATTCATTAAAGGATGGAGAGAAGAGAAAGAGAACGGTCTAAATAAATATAGAAAACCAAACTCTTGCCTTTCTTCACATTGAGTGCATCTGATGGTCTTATCTTACTGAACATGCTCTCCAAACCATAATTAATTAACTAGGGAGGCAGTACTTCCTCCATTCAAGAATATAGTAAAATGGTTTCCACAGGCTGACTGATAGCACACAGGACCAAACATGTAATGTATTGAGAAGTTTACTGATCAGTTTGCAAATAATGCTGCTAATCATTCTTCCAGGTTGTACCTGGATAGAGTCCAGTTACAGCACCTTGCAGTGGGGGGGGGGTGAAAAGTAGAGGCAATACTTGGATTGGATTCACAACATCCTATGAGGATATCACTGAAACTGAATTTAACTCTTGAAAACATTGTGTAGCTTCCATCACATATTGCATAGGTGGTTATTTCCTCTTCAAATCCACATTCTTACAATATCAGTTGGGATTGCTTAAGAGGCAAAGCTAGATAACTTTCACATATTAGAAGCAAACTAGTTGATTTTGTCACTTTGGTGAATACATTATGGCCTAAAATTATTGGCATTAGTGAAACCTGGCTCTTAGACTTAAATATAGTAACCAAAATCAAGTGTAAAGAGTGCAATTTTTTTAGGAATGACAGTAGAGATAGGAGAGAGGCTAGAATGCTACTAATATCAGATGACTTGAGTGTAGTTAAGAGAGTAACTCGTAAAAGCAATATTGGTATTAATGTCTCTTGTATCGGTGAGTTTGAGGCTATCTGGTGTGAAGGGGAGGCTAACAGGATGAAATATATGGTGGAGTGTTGCTATGGGTCTGGCAGTTCTGCTGCTGGTGATGATGAAATGCATCGCCAATTGACCCTGATTGCATACTGAATGAGTAATCATTATCAGTGACTTAAATTATCTGAATATTGACTGACCTGAGTGGTAACATATTGGTAACTGAAAGGGTTAGTAGCAAGAATGCCACGAGAAGGATGGGTGTTCATCTGCTAGAAAAATGGACAGTGTGAAAGAACAACAAAAAAATGATAAAAAAGTTTTGAAAAAGCAAATGACTGATCTGATGAACTTAACAATTTAAGGTAAGGAAGACGAAAGTGATACGGATGTAGCAGAATTTGAAAAACAGAGTGCAATTAACAGTAAGGTGGCGAGTAGCGTTGACAGCAAACAAGCATTTAGGACTGGCAATAAAATTGAGAGAGTGAATGAGAGCGAAAATGTGACACAAGATTTGAAAGTTGAGTTGGTTAAGATGAAGCAAGAGACAAAACGGATGTGGAGTGATATTAAGAGAATTCGAGATATATGTGTGGAAGAGTAAAAATGATGAAAATGAAGGATATCAATTTGAAAGAGGTAACAAAAGCCTACAAGTGGCATTGTGTGGGGATTCAATTATTAGAGATGTGATAAATAAGAAGATGCACAAGGTTTGTTTTCCTGTAGGTAAAATTAATAGACTGATTGAGGTTGGATATGAGGAATAAGTGAGCAAGAGAGTTTGTGGTGGTAATAGACATGACTTGTCTGGGAACAAGGAACACATAAGATTGGATATCAGGAAGTTGTTGAGAAGAATGAAAGATCATAGTGTGATAGGAAAGGTAGTCTGTGTGTTGTCCATTGAATCTGTTCACCCAAGGGTTGTTGGAATAAGTGAAACAAGTTCGTTAAGTTAGAAAGTGTAAAAAGAGAGTGGGGGAGTGCTATTGATGAGAGAGAAAGAGTTATGTTCATGTCAAGTAGAGATGCAAGAGGGGAATAGTCGCAGTGGTTTTGAGGCAGTATGGTGTGGGAAAGAAGTGAATTAAATGAAATGCTTAGTTGGATGTTGTTATAGACTTGGTAATGTGGATGGTAGTGACCATGAAATGTGTAATCAAATTAGTCAAGCAAATAAGAAAAGAGATGATCGTTATGGGCAATTTTAATTATGGCATTATACACTGGGATGATGAGATAGCAACTGGAAGTAAAGAAAATGAGTTTCTTGAGTTTTTGAGGGAAACTACCTCAAGCAGAGGATGTTATTATAAATGAGGTGTCAAATCACCCTCCAGTTGGTGAGAGTTACTATGAAGTGATTACCTGGGTTGACAACCATGGGACGACTTCCATGAGGAAAGGGTATATGTGGAACTACAAGGCTGGTGATTATGAGAAGCTCAGGAGACAGCCTGCAGGTGTATTATGTTTAATGTATTCCAAGGTTCAGAAGGCTAAATAAGGTAGGTGTGAAATGGATGAATGAAGAGATTAAGCATGTGTTACAGAGGAAAAAGGGATTATGGAGACTGCATAATAGGAGTGGTAATAATCAATTCTTGAGGATTACGAACAGGCAAGGAGGGTGACTTTTTGGCTCTTTCATTCTTGTGAATGCGACATCATGGAGACATTGAAAGCAGTTGATGATGAGCAGGAGAGACTGGCTGTAAGTGAACAAGAGGTATATGGGGAATTGCAGAAACTTGATGTTAATAAGGCTGTGGGACTTGATCATATATCACGTATCTTGATATATGAATGTGCCAGGCAGTTGGCATCTTGACATATTTGATTAATATGTCTTGTATTGGGTCAAGTTGCAAAGAAGTGGAAGGAAGGCAAGATTGTGCTGCTTCATTAGGGAGGTGATGGAACTGAAGCAACTAACCATAGGCCTATCTGTATGTCAGTTGTTGTGGGTAAAGTGTTGAGAGGCTGGTGAGAACCAGGATCCAGAATTCGGTTTAGAACAATGGTATTGTCTTTGATGGACAGCATTGGTTTGCTAAAGGGAGGGCATGTTTTAGTAATCTACTTATTTATTACAATAAGGTGAGACTTCATTGGACAAAGGAGATGGATACATAGTAGTATACTTAGATTTTGCAAAGGCTTTTGATAAATTACTGCATGATAAGTTGATAGTCAAACTAGAGCAGATGGTGTTGATATTAGACTAGTGCATTGGATCAGAGATTGGCTATCTGATAAGGATCAGCGAGTTGTGTATGGGGAGCAATATCCTGGAAGAGGAAAGTCACTAGTAGTTTGCCTCAGGGGTCTGTTTTAGGGCCATTGCTGTTTAACCTTATGATAATGATAATTGTTGTTTGCAGATGATGCAAAGTTGGGACAAACTATGAGAAGTAGAGCAGATGTTGTTGGCTTACAAGAATACTTCAATAGATTGAGTTGAGCACAGAAGTGGGGATGCCAGTTCAATGTTGCAAAATATAAGGGTTAAAAATTTGGGAAACAAAGATTGGATGTAGAATTTGCTCATGGTGGGGCTATATTGTTGAAATAAGAGGAAATAAATTTTAGAGGACACATTGCCAAAATGTGAGGAAAACACAGCAAATTCTGGGAATGATGCAGAAGACACTGACTTCTAGAAGTAAGGAGATTCTTGTTCCATTGTATAAGGCACTGATTAGGCCACACGTGGACTGCTGTGCACAGATTTGGTCACCTAGTTTTCAAAAGGATGAACAGATATTGGAAAGGATCCAGAGATGACTGACTAAGGTCTTTTCTGATCTCTGATATGTTGAATATGAGGAATTGTTGAGGATGCAATTTACAGTGTCTAGTAGGTAGGAGGAAGAGGGGTGATATGATAGAGTTGGTAAGGGATTGTTATATGATCAATATTTGAAGAAGTGTTTCATAAAATGGTGGGAGACCAGGGGTGAACAAGAGGTTATCCCTGTAATCTGTATAAGGAGGGTGTGAACAAGGGAGTGAGAAGCAGGTTCTTTGAATGCGTGTTGTGATTGATTGGAATGCCTTGTCTGAGAGTGTAGTGTCTGCAGAGAATTTAAATATGTTTCAGGCATGGTATGATGATATGTGTGTATGACAAATGGATCTCCTAGATGAGTCTTTGACTCCATGGGGATCTGGTAATAATAATACTAGAAAAAAAGGCTAAGGAAATTGTAGATGTGAGAAGAACATGGTGGATTCAGGCAAAATAGATGTAGTCATGATCAGATTTTCGCTTTAAGACAGTTGAGAAATCATGGGAATACGACAAGGATCTGTACTTTAGTTTTGTTGATTTGTAAAAGGTATATGATAAATTCTTCTTCTTCCATGTCTTTCTCTTTTGCAATAGACCCTGTCCACCTATTCTTTTTGGTAGGTACAACCAGTCAATGTCACTTCGTGGATGTAATGTTATAATGTACAGTTATTAATTTTCTAGTTTTGCAGTTCAATTTGTCCAGGTCTTCTTTTGTCTAATCTATTATGCCAACTGTGTATCTGATCACTGGTATAGCTCAAGAGTTCATTGCTCTAATTGTGTTTAATTCATTTAGTTTTCAGAATATTTCTAACTCTTTTGGTTCAGGCACCTCCATGGAGTCCAAAGACTCATCTTGAGAGACCTAATCTATCTACACAATCTATCATACTTCTTGTTGAAACCATTAACAGACAAAGCACTCACAACTGACTCTGCCAACCCATTCCATCCATTCACCACTCTCCAAGCAAAAAAAATCTAGTCCTCACATTCCTTACTAACTACACTTTTTTATTCAACTTCCAGGGATAATCCCTTATTCTGGTCCTTCTAGCCAAGTGCTGCAACATTTCCCCTGCATCTCTCCTATAAAACCTTTTAAGCAACTTAAATGTTTCTGTCATATCCCCTCTTTTTCTCCTACCAACCAACTTTTGCAATCCCCACACCTTCAATCTGTCTTCATAGGGAACATTCCACAGGCTACTCTCCATCTTGGTCACCCGCATCTGAATCCTCTCTGCTTCTTCCTCATCCCCAAGAAACCCAGGGGATCAGACTTGAGCACAGTAATCCAAAAGTGGACATATCAAGAATATATAAAGAGGAATGACAACTTCATTCTTAGGGCAATAATAATAATAGAAAAAAAGCTAAGGAAATTGTAGATGTGTGAGAAGAACATGCTGAATTATCTCTACTTGTTAATGTGTTCTTCAGTAACCAAGTAATCTTATGGGCTACGTTAACAACCTTAGCAATATGTCCTCTAAACTTAACTCTCTGTCTACCACTATTCCTAAATATCTAGCTTTATCTGTTTCCTCAGTACATTACTATAAATGTGATGCATGGCTTATAATCTGTTTATCCCAAAATGCATAACTTTACATTTCTTGACATTAAACTGACACCCATTAACTTTTGTCCATACTGACAGCCTATTTAAATCATCCTGCAAAGTGCCCACATTGCCTTGATCAACTATTGCTACCTAATTTTACATCATAAGCAAACAACTGAATATTTCTTTGAGCTTATTTCCTGTATCATTAATGTACAAATTAAACAGCAAAGGTCATTTTCTTCTTCTGCAACTCATGCTTAATGATATTAGTCATCGTAACTGTTAATATTTGGTCCCTTTACACTTAAATGCTAAAAGAAGAATGAGGTAACAACAGTACTCGCCATTTAAATTTTAAATTAAAATTGAAATGGCGCGTAACATCAAGAGCATGGAGCATGTATCGCGTTTTATAGTTTTTCACAAAGTTCAGTTCTGCTAAACATAGTGAATTTATTAAGCTTTTCCAAATGTCTTTTAGTATCATGCCTTGATTTCTGTTGAGATTGTCTCCTGTCCGGAGTACCACTGCAGCTTCTTTAAAGTTTCTACATCTGAAATCTTCTTCAATGTATGGCATGGAGCTGTTGTCCCAATCGATGAAGTGGTTTGAAATTGAGAAATGATGAGCTAATCCTGAGTTATCTGTTCTGTTGTTGTTGTTGACATCCCCTATATGTTCGTTCTTTTGGATTTCTAGGCTGCGTGATGCTTAGCCTATATAATTCAGTCCAAAGGAACATGGGATGTTATATACACCTGCGAACTTGTAGAAGGGGATGCTGTCCTTAGGAGATCTTAACATGTGTCATGTAGTTTGAATAGGTTTGAAGGCAACCCTGATGTTGAAAGACCTCATGATTTTTGCTATTTTTGTTTAAAACTGAGCCGGCATAAGGTATGACAATGGACGATGTATTCTGCGTGACTGGAAGTTGTCGCTGTGGGTTGTTTCAATTGAGAATCTTTTGGATTATATTTTTTGGGTAACCATTTCTGACTAGAGTTTGAGATATGAGTGAGAGTTCATCAAGCAGATCTTTTTCTTCTGTGATGATATTTGTTGCTCTATTTTTAAGCATATGTATAATGCTAAGGTTTTGTGCATGATGGTGAGTAGATTTAAAGTGAAGATAACGCAAACCTACAGACACTATTTCCAGTGTCTGTAGGTTTGCGGTAGATTGCAAGCTTGAAATAGAAACAACGCACAGCGACATCCTCCAGTCACACAGTATACATCGTCCATTGTCATACCTTATGCAGTCTCAGTTTCAATGAAAATAGCAAAAATCATGAGGTCTTTCAACATCAGGGTTGCCTTCAAACTTATTCAAACTACACGACACATGTTAAGATCTCCTAAGGACAGCATCGCCTTCTACAAGTACGCAGGTGTATATAACATCCCATGTTCCTGTGGACTGAATTATATAGACCAAACATCACGAAGCCTAGAAATCCGAAAAAAAGAACATATAGGGGATGTCAACAACAACAGAACAGATACCTCAGGATTAGCCTATCATTTCTGTATTTCAAACCACTCCATCGATTGGGACAACAGCTCCATGCCGTACATTGAAGAAGATTTCAGATGTAGAAACTTTAAAGAAGCTGCAGTGGTACTCTGGACAGGAGACAATCTCAACAGAAATCAAGGCATGATACTAAAAGACATTTGGAAAAGCTTAATAAATTAACTATATTTAGCAGAACTGAACTTCGCGAGAAACTATAAAACGCGATCAACAAACAATGACTAAGACTCCATACTCTTGATGTTACGCGTCATTTCAATTTTAATTTAACTGTTGTTACTTCATTCTTTTTTTAGCATTTAACGTTAGTGTACCCATTTCTTGTCCTGAAGAAGCCAGATAGACTTAAGACTGGTGAAACTTGTTGACGATTGTATATATTTATAAAGAACTATGGTCCACTAATAAATCCAAAGAAAATTTCTCAAACTTAGATATTAGTCATCCTTCTAACTCCTGCTGGATTAACCCTCCTTACCCTAGCTATACAGTTTAATAATGCTTCTTTCTAAATGACCCTTAACTATATCCCATGCACTATTAACATCCTTACCCTGCAGTATTTTATTCTATGGTACAGATTTAATCTTCTTCCTACGCATACCTGCCTTGTAGTTTCACAAATACCCCTTCTTGATAAAATATTCCTCATGTTTTACTATCTCCCAAGTTAAGGCTGCATGGTCACTTTCACCAGTTAGAGGCAATGTTTTCACCTTGGTTATGGATAGCTCTTCTGATCCTATGACCAGGTTCAGTACTCTCCCACCCCTAGTCCCTCTCCATCACATGCTGCCTTAAGTAATTTTCTCTCAGTAGGTATATAAATTCTGTTTCCTTTCTGCATTTGATCTTTCTTCCTCCACTCTATATCTCCATAGTTTGAAGTCACCCATAATAATCACTCCACCTGTACTCATTGTATTAATTCGGTCATGCATGTCTTCCAGAACATCTGTGAAACTCTCTGGCCTATAGCATCAACCAACTGTATATTTTGTCTTACTGGCCTTAATCTCACACCAGATTTCTTCAAATGAACAGCCACCCCTTCCACCTGTCTCCTATTATTTTTGGTTGCAATTCATCTGCTATCATCAGCAGTACTCCTCTCCCCCATGCTATCTTCTCTGAAAGTACTAAACCCTTCAGATTCAATCCCTGTAATTACATCATCTGCTGTTAGCCAAGTCTCCCTAATGCCTATAAGGTTTGGCAAGGTTGCACTAACCTATGCCAAAAACTCCTCCCTCTTCTTCCTAATACTTCTGGCATTAGTATATAGAAACTGCAGCATCCCTTTAGTCTCCCATCTACCTTTTCTTTCTGAATTGACTCCCCTATTCAATATTTTTGCTTGAGAGACAAGATTCCTAAATTGGTCATTCTCACACTCACTCACACGCTTCATGGGCACCTTCACACAAACTCACTTGCTTTCACCCTAATTGCTTAAGATTCCCTGAATTTGCACTTCAGCATGCTCGATGAACAAATCTCTCTCCAGACACCTAACACCAAAACCATTTAGATGCAGTCCATCAGCATTGTACAAATCCTTCTTTCCGTCAAACAGAGACCACAGATCCACAAATTCTACATAATTTCTTTTTCACAATCTACGTATGGACTCATTGGCTATCAATGCCCTCCTCCTCAGTTCACTCTATCATAATGTGACAGAAGACTTACAATCTTCACCTTCTCGCTCTTCAGTTTTGTCTCTTCTAACAACTCCTTCTACATTCTCCCTTATAGAATACTTCTAGCCTCTGAAATCATTTGTACCAACCAAACCAACACAATCATTTCCTTGGAGTTACCTTTTTGCATCTATATGGGTGGCTAATATCGTGAATTTTTGTTTCCAGTAAACACGATTTTGTCATACTTTCATTAAGTACTCCCCTGATCATTGAGTCTCCATACATAATTTTCTCCTTAACTTCTTATTCTTGTTTGTTCGGTCAGTCTTTTTTATTTCTTAAGATCACCTGTTTCTTTCTTTTTTCAACCCTGCTTAACTCTAGCCACTTCTGCAGGTTTTCAATTTTGCACTTTGTCCTATGAAGGCTATCATTTAAATGCGCGAGTTCTTTATTAGAGCCTCCTTAGTTCAGTTCTATATAGACAAAGCCCTTCGGTCAGAAAGACCCAGGTTCGATGACGTGAGAAATCTTTATGTGGTCTGCTTCGGCGAAAGGTGAGTTAGCCGGTCTCATACAGCGGTAGGGTTTTTTTTTTCTCCCAGAAACTCGGGTTCTGTGGAGGCAATACACTACTTTCACTGAGCTACTCAGGATGATGTAAATGGAACATTATATTGAGCAGCACTTTGAACAGTATACGTAATCTATATTTGAATTGTAAGGCAGTAGTTCGAAAAGGAGGTACAGAAAGGTTGTTTGATGGTAAATCAGATGTGTAACAAAGGTGCTTATTATCTCCACTGTCATTCATCGTCTATTGCAGTGTTTCCCAACATTTGATATGTGTATCCATGTGGGTATAAGGGATTTATTATTATTATTATTCACATAATTGATACACAGTCAAAACAAGATTTTAACAAATACTATTTAAACAACAATTTGACTGGTGATACAGAACAATTCAGATTTTACCGAAGAATCTAAGAATAGTCTGTGAAGTAGTGTCATAAAATATGGACTGTTCCAAGTAATGCTGGAACAGTCCATATTCCAAGTAATGCTGGAACAGTCCATATTCCAAGTAATGCTGGAACGTTGATGCTTAATTGCTGTAAATAGTTGGATAGCTTCTTTGAAATTGCACCGAGTGCACCGAAAACTATTGGGATAACTTTAGTGTGTTTAAGCCACAGCCTGCCAACTTCGATTGCGAGATCTCGATATTTAGTAATTTTTTCCAGTTCTTTGTTGTTAATGTTGTTATCACTGGGTACTGCAATATCGATAATCCAAACCTGTTGATGTTCAATAATTGTGATGTTAGGTCTATTGTGTTCCAAATGCCGATCAGTTTGTATTCGAAAGTCCCAGAGAATTTTTGCTGTTTCATTGTCCAATACTGTCTCTATTTTATGCTGCCACCAGTTATCAGATATAGGAAAGCCATATTTTTTGCATACATGCCAATGAATTATTTTGGCCACTTGATCATGGCAGTATTTATAGTCAGTTTGAGCTAAGCTATCTTGCTGCAGGCACTGATTAGATGTTCTGCAGTCTCATCTTCTGATCACATAATTTGTATTTGCTGTTATTATTGATGTTCAAAATATTTGCTTTCATTGCATTAGTTTGTAATGCCTGTTCTTGAACTGCTAGAATAAATCCTTCAGTTTCTTTTTCTTTTAATATATCCATACTGTAGCCATTTCCACGTCTTGTTCATGTCAATTTTGTCCTCAGCATCTCTAAGAAATTGTCCATACAAAGATTTATTTTTCCAGCACACATATTGGTTATTTTTCTGTTCCTTTTTGTAATCACATTTGTTTCTTGTTGCTTTCAGAAGACCCTCTTGTGTAACTGCTTGAAGCATTTGCTCAGAGCTATTGTTGATGTAACTTTTTAAGCTAATTTCTTCTTCTTCTACAGTCTGTCTCACTTGCAGCAGACCCCGTCCACCTATTCTCCTTGGTAGGCAACCGGTCAACATCACTTCGTGGATTTAATGCATGATGCGTAGTCATTAGTTTCTAGTTTAGCAGTATAATTTTGGTTTTCTTTTGTCTAATCTATTATGCCAGCTGTGTATCAGATCACTGGTATAGCCCAAGAATTCATTGCTCTAATTGTGTTTAATCCATTTAGTTTTGTTTTCAGAATATTTCTAATTCTTTTGGTGTATTCTGCTGCTGCCTGTTGTTTAACTTTCGAATGGAGAATGTCACTGGCTTCTAATATTCCTAGGTATTTATAGTGTTCATCAGCTGAAATTGCTTTTATATATTTCTCTTGATCAAAATTAAAATTGCTAGTGTCATTAATTTTTCCTTGTTTAATAGATAAAATTGCCCATTTATCTAAACCAAATTCCATTTTGATGTCCTGACTGAAAATACGAACTGTGTTCAAAAAAGAGTATTTGCTTGGCCGATTTTCCATATAACTTCAAGTCATCCATATACAATAGATGGGAAATTTTAATATTACATTTAGGAATTTTATATCCACATTTTGTGTTGTTCAGATCATAGATCAGGGTATCAAAGAAATGTTGAAGAGCAATGGTGACAAGGAATCACCTTGGAAAATGCTATGTTTAATGCTAATATCTCTGAATCATTCATTATTCACTATTAAAGTTGTTTTCCATGATTTCATAGCAGCAGCCAGAAAGGAACATTATGTTTTTACTAATTCCAAATATTTGTAGTGATTTTAGGATCCAGGAGTGTGGGAGGGAATTAAATGCTTTCTTATAGTCTATGCATGTCAGTTTTAAGTTACTTTTTCATCTTTTTGAATTTCTGAGAATCATTTTATTAATAAGGATCTGGTATTTTATTCCTTTTGATTTTTTAAAATTGCCTTTTTTGTTCAATCAGATAAATCTGATTATCTGGTAAGTAGTGGTATATGGAATTTACTATAATTGCAGTGAACAGCTTAAGCATAGTTGGTAGGCATGTTATTTGGCGATAGTATCTTGGGTCTGCACCCTTATCCTTATCTTTCATGGAAAGAAAAGTGCCCTCAGATATCATCAAGTCTTCCGCTGAGCCTGACTGCAACAAATAATTAAATTGTTCTGCCATTCGATCATACAGACTGGTTAGATGCTTGAACCAAAATCCACATAGTTCGTCTTTGCCAGGTGCACTCCAGTTTTTTAATTTTCTAGCTCGTACGCTGACCATTTCTTTAGTGATAATGACATTTTGCATTTGTTTTTGTTTCATTTCTGATTCTATTACCTTAATCCATGAGGCATCTTTATTGTGCTCAATCGGATTATCCCAGATTGTCTTCCAAAATTTGAGTGTTTTTTCTTTTATTATTATTATTATTATTATTATTATTATTCAGGCCTCCATGGAGTCAAAAGACTCATCGTGAGAGGTCCTTTCTAAGAACATAAAGTCTGTCAAGACTCATCGAGGGGAGGTTCCCCCTAAGAAACACAAAGTCTATCATACCACTCCTCAAACTCATTGACCGTTCTCGCTCTCACCACGCTATCAGGCAATGCATTCCACCGCTCAACCACCCTCCATGCAAAGAAACCACTCCTCACCCTCTTGCTCACAGTTTCCTTTCGTAACTTCCAGGGATGGCCTCTTGTCATCACTCCTTCCCGCTGTTCAACCAAGTGAAAGAACTCCCCAGTGTCAACCCTGTAACCACCTCTCAACAGTTTAAAAGTCTCAATCATATCACCTCTCCTTCTATCCGCCAAACTCAACAGTCCACATTCCCTCAGCCGATTCTCATAACTATCCTTGTAGAGTCCTGAGACCATCTTTGTCATCCATCGTTGTATCTTTTCCACAGTTAATTTATCCCCTTCAAATCCTGGGGACCAAATCTGAGAACAATAATCCAAGTGTGGTCTGATCAGAGACTTATACAACGGAATGATAACCCTCTTATCTCTGCAGGTCAGTGTCTTTCTCATAATTGCAGCAATCCTCTATGTTACCTTCACCACCTTTGCAAAAGATGTCCCCTAAACTTCAGGTTTCTATCAATCATCAACCCCAGATCTCTTGTCTCCCCAACTTCCTCCAGTTTAACTCCTCCCATAAAGTATGCAGCATCCCATCGATGTTTCCCAAACCTCAAGACCTTACATTTTGCTGCATTAAACTGACACCCCCATTCATTTGCCCATCTATCTAGCTTATTCAAATCCTCTTGCAGGGCTACTACATCTGCACTATTACTAATAATCCTTCCCAGCTTTGCATCATCCGCAAACAACTGAATATCCCCTTGCAATCCACTGGCAATGTCATTGATATAAAGGTTAAACAATATAGGTCCTAGTACTGAGCAATGTGGGACCCCACTTGTAACCTTCTGCCTCCTTGAAACTGCCCCACCATACACAACTCTCTGATACCTATCAGACAACCAATCCTGAATCCAGTTGACCAATCTGACATCCAGACCCATGTGTTGCAACTTAAATATCAGCTTATCATGTGGCACCCTGTCAAATGGCTTTGCTAAGTCTAAGAAAATTGCAGTATATGCCTTTCCCTCATCTAATGTTCTTGTAACTTTATTATAAAAGGCTAGCATATTGCTAGAATAAGAGCACCCTTTCACAAATCCATGTTGACTCTCACAGATAACATTACCCTCATCTGCCCAGTGCTGTATACGGTCCCTCACTACTTTCTCCAAGATCTTAACAACTACTGATGACACACAGACTGGTCTATAATTAGACACTTCCAGTCTGTTACCACCCTTATGCAATGGCACTATCTTACCTTCCTTCCATTCCCTGGGCACCTTTGCCGAAGCCAGACTTTCATTGAAAAGCCAGGTTAAAGGCACTGTCAGTTCCCTAGCACATTCTCTCAAAACTCGTGGTGAAATACCATCCAGTCTCAAAGCTTTATTGACATCCAGAGTTCTCAGTATCTGAAACACACTCTCCTCCTGTACCTCTAAACCTTGAACCTTCCCTATCCCTCTAGCATTAAAACTGACTCCTCCAGGATGAAATACTCCAATAAAGTGGTCATTGAACAATTCCACTATGTCCTCTTCATCAGTCACTGTATTCCCATTTTTATCCCACAATATCATTATTCCACAGTCATTTCTCCTCCTACTGGCCACATAGCTAAAAAAATTCCCTAGGATTTTCTTTGGATCTTAGGGCCAATCTCCTCTCATATTCCAGTTTCGCTTTCCTTACCACACTAGTCACTCTTCTGGCCTGTGTCTTATATTCTTCACGCATCCTCTCTTCACCTGTCTTCTTATATCTCTTCCATAGCCTCTTTTTCACATGCAATTCCTGTTTAATATTGTTTGTCATCCACTTTACTCCAAATTGTGTCCTCTTCTTCACTCGTGGTATACAACTTACCATTGCTGCTAACAAATATTATTTCACAATTTCCCACGCACTAACGATATCCTGGCCTTCCAATTCCTCCCTCCATGAAACTTCCCGAAGTTGACGTCTAAGACTATTATAATCACCTGCATTATAATTCCACATAAGTTCCCGTCTCTTTGATACTCCTGCATGTCTATTCATTTTCCAAGTCAAAACCATATGGTCACTCTCTCCAACTGGTGGGAGAGATGTCATCTCAGTTATTATCAGCTCTTCTGATGCTATAACCAAATCTAAAACTTTTGAACCTCTTGTTCCCTCTGTTACATGTTGCCTAAGACATTTGACCCTCAAGAATTCTAAAAATTCCATTCCACTATTGCTACATGCATCTTCCTCTCTCCAATTTATACTACTGTAGTTAAAATCTCCCATAACAATCATTCTTCTTGCACTTGCCAAAGTTAGCTGTCTAAACATCTCCTGGTCCCCATCCTCCATGCTCCTGGGTCTGTAGCAACACCCCATTAAATATCCTGTCTTGCCTACCTCTACCTCACACCATATACCCTCAAAATCATTTGTCTCACTTCCTTCCAAAGCCTCCACTCTTAGAGGACATAGGTCATCACTTATCATAAGCAGTACCCCACCACCATGCTTTCCCCTCCTATCCTGACAAAAAATGCTATACCCAGCGACTTCTATTCCTGTTGTTATATCCCCTTCTGTCAACCACGTCTCAGTGATCCCAATAATTTTTAGCCAGGCTGATGCTATCTGTGCCACCAATTCCTCTCCCTTATTCCAGATACTCCTGGCATTAGTATAAAGCATATAAATGCCATTGTTTCTATACCCAGCATTATCCCTTCTAGACTCCACTGGGCTCAGTGTTAGCTGACATCGTCTCCCTTCTCCCAAGTATCCAATTCTCACAAGAGGCCACCCCTGCTATCATCCTCCCTGGGACACACTGACTCGTTCAGGACAGCATTCTCTCCAGATGCCTACGTCCTTCCTCATTCAAATGTAAACAGTCTCTCGCATACAATTCCTCTCTTTCCTCAAACGCACTCCAAGCATCCACATATACCAGTCCTCTCTTGTCACACATTCTTGCTATTGTGCCATTCAACCTCACCGCTCTTCTGTTCAGCTCATCATTATCATACCTAGGCAACACACACACTATTTTTCCTCTCTCTGTTTTCATCCGTACAGTCTCAAGCAAAAACTTCATATCTCTCGCCGCCCGACTTACATTACCACTCAAGTCATTCGTTCCTACCATCACAATCATCTCATCCACCCTTTCACCTCTCTTAATTGCTATAGCCATCCTTTCTATTGTTCCTCCTGGCAAACACTCCTGACGCATCCTGTCTTGAACACCACGGATCATTGAGTTGCCATACGTTATACTCTTACCATTCCCTCTCTCCTATTGTTTCCATTCTCTCCTCTTCTTTCATTCCCCATAGGTCTCTCTCATTCCCTCTCCTTTTCTTTTTCTGGTGAATGATTGTTTGCATTTGTATTTCTCTGGAGAGACTGAAAGAACTGACGTTGGTTCTGTCAAAATTGCATATTTTGCACATATTGGTTTATTCTTGCTTCATATCTTTTAATTTTCTCTGCAGTTCGCAATAATTCTTTGTTTTAGCTCTTTAGTAACGTCTGCAATTGTTTTGTTGGCCAAATTATATGTGTTAATCAGTTTGTTTTTGATGTTATTGTTTTTCAGCTGTCCTTCTTTAAAACTCTTTAAGTTGCTGAAATCAGCTCGAAGTTTGTTGACTTTTTTTTTCCAACCGGATTTTCCATGGTGCGGATTGTTTCATCCTCAGCTCTTGCGGTTTGCAACTAAGATTCACTGTAATGATATAGGCTGTGCTGTATAGGAGCTGATTTGTTTCCTTTATGCTGTTGGTTGTGATGGTTTTAATCACAGCATTTGCGTCTAAGAGGAGCTATTTTAGCGTAGATTTATGTAAAGCTTTTAATGGTGGTAGTCTTATACGGTCATTTATGGAGTTCATATGTTCCAATATCCCTGACTTCATTTTACACTGTGCTTCTGTCAAAACATTCTGAGTTATGTCTAAGAGGAACTATTTTAGCATAGATTTATGTAAAGCTTTTAATGGTGGTAGTCTTATACGGTCATTTATGGAGTTCATATGTTCCAATATCCCTGACTTCATTTTACACTGCGCTTCTGTCAAAACACTCTGAATTATGTTGTCAGCTTGATGCTTACTGAACTGAATTCCAAAGTTTGATATAGCTACCTTCTGATAATTTGATATTAGTGGAGTTATTGGTTTATTAGATAACTCTTGCAGCTCAAGTTTAGTAAATATTTTGTTACAGAAAATTAAATTCTTTTGATCCATAAGTCTTTGTTCTGTTATTGCAGATTCTGGGAATTTTTGTTTCCAAATTAAATGCATATGCTTTCTAAAACCTCGTTTTTCTGGTGTTGATCTGTAAAATCATTTCATAACTTCTCTGTTTTCTTCTATAGTCCAGTTTTTACATTTGGTTTCTTCCAGTCATTTTTCAGCTTCCTTCCCTGATCACCCAGTAAGGAGAGCTGGGTCCTGTAGCCCACTTGTCGCCTGATGCCCAGGATCACCAACAACTGACACAGTCCTTGATGACCCGGGTGTTGACTAATACGGTATGGATCTCTTCTTACTTTTCACCATTAAGATGGGGGATGGAACACTGTTAGTCTGGCTCCTCAGTTGAGACCTGTCTGACAAGGGCGGCCCTGCTGGCTGGCAGCTATGCAAGCCCACCGCCACGACAAGGCCGTGTTCCTTTGGGGGGGGGGGTATTACATGACACCTCCAGGGAGTCCAAAGACTCATCAAGGGAGGTCACCCACTGTATAACCCTCTGTCTCCACCATTCACTCCATCAGCTAAAACTAAACCTCAACTACACCAACGCCATCTACCACCACCACTAGTAATTTATATTTTTTATTATATTTATTTATTTTATTATTATTATTCATGACACCCCCAAGGAGTCTGAAGAATCGTTGCAGGATGACACCCACTATACAACTCTCCGTCTCCACCACTACACCGAACCTCTACTACCAATCATCAACATCATTGCCATCTACTGCTATTATATTTTAAATTTTGACTATTTTTTTAAATTCTATATTTTTGTTACCATATTGTTGCAGAAGTGCAGTTCATTTGATAATTAATTTTTCAGTAACTAAAAAATGAAAGGGTTTTAAACAAAATGACATGCTTGACTCACCTCCGTTTGGGACATGTCTTGTTGATGGCATGATTACATTCCACCCACATTATTTTAACTGTTTGCATTAAAAGCTTAAATGCAGGTAGTTCTAACCTGAATAACAGCTGTAATAAATTATATATAAAAATCAGCAATAAAAAGACAATGAAAATAGGCAGAAACATTGAAAACATCAACTACGTTCTGAATGGAGAACCTGTAGAACAAGTAAAACATTTGAGTTATTTAGGTACAATTTTAGTGAAGAGGAAAAATAAATATGGAAATAGACAACAGAATTAGCATAACTAGTATGGTAGGAATACCTTTATAATTATTCATGTTTGAATGAAATATTATTATAATTTCTGAATAATTGAATCACCTGAATAAATTTATATGGCATAAGATAGAAATTAATCAAAACACTAACCTGCATGATAACATACATGACAGTGTTCTGACATCTGGATTAATAAAACTTGATCAAAGACTGGAGACTATAGATATGAGAGTTCTGAGCAAAGCTAACTTCTGGTGGTACAATCACTTAAACAGAATAGGAGCTTTACTTCATTTTATTTTATTTTCATGATGATAGAAAAGAGACTCAGAGGAAGACAAAGAACTAGGTGGCTTGATACAATAAGTAATGACTTAAAAGACTGAAATATTAGATCTGATAATATTGAAGTCTTGACAGATTACAGGTTAATATGAAGGAGATTTTTCTATAGGAAGTTAGTAATAATGTAATGTTTTCATGTAGAACTATCATAATATCGTGCCCCCCCCCAGGGTACATATCAGGAATTTCATTATGTTGATGGCGGCATTTTGCAGAGCAATGCTGATTGTCAGAATAAACTTACAAGTTGTTTTAAAGCAGGCTCTTTTCTAGAATAATGGTTTTTCTCCATCTTACTGCATAAATGGTGATAAGGACATAGTCATTTACTCCACTTCTACTGTGCTGATTCATAATTATATAATTTTTAATGTTGTCTTTGCTTAGTGGTATACTGTCCCTATTAAGCAAGTTACATTGACAGTGTATCTAATACATTGCACCTACTGACTGTGGGTGGACTTCATCTTTAGAAGAGGGGGTAATAGAAGGAGGTTTAAATGTTGGCATTTAAGAAGTTTATAAAGGTATTTGTTGAGTTTTTTGATTCCTTCAGAAATTTAACTAATGTAAGGAACTATTAACATTTCGGAGTGATTTAATTGTTTGCCGTTAGTTTGCTAGTTATTAAGTACGGTTGTAATAATTTTTTTCATTTATTTATTTGATTATCTGTTATGTGTGGGTTTTCTGTAGATAGCATGATGGAGAGCCAATCTGAAAGTTGGTAACTAAAGTATCTCACAACATTAAATATTCATTGTTTCCTATTCCTGGAGTAAATTTTATTCTAAAGCCCAGGCTGTTTACATGCACCAAAAGCATAACTCTAACTTGTCATAGCTGTACAGCTAAATAGTGAACTTGATATCTACACAGCACAGCATAGAAAGATTTTAGTGTAGTGAAGCTTAGCACTTTTTCTTCAGAAATCTCAATAGAAAGAGTTTGATTTGCAGTGAGAGTGGAAAGTGTAGCCATGTCTTTCATTTGCATATTAATTTTGTGTGTGTCATATGAAGTATCCTTATTATATTACTAATTGAAAATTGCTGTGTTTTCAGATGGGAACTTTTTTCTAATTAGAGTTAGTATTTCTATAAGTGGGATATTCATGAACAGAGATGTAACATCAAAACTCAACAGGTCAGAATTATTTAATTTTAATTTTTAAGTTAAGAGTTATTAGCATTAATGAAGGAAATACAGGAAGATGGTTTGATGTAAAATAAGGGGAAGACAAAGATGCACATTATCCAAACAATTAAACACGTTTCCTCAACTTACATGAAATAAATTGATTAGCTGTAAAACTTTTGCCTATGTGTCATAGGCATCCTTAGTACATCGAAAATGGAACACAATATAAATTTACAGTTTCTGGGTGCCTCTAATACATAGGTGAAAATTTTAGAGCTAATAATTTATTTCACATAAGTTTAAGTTTCCGTGTTCAATTTTTCTAAGTATGTCAACTAATGTACCAATATTAAAGCAGTGATCTCCACCCTTATTCATCATTTTTATGGATTGCATCAGGAAAGAAAGTGGCATTAAACCTGATATTAGGATTTGAGATATTAAAGTTAGCGTTTTGCTTTATACAGATGATGTAATAACACATCAGGATTCTCTAACTAAATTGTTACAACTCTAACAATTTTAGCATGAAAATCAGCAACAAAAGGACCAAAACTATGAAAAGAGACAGGAATATAGAAAACTTCAGCTGCATTCGCAATATAGAACCTATAAAATGAGTGAAATATTTCAGCTATTTAATCACAGTTTTTAGTGAAGATGGCAATTTCAAATTGGAAATAGACGATAGAATAAGGAAAGCTGATATGGTGGGAGCAAGTTGAATAAATCTATGTAGAATAAGAGAGAAATTAATCAAAACATCAAACTAGTAAGACAGTGTTAAAACAATTTAAAGTTATGAATCTGAGAGTTTGACACAGGAATCAAATCTTGGAGATTCAGTGGCAAGCCTTGAAGAAAGCCCTGATTGATTCAGCTAGAGAGGCATGTGGTGAAGTTGTCTGCAAGGATAGAAAAATTAGAACTCCATGGTGGACACAGTAAAACTAGCTAAACAAAAAGTCATGGGAGGACTTTGGCAAGAATATAGAAAATAAATATCAAGAAGGTGGCAAAATATTCTAGAGGTTGTTGAAGAATCTTAGGTATAGAGGAAAGAGTGCTGTAAAAGGAGTTAGAGATGATAAAGGTGACATGAAAATGGGAAAAAAAAGATATCCTTGAAGTATGGAGTAATTACTTTGAAAAATTACTAAATGAAACAAGCAGTGATGACAGCACAGTAGTAAAAAACACTGACCAGGCATGCAGTCAGGAATACATATCCATACTTGAAGTAGAAAAAAGCCATCAAAGGCTTGAAATGTGGAAAGGCAGCAGGAGTAGATGATATTCGACCAGAAATGCTGAAGTATGGTGGTATAAAAGTCTTACAGTGGCTGCACTGCATAGTTCAGAAAGATTGGACAAAGGGACGAATTCCCGATGATTGGAGTAGAGCTCTCATAGTACCCATATATAAAAAGGGAAATAAAACTGAATGTGAGAATTACAGAGTTATTTCCCTACTAAGTGTTCCTGGCAAGATCTATGCAAGTATACTTGAGAAACGATTGAGAAGAATTGTGGAAGAAAAAGCTGGATTCAGGCCAAATAGAGGCTGTCAGGATCAGATCTGTATTTAAGTTTTGTCGATTTGGAAAAGGCATATGACAAGGTGCCAAGAAAGAAGCTACTCAATACACTACAGTTATATGGTGTCAATGGGGCTTTATATCAAGCAACGTCTTTATTTGAGTTGTAAGTCAGCAGTTAGAATTGAAGGAAGTACAGGATGATGGTTTAATGTTAAATCTGATGTGAGACAAGGATGTACATTATCCCCTCTGTTATTCATTATCTATATGGATCACATTATGAAGGAAAGTGGTATTAAACATGATATCAAAATTGGAGATGTTAATGTCAGCTCTTTGCTTTATGCGGATGATGTTTTACTTCTAAATAAATCCACTACAAGTCTGCAAGATTCTCTGACTAAATTGAATAGCTGTTGTAATAGATATGGTATGAAGGTCAGCAATAAAAAGACAAAGACAATGAAAATAGGCAGAATCATTGAAAATGTCAACTGTGTTGTGAATGGAGAACCTGTGGAACAAGTAAAACATTTCAGCTACTTAGGCACAATTTTTAGTGAAGATGGTAAATTCAATATAGAAATAGACAACAGAATCAGCAAAGCTGGTATGGTGGGAAGTCAACTGAATAAATTCATATGGAATAAGAGAGAAATTAGTCGGAACACTAAATTAGCTGTATACAAGACAGTGTTCAAACTAGTTTTAACTTATGGATCTGAGAGCTGGGTCAGAAGTAAAACACTTGACCAAAGACTAGAGACCGCAGATATGAGAGTCCTGAGAAAGATTAGAGGCATGAACAGATGGCATCAATGGCAATATCATTTTAAAAACGAGGATATTAGGAAAGAACTGGACATTGTCAGCATCCAGGAATGCATTAGCAGAGCTAATCTCAGGTGTTATGGTCACTTAAACAGAATGGGCGAGAAAAGATTAGCAAAGCAAGTGTTCTCTGCCAGGTAGGCAGCAAAACGACCCAGAGGAAGACCAAGATATAGGTGGATTGATACGGTACAAAGTGCCTTAGACGATAGAAATATAAGATCTGATAATGTTGGAGTCTTGACAAGTAACAGACTGATTTGGAAGAAAATTGTAGATAGGAAGTTAGTAATGATGTAATTTTTTCATATAGTACTATCATATCCTGTACACCCCTTGAGGGTACATGGCAGGAATTTGATGATGATTATGATGATGAATCTGAGATTTGGATTAAAAATAAAACACCGAATCAAAGATTAGATCACAGATATGAGAATTCGGAGAAAAATTAATAGAGTGAACAGATGAATGGCAAATCATATTAAACATGAAGATATTAGAATGGAACTTGACATCATTAATATTCAAGAATGTGTGAGCATAACTAATCTAAGGTGGTATGGCTACTTAAATAGAATGGATGAGGATAGGTTAGCAATACAGGTGTTTGATGGCAGGAAAGAGATCTAGAGGAAGACCATGGTGTAGGTTGTTGAAACTTTTTTCACTTGGCTATACTATAAACTAAAGATGCCAAGAAATTATATTCTTGGTTTCATCCTTTATCCAACTGTAAGCAAACGAAGTTTACACTTGAAGTCACTTCACAACTGGGTTACTTGTATATAGAGGCTAATGACTTTACATCAGTTGCCTTAGTGTCTCATAATGCAAAATGCTCATTATAGGCCTAGAGTAGTTAGTATAGGGGTGCAAGAAAGCCTGATAGTATCAGTAGAAAGAAAAGACAGATAGAGAGTATGAGAGATAGAGAAAAGGCCTCAGCTCTTTTATATCATCATATAGCCAAACCTATCACTTTTCCTTTTTCACCAATCTCATATAGATGAATAATGGAAAGACCAATTGAAACTAAACTGCAAAGATGACTGATACCCACATGGTTAGCCTTATCTGAGTTAACCACCTTGAGTTGACCTGGAATTGCTCTCCAGTCATCCCTGCAGTTGACTATAAGACCACACTGAATTAAGAGGATGGAACTATTTTTAAAAACCTCGCATAGCAAGAATAGAAAGAATTTTACCTCTCCCTGGTGAGTATCGCATAATTTGGGTGGTCTACACCATCTAGTCAAAAATTTGATATCTCTTAGAATGCTTCTTTCTAAATATAAAAATTGTCTGACTGAGAAATAAAATTTCCACAATACAACATTATAATGCATTTGGATATCATATTTCTGGTTAT
This sequence comes from Typopeltis vanoorti, assembly GCF_054136105.1. NCBI lineage: Eukaryota > Metazoa > Arthropoda > Arachnida > Uropygi > Thelyphonidae > Typopeltis > Typopeltis vanoorti. The sequence goes on along the minus strand of NC_143570.1, from coordinate 99,821,411 downwards.
TAAATCCATGTTTCTTTCTAACCTTCCATAAATGGTATTTTAATTCATTAGTTATAATTCAAAATTCTCTTCCCATTGCTGATAGGTGTTAGGTACTGCAAAAAATAATTGGTTCTGTTGTAAGTAATGGAATGCCCAACACATTGCATAATCTGTTCCAAATATGCAGGGCAAGAGGGTAGCTGTAGAATGCATATTCTACTGTTTCCAATCAGTAACAGATGTCACAGATTGGATCTTTGATGTTAAAGTACCTCTATTTGATGATATTCACTTGAAGGCAGCCATGTAGCAATTCTTGCCCAAGATCCCTCCTGTTAGGGTACCCTTCGAACTTCAGTAAGTTATGAAGCAAAGTGTTGTTGTCAGTATCCAACTGCAAAAGAGATAAAAGATTTCTTTATTCCAAATTTTACTTCTTTTTTTTTAATGGAAAGAATGTCAATGCTAAAGTGTTGTAGCATTCTTAGAGTTAAGCACAGAGTGTTGTAGTATTCAGGAACAATTTCAGCTTTTGAATGTTTTTAATCATTTACTCCAAACAGGGGAAGATGAAAACCTAGGTAGTACAGGAGAAGGTCTGCACATGTGTGATTGGTCTGCAATATTTTATGGATTTTTGAAGCTGTATTGCTTAAATAACAGAATTTTAAAACTGGAAGCCCAAATCCTCCATGCTTCTTTGATAGTTGAAGAAATTCCTTTTTAATTTCTTGCAGTTAACTTCTTGGTATCTGCTGGACCAAAAAAATTGCATAGCCTTACTATATAATTGCTTTTCTTCAGCTTCTGTGATGTTTATAATATTTATTATGTACAACTGAGCAGGAAAGATTATGGTTTTGAGTACTATGGCTTTAGAAAAGGAAAGCGGCTCCATTTTTCAGTCTTCTGAGGTTTCAAAATTCTTGTATATAAGTTACACGATAACTACAGTAATTAACTTTAATGAAATAAATGTACAAATATTTCGTACTGAAATTAACAGTATTTCATCACTGGAGATAACAAGCAGTTCAAAGGAATGGAATACAAAGTACCTAACAGTCAGTGGATTACCAATTAAAACTGTTACAACATGCTAGAAATTAATATTAATAAAATATTATTAAATAATTCTTAAAAACTATTTCTTTCATGGTTAGATAAGATAAGAGAGACAATCATTTCGATTCAGATATGACCGATGTAAAAGGACTTCGCAACTTTCTCTGAAAAGCTGTTTGTATTTAAACTTGCATCTGTGGAGAAGACGAGCTTTATCCCACTGGATAAAGTGTCAATACTATGCTGTGCCAGACCAGACTTTTGAAGTTTCATGTATTCGATATAATATTGATGTTCATTTATTATTTTTTCCACACTGCCTGTTTGTCCAAAGTATGTTAAATTACATTCACACAGTATCTGGTAAATACCAACTAATGATAGAGGTGCCAGTTTGTCTTTTATAGATGGCAACAGGTGAGAAATTTTGTTGATAGAAAAATATGTGGGAATGAGATGATACTTCTTCAAAATTCTACCAATCAGTTCTGAGATGCCAGAAATATAAGGGATTGGAACCCTGTGATCTGTTGAAGAATCCTCAGGTGTTGGAACGTAGGAGTCAGTTATCTGCTGGATTTGATTAGGGTTGTAACCATTAAATTCCATTCACATTTTGTTAGTGAAAAGTTCTTGTTGTAAGCTTGAGAGAGAGGGGCACTCTTTGTGCTCTGTTAATTAAAGACTTGAAAGCACCAATTTCATTCAAGTTAATTACTGTGGTTATCGTGTAATTTATTATTTATAGTAATGCCACAGGTACCTTTAAAGATTGTATATAAGTCGTGTAACTGATAATGTTGGGTAAGTGGAGAAGCAAATTCTAAGTAGGGGTTAGTCCAAAAGGAATGCCTCCAAGATCCCATTTTCCAAAAACTTTTTCATTTTGGCTTATCTGCATTAGTAGTTAATGGATAGCAGGTTTTTGCCTACCCCAATTTGCTGGAGATTGTGGAACAGAAAGGGATGGCGAACATTATCAAATATTTGAGTAAGGTCTACTAATAGCACTGCCATTGACTGCTTTTTCATGTTAACTGAGCAGATTAGATCACATAGAAGAAATAGATTCAATTCTACTGCTCGGCCCCTGGAACTCCAGACACTGGTGTGCTTTTAATTATGCATCTCATTGCCACTTTGAGCCTGTTGTTGATTAATGTGGAAAAATATCTTTTATCAGTATTACATAGAGAAATATGTTTCCAGCTGCTGATCAATGTGTGATCTCTATTAGGTTTTGGAATAAAGACAGTATGGCTTTCTACAAATTCACTTGGTGTGTGTCCTGATGAGAGAAAAGAATTAAATAGTATAACTAGAATGGGAAGAATAAAATCCCAGACCTTGCATTAAAGTTCTTTCCCTAGACCATCAGGTACTGGGGATTTTCTTGTCTGGCATTCTTTATAGGCTGTGGTAACCTCAAATGCTATAATGGGTCTGTCAAGCCCATCTTTGATATGAACAGGAAAGCCATTAATTTTCCAACAGTACTATTGTCTTCAAACAGATTTTTGTAGTGTTTTTGAAAGGAGTCAAGGATGTCTTGAGTGGTGGACATGTCTTCACCATCAATGCAGATTTCAGCTATAGTCCTTTCTTTGTGGAATTTAGTGAATTGTCTATCGAAGAATACAGCTGAAGGGCTAAGTGCTGCTATATTCTTATCTTAAAATTTCTTTCTTCTGCTTGTTTCTGCCTTTTCGCTTCTCTCTCTATGTTAATATTTCTAATGATGTTGCTAATATCTATACCATTGTGTTGGTTTGTTACAAACCAGCTTCTTTCTTTATACAGGCCTTTCAACTTTTTTCTTTTTGAGGAAAGCATATTCCTGTCTCCATTCCATCATATTCAGTTTTACTGCTTGTTTGAATTTTAACCACATATGCAAATTCGAGGTAACATTATTCCATTTTGAACAGAGGGTCTGGAATTTGGTTGAAAAGATCAAGATCAACAGAAAATTTGGTGGAAGTCTCCATGGTCCAGAACTGATCCTTACTTGTTCCATGCAGCAGAATTTGAGCAGAACTGGATTATGATCTGACATGTTGATGTCAAGATGTTTTATCTGAGTTATCCTATTTATAAGGGAAGAAGAGATATAAATTTGATCAAGATGGGTACCAATACCTTGATTCATGTACATGTAAGCCTGGAGATTAGGATTGCGAATCTTCCATATGTCTACTAGTTGAGCATTGATGTTGGAAGTCCCCCCCCCCTTGGTTAGACTATAATAAATTTAGTTTAATCCTTTATCCAAGTGTAAACAAACAAAGTTTGTGCCTGAAGTATCTTCAGGACTGAGGCAACTCGTGGTAAAGATGGACCAAGCTCTCATCACTCCTTCTCTTAGTATCTCCCATAATGCAAAGCACATCTCCTTGCGGACATGTATAATGCTATGCATTAAGGGAAGGACCACTACCCAGATCGGTTTCGACCTTTATTGAGATCTCGTCAGTGGGAGCCAGACCCAGAGGTGGTGATACCAAAGTGGAAGCAATGAAGAAGTCATATTTACCTATGCGAGTTGCCAAAAGATGTCTCTCCTTATTTTTAAATTACTCTGGATTTTGAGAAAGATGTTGGAAGTTTTTTCCCACTTGGTTAGACTATAATAAATTTAGTTCTTTATCCAAGTGTAAGTTTGTTTGTAAGCAAACAAAGTTTGCGCCTGAAGTATCTTCAGGACTGAGGCAACGTGTGGTAAAGGTGGACCAAGCTCTCATCACTCCTTGTCTTAGTATCTCCCATAATGCAAAGCACATCTCCTTGCGGACATGTATAATGCTATGCATTAAGGGAAAGGCCACTACCCAGACCAGTTTCGATCTTTATTGAGGTCTCTTCAGTGGGAGCCAGACCCAGAGGTGGTGATACCAATGCGGAAGCAATGGAGGAGTCATATTTACCTATACGAGTTGCCAAAAGGTTTCTCACCTTATAATACGATTATAGGTAAATATGACTTCTCCATTGCTTCCACTTTGGTATCACCACCTCTGGGTCTGGCTCCCACTGACTTGTTTAAAAGCACTGTCTTTACTAGACTGAATTGGAAGATTCGGGAACTCTTCATTATGCCTCTCTGATATATACGGTGTTCTGACTGACACTACCAGTGCCCCCACTCTTTCAGCGAAAGTTCTAAAAGGACAGGTGTTAACGTGGTATTCAGAGCATTCTATTTTTTTTTTTTTTTTGGCTCTTCGGCTGATAAACCCTTTCTTATGTTATTGATTTTACTCCATTTCGAGAATGTCTGTATAAGAATTTCATTACCATTCTCTATATATTCCATGTAAATCTTTCAGTTTTTACTGTTTTTACCTGGCTCCTGACCATTACAGGAATAACTGTGGTGCCTTCAAAAGTAAAACGTTGTAATAGTTTGTCCCTTGTTTCCACATCTTTAACTACAATTAAATATTTCCCTCTACCATATGGGGTGAAAAAATAAATCTTAATAGCACCAACTATCTTTTATAAAACCTTAATCACCCATCTCGCTTCTTCATATCCTGGAATTTCAATTCCTAGAGTTCGCACCCTTGGAGGAATTGGTACCATTATCTCAGGTGGGGAAAAAAACTAAAACCTCTGCGTTTGATTGTACAAGAGACGGAAAAAAACCTTTCTGTCATAAGACTTATTAAATAATCCTGTGATATAAAAATAATTCTACACCACCAGCAAATGCTCTATTTGAGCTACAATAAAATGGCGGCTGTGATACTGCCAAAAGTAATCCCATAATGCAGATATTAACTGTACTACTAGCAATCTTAATATTTACCTTAAAAAAAAACACCGCTAGTGAGGCAAAACCATCACTACCACCAGTAAAATAAAATCAAAGCGAAAAACAAGCGAAAGAAAAGAAAACCGAAGTACTTATCTTGTCAGAAACTGCTATGTCATCAGTGGGAGCCAGACACAGCAGTGAAACAAAGGATGAAGTAATGCAGAAGTCATATTTCCATATACAAGTAGCACAAGGTGTTGCACTTTATTACTAAAATATTCTGGATTAGAGATAGATGTTGAAATTTCTTTCGCTTGGTTATATTATAAATTAAAGATTCCCAAAAATTATATTCTTGATTTTATCCTTTATCCAAGAGTAAGCAAACAAAGTTTGCATGTGAAGTCACTTCATGACTGGGCTACTTGTGTATAGAGACTGATGACTTCACATCAGTTGCCTTAGTTCATATCAATTCACAAAAGTACTTGAACAAAATAGCACAAATTTAATGAAAAAAAATTATCCTCTTTTCCAATGGAAAATGTCAAGGGTCTGGATAGTAGCCCTTCCCTAATGCATATCATTATACATGTCCATAAGGATATATGCATTGCTTTATGGAATACTCAGGCAGTTGATGTGAAGTCATTAGCCTCTATATACAAGTAGCCCAGTCATGAAGTGACTTCACGTGCAAACTTTGTTTGCTTACAGTTGGATAAAGAATGAAACCAAGAATATAATTTCTTGGCATCTTTAATTTAAGGTCTAGGTGGATTGATTCAGTCAGAAATGCCTTAGAAGCACAAAATGTGAGATACATTATTGGAGATTAATATTAATATAATAACTTAATCATGTTGTGCTGTCATAGTAGCATTGATGATGCATATCAGGAAATGATGATGAAGCTTGTCCTACATGTTTAGTTAAACTTTGTGGTAGATAGTTTGAAAATTTATATGTAGGGCCATGTTTATTCTTGTCTATATTATTATTATTACCCTAAGACCCCCCATGGAGTCAAAGACTCATCTAGGAGGTCCTTTTGTCATACACACATCTCATCATACCACATCTTAAACACACTCAAATTCTCTGCATGTAAAGAACCTACTTCTCACACACTCCTTATACAGCTTCCAGGGATGACCTCTTGTTCTCCCATGATCTCTCACTGTTTTCTGTAAAACTTCATGAACACTAATCTTATAATAACTCCTTACTAACTTGTAGGTCTCTCTCATATCATTGCTCTTTCTCCTATCTCCTAGACTGTAAATTGCATCTTCTCAATCTAACAAATAAGCTTCATGACTTATTTTTAACATTATTAACAACACCAAACAATTTTATCAATAGATGATACTGATAGACACCCTTGATTTGATCAAGTCTAAATTTTCCCCTGATATCTCTGAATTATTCAAATTTACTATGTATGGAGGTTACTTTACATGGGGAGGAAAAATCTATAAACAGATTAATGGTACTGTTATGGATTTCCCCCTCTCACCCCTTTAGCAAACTTTTATATGGAAGGACCTCCTTTTAAAACAAAGTACTTACCACAGCTACATACAAGCCACTAGTGTGGTTACGCTATGTAGATTATGTGTTTGCCATTTGGCCATGGACAAGACACTTTGGATGCATTTGTCACCTACCTAAACAGCCAACACCCCAAAATCCACTTCACAGTAGAAAAAAGAATCAAATAACTGTTTACCATTCTTTGACACATTAGTCACTCGCCTTTCAGATGGCTCACTATCTTTTTCCATTTACAGAAAGCCAACACGCACACATGAAGATACCTACATAAACAATCACATCATCATCCAGTTCAACAATATGGCATTTTAAAAACACTTACACACAAGCCAGAGCCATTTGTTCTAACAGCTACAACCCTACAAAATAGATAAAATACTCCATAGTCCCATTACCCCTCCCTTCCCTAATACACAGGAATACAACATTACCATTTCTATTCCCTATGTCAGAGGTACATCAGAAAAGATAGCCAAAGTACTGATGAAACATGGCCTTCGCACACATTCAAACCTCATGTTAAACTACAACTCTGATCTGCTCACCTAAAGATAAACTTCACCTTCTAGCACACTGTGGAGTGTATGAAGTTCCCCATGACTGTGACTTGGCCTACTATGGCAAACAGGAAGATCAGTTAACATCTGCCTGGAAGAACATAAAAAATATATTCGCTACTATTACTATGGCAAGTCAAGACTAGCAGACCACGCATTGGATACTCCTTCACACAGGATTAGATGGAAGAAAACGAATGTGCTATTTAGAAGCCATTATAGATCTGAAAGATTATTTTTGATTCAGCCATGGCTTTGAAGAATTCTCCTAACCTAAACAAATATGGTTGCATTAGTTTGCCAAAAATTTGGAAGACTGTTATTGTAAAAGCAACTTCCACATAGCTATAATGTTTTTTTACAACCTTAGAGGATGCCAAAATAGGACTTCAGATCTTTTGTCCATTACAATTGTATTGTTTCACTTACTCACTGTTGCGTATACTAGCTGTTGTGCTCTGATTATGCTGATTTCAAATTCAGCGAAATATGAGCAGTTAATAAAACATCTTTTGATGAAATTACATCTTTTCAACCTTTCTTCATATTCAACATTCCAGAGATCAGAAACTACCTTTGTCAGTCACCTCTGGATCCCTTCCAACATCTCTTCATCCTTTTGAAAACCAGGTGACCAAATTTGTGCACAGCAGTCCATGGATGGTCTAATCAGAGACTGATAGAAGAAGAATTTCCTCACTTATACAAGTCAGTGTCCTCCACATCATTCCCAGAATTCTTTCTGTTATCCTCACAATTTTGACAATGTGTCCTCTGAATTTTAGATCCTTATCCATCATCCCTCCAAGTTCTTATTTCCTCCACCTCCAACAATATATCCCCACCAAGCATAAATTTTACATCCCATCTTTGTTTCCCAAATTTTGCAACATTGAACCGTCATCCTCACTCCCATTCACTCAATCTATTTCTTCAGTCTATTCTTATAAGTCTTCTTATAAGCCAACAACATCTGCTCTACTTCTCATAGTTCGTCCCAACTTTATATCATCTGCAAACAACCGAATATCTATCTATCCTATCCCAATGGCTTTAACAGGCCTTTAAGGCCCACAACCTTCCAAGCATGCTTGGATTTCGTAACCGAAATACGAGGATAGAATGGTCACTCCTATGCCTCAAGGTATTCTTGGCTGTAGATCCGTGTGTGTTCAAGGGGCCGGTTTGCCTGCTTGCGGGATGAAAAACACCAGATAAACTGGCGGAAAAAACCCTACTGCCCGCGCCCAAGACCGGCTAACTTGGCTATGGCTGAGGAAGATCCTTCAGCTCCTCACGTCTCCGACGGGAATCGAACCTAGGACATTCCTTCCCCAGGCATATGGTTGCGAAGCGCAAAGCCACTAGGCTAACCGCGCGGACAAACAACCGAATATCCCCATCCAAATCTTTCCCAATATCATTAACATACAGGTTAAACAGCAATAGTCCTAAAACAGATGCCTGAGGCAGACCACTAGTGACGTTCCTCTTCCAGGGAAGAAAATGTCAGAGTAGTGTATTTTTTTAATTGATTTTTGGTAAGTCACATATATATGAAGGACATAGATGCTCCAGATATAATTTTTGTGTTATTTCAGGGGCAGCCAAATATCAATCTTCTTAATAATTCACAGACTTTTGTCAATCATAAAATTGATTCTGGAAGACTTAGTTGTAGTTAAAATATGAGTTATATCAAGCTGAATGTTGTGGGCTTTCATTAATTCTTAAATGCTTTGTTCTATCGCTACGATGATATCAATTGTAAGAATTTCCTTAGATGTTATTCATAAATTAAACTCTGAGGTCCTGAATGGCTGATTTACTAAGTAATGTTATTAATAACTTCACTAATAACAGAAATGGTTATAGTTAATTAGTTGGTCTTGTCATTTTTCATTAGTAAATAATGAAAAATGACAAGACCGAGGATCATATTTTTTCTATTTTTGTTAGGTACTTTCATGGTTGAATTATCACCTTATTTTCACTGAAGTTGTGCCTAATTCAGTATTATTATTATTGACACGTCCAAGGGATCCAAGGACCCATGATATTAAGATGGAATAGTTTGTTTTGTAATTCTTCAATATTTTTGTAATATTATTGAGTTCCAACTTTGTGGTCCCTATTTGTTGTCAGTGGCTTGACTCCTTTTTTTATATTATCCTTAGCACTTTCAGTGAACAGAATTGCATCTTGATTTTAGCACAATATTCGTGATTTTTCTACCCAGGCATTTTTTAAGGAAATTAAGTAGTCAGTTTAGAAAATTTGCAAGCTTGTGTTTCCACTTACCCAATATCTTCACTTTGAATGCTGTTGGCTTCCTTAGATATCAGTAATATGTACATTTAAACTTATATATTGGTTATACATTATATGTATAACCAACATAATGTTATACATTGCATGTATAACATTATATTTTGGTGCAATTAAAAAATCCTAAACTAACCATAGAGTAAAATATACTGAAAACAATCAGCATTTATTTTTTTGAGATACTTAGTTACAGACTCATAGGTGGTTTTCTATTACATTCTCTACAGAAGAAACATGGATACTAACAGATATCAAAATATTAACTCTCATTACCACCATCTTACTTCACAATGTATGGCATAATCTGCACACAGAGCTAGAACCATTTGCTCAAATGCCATTAAAATCTGTAAAGAATTATTACAACAGTATATATTCATTATTAATGAATATAATCCTTTATATTCATTAATATAAATCAACACACACACACACACACACACACACACACACACACACACACACACACACACACACACACACACACACCTAATAAGAAGCACACTAACAGCAAGCTGTTAGATCAGTAGTAGTTCCTTGCATTAGGAAAATTTCTGAAGAATTAAAAATATAAAAAAAAGAAAGAGAAGACCTCCACATCACCTTTCAGGAATCCGAAGACCCGACTGGGAATTCTGACCTAATGTTCAGTCTTCACCTATATGTGGTGCCCCCCCCCCCTTAATAGCTATCTATTGGGTAATGAACGAACAAGTTTGCGGTGGGAATTTTGGACTTAGCCTAAATTGTACTTTTTATTGGTTTAAACCACAAATGTATATGATGATCCAACATGATGAGATTTCATGCTGGCTGGAGCATCACCCGGTTAAACAAGGCCTCCACTATTTTCATCAAGGAACTAGGGAGAACAGTGAAAAGTCAGCTACTGGAATAAGCACCAACTCAACATCTAGAAGAAGAAGAATAAACCCAAAGTCACAAGAACTGAAGATAGCAACTATCAATATGAGGAGTATTATTGGAAAGTAAATCGATCTTGTAAAACAATTGGAAAAGTACCACATGGACATAATTGGCATTACTGAGACAAAGAAGACAAAAACAGGTGAGATCTTAGTAAGTAGGATGTTATATTCAGGCAATAATGATAAAGGAAAGGAAGGAGTAGCAATAGCATTCAACACTAAACATGAAGATAAACTTCTTGATTGGAAGGCAGTTTCAAGTAGAGTAATATGAGCAAACCTCCAGAATGAGGAAATTGACAATGAAACTTATTTGTGCCTATGGTCCTGCAGAAGGTTCTTCTAAGGAAGAATTTTTTTGAGTGATTAGAGCAGTCAGCTGACTTAAAGAAAATGGAAAAAGTGGTGCTTCTTGGCGATCTAAACAGCAGAGTAGAAAATGAATCTGCTAGACATATAGGAACATTTTGGGAAAATTTGGAGAAAAGGGCAAAGCTAATAGGGGGTAAGCATTTGCTGGACTTCTGCTCAGGATATTGACTAGTCATTACCAGCACCATGTTTCAACATGAAGGTGTGCACAAGTTCACATGGAGAGAAAACACAAGAAATAACGAAAGCCTCATTGACTGCGTCATTGTTGATAGGGATATCCTGATGTTGGTTCAGGATTCAGGAGTGTACAGAGAATTTGAAATTGGAAGTGACCATTACTTAGTACTAAGCAGGATAAAAATTAATATCACATTGAAAAGAACAGTATGTAAGAAAGTTTTAAAAATAATTAAAGCAGCTTTTACAGGTAAATTGTAGACTTAACTATACAAACATCATTAAAGAAAAAAATGCAACAAATTGAAAACAAGAACCAAACCTTGCAGTGGTAAACTCTGAAAAAGACATTGATTTGGCTAGGGAGGTATGTTGTGAAGTTGTCTGCAAGGATAGAAAAATAAGAACAGCATGGTGGACACGGGAAGTTAAAGAAGCAGTCAAGGAAAAGAATAAAACATATGGAAAGTTCATGGCAAGTAAGTCAGTATTGCTCTTAAAGAATACAGAGAAAAATCTAATAAAGCAAAGCACGGTAAAACTAGCTAAACAAAAGTCACGAGGTACGAACATAGAAAATAAATATCAGGAAGGTGGAAAAATATTCTGGAAGCTATTGGAAAATGCTTAGAAATGGGGAAAAAGTACTGTAAAAGGAATCAGGTGTGATAATGGTGATATGAAAACTGAAGATAAGGATATCCTAGATGTCTGGAGTAATTTGAAAGACTATTAAACAAAACAAGCAGTGGCAGAACTGTACTAGATAATTTTCAAGAGGAATGCAAAGAGGAGTACATATTAATATTTGAGGTAGAAAAAGCGTCAAAAACGTGAAATGTGGAAAGGAAGCTGAAATAAATGATATTTGACTAGAAATGCATAAGTATGGAGGTATAAAAGTTTTGCAGTGGCTATACTGTATAATTCAGAGGACCTGGACATAAGGTCAAATACCCAGTGACTGGAGTAGAGCTCTCATAGTTCCCATCTATGAAAAAAGGGAATCAAGCTGATTGTAAGAATTAGAGGAATTTCTCTACTAAATGTTCTAGGTAAGATTTATGCAAGCATACTAGAAAAGAGGTTGAGAAAGATTGTGGAAGAGAAACTTGGAGAAGAACAAGCTGGGTTCAAGTCAAATATAGGTTATCGAGATCAGATTTTCACCTTCAGACAAATAGTTGAGAAATTATGGGAATATGATAAGGATCTGTACTTAAGTTTTGTAGATCTGGGACATTCATATAACAAGGTGTTCAGAGGAAAGATTTTCGAAACACTATAATTATATGGGATGAATGGAACATTATACAGAACAATATATAGTCTGTATTTAAATTGTCAGTCATCAGTTTGAATTGAAGGAATTACATGAAGATGGTTTGATGTAAAATCAGTGGTAAGGCAAGGATGGACATTATCTCCACTCTTATTCATCATTGTGATCCTTATAGATCATAATGTTATCTATATGCATCACATTATGAAAGAAAGTGGCATTAGGCTTCATATTACATTCAACATGTCAAATTTAGCTCTTTGCTTTATGCAGATAATGTTGTACTCCTGAACACATCTGGTGCAAGTCTCCAGGATTCTGTAATTAAATTGAATAACAACTGTAACAAATTTGGAATGAAAATCAGCAATAAAAAGACCAAAACTTTGAAAATAGCCAGGAGCAGAAAACTTCAGCTGCATTCTGAATGGAGATCCTACAGAACAATAAAATATTTCAGCTATTTAGGCACAGTTTTTAGTGAAGATGGCAGATTAAATCTGGAAATAGCCAACAGAATAAGCAGAGCTGTTATGGTAGGTAGCCAGCTGAATAAAATTATATAGAATAAGAGAGAAATTAACCAAAACACAAACTAGCAGTATACAAGACAGTGTTTAAACCCATTTTAAGTTATGGTCTGGATATGGGTCTGAGAGTTGGGTTAAAAATAAATCCCTTGATCAATGATTAGAAACCACAGATATGAGGGTTGTGAGAAAAATTAGGAGAGTGATCTGATAGTATCAATGGCAGAATCATATTAAAAACGAAGATATTAGAAAGGAACTTGACATTATTAGCATTCAAAAAAGTGTAAGCAGAGCTAATTTAAGTGCTATGACCACTTAATTACAATGGGGGAAGAAAGGTTAGCAAGACAGGTGTTTAATGCCAAGATGGCAGGAAAGAGATCCAGAGGAAGACCAAGGTGGATTGATTCGGTCAGAAGTGCCTTAAAAGAACCAAATATTAGATATGACAATATTGGAGTGCTCACAAGTAATACACTACTTTGGAGGAAAATTGTGGATAGGAGATTAATAATAATGTAAACTTAATCATGTAGTGCTGTTGTAGTAAATCTGAACAGCACCTTCTCTTGGGGGATACATATCAGGAAATTGAATATAAGACATAACTATTCTGCCTCCGGTTGGTGACAGTGATTATGCAGTACTCGCTTGGGAAGTGACTAAGTTTATGAATGTTCCATTCAGAAAAAGTTACATGCTGAACTACAAAGCAGGAAATTATGACCAACTGAGGAGTATTCTGAGTTCAGTGGAATGGGATGGGAAGAATATCGACAGTGAATGAGAAACATTTAAACAATACTTAAACGATGCAATATCAGAATGTGTCCTGAGAGTTCAAAGAATAAATAGTCAAATGGATGTGTAATCTTATTAAGCAAGAGATACTTAAGAAAAGGATAATGTGGAAGGAATTCCATGTGCATAAGGATGATGTGCATGATGAAAGTTATAAGCAGTAGGCTAGAATAGTCACAACTGTTGTAAGTTTGAGTATGAAAAGAAACTGGCTCTGTTTGCTAAAGACAACCCACAAGAATTCTGTCGATATGCTGCAAGTAAATGAAAGAATCTTCTTCTTCTTATGGTGCCATCTTCTACTGAAGGTCAGCAACTATGTTGGCAAACAAACTGCATTCTTGCATTATTCTGAGCAGTTGTATGCTGCTGTTTCCTGTCCACGTCTTGGTGATGCCAAATCAAGTATTCTTTTTCTTCCTCTAGCTCCTTTGCCACCAATTCTTCCTACCAAAATAATTTGTAGAAGTTGGTATTTGCCGTTTCTCATGATGTTTTGCCAAGATATGATGTTTTTCATTTCTTGATTGTTTGTATGAGATCTTTGGCTTTGCCAATGGATTTTAAGACATCTTCATTGGTAATTTTTTCTGTCCATGATATCTTTAGCATTCTTCTATATAGCCACATCTCAAAAGCTTCAATTTTCTTGATGGTTGTCGCCTTCAATGTCCATGTTTCAACTCCATAGAGCAGAATGGACCAGACAGCATTCGGCATCTGACTTCTATATTTAGATCTTTATTGCAGAATAGTGTTCTAATTTTCATGAAGGACTGCCATGCAACTTCAATCCTTGTCTTTATATCTATTTCAGGATCACACCTTTCTTTAAGCCAGCAACCAAGATATACCTTGACACTTGATCGGTGTTTTTCCCATTAAGTGTCAGTTTCATTGATGAAGTTGGATGTTTGCTGATGGCCATGTATTTTGTCTTGTTAATGTTTATATTTATTACTATTCTTTGGCTTTCTATGTATACCCTGTCAATTAGTTTTTGGAGATCTGTGATGTTATCTGTAATTAGCACGGTGTCATCTGCATATCATAGGTTGTTAACAATCTTTCCATTTATTATGATTCCCTCTGGACATTCTTCCAATGCCTTTTTAAAGATTACATCTGAATATATGTTGAACAAGAGTGGTGAGAGCATTTGTCCTTGTCTCACTCCTCTTTTGATGTTAATATCACTGATGGTAATGTTGTCTAATTGAATGGTAGCTGATTGATTCCAATACAGATTTCTTATCAGTCTAATATCTTTTTCAACTAGCCCTATTTGTTGAAGGACTTCTATTAAGTTAGTGTGTTTGACTTTGTTGAATGCATTTTTGAAATCTATGAAACACATAAAGACAGATTTTTTTTTCTGTGCATTTTTGTATCAGTATTTTAGCATAGAAAAGGGCCTCTCTAGTACCAAAACCATTTTGAAAGCCAAACTGCATTTCACTCAGAGTTTCTTCACTTTCTCTATAAATGCAATTCTGAATTACTTTCAAAAATATTTGTAATGTTTGGCTCATTAGACTAATAAGTCGGAAGTCGCCACAGGAATTTGCTTTGGGTTATTGATAAATGTAGACTTGAGCCAAGATGGTGGAAATTTGCCTCTTTTATATATTTTATTGAACAGTTTTTTAAAAAGATTGATGTTATCTGGTTCTATTAATTTTAAAAATTCTGTTTGCACACCATCTGGTTCACTGGATTTTCTTGTTTTACCTGATCTTATAGCATTCTCTATTTCACATTTCAGAATATGAAAGAATAACTTCTAAATGCAGATGGCATGAGGGTTACAGATGCAGAAGAGGTTGTTCAGCTAACGAGTGCCCATCAGCCTGGAGTATGCAACATTGACCTCACTGCTACCTCTTCATTGGATCAAGAAACTCAGGTGTATGAGGCGTCGAGGTATTAAAGCTGTTGCACAAACTGAATAAGAATCCAATATATTACTGAATTCGTTGCTAAAAGAGCGTTTAGCTGAACTGACTATTCCTTTGGCCAGATTGTTTAATATTGAGTCTCAGAACAGAGAAGATTCCACAGGAATGGAAAGAATGTATGGTAATTCCATTGCACAAGGATGGAGCAATGGCCGATGTATCCAACTATCAACCAATTAGTATCTCAGGAGTGATGGTGAAGATTTTGTAAAAATTGGTTAGGGCTCGCATTCAGAAATGGGTTGACACTGAATCGCTACTTTGCAATGAGCAACATGGATTTACTAAGAGAAGATCGTGTTTTAGCAACTTACTCACATTCTATAACAATGTTACCATTGAAGTAGACAATGGGAATGGATACACCATGATACTTTTGGATTTTCCTAAGGGTTTTGACAGAATACAGCATGGTAGACTGTTGCATAAATTGGAGAATATGGGTTTGGGTTATAGAATATTAGCATGGATAAGAGAATGACTGACTGACAGATATCAAAAAGTTGTATACAGGGGGATGTCAGTCTGCAAGATTAAAGGTAACCAGTGGTGTATCACAAGAATCAATGCTTGATCCACTATTATTCAGTCTGTACATTAATGATATTGGGAAGGAAGTGTTCTGAGAGCTGATTTGTCTGTACGCAGAATGAAAACTCCAAGTTTCCAGGAGGAAAAAACCCTACTACCTCCGTATGAGATCAGCTAACTCACCTTCAATTGAAAAAGCCCATATAAGGATTCCCAATTAGGTGATTTGAATGCAAAAATTGGAAAAGAAAAAATTTATAAAAAGAATGTTGGTTTCCAAACCAAAATTTTTTGGTTTAGTAATTTGGTGCCTTACTGAACATTAAAATAAACAGTAAATATTTTTCACTACATGCAAATCAACTGAGATTCAATATTTATAAACTAGATATAACATAAGAGAGAAGAAAATATGAGTGTAAATTAAAATAGAAATTGAAAAAATATGCTGCTGGAAGAGAATGAAAATATTAAAAACATCTGGAATCATATCAAGGATAGCATAAATGTAGCAGCAGAAAACTCAATTGGAATTCAAAGTAAAATACTATATAAAAAATGGTTCAACAAAGAATGTGAATTGGCAACAAAGAAAAAAGATAGAATCACTTGGCTTAATAACCCAACCGAATTTATGCCACTCTGAGATACAAAGAGAGCAGCAAGGAAGCTAATGATATAATAAGGCAACAGAAAAGAAAATTTTTTTGTAAACAGATTGAAGAAATCCAGAAATACCTTACATTAAATAATCCCAGAAAAATTTTCTATGAAACTAAAAACCAAAAAACAGCCCCACATATGAAAACAACAGTAATCAACAATAGCAGTGGACAAATACTAGCCACCAGAGATGAAATAGGAAACAGGTGGAGAGAGTACTTTAACAAATTCCTAAATTGTGATGAACCTACTGTGTCTTTCAAACAGAATACTTATTGTACTTGTCACCCAGAAATACTTAAACCTTCACTAGCTGAAGTACAGGAAAGTATAAAACGGCTCAAAAACAACAAGGCACCAGGTAATGATAGAATAGTTGCCAAACTCATTAAATATGGAGGTAGTGAATTAACCACTCGTATGCATTAACTGGTAAATTTAAAATTGGGAAATGAAGAGATATCCGCAGAATGGAAAGAAATAATCATTCCAGTATATGAAAAGGAAAAAAAAAAATGTCAAAATCACAGAGGAATATCGCTACTGTCAGCAGGCTACAACATTTCATCTAATATTATAGTAAAAAGAATCTTACCCTATGTTTGAAGAGAATTTTGGTGAATATTAAGCAGGCTTCTGAAGAAGTGGACCAGATGTTTACACTTAACCAGCTACTAGAAAAAAATGGAAATACAATCTGCAGGTCCATATTTTATTTGTAGACTTCAGAAAGCATATGATGGCATTCGTAGAGAAGGCCTTTCAGGAATGTTAGATCAGCTAGGAATACCTTATAAGATGATATGTTTAATCAAAAGTTGAACCACTGACAGCCAAAGCATGGTATTAGCTAATTAGCATGAAATTAGATCTGAACCTCTTGATATTAAGACAGGATTGAAGCTAGGAGATGCCTTTCACCCATCATTTTTTAATTTAGCATTAGCAAAATGCATTCAAGAAATTGTAAAAGATGACATAAACAGAACAGTAATATTAGGATAATAATATATGCCTTTTTGGTGAAAATGAAGGCATTAGAACAACGTTTAGAAAACTCAAAACTGCTGCTGAAAAACTAGGATTACAAATCAACCAGAATAAAACTGAATATTTAAATGTATACAGAAATCACAATCAAGGGGAAAATGACCTGACCATTTTACCATTGATAGCCTGAAATTTAAAATGCCATCTCTTCCAGATATCATGGAACATTGATTACTCAAGATAATAAAATTAGTGTACAGAAATGAAAGCTAGAATACATGTCTCCAATAGATCTTATCATTCACTACATCATTTATTATCTTCCAAAATTCTATCAAGCAGAGTTAAAACAAAAATATATAAAACAGTCATTAGACCTATTGTTTCATATGGAGCAGAAACCTGGAGCATAACAGACCAAGATGCAAATGCGTTACAGATCTTTGAAAATAAAATCCTCAGAAAAGTCTATGGACCTATAAGAGAACACAACAGGTGACTGCAGACAAAGACATAACCAAGAACTATATGAACTCTATAGATCCCCCTTCTAGTGATGAGATTCAAGCAAGCAGATTGAGGTGGTGTGGACATGTGGAAAGAATGAGTGAGGAGAGAATGGCTAAACAAACATTGAAGATAAGCCTAATGGAAAGCGACCAAGAGGTAGACTGCACACATGTTGAGAGAATGATATCCAAAAAGACTTAGCTGAGATGGGTCCAGAACTGGAATGAAAGAGCTCAAGACAGAAAAGAATGGAAGAAGTTGGTAAATGCAGCAAACAACCTTACAGGTTCAACTAGCTGAAGAAGAAGTAGTGTGGAATATGTCCATATTTTGTGATGGATAGTGAAGAAATGAGACACAAAGATAAAATCGAGGATCAAGCCATATAATCCTGGTTGGCTTTCAGTAAATATTCAATAAAATTCCATTTCCTGGTGTTTTTTATTATTATTATTACATGACACCTCCAGGGAGTCCAAAGACTCATCGAGGGAGGGTTCCTACTCTACAACTCTCCGTCTCCACCAATCCACCAGCCACAACTACCTTCATCATCTACACCAACACCATCTACCTCCGAACACCATCACTAGTATTTTCACATACAAACATCCATGCCCACAGCAGGATTCAATCCCACAGCCTTTTGGCTGGAGAGTGGATATGTTAACCACCCCTTTTCATATCAGAACATCAAGAAAAGGTAGCTTACCTTACTTGCCAGTTTTAATGCCAAGTGAATTTTCTCTCTATAAATAGATCTGCAGAAGGAGGATCTGCATAAGAGAATTTACTTTGGCTAGGCCAAAAAGTTGTTCATAAAAGTGATTTAAATGTTTTTAAAGAAATTGGACTGATGATGAAAAAAAAAGGTCTTCAATAAGGCTCAACTCTTCTTACCAGTACATTGGAGTAAAGAAAAACTATATTTGGACTTCAGTTCGATTGTGAAGTAAATTATCTCCAAGATTATATGGTTTGCCTAACATCCAGAAAAACTGATGTTCCTCTGAGACCAGTGGTTGATCAACCACTTACCTATTATCCAAACAACTTGTGGGATTGCTGAAGAACTACATTAGACACACACTTCCTTCATCAATAACTCAGACCATTTTGTCATCTGACATCCTTGCAAGTCTAGATATAGTCTCTGTTTTCCCAATCTACTGAAAGAAATACGAATGTACTTTAGCCTTATGTTTCTTCTGGACCTAAACCAGTGTTCTGTGTGTGCAGAATCACGTATCAGACAATAGTACCAGCTCTTACACAGACTTTCACCTTGTTATTCATAATTTTATCCTGAATTTCCACAACATTCACCTTTGTAAACACAAATCCACATTATCTCTAATATGAGGTAAGAGCTAGATTATTTTTCAGATGTCCTCTGATGGTTTTATATATCATGATTTTCTTGCCCATTACCACTGGAGACAGTACAAGATGGATAATGGTAATAATCAGTTACATGAAGAGTATAAAGAACAAGCCAGGAGAGTGACTCAGTAAGGAAAACAAAAGTGCAATATGAGCAGAAATTGGCAAATCAGGCAAAGAAAAACTCTAGAGAGTTTTTTAGATATGTGTGACAAGTAGAAGGAAGAATGATCATGGCAAGATGATGTTAATGGATGAAAA
Source organism: Typopeltis vanoorti (assembly GCF_054136105.1). Taxonomy (NCBI): domain Eukaryota; kingdom Metazoa; phylum Arthropoda; class Arachnida; order Uropygi; family Thelyphonidae; genus Typopeltis; species Typopeltis vanoorti. Next base: position 99,801,772 of record NC_143570.1, on the reverse strand, counting down.
TGGTAGAATGGTAACTGTAACTAAGACATTGTTGAGGTATTCAGTGATCAATTTATAAAAGTGTTTCATCCTGATCAGGGTGGAATCATGAGGAACTTAAGTGTAGAGGACATAGAAGGGAATGGCCTATTCAGCCTCTGCATTGTCATTGATGTTCTGCAACAGACATATCAGGTTCCTGTCCACTCCATAAGATTTGAGTAAGTCCATGCCACTTTCCGATCTATACTGTTGAATGTTTTCTGAAAGTCAGTAAAATATACCAATTGGGATTAAGCTTCCATTCCCTATCTTGAAGAAAAGTTCCTTTCAAATCAAATCAAAGAAACAACTTCCATCATTTTTTCATTTGGCTTCCTCAACAAAAGCCATTAATTAGATCTCTCAGCTTATATGAGTTCTACATTTCAAACAGTCCTAGAAGAAAGATGATGCATGCTACACATCACTGGCTCCTCACTCCTTGATTATAAATATGTGAATAGTTTATCAGAGATTTAAAATTTTTTTTAACTTGTAAACCCAGCTTAATCTTCTAATCCATCGGTTCCCAACCAGTGGTACGCGTACCCCTGGGGGTACGTGCTGGACCATTCAGGGGCACACAGAAAATAATCAGTAATGGCAGAAAAATAAGTAAAGTAAACAAAATGCAAAACATTAGCTATGCTGTGGAACAATAAATGTTACATTTGAATCACCGCTAATGACGACACTTCAAAACTAGCTCACATTAGCGAATGGTGATTGGTGAGGGTGTGGCTATGAACCCTTCCCGCAAACCACTCTTCTACCAATCATTACACACAGTTCATGCATCACTTTTGCCACCCATCCTCCTTTCCAGAACAATCGCGTGTTACTAAGAAATGACCTTTGCGATAATGAACCTTCCCCTGACTTCCATTTGTGATGTTTCTAGAACTTCTCCAAAAATATAAATATATCCGTAGCCAGACTGTTTGATCAGTTCCGTTATTGACTGAGTTTAACGACCTCACCAACAATCAGCTTGTGATCTGTATACAAATTATTACAGACTTTTCAGATAACACAAATAAATATTATTAATAATAATAAATCAAAAGTTTGTTAACTACTTGATCACCGTTATCAATATTTAACATGAAGCTATACTTATTTCTCTGTTACAAATATTGTAAAATTATTACTACTTTCAGCGTAGTAATTTTCCTTTCCCAACTCATTACTTCATTTCCACTATTTTACATTAAGATAGGCACTGAACAAAAGTGTCAGTATTTAGTTTCATGCACTAAGAACTAGAGTGTTCTTATCCGAAGAAGTCTCTAGTTCTTAGTGCATGAAACTAGTTAGTATATATTGTATTGTTATTAGTTAACTAATAAATCCTGTCCTTGTATAACTCATGGTCATAAAATTCCATTGTTAAATATGAGCAACTCATAATTTAAATAATGTGTCATAAAAATCTGCCAAAAATTTGGTAGACTCATCATTTTAGAACAAAAAGAAAAACTCCAACTTTGACTTCACTGATGTATTGTAGTCAAAATGTTTGAATTCTTGCTTGTAATGTAATATCTTGTTTATATTCAAATCTTGGTTTGTCTTAGATTTTACTAATCCTGAAAATGCTTCAGTTGTTGTATGTGAAACACTTAATTAAATTAAATATTTATTTAATTAATTAAATTAATTAATTTATTTTTACATGCTGTGTTATAATAAATTGTTAAAATCATTTTTCTCATATATCCCAATAAGCGTAAATGTTCATCCACTTCATGTCACTCCTCATTCTTACTAACTCCTACCTAATACTTGACCAAAGTTCTACTACCTCTTGTCCATTACTACCATTATTAATACTTCTGCCTGTTTTTAGTTTACTCGTATATGAGTAAACAAACTCATATAAACCTCTCACGATGAGTCTCTGACTCCATGGAGGTCAGATGTTAATAGTAATAATAATAATAATGTTTTATCAATTTTTCTTCAATTACTGCTTCAGTTTGACCAAAATACGATGGTGGTCTGAAAAGTTCTCGGGCTCGACCATAAATGGCAACACTATCAGCAAGATTTTTTTTCTCTAAGTTGGTACATCTGTCATAAGCATCCATGTGAAATTGCAAGTCATTCTATCAAGTAGTTTTTTATATACAGCTGTCTGAAGCAAAAGTATTGTCTGTATCCCTTGAAATGGATAAAACTGAGTATCGTGCGGTTCTAAAATTTTTTGTAAAACAAGCTTTAACACCAAAAGAAATTCATTCGAAGTTCATACAAGTTTATGGGCACTCTTCTCCTTCGTTTTCGATAATTAAGAAATGGGCTGCTGAGCATAAACGTGGTGGTACCAGCCTTGAAGATGATCCACGTGAAGGACGTCCAAAAAAGCATAACACCACCAGAAATCATTGATCGAGTGCACAATATGGTATTGGATGACTGGCGAATCAAAGTGCGTGAAATTGCTGAGACTATAGGCATTTCAAAAGAACATGTAGGATATATTTTGCATGAAGAATTGCAAATGTAAAAGCTTTGCGCAAGATGAGTGCCTTGCTTGTTCACAGCAGATCAAAAACGCACTCACATGAAAATCTCTGAAGTGCTTGGTGCGTTTTAACAACAATAAAACTGATTTTTTGTATCGATTTATTAGTATGGATGAGACTTGGATTCACCATTACACACCAGAATCCAAACAGCAGTCAAAACAGTGGACAGAAGCCGGTTGTTCAGCACCAAAGAAGACAGTCGGTTCCATCTGCAGGAAAAGTCATGGCATCGGTGTTTTGGGATGCTAAAGACATTTTGTTTATTAATTATTTTTAAAAGGGTAAAACAATAACCGGGGAATATTATTCCGATCTTTTAACCAGACTAGATGAAAAAATTTGTGAGAAACGACCCGGTTTGCAGAAGAAAAAAAAATCATCTTTCATCAGGACAATGCACCTGCCCACAAAGGTGTTTTGGCAATGGGAAAATTAAGGGATCTGCACTATGAGTTGTTGAAACATCCACTTTATTCCCCAGATTTGGCTCCCTTTGCTATCTATCTCTTCCCAAAACTAAAACTCTTCCTTGCTGGTCAGCGTTTTTCTTTGAATAAGAGGTGATTGCAGTTGTAGAGGAGTATTTTGCAGATCTTACTGAGAACCACTACAGGGACGGTATAATAGTGCTGGAGCATTGCCTGAATAAATGTAATGTCTTAAGGGGAATTATTATGTTGAACAATAAAAATAATTTTGAAATTATAAGTTTGTTTTTCATTGTTAGGCTGAGAACTTTTCAGACCACCCTCGTGTGTCTGTTTTCAGGAAAATAAAGTAGATGTATGAAAGACTGAGATCATAGTATGGATTTTTTTGTTGAATGAATAAGAGAGTTATAAGTCGTGCTGTGGATGTAAGGGATAGCAATGGATTTTTTTTTTTTGATATGAGGATTTTGTTGATTTTGTAATGAAGAAAGCCATCGACTAAAAAAAAAAAAAGTGTCACAAATAGTATTGATATCAGTTGAGAGGTTAGCATAGTCCAAACAGATGATTCTTGCTCTGTTTACTAAATTTCTATTCACACCATACTGTTAAGAGGAGTGATGATTTGAAAACTGTTCGGTGTGCCTTCCCATGTATGTATGTTTTCTGTAGACAGAAAAGTCTAAAGATTCATTGGCTAGTTGGGTGACTAGAATGTCAAAGAAGGGTGAGCAATTATTGTTTTCTGTTTAGGTGATAAAAAAAATCCATGAATATTGGCTCTTAAGGTGGTGTTCAGAACATTTGACCACATGGCTAATTGGAGAGCACGTTGTCAACGTAGCATTTCCACATTATGGGTTTAAATGAAGTAAAGTTTCGGATCATTCTTTCAAAATGTTCCAGGAAAAGATTGGTGGGGAAGGTGGAGCAGTTTGAAGTTTCTTTTTGGGATTCATTAGTGAAAATGTATCACTTTAAGCAAAACATGAATAAATAACAGACTTGAAAATTGATAAATACGTAATGGAGAAATTCTGTCTCAGAGAATGATATGTAGTGTGCCATAAAGTTTTGACCTTGAGCCACTGCTATTTTAAATATTAAAGAAAGATGTTCAGTTGGTTACAGACAAAGCAAGATTCTCTCTCGCACTTTCCAGTGAGTACATTACACACACACACACACACACACACACACACTGCATAGTGCAAAATTGTTTGTGTCAAAATTGGAGGATATCTTTATTGTTGTAACCACTGACTAATTTATCAATATATAATATATAAAATATACACTGACTCAAACAGATAATGTACTCTGAATTAAAACTGTTGTAAACTAAATTAAATTATAGAGTATCTGTAATTAAAAATCAAAATATATCTTATGTTTAAATTTACGCTGCCAGAAAAAAAAAATAGCCTCTTGGCTCTTTATCGTAGCATCTTATGTTTTTCCCAAGGCATGTTAAGAACCATTATTTATCTTCTGCACACTTGTTATAACATAGTCCATAAAAAGTTTTTTATTTATTATGTGATATATCCATGTCAATTTATGCATATCTTTTGTTTCATCATAGTACTGGTAAAAAATACTCTGTGCTGAGCAGAAATATACTAGTCGAAAACGGGATGAGATGAGTGTTAATTACACTGTTTACTAGAAAAGAGAAGAATGATATGGGTCATGCTAATGGATAAGAGGAGTTTATCTGATTAATGGAAAAGAGATTATTAAGAAGGTGAAAAAAGAAAAATGCAAATGATATCTGACCAGAAATGCTGAAGTATGGAGTTACTTCTGCAGATAATTCAGATGGTTGATTTCTGGATAACTGGAGCAGAACTCTCATATCACTCATTTGTAAAAAAAGGGAAATAAAACTGAATGTGAGCATAAGACATGGTGTTCTATGTAAGATTTATGCAAGTATACTTGAGAACAAAGATTTTCCCTTAAAAAGGGAAATAAAACCGAATGTGGAGATGGTGGATTGTATGGAGTGGAGTTCCTTTCAGCAGTGAGTCCAAGGACTCCTTGGAGGGGTCACATAATAATAATAAAACTGAGTGTTCTGGATAAGATGCATACAAGCATTCTTGAGTAGAAGCTAAGAAAAATTGTGAAAGAGAAACTTGAAAAAAAAAAAAAGCTGGGTTCAGGCCAAAATAGTCTTTAATGCTTTTATGAAACTTACCCACTAGTGATTATAAATCTATAGTATACTACTAGTGTGGGTGATTTATGCATATCTTTTTTGTTTCATCATAGTGCTGGTAAAAAAAATACTCTTTGGCATGTAGTGGTGGTGTGGAATGCCAGGCCTGATTTATGTTCTCTTCTTTTTTCGATGTATTTTACATGTTCAGACATGGGATCTCTATAATAAGTTTAGTTTAATTCTTTATAAACTTCCAACATGGGATCTTTCCCGGCCTTACTGTCTGGCCTACATAAAAAATGCCACAAGAGCAATGAATCTCATAGACACCTGGTTTATTCATGGGGTAATGTGGAGGTTTTGGTGGATGTAGGAATCATGATATTTTTTGCAAAGGTAAAAAAGCCACTTTTATGTTGTACTCACAGAGCAATGCAGCCACTTTGTCAGTGATATTTTTGATGTAAGGCAGTGTGATTACATTCTTGATATATTGGTTAAGTAAGGGAGTTGCAGGAGGTGGATTAAAATTTTTTTGATCGTCTTGGGTTCAAAACCATTAAGTGTGAGGTCTGTTTCAGGTAGTGCAGTTCTTCATTCCTTTTAATTGATATTTTTGATATATTGTATGCCCTATCTCATAGTTTTAATGATGCCTATCTTTTGGTTGCAAGGGATGGCGATGTGAAGCGGCATTTAAAAATCTTCCCATTGTAGTAGGTTTTCTGTATACGTAGAAGGATAACCTTTTTTCACCTCTTTGTTTATTTCGACAATGATATCAAGGAAAGGTAATTTTTTGTGCTGTTCTAGTTCAATAGTGAATTTTTATATTAGGATGCAAGTTGTTCAGATAATCTTTGAAAGGAATCAACTCATCTACCGATCCCGACAAGATGACGATAATATCAGCAACGTACCGTAACCAACCTTTTAGTTTTTTCTGATAGGTTTTTAATGCATTAGTTTCGAAAATTTCCCTAGACAGATTGACTAGGACTGGAGAAAGGGGAGGAACCCATGCAAGTCGTTTTTGTTCCCAATATTTGTCTTGAAATATGAAAAAAAGTGTTCTCCATGCAGTGTTTCAATAGTCTTAAAGTGTGTCTAGTGGGAAAAGATTTACTAGTAGATCCACTGTGTCATTTCTGGGTACATTGGTGAAGATACTGACTATATCGAAACTTGCTAAGATGTCCGAAGGTTCTATATTTTTATATATTTTACCTTTTCATTTGCAATGCATACTATTCTTTACAAATGATTCTTGTTTTTCCTATGTGTGATGATATCATGTTTGACAGATATTTCGCTAAGTTTGAGGTCGGCAAATCTCTCCCATCTACAATTAGCCGTAAGGAATATCTTTTTTGTGAATTTTTGTGCGCCATAAATTCTTGGGACAGATGGATGTTTTGATGATAAAGAATTTTTTTAAATTCTTCTGGCCAATTAGGTAACTTTTTAATCAAGTCATTGGTTTTATTATGTGTGAGCTATGTGGGATCCCTCTCTAAGGATGAATAGGTATTGAAATCTTCTAATACTTTGTTCATTTTTGTTGCATATTCATCTGCATTCATAACTAACTACTGTTGTATTTCCTTTATCTGCCTTCATTATTGCTATGCTTTTATCTCATCTTAATTCTTTAAAGGCTATGAATTCCAATTTAGGTCAATTTCTATGTGGTACTTTACATTTTAGTAATAAGGCTGAAGTTTGTATGCAGATGAGATCTGCCGAATCTCTAAGAAGATTGCAGATTCCTTTTACAATTTGCACTATGATGTCTGCTTTTAGAATGTTCCTTGGAGATAAGGTAAAATTAAAACCTCTTGTTAGGAGATTTTTTCCTGTTTTTGACAAGACTGGAAGAAAAATTAATCACAACTTAATGATATAGATGTTTTTTTTTTGTTTTTTTTTGTTTTGTTTTTTTCCTTGTTGAATCAAGTTCAACTTTCTTATTAAATTATATTTCTTATGATTTGCAATTGCTGCAGCTTTGTCGAATGTAATTTTTGTCAATGCTATCTCATAGGTCGGACTGTAGCAATGTAGCCAAATCACTATGTATAGTAACATATTTTGATTTATATTTAAAAGCTCTGATCTGGTCACTGCGATCAGTTCTCTTAAGATTCTGTTTAAGTTCTGCTTTTCTGTAGATTGTATCTGCTTTAGCTGAATGGAATGCGTGTTTAATTCTAATGAAATTAGGTACAATATCATTGTCTCTGCATCAAACCAGAAACATTAATCGAGTGATAAAGTCCTTATGCCTTATGTTTAATGTGTAATTTTTCTAGTTGTGTTACTTTAGACTATAGACACTCATCGTGAGCTTCCAGATGTACATGTAAGTTTCTTTGGTAAAACAGTACTGTAGGAAGTTTTTGATATTCAGACCACATTGTAATACAAGGAATTTATTAAAAATAAGCAATTAAAATCTGACACGTTTCGTGCATCGTAAGACTTACATCATCTGATGTAATGGAAAGTTTAATAAGAAAGTTTAAATTCCTTCAACAAGAAAAAGAAAAGAAAGAAAAACGTGGAGCAGTCTATAGTTGTGATTAATCTTTCTTCCAAAGTCCTGTCAAAAATGAAAAAATCTTCTAATGAAAGGTTGGTTTTAATTTTGCCTTATCTCCACAAAATATTCCAAAACTAGACATCCTAGTGCAAATTGAAAAAGGAATCTACAATCTTCCTAGAGATTCGGCAGATCTCATCTGCATACAAACTTCAGCCTTGTTTACTAAAATGTAAAATACCACATATATTAAATCATAATTCATAGCGCTTAAAGAATTACTTACTTAATCCTCTTCACTCCACCTGGGAGCATCAGTCTTCCACCACCATTTTCCACCAGAGTCTGTTTTTTGCTTCTGCTTTTATATAATTCCAGTTTTTATTAATATTTGTTAGTTCTTTCAATATTGTTCTTTTCCCTGTTTCTCTTAGCCTTCCTCATCTTCTTTCCTCAACACATGCCCCAACCATCTCTATTTCCTTTCGTGTATCTGTTGCAACATGGGTTTCTGGTTTGTTCTCTGCCATAGTTCTTCGTTTGATATTTGTTTTGGCCAGTATATTCCCAGTATCATTTTGAAACACTTGTTTAGAAAGACCTGGACATTGTTTAACATCTATGTTTCTGATATATACATCAGTATTGCCTTTACATTTGAGTTAAATATTCTCTTAGTTTTTATAGACAAATTCTTTTTTTTCCAAATATTTCTACGTTGGTTGAAAGTTGAATAAGCCAGCTGTTTCCTTCTGTTTATATCTTCAGTAGTTCCTCCTTTTATTGATACTATTGAACCAAGTTTATAAACTGTTCTACTTCTGTAAGTGGTGTTTCTTCTATTGTTATTTGTTTATTTTGCTTTGCATTTATTTTCATCAACATTGTTTTATTTTTATTTATCCTAAGACTAACTTTATTGACTGTTTTTACAAGTGTTGTTGTTTTTTGTTCTATATGTTAGTGCTTCTGTGAAAGTAAACAGATATCATCTGCAAAATCTAGATTTTGGAGTTGGTTTTGAAGTAACTATTGTAATCCTGTATTTCCATGAGATACTTTTCTCATCACCCAGTCTATGACAATTAAAAACATAGTAGGGGGAGAGTATACAACCTTGCCTTACTCCTGTCTTTGTTTTGAATGGTTGTGACAGGATATTTCCATGTATTACTTTAATTTCAATATCTTCATACATTTTTTAAATTATTCTTATTATTTTTTCTGGGAGGCCATAATGTCTAAGTGTTGATCACTGAGATGAGTTGATTGCTTTCAAAGATTATCTGAACAACTTGCATCCCAATATAAAATTCACTATTAAACGAGAACAGCACAAAAAATTACCTTTCTTTGATATCATTGTTGAAGTAAACAAAGAGGTAAAAAGGTTATCTTTCTCTGTATACAGAAAACCTACCACAATGGGAAGATTTTTAAATGCCGCTTCACATCACCATCGCAAAAGATAGGCATAATTAAAACTTTACGAGACAGGGCATACAATATATCAAACACACCAATTAAAAAGAATGAAGAACTGTGCTACCTGAAACAGAACCTCACACTTAATGGTTTTGAACCCAAGATGATCAGAAAAATTCTTAATGCATCTCCTGCAACTCCCTTACTTAAACAAGATTTCAAGAATGCAATCACACTGCCTTATATCAAAGTGGCTTCATTGCTCCACGAGTACAACATAAAAATGGCTTTTTTACCTTTACAAAAAAAATCACGTTTCCTACATCCACCAAACCTCCACATTACCCCATGAATAAACCAGGCGTCTATGAGATTATTCATTGCTCTTGAAGGTTGGGAGAAATCCCATGTCTAAACACGTAAAAGACGTTGAAAAAAGAAGAGAACATAAATCAGCCCTGGCATTCCACACAACCACTGTTGGCCATCAAGTACTCTTGCAACAAACAAAAATGTCATATTGATAATAACTGTTTCACAAGAAAATTTAAAGAAGCCTCCACAAATGCTTAGGATCCCTACACAATGCAATAAAAATGAAGGCTTAATTTTACATCAAGTGTGGTCTGCTTTCATCAAAAATTTAACTGCCGTGGACCTAGGATATAGCATGCTTGATATCACAGAACATGATAGCGACAACTAGCAATGTTCCAACATGCATACTGTAACAAATGTATCATTTGTATTCTGGTTTATCAATTATTTAACATCTAATATGTGTAATTAATCGTTAATAGGCTTTTGTTGTGTAAACCGTTTATTTACTATTACCCCTGATTATGTAAGTCTTATGATCCACAAAACTTGTCAGGTTTTAATTATTTATTTTTAATAAACTTCTTATATTAAATGTGGTCTCAATAACAGAAACTTCCTACAGAAATTCTTAACTGCAGAAACCTACGTGTATAAGTGGGACAGTTTTCTTATACTGTGTGATAAAATTCAATTCCTATTTAAAGACTATCACAATCAGTTCAATTCGAGCCTACCACCTGTTGGTTGGAGAACAGGTACACTAATCACCTGCCCATCCAAGTCGCGTTGTCAGGATCAGATTTTCACTTTAAGAAATATAGTTGAAAAATCATGCTACATTTATAGACTACTTCAGTTAGAATTTACTAGTTTGATATACAAGAGATGGTTTGTTGTAAAATCAGATATAAGACAAGATTGCATGCTCTCTCTCTCGCTCTCGCTCTCTCTCTCTCTACTCTTATTTGTTATCTGTATGAATCACATTATATAAAGGAAAGTGGCATTACTACAAGTCTTCAAGATTCCTTAATAAAATCTAATAACTGCTACAACAAATTTGGCATGTAAACCAGCAGTACAAAGACAAAACTGTGAAAATAGGCAGGAAAATGGAAAACATTAACTGCACTCTCAGTAAAGGATGTATAGAAGAAGTGAATTGCTTCAGCTTTTTAGTCACAATTTTTTGTGAAGATGGCAAATTAAAGATGGAAATAGACAAAAGAATAAACAAAACAAAGCTAGTGGATGGGGATTAGCCAGTTAGTTAAACATCTAGAATGGAGAGAAATGGTTAGCAGAACAGGATGTTGGGAAAAAAGGACCCAAAGGTTGACTAGGATTTAAGTGGACTGATGCTGTTAGTTATGCATTAGATGTTAGGTATATAACATCTGACAATATGGACAATTACCAACATGCTAACCATTGGTAAAGGGCTTCTGAAAAGATAGGTGCTATTTTGTGTAATAATTGCTGATATTAAATTAAAGATACCAAGAAATTATATACTTGGTTTAATCCATTATCCAAGTGTAAGCAAACAAAGTTTGCACCTGAAGTATCTTTCAGGACTGGGGCAACTCGTGGCAAAGGTGGTATGACTTCACATCACTTGCCTTAGTATCCCATAATGCATAGCACATCTCCTTGCTGACATGTATAATGCTGTGCATTATGGGAAGGGTCAACCTTTGTATCTCACCTCTGGGTCTGGCTCCCACTGATGAGAACTCAATAAAGTCGAAACCAGTCTGGGTAGTGACCCTTCCCATGATGCAGAGCATTATATATGTCCACAAGGAGATGTGCTTTGCATTATGGGATACTAAGGTAAGTGATGTGCTTGCATTTTAGTATACTATTGTTTATTTTTGATAACTTAGTGTGTCTACGTGATTATTGGCCTTGTGGTTTTGTTACTGACTTTTTTTTATTGAACTTTTGAATCTTGCCTTGAATGGAAACACAATCACAGTATGCACGGGGTCATCTCATCAAGTGGCATGATGATCAAATGGCATTAACAATGCAAACTTTTCGAAAATGGTTCAATGTCATGAGTGTAACAGGTATGCTTGGCGAAATATGAAAGATGTTTTTTGGAGAGACTGAACAGGAGATGAGAGAAGGTATTGGTTTGTAGAAAGTACGATATTTGTTAGACTACAAGTTAGCAAATGTGAAACAGACAGAAGGAATAAAAGCTAGTGAGACTGAGGGAGTGAAAGAATGCAAAAATGAAGAAATGAAAGGAAGTGATTTGGAAGCAGAAGGAAGTATGAATGAGAAAACGGAAGTAAGGTCCAACAGAATGAGAGGTAGCAAGACTATGGGAGTGACAGAGAGCAAAATTGCCAGAATGCAAGATTTAAAGAAAAAATTACAACATACCCTGCACTTACGACAGGTTAGGTTCCAGATCACTATTGCAACTCTAATCAATGCATTTTTTTCACTTACCAAGGCATGGTTTACGCTGCAATCATCATATATGGACCTAACTATCATAAATAACACATTTGTAACTAAAATAAACACTAGCCTACTAGCTCCAAATTTAACGCCTTTCTTAATCTTCATTTCATCAGATAAACTTTTGGCCTTGTTTAGAATAATACCCTTCATATTTATAAATTTAGGGACACAAAAACACGTGTTGAACAGATCATTTTATTAATTACTAATAAAATAAAACTTTACGATACAGGGGTCATCATCCTTCCGATGATGACCCCTGTATCGAGGTCATCATCGGAAGGATACAAGTGTATAAGGAACCAAGCTACATGCTCTAGCTCTGTATACCGATAAACTAAATCTACGTAGTTAATTAATCCTTTTCCCTAGCCTGGCCTCTAGTGATTAAAAAATAAATAAATAAATAAAATAAAATAATTAATAAAAAAAAATTAAATAAATAAATAAATACAACTACAATAAACTGCTAAAGTCCTTATGTATTAATATTCTTCTGGATATGTACAGTTCTGATTGTTATAATATGATTTCTTTCAGTTGCTGTTGAATGTTATAAACACTTCACCAAGTTGTCTTCTTGTAGTGGGATTTTTTTATGGCTAGTTTAGGTTGTTATACAGGTTGTAGATGGGTCCTCCACATTCTTGAAATGGTTAGGCCATCATTTTTATTGAGATTTGGGTTGTGTTTGAGCATTTCACATGACTCTTTAAATTTTCTCTTAAACCAGGTTTTGGTGCAGTGCAAGGACTTGGTGGGGGGGGGGACAGGTGGATAGAGAGAGTGGATGCTGGAATTGGTTGTGAATATATGTATATGGATGATCAGCATGGAAATGGAATATATCTGGATGTGAGTGTGGTAGTTGAGACTGAACAGATATATGGAATAAGTGGTGATATAGGGGATTGCGCAGGGGCAGGTGAGCTGGCGAAATCACAACCAACAACTGGCTTGGGTAGGGCTGGTTATAGACCTAAAAATAAACTGCTGTGTTTGTTGACAAATGACAGAAGTATCAGAAATAAGGGGGATGAAATGGTTTCAGTGATTGAGTTTATTTACCCCAAAATCATTAGAATAAGAGAAAACATCGTTGAATGAAGATGATACCATAACAGGAATAGAAATGGAAGGATACAGTATTTTTCTCGAAGATAGAAAGGGCAAAAAGGGAGAGTGTTGCTGATGACTATAGCAAGGGAGTTAAGTCCACATAAGGTAGACATCAGGCAGTTTAGTGTAACGTGGAGTTAACTGGAAGACATATTTAGTTGGATATTGCTATACGCCAGGGAATGTAGAGGGTGGTGATGAAGAAATGTGTAAACAACTTGGATTAGTGAACAAAGGAAGGATAATTATTATGGGCAATTTTAATTACAGCAGAAATAGTTTGGGAATAAGGAAAATGAATTTCTTGAGTGCTTGAGAGATAACTTACTCAAGGATGACACATGAGGATCAAGAGTTTTAGATCTGATTATATCATCAGAGGATGTAATTGTGAGTGAGGTTTCGCACTTTCCTGCATTTGGCGAGAGTGATCATGAAGTGATCACCTGGGTTGTGGCTAGCCATATGCAGACTTCTCTGAGGATCGGATAGGATATATGTGAAATTATAAGGCTGGCGATTATGACAAGCTTAGGAGACAGTTTGGAGCTATAGCATGGAATGAGAAGTTGAGCGGTAAGGAAATAAATGCTGCTTGGGAACTGACAAAGAAATACATAACAGCATCAATGTGTGAATGTGTTCCGAAGGCCAAAAAACTGAATAAGGTAGGTGTAAAATGGATGAATGAGGGGCTTAAGCCTGAAATCTGAAAGAAGAAGAAGAAGGTACTTTGGAGGCAGAATAAGATGAATAATGTTAATAATTAGTTGCACAAAGAGTATAAAGAGCTGGCCAGGAGAGTGACTCAGTTGGTAAGGACAACAAAAGTGCACTATGATCAGAAATTAGCAAATCAGCCCAAGAAAAATGCTCATGAATTTTTCAATATGTGACAAATAGAAAGAGGAATGATTATGGTAAGATGATGTTAGTGGATGAAAGTGCGAGAATGGTAACTGCTGCTTAGGACATAGTGAGGGTATTCAACGAACAATGTGAAATCAGAAGCTTGAGTATAGAGAATGAAATGAGAGAAGACTGAACTGTGAGCCAGCAAGAAGTATATGAGCAGTTAAGTAAGCTAGATGTCAATAAGGCAATAGAACTTGATGACATATCACCACATCTTAAGGGAATGTTCCAAGGAATTATCATCAGCTTTGGCCTACCTGTTTAACAAGTGTCTTGCAACAGGACAAGTCCCAAAGAAGTGGAAGGAAGGCATGTTTCACTTCACAAACATTTTGATAAGACTAGGGAAACAAATTATATGCAGATCTGGATATCTGGAGTTTTTTTTTTTTTTATGTTGGGCCCATATACGAGAGGTTGGCTGGTCAACCTATAGTACTTTAGTACCGTGTATGGGTAGTGGAATGGGAAAGGAGGAACTTGTTAACATTCAATTTGAAAGCCTGTATATTGTATTCCTTGGGAAATACCTCAGGGGAAAGACTGTTCCACAGTACAGCAGTAGCAGAGATGAAGGAGGAGGAAAAGAAACTTGTTCTGTGGGTTTCAAGGTGTACTGTGAAGGGATGTTGGGAGGTGGCTGTATGTGTTCCAATGGGTTTAGAACAGAGTGGGGGAATTATTGATGTTGTTTCTGATGAGCATTTTCCCTGAAAATATTTGTAGAATATACAAATTGCAGAGACTAAACGTCTATGTGAAAGTGGGGGGAGTGAGTCTGTAAGAGATGGATCATTTATCAGTCTAATTGCTCTCCTCTGTATTGAGTCAAGCATTTTGAGGGAGTTTTTAGGAGCTCCACTCCAAATGTGAGAACAGTATTCGATAGCTGGGCGGATTTGCGATTTGTATAAGGTTAACAGCTGTTTTGAAGTGAAGTAGCGTCTTGTGCGAAAGAGAAAGCCGTTTTTTGGAAGCTGGGGATGCAATGGTTGTGATGTGTTTATGCCAGGAGAGGCCTGATGTCATGGTAATTCCGAGAAGAGAAATTTCATCTTGTCTGTGGATATGAGTGTTATCAAAAATAATACTGGGGGAAAATGGTTCCTTTTTTGTGGGAAATAAGACAGAACTGAGTTTTTCTAGCATTGAAGTTGACAAGGTTATCTGAGCCCCATCGGAGGATGTTTTGGTGGTCTGCATTAAGGGAAGTTGTGGTTGATGTTCTGTGGGTTGAAGTGAGTTGTGTAGGGTAAGGTTTATTAAATGAAAGGAGTCAATTCAGTGTTGGAGTTGTTGTTAAGGTATTGGAGAGGTTGGTGAGAGATGGGTACAAAAGTGGGTTGATAATGGTATTCTTTGTGATTGTCAACGATAAGTCGTGTTTTACCAACTTGCTTACATACTCTAACAAGGTGATGAATGTATTGGACAAGGTAGATGCATATACAACAGCATACTTGGATTTTGAATAGGCTCTTGATAGATTGCCATACTACAAGTCAGTCACTTAACTGAAGCAGAAGGAATTGGATGGACTAGTGAGATGAGTAGGTAATTGGCAATCTGATAGGTATCAGCAAGTTGTGTATCGGGGTGCGCTATCTTGAAAGAGGAAAGTCGCAAGTGGTGTGCCACAGGGATCTGTTTTGGGACCATTGTTATTAAATTTGTATATTCATGATATTGAGATAAATATTATTTCTCGAAAATTTTTCATGTTACTCCTCTATATTGATATTAATATTTATGGTTATTTTGCCTATTTTCTTAAGGAGTACCACACAAGGTACGCCTTAAGAAAATAGGCAAAATAACCATAAATATTAATATTAGAATAAGCTTAACAAGTGATATGCAACTGTTTGCAGATGATACAAAACTGGGGAGAATGATGAGGAATCGAGCAGATGTTGTGTCTTTACACGAGGACATGAATAGATTCTATGAGTGGTCAACAGTATGGAACTGTCAATTCAGTGTTGAAAAGTGTAAGGTTCTGAAATTTGGTAGGCAACAGTGGGATGCAAAGTATACAGTTGGTTGGGAAATTTTGGAAGAAGGTTAGGATATTATAATGAGTGGTGGTGGACAAGGATTTGAAGTTCAGAGGTCACATTGCACAAGTTGTGAAGTGATCACATCAGTTATGGCAATAATGCAGAGGACCTTAATATGCAGAAATAAAGAAGTTCTGGTTCCATTGTATAAGGTCTTATTTAGGCCTCATGTGGATTACTGTGCACATATTTGGTCCCCTGGTTTTCATGGTGAAGAGAATATATTGGAAAGAGTATAGAGGAATGAGAGTATTTCATAGATTGATCACAAGTATATGGGAGATGGGATTGTGGACTAGAGACTAGAAGAAGAAGTCAGTTTTCAAACCACTACATAAGAAGGGAGATATGAAAGATTGCAAGAACTATACAACTATTAATTTAATCTCTCATGGAAGCAAGATTTTATTAAATATCAGTCTAAATAGGATTGAAGCGAAAGTTGAGGCAGAGATACCTGAGAAATAAATGGGTTTTAGGAAAGGTTAGGGTACCAGAGATCAGAACAGATCATAGAAAAGTATGAAGAATTTAGAATCTTTATAATAATGAGTTTCATAGATTATAAAGCTTTTGTCTGTGTTCAGCATGTGAAACTGTGGGAAGTAATGAAAAGAATGGGTTTTCCTCAACACAGTAGCTGGTTGATACCTAACTTGTACAGTGAAAGGGAGTTAGGCAAGGATGCCTACTTTCTCCTTACTTGTTTAGTGTCTATGCAGAGGATGAGCTCAAGACATCCACTATAGTCAGAATTAGGATAGGTAGTAATTGATCAGTAATCTGAGAGAATACTGTATGCTGATGATACAGTATTCCTTTGTAATGACAAGAAAGAACTAGGACAAATTCTTGGTAAAGTTAACGAGATCTGTAAGAACAGAGGACTTCAGCTCAATCCTAGCAAGACAAATATCATGATTCTCAAAGGAAATACAGATGGGGAAGCTCCTGAGAAACAAGTGTATCTTAATGGAGAAAGAATTGAGGAAGTCAAAAAGTTTGAGTACCTGGGATCCATTATTAATGTGAAGAATTGCTGTTCAGAAGATATCAGAAGAAGAGTTAGGAATGGCTAAATCAACAGTCAGAGCCTAGTCTATAATCTGGAAGGATGGATGTATCTCCATGGGAAGAAAGTTGAGGATTTTGGATGCAGCTGTTTTTCCAACTGCTTTTGTGGTATTACAGAAGGCTGTTGAGGATATCATATACTGAAAGGCAGATAAATAGATTAGTGCTAGAAGGATCAATAGAACTTTAAGGCTCCTTAAGGATATTGACAGAAGTAAGTTGAAATACTTTGGAAACGATAAGGAGGACTTCTCAAAACAGTAATAGAAAGTAAAGTTCCTGGAAAAAGAGGAATGGGTAGACCATCAATGAGATGGGTGGATGGTGTGTCTGGAGTGACTGATCTTCAGAGAATTGAAGCCTCCAGAATAACATGCAACAGGACCACATGGGAAGGACTGCTGTGGCACAACACCGAGCATCTGAGTAACCATACGCCATCTGTTGATGTCCAATGAAAGGATGGATGGTATCCTGTTCACCCCTTGAGGTTACATATTAGGAATTTTATATATAAAGTAAAATGTTTTGTAAAACCATCCTTGGAAGTTATAGAAGAGTGTAGTATCTGTCATTTTTATCTCAGATTGAGATAGATACTAGTGACAGACATTACTCTTTTTAGGCACTCTTTCTTAAAATAACTTTTTAATATTGGTGTTTTATTGAAATGCAAATGACTGTAACTTTTTTTAGCCCCCCTCCCCCTTATTTTTTCTATAGGACATTGATACTGTGAAACCACCTTCGGACGTTAGAAGAGTGTAGTGTCTGTCACTTGTATCTCAATCTAAGATACAAGTGACAGACACTAATTTAATAATGAGGATAAGACCAGTGATCATAATCATCATCATCATCATCATAATGCTAATTACAGATTGGTCTGTTCTAATCGTATTGGTCTGTTCCAATCTCGTTATCCATCGAATATCCTGTTTTGAGGTCTACCCTGCCTTCTCTTTCTGGTTAGTTTATATTTTATTAATTGTTTGGGATATTGGGTGTTGGCCATTCAGTTTACATGTTCTATCCAATTTTGTTTATAATTGTTTAGTTTTCCTTCTATTGATTTTATTTTTAGTTCTTTTAAAGTATCTTCATTTCTTTTTTTTTGTCGTCTAATAATATGTATTTTGCTATTCTTCTCATGAATCTCATTTCACTTATTTTTTGTGTATCTTGTTTATTTATTGCCCTGCCATATAATAATGTAAGCACCATAAAGTATTGTATATTTTCAAGCGTGTGTCTTTTTGTACAGTATTTGGAGTGAGTGTTCTATTTATCAGGTCTATAATCTATAAAAATTTAGAAGTTTTTAATTTTATGTCTTTTGCTCTATCACATGATATTTCACATCCATGATAATTGAAAATATTTATCTGTTCTATTATTTTTTTATTAATAACTATTTTATTTCTAACTGGAGTTTGTCCACAAAATGCCATTGTTTTAGTTTTTTTACTATGAATGTTTTCATTCCAAACTGTTCTACTATAATGGTTAATTATATATTACTCTTTGTAAATTGTCTTCCTTATCTGATATTATTACCTGATCATCTGCAAATAATAGTGCATTTATTTTGTTATTCTGGGAAATTTCTATACCCAGATTATTTAATATGTTCCACTGTATTAATATTTCATTAATATGAATATTAAAAAGAGACAGAAGGCATTTCTGTCTTACTCCTTAGTTTATAGATTGTTTTTCAGACATTTTTTAAATTTTATTTTTATTTTTATTTCATATTCTTTGAATATATTCAATATTGCATGTAGTGAAATATTAGGTATAATTTTATTCTGTCTAATATATTTCTATTACTATTAAAATATGGGCACCTCAATGGAGTTCGAAGACTCATCACGGGAAACATAATCTATCCACACATATCCATCATACCTTTTCTTGCACCTATTAACATACAAAACACTCACAACTGACTCTGGCCACCCACTCCACTCATTCACAACTCTCCAAGCAAAATATTTAGTCTTCATACCATCCTACTAACCACACCTTTATTCAACTTCCAGAAATAATTCTTTGTTCTGGTCCCTATAGCCAAGTACAGTAACATTTCCCCTGTGTCTATCCTGTAAAACCCTTTAAGTAACTTAAACATTTCTATTATATCCCCTCTTTTTCTCCTATCAACCAACTGCATAAATGCATAAATTTACATTTCTCGACATTAAACTGACACCATTAATTTTTGCCCATGCTGGCAGCCTGTTTAAATCTTCATGCAAGCTCTCCACATTGCTTTGATTAAATATTACCCTACCTAATTTCACATCATCAGCAAACAACTGAATATTTCCTTTCAGGTTATGTCCTATATCATTTATGTACAAATTAAACAGCAGTGGTCCCAGCGCCAAACCTTTTGGCACACCACTCATAACCTGTTTTCACCTCGATTCTTCCCCTCCATATGCCACTGTTTGATATCTGTCCAGCAGCCACCCTCTTATCCACGTAACCAGTGTCATATCCATCCCCATTTGTTCTAATTTGCATAACAGAGTTCCATGTCATATTCTGTCAAATGCCTTTGGAAAATCCAGCAAAATCATCATGTAGCCATTTCCTTTATCCATTATTAAACATTATATATTTTATTACTTTGTCAAATGCTTTTTTCGTAATCTATAATCAAAAGATGAGTTTTTAAATTAAATTCTCTTCATTATTCTTCACTTACTTGTTAGTACATCAAATTAAAACTTCAAATCTCAAAAATATGAGTTTTTTTAGTTCCAGAAATAACATATTTTTAAACTCATTTTAGATACTCTTTCTTAAAAGTAACAAGTTTTTAATATTGGTGATTTATTGTAATGCAAATGACTAAAAATTTCTTCCCCCCAACCTTCCTTTAAAAAAAAAAAAAAAAAAAAAAGGACATTGATATTGTTCGGTTATTCATTTAAAGTTTGAGATGGTATTCATTCAAACTTGAAAGAGTGTTAATCGAGTAGTCAAAGAATATGTAACGAAAGCAGTATATTGTATCCCAGGGTCAGAAATACAGGGTGTTCGGGATAAATTTGACAGTTTCGTAAGGAAAAAGAAAATCTTCTTTGTATCTATTAAATTTAATGAATTGACAAAAAAACATTACAGGCAGAGTTAATTACAATACTATCAACAAGATTTACTCAAAATAACCACCATTAGCATCGATCACAGCTTCAATTCTGCTTCGGAACCTCGAACAAGCTGATGCTACAGTCTCCCTGGGAAGGGCCGCAAAAACTGTTTTAATTTTATCCATTAACTGGGCTTTTGTATTACTGGAAGTGCGATTGGTGTCTTTTTCAACTGCGCCCCATACAAAATAATCCATGGGGTTAAGGTCTGGGGAGTTTGGAGGCCAAACATTTGGACTGGTGAAGTCGTAGAAATTTTCAGACAACCATTTTTGACTTTTCCCAGAGGTGTGGCAAGGGGCCGAATCCTGCTGCCATACATACGGCCTACCATTGGCTACCCTTGTTATCCAGGGCTTGACTACAGTTAGCAACTCCACGAACAAAGCCCGAATTCCAATGCCAGGGTTCTTCAACACCTGTTCCTGCAGATTTGCGAGGAATTCTGCTGTACGAACGCAATCAGATCGTCTGCTAGGGATCTTTCTTCTTGCTACATCCTCGTAGTCACCATTGCAAGTCTCTAGTTCATGCCTGATTGTTTTTACTGTATTCAGGGAGCATTGGGCAGCAGTCGTAATATCCTTATTTTGATGGCGGGCACGAATCATCGTGATACAAGTTATTCTCTTCCATGATTCAGGTGGGTTCCAGCTATCCATCCTTTCTGACATCTTGTATATGAATGAAGAAGGGTCCAAACTTTTAAATGAAGAGAAGTGTGTGTTAATACATGTAACTTACGGAAAAATATAATTAATTATAAATATGTCAAATTTATCCCGAACACCCTGTATAAATCAGTTGAAGTTAAATGAATGAGTAGCATTATCAAGAAGCTGGAAAGAAAAGGAAGAAAATAGACAAGAAAAGCAACTAGCATGCTAAGGAAAACATTTAATTATGAGTGGAAATTAGTCAATGAAGCTGAAGGAAATCCCAAAGAGTTTTGCTGTTGTAAGTAAAATGAACAATGATTACATAAGGATAACTTTAATTAGCACATATAGCAGGGAGGTACAGAAGCAGAAGAAATCATTGAATTTTGTTAAGGTGTATCACCATGAGGAGATAATAGAGTGATTGATGTGGCAAGGATCAAGAACAGAAGTTTAGAATTTTAAGACATGTTAGTGAATACATGAGATTGGGTCAAAGATTGTCCTATAGCACAAAAAAAGTTCAGTGTCGGGACTGGCAAGATTCCAAAGGAGTTAAAAGAGGGCAAAATACTATTACATAACTATACATAAAAATATAACGGAAAAACTCACGTAGAAAAATTATTTAATGGTATAATTTTCGCCCGTGTGTCACAGGCATCTTCAGAAGATGCCTGTGACACACGGGCGAAAATTATACCATTAAATAATTTTTCTACGTGAGTTTTTCCGTTATATTTTTATGTATAGTTATGTCTACTCACGGTTTACCTCTTTTAAAACTTACTATTACATAAACGAGACCCCAAGATTTATGTAGCAAATTAAAAATCACTAAAATTACCAGTCTATCTCAGGAATAGTGATTAAGGTATTAGAAATATTGGTTTAGGGCAGAATCCAGGCAATGTGTAAGTAAGAATATGATATTCTGTTTGGGAATTGCATGACTTTGTGAAGCAAGGTATGGTCTTAGCAATGTACTTCCTTTCTATAATAAAGGTACAGTTGAGTTTGTAAGGGAAATGGAGTGGGATATTTGAGTTGGATAAGGGAAATGGCTACACTACAACATTGCTAGATTGTGCAAAGGTATTTGACACAATACCACAATGAACCCTATTACCTAAATTCAAGCAAATGGGGATGAACATGAGTAGTGACATGGATAAGAGGGTGGCTAATGGATAGACAGGGAATGAATTGAACTATGGAAAAGGTAGGTGACTAATGGTGTGCCCTAGAGCTCTGTACTTGTGTTTGATTGTATTTAATGATATTTGGAATGATTTCAGAAGTTGTTTACTGGTGATGCTAAGTTCATTATTATTAACAGAGACCTCCAGGGAGTCAGAGACACATTGAGGGAGGCCACATACTACATGCACCAGCTATCACACTTATTCTTGAATTCATTCTGAGCTTCCAAAGGATGCCCTCTGGTCCTTTCCCTACTCTCCATAAATTTAAAAATGTCATCAATTAAAATCCTGTATGACCCTTTCAGAAGTTTGTAAGTCTCAGTCTCAATCATATCACTCCCTCTTTTGTAGACTGCAGACACCAGCAAACTGGTGTCTGTAGTCTACAAATTCTCAGTCTGTCTTCATACTCAATATTCCACAATCCTGATATCATTTTTAACACTATCCTTTGTACTCTTTCCAATATATGAGAATCACAACGGAAACCAGAGGACCAGACCTGCGCACAGTAGTCCAAATGAGGTCTTATCAAGGCGTTGTAAAGAAGCAAAATGGCATCCATATCTTTACATAAACATTCGTTTCAGCACTGAAATTATCTTTTCAATTGTATTTGCAATCTTTGCTACATGGACTCTCGAACTTCAACCTCCTGTCTACTAACACTCCAAGATCGCTAGTCTCATCAGTTTCTTCTAGCATAATCCCACGAATATAATACAACATTGGATATCTAATCACGTCGAAGTGAATGACTTTCCACTTATTGACATCCATTTTCCCATGCCCACGATTCCAGCCTATTCAAATCATTCTGCAAGTACTGCATATCAGCAGCATTCTGATTACCCTTCCTATCTTTGTATGATCAGCAAATAGCTGTATGTTGCTTATCAAATCCTTCCCAATATTATTAATGTACAGATTGAATAACAGTGGACCAAGCACTGATCCTTGTGGTACACCACTGGTTACCTTAAATCTTGAAGACTCACATCCCCTATATACCACTTTTTGATATCTGTCAGTCTGCCAACACTAATATTCTATAACCCAAACTGATATTCTCCAATTTATGCAACAATCTACCATGCTGTATTCTGTCAAAAACCTTAGCAAAATCCAAAAGCATCATGGTGTATCCATTCCGCTTATCTAGTTGAGTGGCAACATTGTTATAGAATGTGAGCAAGTTGCTAAAACATTACCTTCCCTTAGTAAACCCATGTTGCTCACTGCAAAGTAGAGATTCAGTGTCAACCCATTTCTGAATGCAAATCCTAACCAATTTTTCCAAAATCTTCACCACCACTCCTGAGATACTAATTGGTCGATAGTTGGATACATCAGCCTTTGCACCATCCTTATGCAATGGAATTACCATTCATTCTTTCCATTCTGGTGGAATCTTCTCTGTTCTGAGACTCATATTAAACAGCCTGGTCAAAGAAATAGCCAGTTCAGCTGAACACTCTTTTAGCGCATGTGCTGATATCCCATCAGTCCCTATTGCTGAATTCTTATTCAGTTTGTGCAACAGCGCCAATACCTCGTCATACACCTGAGTTTCTTGATCCAGTGAAGAGGTAGCAGTTAGCTCAATCTCACGTACACCAGGTTGATAGCTTTTAACAAAATGGGCTCATTAGTTGAACAACCTCTTCTGCATCTGTAACCCTCACGCCATCTGCATTTAGAAGAGTTATTCTTTCGTATTCATTCTTTCTTTTACTTGCAGCATATCGATATAATTCTTGTGGGTTGTCTTTAGCATGCAGAGCCAGTTTCTTTTCATACTCAAACTTACAACAGTTGTGACTATTCTAGCCTACTGCTTATAACTTTCATCATGCACATGGTATTCCTTCCACATTATCCTTTTCTTAAGTATCTCTTGCTTAATAAGATTACACATCCATTTGACTCGTACCCTATTTATTCTTCAAACTCTCTTGACACATTCTGATATCACTTCATTTAAGTATTGTTTAAATGCTTCCCATGCATTGTCGATATTCTTCCAATCCAGCAACTGATCTCATTCTACTGAACTCAGTATACCCTCATTTGGTCATAATTTCCTGCTTTGTAGTTCAGCATATAACCTTTTCTGAATGGAACATTCATAAACTTAGTCACTTCCCAAGTGAGTACCATATGATCACTGTCATGAACCGGAGGCAGAATAGTTATGTGTTTAACTGAAACACCCTCTGATACTATAATCAAATCTAACACTCTTTGACTATAATTAAACCTAACAGAAGGAACCTTGCTTAATAACCTCGAGTTCCTTCTGTCACATGCTGCTTGAGGAAGTTCTCCCGCAACATTTCAATAAATGCATTTTCATTCTTCTCATGAGATTCTACTGCTGCCCAATCATTATTTGGATAATTAAACTCTCCCATTATGATTAATCTTTTCGCACTCATGTTTTCTATTTGGTGATGAATTTCTTCATCACTATCAACAGATCCACCAGGTCTGTAACAACACCCCACTATGTAATTGATCTTGTTATATCCCACCTCACATCAGGTGGCTTCATAGTCACTGCTGCAGCAGCATACCCCCTCCTCTCTATCCTTCCTAAAAATAGTGTATCCTTTACACTTGATACCAGTTAGTAAGTCTGATTCTGATAGCCAGGTCTCACTAATGCCTACAATCTGATGTTTCAACATATTGACTAAGTCAACAAACTCTTCCCCTTTGTTTCTGATTCTCCTAGCATCCGTGTACAGACATAACATCATCTGCAGTATGCATTACACAGTTGGACATCTTGCAGATCTCTATTGTTCTCTAATGCCTTATACGTGTAGATATATTTGCACATGTTTGATGGGTCCAAACCGGACGAACACAAAGGCGAAAATCGTTCTCTCCCCGTCAACATTTCGATGATAAAGCCTATTCCCGTCATTAACACAGTTATATAACATTGTCTCTCTTACATGCACATTCTCACCTTTCCTTCCTTTATAATTTAGTTTCCCTGACTCTCTGTTTTAGGTCTCATACGAGTTATTAGTTTTTCTAGACTCTATGAAATACATTCAGGTGTAGACCATCCCTCTTATACAAATCTTGTCTTTCTTCGACCTCACATGACTTATATGACTGATACAGTCATATCTTTACTTCTATGCATAGATTTTCTTGTTCTTGGGAGCATATAAATGATGGACAGGATCCAGAAGGTAATCCCTCCTGGTGTAGACTGTAGTTTTTGTTACAAAGTTTAGTTCATAGGTGGAAAAGAGGAGATGTGAGAAAAATATATAGATTACTAAAAGGTTTTTATGGAGTAAGTGCTGAACAAATTTTTCTGAAATCCACTCCTGGAAGTTGTGTAAAGAGCGTAGTTGGTAAGTATACAGATGACTAGATTTTCTTATTTGGAGAGTAGTGCAGGAGTGCAGCTGGATTGACAGAGCCTCTGTTGCTTATTAATAATTATGCCTTTTGGTTTGTTCAAATATCATATAGGAATGAAGAATCTTTATAAGCTTTACAGCTGAAGGTGAATAGCTGCTCTCATACATAAGTGGCAGGTTTTTCCACTTGAAAACTTGTGTTTCTCTCCACTGACAAACCAATTCCAGAGAATGTATGCAGTTTATGACAAAAATACTTACAACCAGTAACAATATATATGTTTAATAAGATGGTGCTATATATGCACCATCTTATTAAACACAATAGATATCATATCTCTCCTTAAACTCAGGCCTGTATGGGCCTGAGTTTAAGGAGAGATATGATATCTATTGTGTGAATAACAGTTAGCAATAGCTTAATAATGACATAGTAGTGATTTAATACAGGATGGATGTTTTGATGTGCTACTATAACTAACCAATCTTTGGATTAATGTACCAAAGAAGAAGAATGTCTTAATAAAAGATATTCTTATAAGTATTTTGATCCAAGAATTTTGATGTGAAAGATATACAGAAAAAAAGTTGAATGTTTTTCATTCACATTCCTAGGATTTCAAAAATGTACTCTTCTCTAGAAAACCAATGCAATTTGATACTTTTGGAATATCTTTATTAATTAATTGTATTATTATTTTTAACCTCTAACCTCCATTGAGTCAGCAGACTCATCACAGGAGGTCCATACTCTCTTGTGCAAAAAAGATCATCTAACCATGCCTTAAATCTATTCATAGTTTCTGCACTGACTACATTTTCAAGTAATGCATTCCACTCACCAATCACTCTCCATGCAAAAAATCTGCTACTCACTCCCCTGCTCACATCCTCTTTATATAGCTTTCAGGCATGGCTCCTTGTCTCCCTCTACTCTATGAAAAATCTCCGCATTAATCTGGTAATGACCCCTCATCACCTTATGTCTCAATCATATCTCCTCTCCTTCTATTCAGGCTCTGCAAGTTACATTCCCTCAATCTCTCCTCAGTCTTACATTCTAACCTTACACCAACTAAGGAAACCTTCTCTGGACTCTCTCCAAAACACCCTCATCTCCTTGAAAACCAGGTGATCAAATCGACATACAGGAGTCCATATATGGCCTGATCAAAGCCTCACACAAGGGAACGTTACTTTTGCATGTCAATGTCTTTCTCATTATTATGATAATCCATTGGGCTGTTCTTACAGTTTTAGTAATGTGACCCCTAAACTTAGTCTCTATCCCCAGATCTCTCATCTCCTCCATTTCCTTCAGATTTTCCCAATTAAGTGTATACTCTTCATCCCAACCTTGCCTACCAAATTTCAAGACCTTGCAGTTTGCAATATTAAACTGATAGCTGCACTCATTTTCCCACTCACATAGGCTATTCAGATCTTCCTGCAAGGTCACATCTACTCTACTTCATAGTTCTTCCCAATTTTGCACCATGGACAAACATCTGCACATCTCCAATTAAGATGATCTAATGTCATTAATATACAAGTTAAACAATAATGGTCCCAAATCAAATCCTTGTGGCACTCCACTTGTGACCTTCCTCTTTTGGGATACCATTCTTCCATACAAAACTGTTGATATCCATCTGACATCCGATCTGCTATCACTCTGGTTAGTCTGTTACCTAAACCCATCTGTTCAGTTTAGCTGGCAGTCTATCAAAGACCTTTGAAAAATTCAAACATGTCATTATACATGCATCTCCTTTATCCAGTAAATTTGTCATCTTGTTGTAATATGTAAGCAGATTGTAAAGCATGCCCTCCCACTAACAAACCCATACTGCCCATAATAAAGAATACTGCTGCTATCAACCCATTTCTGAATCTTAGTCCTCACCAACATCTCTAACACCTTAAAAACAACTGCAGATATGTGCAGATTGCCTATCATTTGTAGCAACAGTATTATCCCCCCTCTCTCCCCTTTGAGAAGTGGAACAATTTTTCCCACCTTCCATTCCTTTGGAATTTGCCTTATTGCAAGACATATTAAACAGGCATGCCAAAACAGAAATGCCTAAAACAATTCTACGAACCACTAAGTTATGTAATTTTTTAAAAATCCTATTTGGGGATTACCAACATTTGGAAAAACTGTGCCATTTATAACATAAGAAATTTATTATTATTATTATTATTATTGTTATTGTTTTGGGCAACTCCAAGGAGTCGATAGACTCATCGAGGGAGGCCCTAACATCATGTCAAGAACAACTATTCGACATTCACACAGTATCTATCATACCTTGCCTTGAACTCATTCACGGTCGTAGCACCCACAACAGACTCTGGAAGCTTATTCCACTCATTCACTACTCTCCAAGTAAAAAACCTAGCTCTAACACCCTTGTCAACCACGCCCTTGCCCAGCTTCCATTCATGGCCCCTAGTCCTCCCACCACCAGTCATATTTTCAAAAATATCTTCTGGATCAATCTTATAGAAACCCTTCAGTAATTTGAATGTCTCAATCATATCATCCCTCCTTCGCCTATCGACCAATTTCTGCAACCCACAAATCTTCAACCTATCCTCATAAGGTTCATTCCACAGACCTGTTATCATCTCGGTCACTCGTCTCTGGATCCTCTCCACTCCCTCCCCATCACGAAGAAACCCTGGTGCCCATAACTGGGCACAGTAGTCCAGATGGGGTTTTATCAAGGCTCGATACAGAGGAACAACAACTTGTTTGTCTCTGCATGTTAAAGTATTTTTCAGAAGCCAAGTGATTTGGTGAGTTGTTTTAGTCACTTTTGCAATGTGCCCCCTAAACTTCAATTCCCTATCCACCAACACTCCCAAATCCCTGGCCTCATCAATCTCCTGGAGTACGGTTCCACTAATGCGATATACTGCTGCTATTCTTTTCACCCCCAGAGTGCATAACCTTACACTTTGGCACATTAAATTGACATCCATTTTTCCTAGCCCAGTCCTCCAAACTGTCCAAATCATCCTGTAAAATTTTGACATCCTGTGCACTCATAATTGCTCTACCCAACTTTGCATCATCAGCAAACAAGTGAACACTTCCTCTCAAATCCTTTCCTATATCATTGATGAACAAATTGAAAAGCAGTGGTCCAAGAACAGAGCCCTGTGGCACTCCACTAGTCACAAGCCATCTTTAAGACTCCACTCCTGAATAAACTACTCTCTTGTATCTCTCCTTCAACCACCCTCCTATCCATCTCACCAACCCTATATCTATCCCTCATCTGCTCCAGTTTACTGATTAGGGTTCTATGTGGTATCCTATCAAAAGCCTTGGCAAGGTCCAGTAGTATTACTGTAAACCCATTACCTCTATCCAGTTCAGCCGTCACTGTGTTATAAAACGTGAGCAAGTTACTGAGGCATGATCTACCCTTCACAAAACCATGTTGTCCCCCATACAATATCCCATTTTCATCTATCCAATCCTGTATTCTTTTCTTGACTAATTTCTCTAAGACCTTGACAATGATTCCTGATATGCTAATCAGTCAGTAATTTACAACAGCAGTCTTGGAACCACCTTTATGCAGTGGAACTATTTTCCCCTCTTTCCACCCCCTCGGGACTAACCCAGACCCGAGACTCAAATTAAACAAAATGGTCAAGGGTACTGACAATTCTTTAGCTGCTTCTCGTACAACACGAGCTGGTATACCATCCAATCCCACAGATGTATTGACATTGAGGTTATGCAATAGACTACTCACCTCCACTTCATTCACCACAATTCCCGTATAATCTACTGGTACATTCGTTTCTGCAATGTCACCACCTGGATGATATATTCTTGCAAAGTGCTCGCTCAATCATTCCACTATATCGACTGATTCGGTTACCTCCCTGCCATCGGCATTCTTTAAAATCATTCTGCCATGTACATTTTTCCTTTTACTTGCCACATATCTAAAAAACTGTTTAGGATTCTCTTTAGCCTGCATGGCCAATGTTCTTTCATAATCCTTTTTTGCTTTTCTTACCACACTCGTTACCCTTCTGACCTGCACTTTAGACCGTTTGTGTGCCTGCCGGTCACATTTCTCCTTAAATTCCCTCCATAGTTGTTTCTTTTTTTGCAGCTCAAGCTTAATGGTGTTATTCATCCATTTAACCCCTAGTTGATTTATTATTCGGACTCTAGGTATACAGTCAGCCATTGCTTCATGGAAACACTTCTTAACTACCTCCCATGCACTATCGACTTCTAGTCCTTGCAGTTATACATGCCATGGCACTGAACCAATCAAACTCCTAAGCTTGTCATACTTTCCAGCCCGATAATTCCACATGTACCCTGTCTTAATTGAAAATTCTACACCTTTAGCCACCTCCCAAGTCAAGACCCTATGATCACTCTCACCGATTGGTGGCAATGTGGTCATATTTGTTACAGCCAAATCCTCAGATGTAATTACTAGGTCAAGCACTCTATGACCCCTAGTATTTTCCATTACATGCTGTCGCAGATAGTTATCCCTTAATAACCGCATAAAATCTAATTCCTTCCTCCCGTGTGTCCTCTCCTCACTCCAATCAATGCGACCATAGTTGAAATCTCCCATAATAATCATCCTCCTTCCACTCATTTCTTCTATTTGCTTGTGCATACTGTCACCACCATCTTTTCCATCACCTGGTCTATAGCAGCACCCAATTGTATATTTAGTTCTGCTAGCCACAATCTCACACCAAATGGCCTCTAATGTGCTCTTTTCTCTATCCTGCAATTCAACTTCTATTCTCCTTGGCTGCAGCTCATCAGCTATCATCAACAATACTCCTTCCCCCCATTTTATTCTCCCTGTCATTCCTGAACACACTATACCCATCACATTCAATCCCACTAGCTATATCATCTACAGTCAGCGATGTTTCACTAATACCAATAACCTGTGGTCTGGAAGTGTCAACCATTGCCAAAAACTCTTCCTTCTTGTTCCTAATACTCCTGGCATTAGTGTAAATGAATTTAAGACCTCCATTAACCCCAACCCTACCTTGATGCCTTATATTAACTATCCCACTCTGATTTGTTGTCGTTATTTGCTCGGGCATATTATATTCATTCTTACATTCAACTGCCTCCCTAAGGACTGTATATCTACTCCCCCCCCTTAATAAATCTAGTTTCCCTGAATTTGCACATCCACCACATTCAGCAACACTTTCTCAAGTCTTCTTACACCATAACCATTCAAATGCAAGCCATCCATCTTATATAGATCCTTTTGCCCATCGAACTCACTCCACACGTCCACAAATTCCACACCATTCGTCATACATAACCCACACATGAAGTCATTCGCAATTATGGCCCTCCTTTTAAACATTTCACTGTCATTCCGTGGCAAAAGACTAATCATTCTAACTCTCTCACTCTTTTCTTTTGCTACCTCAAACAATTCATTCAGGTCTTCTATCATTTCCATTTTGTCTCCTTTCAAATCATTCGTACCTGCCACAACAATCATTTCTTTCACCCTTTCCTTTTGCTCTCTAATAGACTCAGTCACATCCTTTATGGTCGCACCAGGTTGGTACAATTTTGTCAAATCCTCTACTATCACACCTCGTACTAACGAGTGTCCATACATCACTCTATCCTTCATTTTGTTCGTGTTCACACTCATACGTCTATTTTTCCTGTCATACTTTTTATTATTGGCTGGTTCATTCAGTCGACTTTTGCTCATACGCTCTAACTGCTGTTTTGCCCTTTGTATTGCACCATTCAGCAATGCAATCTCACTCATTGCATCTATCTCATCTTTTTTATTCTCAGTAAAACCATTAATACTATCATTCACACTCTCACAATTCTCTGGTACAACCTCGCCGTTTCTTGTCATATCCCTATTTTCTTCATTCTGATGTTTGACAAAAATATCACACTCACGATCCGAAATACTCTTCAATTTCTCATTCTCCCTACATTTTCTACACACATTCACTCCTTTATTATCATCTAACTACACTCCTACCGCACTCCGCAAAAGCATACATTTCGCAGCTAGTACACTGAATCATCTCTTTTATACTACCGTTCTTTGATAAAGATCGCAAACCATCATTACTGGCTGCCATTTTCCTTCGTACTGGAGCCATACTTACTTGCAACGTATTTTATCAAATTATAAATTATAACACATTTAAAAGCATGTTTTGAATATATATGGAAACATAATTAATTAATTTGGAAGTAAATGATTAAAAGTGTATATCATCATTGAACTAAGTTTTAATTTTTATTAAACAAATAAATAATATGATATAATTATGTTACCACTTACTTTTAATGAGATGGTTGGGCTTCTCGGCCTTTGCAGAGTTGCTAGATATCTGGCTCAATATTGGTCGATTTCAGTCGAAGATTGGCCCACACACACACACACACACTAAGATGATTTCTGTATTTTGTTTTTATTTGAAGGAGCGATGAAAATCCTTTCTCACAAAGACAGGTTATAGAAAACTGCATGACGATTTTCAATGCTTCTTCAGATAATTCGGGAAATTCACTTCTCACTGAAGGCGAGATCCAGAATCGAGCCAAACCAAGATCACAGAATTGCATTTTAAGCCAGCTGTCACTTGAAAGCTCAATTAACTATTCTTTTTTCGATAACAAAAGTTGTTCCCATGACTGTAAGCCCGAAATGGATCATGAACCCACAGAAATTTCTTATAAAAGTTATAAATATGTTTCAGAGTTTTCATTTCAGAATCAATCAACAAAAATATCATTTTCCACTAAAAAGGATTCAATGTTGAAAAAGGTGCATATTGTCTGTCTTTTACATAACTAATCCATAACACCAGTTTTTTTCTCAGATGCCTTTATTTTGTTGTAGGCATGAAGAACAGTCGAAGAATTTCCCTGAAGGGAGAGATTTAGTTCATTTAATTTTGAAAAAATGTCTGAAAGATAGGATAGTGTTGATAACAACCCATTTGTTGATGAAGTATACTTACTATACTTATCAACAAAGAATGATGCAAAATCAGAATTATGTTCATTTACAAACAATAAAACTTTGTGCCTTAATTGAAATAACTTTGTTAGTTATTTCAATAAACTTTGCCCCTGGAAAGCCAGCGAATTTCAGAATGAAGCAAAAGTTATATATATTCACTTCCCATTTCATCACAGAGTCTTAAAAATAACCTGTTATTTAATTGTCCAGTCTTAATAAAATTAACTAATTTTATGGCATTGTATAGCACAGTTTTAAATTCTGGTGGTATTCTTTCGGAGGCTAACGCTTCCCTGTGTATGAAACGATGTACCCAATTCATATCCAGAGCTACTTCCTTGACCTTGGAAACAACCCCACTATGCCTGTCTGTAAGGGCATGAGCTCCATCCAAACAGAAGCCCATATACATTTTTCCCACTGGATCCCTTTGTGTATTATGTAATTATTGAGAGTGTGAATATTTCTTTTCCAGTTGTTCAAGATGACAAAGTTCTACAAAACAGAATATCGTCATGAATGTTGTTATCATGCTCATATCTTACATAGCATATTAACTGTGCATCATTTATAACATCAGTAGTCTCGTCTATTTGTAACGCATAATAAGGGCTCTTCTTAACTCTTCCGATTAACTGAGATTCTACGTCACCTGCCATATCATTAATTATGTGACCGACAGTGTCATTTGAAAGAGGAATCGAATCAACATCTTTTATTAACTTGTTGCCAAACATAGTTTTTACCACATCTTTTATAGCTGGAAGTAGTAAATTTCCAGGATAGAATGAGGTTTCCCTGTTTTCGCTATGCGCAAACTTAAGAGATAGGATGCTTCCAATGCCTTGCTATTAATCGAACCATGGCCGAAACTTATCTTTGCCATGATTTAATGTCCCTAAGCATTGCTGAAAAAATTCAATTGGCTTATTTTTCACATCACAATGTTTAGTTTCTAAACATTGTGATGTTGGAGTTTCACAGATTTCATGCACTCGTTCAACAACACTTCATAACACAAAACACATTGAGGTTTCTGTTCACTTTCATGTTCACACTAAGGAAACCTGAATTCCAAATATGAGCTATTATATTTCCTACTGTATTTTTTCTTTGAACTGCTTTTTTCTTCTACTTTAATAATATCAGATTTACTCGCCGTTACAACATATGTATCACAATTAGGGTTACCATCACCTGTTTCATTTGCTTTTCTTTTCAAAGTCCTAGTTCTAAGCCACTTTTCCATTATTAAGAAACATTTCCGATAAATATATAAATACTGGGGTTAACTTGCAATGCACTTTGTCCAAGTATCACTTAGCACTTCTGAAGATATACTGAGCCTTGGTTGAAGGAGGAAAACCTTCAATAATAAACAAACAATTAACAACCATGTGGTTGAAATGTGGATAACACATGTTCACTTCAAATCTGACAAAAGAGCAAGGGAAGGCAGAAGCAATAAAACCATATTGTTGTCACTTCATCCCTCATTTATTACTTATCATTCTGCCACTATTTGTTGGTTTTTTAAGTATCCATTTTATTTCAATAATTTTTACTTACTTATTCAATTTTAATTTGTTTTGACTTTGTTTGGATAATTAAAATATATATATTTATTTATTTAATTTAAGTCTGACTGCGGACCACCTGTCCCATCGTCGCAGACCACATTTTGAGAAACACTGCTCTAGAGCATTCCTTCAGGACATGCAGTGATATATTTCCAAGTCCTACTGTCTTATTAACATCAAATTTAATTAATTTCTTATATACTTCCTGCTCATTCACCATCAGTCCCTCCTCCGTTATGCGAGGATGAAATTCACTCATAATTAACTGATCTACCTCCTGTTCATTCACCATCAGTTCCTCCTCCACCATGCTGTCTATATCCCAGGTTCTCATGATGCCACCTTCATGTGGATGAAATTCACTGATAAACTGATCGTCGTATACAACTATATCGTCTGCATCAGTTACCAATCTGCCAGTGTCATCAACTAGTATCATTCTGCCATAGTCATTTTTCTTAGCTTGACTGGCTAATTTTTTCCCGTGCACTTTTGCTGTCTTTATCAGCCAAGTCACCTACCAGGCCTGCTCTGCGCTCTTTATTCAACTGATTATTACCAGCATCCATCTTGTGTTGCCTCCACAGGGCCTTCTTCTTCCAGATTTCATGCTTAATCTCTCATTCATCCATTTTACCCTTACCTTATTTTGCCTTTTCATCTTTGGAATACACTCAGCCATTACTGCTGTTAAATAACTCTGGATAAATGCCAAAGCAGAATATGTCTCCTTTCCAGGCCATAGCTCCCAGTTGTCTCCTAATATTTTCTTGATCAAAAGCCTTGTAGTTCCATATATATCCCTTCTTCACAGAAGTTCTCAGGCTATAACCCAGGTGAATACCTCATGTTCACTCACCAACCAGGGGAAGATTGGACACTACATTCACAATCAGCTTGGGGGAGACTACACTCCTACCAGGCACGTCCCCTGGGTGGCAGATGGGGGGAAACCCAAATGGGTTGCTCTGGATGGTGGACCAAAAGATGTAGCAGAGGCATAGCAAGCTGGTTACATTATTATGCCAGTAACTTCCATGAGCCGGAAAAAGTCTACAAACCGAGATAGTGCTACTGCATATGGGACACCGACGTGCCTACTTGAAGACCACATAGAGTATATGAGAAATCAGCAATGTGGTCAGCCAAGGACTTGAAACACATGGCCACCCTCAACATAAGATCATTATACCGACCTGGAAAATTGCAATTAGTCCAGAAAAATTTAAAAAGACTGAAATGGAGTATTTTAGGTTTATGAGGGGCACATTGGTGCGGAGATGGATTCATGGATTTACCAGAAGGAAGACTACTTCTCAGAAAGAAAAGATAACATACACAGAGAAGGAGTTGCATTATTAATTGAGAAGAAACTTACACACTCAGTAATTGAAATAAAACCTAAAATAATTACAGCCAAACTTCAAGCAAAAGGAAAAGGTCAAACAATAAAATAATCCAAATATATGCACCAGACAGTAACCATTCAGAGGAAGAAATAGAAAATTTGTATGAAGAACTACAACAGGAAATAGATAATTCCACAAATAGAGAACTCATGATAGTGATGGGAGATTTTAATGCTAAAATAGGACAGTTCACAGCAGACAAAAAAGATGTGATGGGGAAATTTGAATACAGAGAGCTTAACGACAGAGGAGAACAGTTACTTCACTTCTGTAAAGAAAACTATCTAATGATTGCAAACACATTGTTCTATCAATGCCCTAATAATAAATATACATGGACATCCCCAGATGGTAATATAAAGAACTGCATAGACTATATCATCATAAACAAACAATGGAAAAGATCAGTAAATAATGTACGAACATTAAGAAGCTTTGATTTCGACGATGACCACGAAATATTAACTGCCAAAGTGAAGATAAAATTCAACAGGAAAAACAATATCAGCAAAGAAGAAAACATCAACCTATCAAAACTAAAAGATAGCTCAAGAAGAAGTCAATTTTCAGAACAGATGTGCTCGAAATTAAAACCCTCCATCTTCCAGAACAGCAGAAAATACTGGGAAGAAGGGTTATCAATTGCAAAAGGCACTCCAGGTACCAAACCCAAAATAAACAAACAGTGGACTACAGTGCTAAAAAAAGCAGTAGAGGAAGTAATTCTTGAAAGAGAAAAGATCAACAAGGGTTAACTGAAATGGTTAACTCAGGAAACCCTAAAATTGGTACAAGAGAAAAGAGAACTGAAACTTAAAAGAGATAATTCAGAGGCAGCAGATGAGTTATACCATCAAAAATGCAATGAAGTATGGAAAGCAGCAAGATCTGATAAAGCCAAATGGTTGGAGGACCAGTGCAAAGACATTGAAGAATACTATGGAGAGCACAAAACTAGAGAGGTCTACAAACTTATAAGAAATGTCAATAGGAAGTGGCAGACAAGATCAGTAGCAGTCAAAGATGAAGATGGTCAAGTATTGATGGACAAGACAGAAATCATACACAGATATTGCAACGAACTATATAAAAATCAACTAAATAATACTGCAACAGAAGTAATCAAAGAACTAAAAGCAATCTCTCCACCAGCAGAGATCTTTGAAATGACATCTTGCGGAGGAGGTGAATATGGCTATAAAACATCTCAAGAACAAGAAGAGTCCTGGAAATGACAACATAATAGCCAAGATGCTAAAATATGGGGGAGAATCAGTTGTAAAAGAAATACACAAGCTATGTAATGAAATATGGAAATCAAGGTATGCCCCCGAAGAGTGGAAAAAATCGGTCTTAGTTGTTCATAAGAAAAGAAGTGCTTTAGAATGCGCCAATTACAGAAGTATTGCATTAATGAGTCATCTTGGCAAAGTTGTAATGAAAATACTAACAGAACACCTAAAGGATCATATGGAGGCACATCTTCCTGATGAGCAAGCTGGATTTCGAAAAGATCGAAGTACAGTGCAACAGATACTCGCACTAAGACTAATAGCAGAGAAAGCTCGAAGAAAGAACAAAAAGATATACTGCAGTTTCTTGGACTTCCAAAAAGCATTTGATAATATTGACCAAAATATAACATGGACTGTCTTGGAATCCTATGGTGTGGACAATAAATTGATCCGCCTGCTGAAAGAGATAAACAGCCAAGCACAAGCAAAAATCAGAATAGCAGGTGAGACTGGAGATTGGTTTGCCACTAGTCGAGGCACAAGACAGGGGGGACCCAATATCACCAATCATCTTCATCACACATCTGGGAAGAACACTAGATAAGATTAAAGAAGAAGGTGGAGGCATTTCAATAAATGGCATGAGAATAAACTACCTCTGCTTTGCAGATGACATCGTCCTGATTGAATGATTGAAGAAGATGCAGGAAAGCTGGAACAGACATTGCAAACATTATACACAGAAGGGAAAAGATATGGACTAAATGTCAACTTTAAAAAATCTAAAACGATGATATTCGGACAACAGGAGTTACTGAACAGAGTTACGATAGACAGATTTCAACTGGAAAATCTGGAACACTTTACATATCTTGGATGACACATGACGCATGACTTGGACCCAAAAAAAAAGATAAAAATTAGAATAGCCAGAGCAACAACTATTTTAATAGCTATGGACAAAATATGGAAGAGCCGAGCTATAAAAGATGCAAACTAAACTGCACATTGTAGAAACCTGTATCTTCAGCAGCATTCTCTATGGATGTGAGGCCTGGGTACTCCTGAGAGATTCTGAAAGGAGGATATTAGCATTTGAGAGGAAGTGCTATACAAAGGTCTTGAGAATAAGCTGAATCCAGAAAGTGAACAAAGAGAAAATCTACAGACGAATACAACCAAAAGAAAATCTGATCCAGAAAATAATCAAAAGGAAACTACATCTCTTTGGCCATATATGTAGGATGAACGATGAGAGGAAAATAAAAATGCTGCTGTTTGGGATGATTGAAGGAAAGAACAAAAAAGGAAGGCCAGACAGAGAATTGGATAATAATATTGTCAAATGGTGCGGAGGCTCTATGCACGGACTGAGTCATCTTGCACAGAATAGAATGCAGTGGAGGAATCATGTCAAGATGGCATCGGATACCTACGGGCACTGGACCAATGGTTGTTGATGATGATGGTGGATTACCCAAGAAATCATAGCTACAATAGAAGAGAAAAGGGAGGTCAAAATACTTCTAAACCAACAAAATAATGAAGAGAATAGAGAAAAATATACAGTACTAAAAAATAAAGTTGATAATCTGTGCAAAATAGCCAAAGAAAAATGGTTAGAAGAAAAAGCTAAGAAATGCCATGAAGCATATCAACAAAACAACCTAAAAGTCTTCCATGCTCTATAAGAGAAATTACAAAGGAATTCTCAGCAAAAGCAGTATCAATGATAAACAACAAAATGACTGAAACTGGGAATATTGAAGATATAAGAAAAATCTGGTCAAACCATTTTAAGACTATCTTTCACCAAGGAAACAAAACTACAATGCCAACAATAGAAGAAAATAACGACCACCCAAAAATTTTACAAGAAGAAGTTAGATACGCTATAAAACAAATGAAAAACAATAAAGCACCAGGCATTGATACTATCCCTACTGAACTGTGATCATACAGAGGCAGCACATCAATAGAATAGTTAACAACCCTATTCAATAAAATACTACAAGCAGGAGAGATCCCAGATCACTAGAGAACTGGAAAGATCATCCAAATATACAAGAAAGGAGACAGAAGAGGCTGCAGAAATTAGAGGCCAAGCAATTTACTCTCTCACACCTATAAAATATTTTTGAGAATTATACAAAATAGATTAAAAAAACACCTATGAAGAACTGTCAGGCATAGAACAAGCTGGTTTCTGAGGAAACTATTCAACAATAGACCAGATTTTCACATTGCACCTACTAGCAGAACTCATCTGGGAAGACCATAAAGAACTATATTGTTGTTTGGTGGACTTTAAGCAAGCTTTGGATAACATCAACAGAGAAATCCTTCTTAAAATTCTACTAGAAAAAGCAATAGACAAATATATAATACAGTTTCTGATAAAATATTTTTCTAAGACAAATGCAATAATTAAAAAGGACACACTCACAACAGAACCCATAGAGATCCAAAAAGGAGTAATGCAAGGATGCCCATTATCCCCATGCCTATTCAACATATATCTAGACGAAGTTATAAAGAAGGCAATAGACAATGAGCCTGGAATAAATGTCAATGGTTTAAACATAAATAATATCAAATATGCAGATGATCTCGTCCTTCTTGCAAGAATCCCAAATGAACTACAAAGGTTGATATACAATCTAAACAAAACCTGTAAAATATATGACATGACAATAAATATATAAAAGACAAAAGTGATGAAAATAGGGAAGAACAGAACTACCATCTCAGCCACCCTAAATGGAGAAAAAAACAGAACAAGTAGACAACTTCATATATCTTGGATCAAAACTAACAGAAACAATAGATGAACTCAAAATAATCAAACATAAAATAGCGATAGGATGGACCACCATGGGAAAATTACAGAAAATCTGGAAAACAAATAAGATATTTAAGCAAGCCCAAATCAAATTATATGAAGCAATAATTATACCAACAGTCATCTATGGATCAGAAGCGAAAGTTAAGAAAAGAGAGGAGAAAAAACTGCTGCCGTTTGAAATGAAATGCTTAAGAAAAATAAATAGAACAAGTTGGATAGAAAAGAAAACAAACAGCACAGTCAGACAAGAATTATTGTATAAAAAGATAATAATAGAAAAAATTAGAAAAAAATAACTGAGGTGGTTTGGCCACACTGTACGCATGGACTCAGACAGACCTCCTAATGTCCTAATCAATACTTTTCCAAATGAAAAAAAGAAAACCAAGAATTACCTGGCTGAAATTAATAAAGAATGTCTCGGGATGCAGAAAATATAAGGAACTTTTTCGAACAGCAAGGAATAGAGAAGACTGGAAGATCCTGCTCAAGAGAAGACTCAACCCGTCTCTTAGATGGAAGAGAAGAAGAAGAAGATTCACATTCATGTCCTCTGGTAATATAGCCAGATCTAAGACTCTTAACCTTTGCATTCCCTCTATTATATATTATCTAAGGTTGTTATAATCAATTTCTTTATTCCCTAATGCTGTCTTTATTCCAATCATTACTACCATATTTGAAATCACTCTTCAGATGTGCACTGAACTAAGTTGCCTGTACATTTCTTTGTCCCCCCCCCCCCCCCCCACACACACACATTAACCGGCCTGTTTCAACACTCAGCCAAATATCTCATTCTATAAACCTCCATCTTATACCATACTGCTTCTAAACCACTGCCACTTTTTTCTACTTGCGTCTCAAGCTCATGTGGGCATAATTCCCTAGATGTCTTGAGCAGCTCTCCCTCCCTTTCTATTCACATGAAAAGTGGCATATTCTTCAATTGTATTCCTATTAAGATATCATTCTCATCCATCCATGTTTCACTCATTCCATTTTTGTGCAAATAAACTCAATGAACACAACAATTTCATCTCCATTATTTTCAATACATTTGACATTTGTAAATAACCATAACTATTCATTTCTTGGTCTATAACCAGTTCTGTCCATGCTGTCTCTTCTGTGACTTTTCCACACTTGTCTGTGGAAAAGTCACAGACAAGTGTAACATTGTATTCTAGTGTGTAACATTCCCATGCATGCATTCATTACTGCTTTCAGAATCCACCCTCCACCTTTTCCTCTTTGTTGCCTCTTTATTACTTTATTATTATTTTTTTAAGGAAATATTGATACTGTAATTATTGAGAAATATTGTATGATTTCAAACCAAAATTTCACTAATTAGTATTTTTTTTCTTCTGTAGCTCTAACGAGTATAATAACCAAGGCAAATCTATTGTTATATATATAAATCATGAATATTTTTCCATATCCTCTCTATTATTCATCACAGAAGCATATTTTGCTGAAATTAGGTTTAGAGATTTATGACTTTTTAATAACTTTAGGGAAATTAATTAATTGTTAATTTCCATATTCTTCATCTCCCTTCCTCTCCTTTTGTAGTGACTTTGGAGTTAGCTT
This sequence comes from Typopeltis vanoorti, assembly GCF_054136105.1. Lineage (NCBI taxonomy): Eukaryota > Metazoa > Arthropoda > Arachnida > Uropygi > Thelyphonidae > Typopeltis > Typopeltis vanoorti. Next base: position 99,760,566 of record NC_143570.1, on the reverse strand, counting down.
GTTATGTTGATATTCATTTATCAGTGGCTTTTAATGGGCATTTAAGCACGCATGGCCTTCCAAGTATCCAAAGTCACTAAAAACGGAGAGGAAGGTGGCTTCCCAACCGTAATACGAAGATAAGGCAGTTATCCCTATGCCTCTAAGTATTCTTTTCTGTAAATTGTGTGCGTTCTACTGGCTGGTTTGTTTGTTTGTTTTGAGGGACAAAAAACCCAAGTTTCTGGAGTAAAAACCCTCTATATGAGACAGGCTAACTCACCTTTAGTTGAAAGAGACCAGATAAAGGTTCCTCGCGTCACTGACGGGAATCGAACCTTAAAGGGCTTCGTCAGTCTGGCTGGCTGAGTAGTTAGCATATCTGCTCTCCAGCCAAAAGGCTTTGGGTTCGAATCATGCCGTGGGCATGAATGTTAGTGATTGTCTGTGGAAATATTAGTGGTGGTGCTTGGCGGTAGATGGTGTTGGCGTAATTAGTGAATTGAGTAGTGGAGACAGAGTTGAGACACAGCAGGTGCCTTCCCTCGAGTCTTTGGACTCCCTGGAGGTGTCAAATAATAATACGGGTAACCCTCGTATAACGCAGTACTTATACAATGCGGTTTTGCTATAACGCGATCTACAAATTGCAGTAAGCCTTTTTATCTTTTCATATATTTTTCACCTCGTGATTAAAAAATCAAAATTTATCTTTGTTAAATTTGTGTGTGCCCATATTGCACATGTAGTTATAAGTAGCGAATTTTAGGGCCCTTTAGCACGCATGTACATCAATTGTTTACCATGTAAAGTGTTAATTATTGTTGAAAGTTGCCATCGTTTTCTGTCAGGAAAGCACATTAAAAATCATAAGTGTATTAATCTCAAGCTGAGCACTTTATTTCCTAGTAAGTTATATACAATATGTAATGCTTTTTTTTTTATGTAAAAAAATTATTTCTATAGTAATGGCCGCTTAGAGGGCTTTTGCGATATGGCAGAAAACGAAATTAGTGAATTAATTGATGAGGAAATGAATTTAAATTAGGAGGAACTAGTACAATTAATAGATGACATCGAACCAAATGGCAGGGAAAATTCTGTTGAAGATTCTGATTGTGATGAATCCCTTTAAAAAGTTCAGTTTAAAGAAATTAGCAGAGGGATTGGACTTGGCAAGAAAGTTAGGAAGCTATTATATGGATAATCATCCCTCAACGAGGGCTCCGGAAAATTCACGAGACAATTGGATATTTATTTAGCTCCATATTATGAACTTAATAAAAAATTGCAGCATAGTGGTAAGCAAGGTCTTATTACTGACTTCTTGATAATTAAGCCAGCCGAAGTATGCAATGAGAATTATACAAATGATGCCCCAGAGATTTCAAGTGATGACTTCCGGCCACTCGTAAATAAAAAACATCTACAAAATATTCGTTTTGAAGACGATGACGATTAAAATATGCACTTTATTATGTGCAATGAAGTTTGCGTACAATTTGTAATTTTATAAGTTTATACTATATATTTGTTTCATAGTTTATGTTTTCTTAATTTACATGAATTACAAAAATTAAATAAAAATATTTTTTTATTGGGGTATGTCGTTGTTGTTTATATAATTTAAAAAAAAACGATTTCAGAACCTAATCCTACTTTATCTATGTAATCTGAGTCTCGCATAACCCAATTTATATAAAGTGGCATTTCTATGAAACCTAACATCTGCTTTATACGAGGGTTACCTGTAATCTATACTGACAGAGCTACAGAAGCTCAGTTATGTTGATATTGGATAATGTTAATCCCGTCTATTTTTTGGCTGGCTGAGAGTAATAAATATAGATTAATAGAAACCATAGTGTGTGTGTGTTCATGTTCTTCAGGACAACATATTGTGGTCTTTTCAAAGAGCAGTACTTAGAGGAAATTTATGTTATGCAATGCAGTTTTGAAACTAGATTAAAAAAATGTTTTTCCAAGTTCCAGCATTTCTGCAAAGCTAACCTTTCAGTTCACAGCTCTCTCTCTCTCACACACACACACACACACACACAACGTTTTTGCTCATAATCAGAAGCTCAGTTATCAGGTACTCATAATAGGAGGCAAATAATGCTGTAAGAATAATATTTGGTGGTGAATGGCAGTAAAGGGAGTGAACAGTTATCACGTTTATCTTCATATGATCCATTTTGCTCATCTTCTTTATAATCCCTAAAGAAAATTTCTGAATTCTTAGATCAGAAAAAGCAATGACGCATGTTATTCCACCTAACATGAGACATACTCAGACATTTGTTTTCTTTTTATTCTTTATATTGGAGTCCTTGTTTCAAATTATATTTTTTAAAAGTTAATTAAGCTTTGCATATAATATGTAGTTTTACTCTGGATTTTGTCTAATTGGTCTTGTATTAATATTCTTATAATTACTCCTGAAGAAGCATACCATGGTGTGTGTGTGTATGAGAAATTAATAGAATAAATTGTTTCATATAGTAATACTGTTAATTTAATCACTTAAGCTTCATAATATTGAACTTTTCTGTATAGCCCATTTTAAATAAAACCAAAAATAAATATAGCTTTTAAAGGCTGATGATATGTTTGACAGTTATAATCCTCAATTTTTTTTTCATTTATAATACCTCCTTCTACTGGCATTTCAGTTATAGAAAGTAAAAAAAAAGTTTATGAAATCTGTAAAAGGTATTAAATGTGCCAAGCTATACCTGATCAGCTTATTGCATTGTGTGTGTGTGTGTGCACGTGACAAATTTAGTAAATAAAATTTTAAGATATTTTTTTTTTTTTTTTTTTTTTCATGATTGTAAACGTAATTCTTTATACGGTAAATTCTTATTATGCATTTCAAAGCTAAATCTTACTTTAAAAAAAAAAAAAAAAAAGGTGCAGCAGTTTTTTTTGTTGTTGTTGTTGCAACATTTAAATTTCGGTGTGTAGTTAGAAACTTGAGGCAGGGGGTTGAGGGTTTGTCCTTATGCCTCTCGTTTTATAGCTAAGAAACCAGTCATTGAGTCAACAGACGTCGGCAAGTCTTGTTTATATCAACTTTCAGCTGTCCAGTCAGAACGTAAACCGGTGGAGTCAAGGGAGAAAGTTGTAACACCTCCAGCACCAAGCAGTTCCCAGAGGATTTATATTCGTAAAGATATCCGGTCTCCTCTGGCAGCTATGCCCACATTTAGTTCAGAGAAGGTAAGAAAGTAAATACTTTTCTTTTGATGTGTATCTTTATTTAAATTTTATGCTTTTAAAGCTGTTTTATTTATTTATTTTTGAATCTTTAATTATGTAATTGCAATGACTTCAGTATTGATCATTAAATATATTAGACTAACTGCAGTAATTGAAAGTATTTTCACTTGGTAATACTAAAAATTAAAGATGCCAAGAAATTATATTCTTGGTTTCATGCTTATCCAAGCGTAAGCTAACAAAGTTGCATGTGAAGTAACTTCACAACTGGGCTACTTATATATAGAGGCTGATGACTTCATATCAATTGCCTTAGTATCCCATAATGCAATTCCCATATCCTTAGGGACTTATAATGCTATGCATTATGAGAGGGGGCCACTAACCAGACTGTTTTCAACATTTATTGAGGTGAAAAAGTAAAGGGATGCTCGTCATAGGCCTAGAGTAGTTAGTATAGGGGTGTAAGAGGGCCTGATAGTATTAGGAGAAAGAAAAGACAGATAAATACATAGATAGCATGAGAGAGAGAGAAAAGGCATCAGCTTTTTTTTTTATATCATCATATAGCCAAAAGCTATCAGTTTCCCTTTTTCACCAATTGCATATAGATGAACGACCAAAAGACCAATCGAAACTAAAGCACAAAGATGACTGATACCCAGGTGGTTAGCCTTATCTGAGTTAACCGCCTTGAGTTGGCCTTCTCTGCCTGGGATTGCTCTGCAGTCATCCATGCAACTGACTATAAGACCACATTGAATTAAGATGATGGAACTATTTAATAAACCTCTCATAGCAAAAATAAGCAGAAGTTTATTTCCCATTGGTGAATATTGCATAATATGGGTGGTCTACACCACCTATCCAAAATTTTGATATCTCCTAGAATTCTTCTTTCTAAGTACAAAAATCATCTGACTGAACAATAAAATTTCCACAATACAATATTATAAAGCATTTGGATATCATATTGGTGGTTTTCAAATCCATTTTTCTTTTTAACCTTCCATAAATGTTATTTTAATTCATGAGTTATAAAATTCAAAATTTTCTTCTCATTGCTGATAGATGGTAGGTACTGCAAAAAAATAATCTGTTCTGTTGTAAGTAACACATTACATAATCTTTTCCAAATATGCAGGGCAAGCGGACAGCTGTAGAATGCATGTTCTACTGTTTCCATTCAGTAACAGATGTCACAGATTGGATCTCCAATGTTAAAGTACCTTCGTTTGATGGTATTGACTGGAAGGCAGCCATATGCAGTTCTCCAAACAAGATCCTTCCTCTTAGGATATCCTTGGAACTTCAGTAACTTAGGAAACAAAGTGTTGTTGTCAGAACCGAACTGTGAAATAGAGAAAGATGTTGGAAGTTTTTTCACTTGGTTAGACTATAATTATATATTATATATTTAGTTTAATCCTTTATCCAAGTGTAAGCAAACAAAGTTTGCACCTGAAGTATCTTCAGGACTGGGGCAACTGAGGAGACCTCAATAAAAGTCAAAACCGATCTGGGGTAGCCAAATCGTGATCCTAACTCAGTCCACCTTTGCCATGAGTTGCTCCATTCCTGAAGATACTTCAGGCGCAAACTTTGTTTGCTTACGCTTGGATAAAGGATTAAACTAAATATATAATATATAATTTATACCAACTGTGGAAGTTTGCAGCAAAAGAGATTAAAGATTTCTTTATATCAAATTTTACTTTTTTTAATGGAAAATGCTTTTGTAATCCTTTAATCCTTTAATTTTGAAGCTGTTTTGCTGAAATAGCAGAGTTAAGTTCAGGAGAAAAAAGAAACCTGCTGATATCAGATAAGAGAGAGAAAAATTTGTTCTGTGAATTTGGAGTCAAACTATGTAGAATTCTTGATAAGCTGCTGTACTCATTTTAATGGATTTAGAGGAGATAGGAAATTATTACTGCTAGTGCTAATGAATATGATGATAGAAATATTTGTGGAATATGTAAACAGGAGAAAATCGATAACTGTGTAGTGAACTGGTAAGATGATTAATCATTAATCATCCTGCACTCTTTTGTACTATGTCAAGAGTATTTAAGGAGCACTTCATCATCATCATCACAAACCATGTTCTCACTGCCCATTGGTGTCTAATGCCTCCTTCACTATCTTCTTCTACCTTTCTTTGTCCAGTGCACAGTGTCGCAATTTCTGTAAACCCATTCCACATCTACCTCTTCTGTTTACACCATCCATAATACCAAACATGAATGTCTTTATCTTCCAGTCCTCACTCATTCTGCAGATGCTTTCAAATAATTGCAGCTTCCGTTTTATAATCTTCTGCATTAGATTCTCCTATGGTTGTATCTTCTGATAGAGCTCTTCATTTGTAATTTTCTGTACCCATCCTATTCTTAGAATCGTCCTGTAACAAGTTCTTTCAAATGCCCAAGTTCTCTTTCTTGATTCCTTATTTATTACCCACGTTTCAGATCCATACGTAAGGAGTGCTTAGGAGATACTATTCCTGAATATGAGAGCAGTATTCAGTAATTGAATAGATTTGTGGTTTACAGGTAAAGTGATGCCCTGAATGAAAGAAAAAAACTAATTTCTTGGATGCTGATGTGGATAGTGGAAGGTATGCTATAATGAAGTCTCTTTAGCATAACACTGATGCTATGGAGATTTAGCCAAGACTCTTTTTGATAGCTTGTTATAGTGAGTAAGTTTACTAAAGTGATATTTGCTGAAGTAAGAGTTGGCTATTCATAAGATTGTGGGGAAATAAAATATATTTTCTGTCTTGGTGACTAAAATAATATAAATTCTGCTTTCTTGGTGAGGCGGGATCATGGTAAGATAATCCAGGAGGCCTGCTTTGAAAATCTAGGTTATTACTCTTTTGTCTTCACTCCTTCTGTAAATAAATAATCCAACACTAGGAAATGAAATTTATTATTATTGAATCTCCGTGGTGTTCATAAACTCATTGTGGGAAACTGATGCTATCCAGACATTATCTATCATGCCTCCCTCTTCTTGAATGCATTTACAGACAAAACATTCACAACAGATTCTGGCAGCCAATTTCATTCATTTACTACTCTCCAAGTAAAAAATTTAAACCTTGCACCCTTGCTAACAATACTCAGTTTTCAACTACTGAAATTTTTTTTCTGTATCAATACTGTAATATTGAAAACCCTTTCAATGAAATCTTTTCAGAAAATTCTTGATATAAGAAGTTGTTTTATCTATGTGAGGTATTATTATGAATTTTGGGTATGCTGCCATAGAACCATGAAATGCAGGATGCTTTGATGCTAACTGATATTTAATCTCTTGGACCAGTTGCATAAGTCTCTAATGAAACTGTTAGTTTTGTTGTGGGTATTGCATATAAGGTCCTCTTCCAACTGTCTGTAGGTGTTCGTATCTTTTAATAGATTGGTCATCTTATATCCATAATCATTATTAACCAAAATTATTGTTGCATTGCCTTTGTCAGTTTTCAGTACTACACTGGCTTCCATAAATTAAGGAGCAAAGAGAAAAAACACGTTAACTCAAAGGAAAATGGGGGAAAAAATGCGAAAGTCAGGTATATTATGTAAAAAGTGATGCTATGTCTGGTTATCATATACAAATCCACTCATTTGCATATGATGTCAGCAGTATATGCAAATGAGCCATGGCATAAAAGTGGGCATTTTGGAGTGGTTTTTCATTTTGTGTCTATAGTGAGAACAAGATATGTCATGATAACAAAATTCTTGGATATGGCTGCAAGATGTCGTTTAACCCTCTAACTTTAACCTAAATACTAGCCATTTTTTTCCACGGTCAAGTTAACTCAAGCGTGGAAAAAAATGGCGACCTTGCTACGATCCACCCCATCCACCCCATCCACCTATCAAAAAAATCAGGTGTGTATGAAACTTTGGAGAAGAAATATGCATAATAGAACATTTCAAGGATGTAATGGAAAACTCAGCATATTAAATGAAGTCTGTCTATTCATAGCACAAATGAAAAACCATGACGAAGTAATTTGAAAAGCAACAAAAATTCCGTATATTGAGTTCAGTAGTTATATTTGCAGATTTAAAGAGGCTTCATGTCCATTTTAGTACTACAAAAATCAAAGATTCATCCTAAACCAGCTGTAGTCCACTTTTATATAAAGCAAAATTCGCAGAACTAGATTATAACGAATATTATGCAGTCTAGATCAATGAAACATGTGATACATGAAACATTATCAGTGCTTTACTTTTTAATATTGGTTATATTAACTTTTTTTCAGTGTTAGATATATTCTGCTTTAATATGCAATCTGTTAGTTAACAACCTTCATATTCCTGAAGAAGTAAACCATAGTGTTTAGGGAAAAAACTAGGAGATGTAAAAAAATTAATTTATGAGTATTGGATTACTATGTTTCAGCTTTATTTAATTTACCAGGACTTACATATTAAAGCAATGAGGGATTGAAGAGATGAATAGTTATTTTATTATTATTATTATTATTCGTGACATCCAAGAAGTCCGAAGACTCATCGCGAGAGGACACCTACTGTACAACTCTTCGTCTCCACTACTACACAGAACCTATACTACCAATCACCTACATCAACGCCATCTACTGCCCACAACTACCGCTAGGATTTTTTGTCTGTAAATTGCGTGTGTTCTGAAGGGCCAATTTGTCTGTATGCGGGATGAAAAACCCGAGTTTCTGGGAGAAAAATTTTGGTTCTGAATATCAATTTTCACTTATGGTCAATGACAATGCATATTCAGACTTCTAGGAGTTTGTTTATGACTTTTTATCAGGTGACTGGTGAAAAATAGATACTTGTTACACTTGAAACAGACAAATAAATAGATGTGTGTGGGTGTGAAAGAGATGAACACTTCTGAATAGAGTGGTAATTTACCAGTAACATAACTAGTGAAATAAAATACCCGTGTACTAATAAGATCTAGAAAATCCTGCAACAAATCTGAAACATGGTTTTCAGTAAGAATATTAAGTATTTTGAAGTATTTGAAGTTTGAGAATGAAATATAAATATTAAATTGAATTTGGAACCATATTAGCTTATTTCAGAAGATGAAATAATTATAATAAATGATATAATCTAATCAGCATTCATTTAAAGTTCGTCAATTAGAATGGGATTTACCATAACTCATTAGTTTTTGAAATAAACAGATAAAGTGAAATTCTTCCTAACAAACTGCAAACTTCAAATTTTACTTACTTAAATATATTGATGTGCATTTTGTTGTAAATTAAACTGTCTTTTAGAGACATTATTAGTAACAAGATTTCATTTGCTAAAGCAGTGGAATTCTTGAGTCATCTCTTTACAAGCTGCAGTCCTTATTCATCATCGTCATCATCATCATCAAATTCCTGAAATGTACCCTCAAGGGGTGTACAGGATATGATAGTACCACATGAAAAATTTACATCATTACTAACTTCCTATCTACAATTTTCCTCCAAATCAGTCTGTTACTTGTCAAGACTCCAAAATTATCAGATCTTATATTTCTATCGTCTAAAGCACTTTGTACAGTATCAATCCATCTATATCTTGGTCTTCCTATGGGTCGTTTTCCTACCAACCTGGTAGAGAACACTTGATTTGCTAATCTTTCCTCGCCCATTTATGTTTAAGTGACCATACTACCTGAGATTAGCTCTGCTAACGCATTCCTGGATGCTGACAATGTTCTTTCCTAATATCCTCGTTTTTAATATGATATTGCCATTCATGCCATCTGTTCATGCCTCTAATCTTTCTCAGGACTCTCATATCTGCGGTCTCTAGTCTTTGGTCAAGTGTTTTACTTCTGACCCAGCTCTCAGATCCATAAGTTAAAACTGGTTTGAACACTGTCTTGTATACAGCTAATTTAGTGTTCCAACTAATTTCTCTCTTATTCCATATGAATTTATTCAATTGACTTCCTACCATGCCAGCTTTGTTGATTCTGTTGTCTATTTCCATATTTAATTTACCATCTTCACTAAAAATCATGCCTAAGTAGCTGAAATGTTTTACTTGTTCCACAGGTTCCCCGTTCACAACACAGTTGACATTTTCAACAATTCTACCTATTTTCATTGTCTTTGTCTTTTAAATGCTCACTTTCATACCATATCTATTACAACAGTTATTCAATTTAGTCAGGGGTATCTTGAAAACTTGTAGCCGATTTATGTAGAAGTATAACATCGTCCTTATAAAGCAAAGAGCCGACATTAACATCTCTAATTTTGATATCATGTTTAATACCACTTTCCTTCATAATGTGATCCATATTGATAATGAATAACAGAGGGGATAATGTACATCCTTGTCTCACACCAGATTTAACATTAAACTATCTTCCTGTACTTCGTTCAATTCTAACTGCTGACTTACAACTCAAATAAAGACTAAGTATTGCTTGATGTAATGCCCCATTGACACCATATAACTGTAGGTTATTGAATAGCTTCTCCCTTGGCACCTTGTCATATGCCTTTTCCAGAATGACAAAACTTAAATACAGATCTTTGTTATATTCCCATGCTTTCTCAACTATTTGTCATAATGTGAAGATCTGATCCTGACAGCCTCTATTTGGCCTGAATCCAGCTTGTTCTTCACTAAGCTTTTCTTCCACAATTCTTCTCAACCGTTTCTCAAGTATACTTCCATAGATCTTGCCAGGAACACTCAGTAGGGAAATAACTTTGTAATTCTCACATTCAGTTTTATTTCCCTTTTTATATATGGGTACTATGAGAGCTCTACTCCAATCATCGAGAATTCGTCCCTCTGTCCAGGCTTTCTGAACTATGCAGTGCAGCCACTGTAAGACTTTTATGCCACCATACTTCAGCATTTCTGGTCGAATATCAGCTGCTCCTGCTGTCTTTCCACATTTCAAGCCTTTGATGGATATTCTACTTCAAGTATGGATATGTATTCCTGACTGTATGCCTGTTGAGTGTTTTTTACCACTGTGCTATCACTGCTATTTTCATTTAGCAATTTTTCAAAGTAATTACTCCATACTTCAAGGATGTCTTTTTCTCCTGTTTTCATATCACCTTTATCATCTCTAACTTCTTTTACAGCACTCTTTCCTCCATTTCTAAGCTTCTTCAGCAACCTCCAGAATATCTTTCCACCTTCTTGATATTTATTTTCTATGTTCTTGCCAAAGTCCTCACTTTTGTTTAGCTAATTTTACACAGCGTGTCGCTTTCTTACATTTGTCTCTGTATTCTCTAAGAGCAAAAAGCTGACTTATTTGCCTGGAACTTTTGATATGCTTTCTTCGTTTCCTTCACTGCCTCTTTAACTTTCTGTGTCCACCATGGAGTTCTGATTTTTCTATCCTTGCAGACAACCTCACCACATGCATCTCTTGCTGAATCAATCAGGGTTTTCTTCAAGGCTTGCCACTGAATCTCCAAGGTTTGATTCCTGTTCTCAGACTCTCATTTTTTCTTCAATAATCTTTGTGTATGTTAGTCTACAGTTCACATCTGAGAGCTACTCAACTTTTATTCGCTTTAAAACCTTCTTACATGTTATTCTTTTCAATATGAAATTCAATTTTATCCTGCTCGAGACCAAATAGTGATCACTTCCAATTTCAAATCCTCTGTACACTCTGGTGTCCTGCACCAGGAAGAAAACATCACTATCAACAGCAACATAGTCAATGAGACTTTTCTTATTCCTTGCTTCTTCTCTCCATGTGAATTTGTGAACATTTTTATGTTGGAACATGGTGTTAGTAATAACCAGTCCATGTCCTGAGCAGAAATCCAACAGGTATTTGCCATTATTATTAGCTTTGCTCTTTTCTCCAAATTTTCCCAAAATATTTTTGTGTCTGACAATCATTTCCCACTCTGCTATTTAGATCCCCAACAAGGACCAGCTTTTCCTTTTTCATTGTGTCAGTTGCTTTTTCTAAAGCATCAAAAAATTCCTCCACTTCTACCTTGGTAGAACCTTCTGTGGTACCATAGGCACAAATAAGTCTCATTGTCCAGTTCCCCATTCTGATATTACCCCACATCACTCTACTTGAGACTGCCTGCCATTCAAGAAGATTAGCCTCTTATTTTGAGTTTAATACTATGGCTACTCCATCTTTTCCTTGATTGTCATTTTCTGAATATAACATTTTATATTTATTGCTTAGAAAGATCTCACCAATTTTTGTCTTTTTAGTTTCTTTGCCATTCAGGCTTCTTATGTTGATAGTACCGATCTTTAACTCTGGTGATGTTGAGTTGGCGTGTGCTTTCAGATTTGTTCCAGTAGCTGACTTTTCGCTGTTCGCCCTGGTTCCCTGGCGAAAACAACAGGGGTCTTGTTTAACCTGGCGACGTCCCAACCGGCATGAAATATTTGTCATGTTGTACCATCATTTTATATATTGGTTTAAGCCAATAAGAATACAATTTGGTCGGCTAAATCCCGAATTTTCAGCCCATCTTTGTTTGTTCAGTATCCAGGTAGATACCCAACAGGGTGCACCACGAGAAAGTGAGGATTGGACATTAGGTCAGAAGCCCTGGTCGGTTCTCTGCATTCCTTTAAAGGCTATGTGGAGGTCTCCTCTCAGTTATACAGCTTTGACCCTTAAGCACCCTATTCATTTGTTTTTATTCTACCATATTTTATTAACTATTTTTCTTAACATTTTGATTTCATATAGAATTTATATGCTGTATTTTTTTGTTTCTATTCTTTTCTCACATATGTAAGATAATATTGGTTGGACCACTAATTTATAGATTCTTTTGTTTTTCTATATAGTTGAATTTACACATCCTGATATTTTATTCAACTTCAGAGATTGCTGATTATATGTTACATTTTTACTGTTGACAGTTATTCTGTTATACTATTATACTATTAAATTTTATTACTTGTCCCAATATTTTCCCATTTAGTTCCGATTTACATCTTATTGGTTCTTTTGCAATGACCATTGTTCTTCATTTCCTGCAAGTAATAACATTATCTGCATGTCCCCCCACACACACACACACAATTTAAATATTCTTTAAATTTATTACCAAGAAGTGTACCTACTTCTTGATAATAAATAATTATTAAACAAGTAATTATCATAGTAGACTAATTAACTGAACAGTGACTGGGTATTGATGAAATCTCATGAAAAGAAAGAAATAATCCAGCCAGAGTAGGAAGCTATGAATGAAATGTAACAATGTTCCGAAAAGCAGTGAGCCCGAAGTTATCTGTCGTGAGGTGGAGAGTAACAAGATCAAATAGATGGTGGGGCATTGTTATAGATCTAAATCAATAAGTTCATGGGGAATATTAAATGCATCACTGAATTAGCTGGGTGTCAAACAAGTAATTATCATAGTAGACTAATTATCAGGATAGTGATGGGATAATGATGAAATCTCATGAAAAGAAAGAAGTTGAATTTAGTGAGAGACATCCTCTAGCAGCATGTGAAAGAGAGAACTTAAAGGCAGAGGATGCTGGACCTGATTATGCTGTCAAGGTGGTGTGTGTGTGTGTGTGTGTATGGAAGGGGGGGGTCAGTTAAAGACATGCCTGTTCTGCCTCTGGTCAGTGACAGTGATTAAGCCATACTAACCCGAAAAGTGGCTAAGTATATTAATATCCTGCTCATAAAAGGTTTTCTGATGAATTACAAATTAAGAAACTACAACCAACTGAGGAGAATATTAGGCTCAGTTCCATAATATCACTTGCTAGATGGAAAGGAAAGGATACTGGCAGTGCACGGGAAGCAATAAAATTTTTTTTTTTTAAATACTTCAACAGTGTGATATCAATATGTGTTCCTAAAATGTGAAGAATAAATAGTGTAGGGTGAAATGGATGTGCTATTTTATTAAGCAAGAGATTCTCAAGAAAAAAGATAAGTGGAAGGAATACCACATGTGTACAATGGCAATTATAAAAATTATGAAGTTCAAAGAAATGTTACAAGTATTGTACAAAAAACCAAGTCGACGAAAACAAACAGGCTCTGAATGTCCAGGACAACCCAAAAAATTCTATTGTTATGCTGCAAGTAAAAGAATAACAATACTGAATGTGGATGATATGCTGATGGTCAACACAGTAGACATTTTTCAGTTAATGAGTGCCCACTGAGAGCTATCAACCTGGAGGATATGGATATGAGTCCTACATCTACACTGAATAATGCAACTCAGGTTTATGAAGAAAGGGCTGGAACTATTAAAATAAAAATTCAGCTTTATGGATTGATGGAATTTCAGCACAAATGTTAAGGCAGTGCATAGCAGAATTGGCTGTGCCCTTGAGCTGGCAGAACATGTCTCACAACAGGGAAGATATTCCACCGGAGTGGATAAAATCTACAATAATCCTGTTGCACATGTGTGGTGGAGAGACTGGTGTTTTTAATGTCAACCTATCAGTCTCCAAAGTAGGAGGATGATAGTGGAAAAGTTGGTGAGAGCTTGTTGACATCCATACTTTGCACTGAACAGCATAGGTTGACTAGAGTAGGTCATTTTTTGAGTAAGTTACATTTTAAAACAATGTTACAGTTAAGTTAGTCATTCCATGCATTATCCTTACTCATCAGCCAAAAATATATCTGTTTTTTTTTTTTATTCTGAGGATCATTACAGTACAGAGAATTTTTATTACTTGTTTAGGAGAGAGAGAGAGATATGTGTATGTTTGTGATAAAAGAACATATAGGCAAAACAAGTATCAACACAATTATCAAATTCTTATAAATGAAACTTTCAATTCAAGGAGTAATTCAGCTGCATATCTTTAGAAGTGAACTTTTTGTCTAAAGTAATCTCTGAAACTAATATTTTTCAGAGATAGATTTATCTACGACTTCTGATATTGTATTTGTCAAAAGTTTGATATTGTATAGTCCGACCACATAAGCGAGAGCTCTTGTTGGCAGACTGCCAAGAAAGTCAATTCATGTTGAAGGGGAGAAAGAAATAAGGCACGCGAAATCACGTGCCTTATAGGTAAAATTTTCCAACTGTTATACAAGCAAAATAGTTACCACTTTAAAAACTACAATGGTCATAAAAGAGAAGTTACTTTTCTGATGTGTAATAATAAACAACTCATCCCACAATACGGATTGATTACCCTATTATCGGAATGGATTCTCGTTCTGTTGACATGTGCAGAAGTGTCAAAGGGTCTCTTATCTGTTGGCATACTATACTGATGTCCAAAAGTATATTACATAATTCCATAACACACACACATACATTTGTGTGATATTACGCACTGTGCAATGTATGTGGCATTTATATGTGGGTTTTAGTTGCTAAAAATTGTATTTATTGTTGTTATTATTATAATAATAATACAGGCGTCTCCATGGAATCAGATTCATCACAAGAGCTCCATTATTCACAGAATACCTACCATACTTCTCCTTAAACTCATTCATTTGGTTGATGAAGCACTCATAACCACCTCTGGCAACCCATTCCACCTATTCACCACCCTCCAAGCAAAAAATCTACTCCTAACATCTTTGCTCACCACACTCTTACACAATTTCCACTGGTGACCCCTTCTTCTCTTTCTTCATGCCATGTACTGAAAAAAGTCTTTAGTGCCAATCCTATAAACCCTCTTTAATAACTTATATGATTCTGTCATGTCTCCTCTTTTTTGCTTATCAGATAGATTTTGAAGACCTTCAATCTATTCTCATAGGGAGCATTCCATAGACCCACAGTCTTTGTCACTTGCCTCTGGGTCCTCTCCATTTCTTTATTCTAGATAGTCTCCAGAATAAAGAAATACCACAGTAGAGAGGATCTTCTCTGGATCTTCTACTGCTCACAGATCTGGACACAGTGGTCCATATGTGGCCTTATTAAAGCTTTATATAGGAGAACAGTTACTTCTCTATCCCTACTCGTTAGTGTGTTCTTCAACAACCATGTGATCTGATGTGCTGTTTTGGTTTCCTTCGCAATATGATTTCTTTCCAGAGTGCATCACCTTACACTTGGCCACATTAAACTTGCATTCATTTACCTTTAAGTCTTCCTACATGATCTTTACATCATCTACCATTGCTCTTCCCAGTTTAGCATTGTCAGTAAACAACTGAATATTTCCTGTCAAATCATTTCCTGTATCATTGATATACAAATTGAACAACAAAAGACCAAGGACTGAGCCCTGTGGTATGCCACTGGTCACTTCCCTTCTCCTGAGCTCAACCCCTTCATAAACCACTCTTTGATATCTGTCTCCATCATCTACCCTCTAATCCAAATCATCAGATCCATATCCATCGCCATATGCTTGAATTTATGCAGTTGATTTCTATGTGTATTGTCAAATGTGCCTTTAAAAACTTTAGCAGTATCACTGATTAGCCACCTTTCTCTTATCCAACTCCATTGTCACATTATTGTAAAAAGTAAACAAATTACTAAGACAAGACCTATCCTTCACAAAACCATGCTGTCCCTTATAGAGTATCATATTCCAATCCACCCAGTACTGAATTCTGCCTTTCATCAATTTCTCCAACACCTTATTATTATTATTCATGACATCTCCAAGGAGTCCAAAGACTCATCACGGGAGGACACCTACTGTACAACTCTCCGTCTCCACTACTGCACAGAACCTCTACTACTAATCACCTACATCATATGCTATTTACTGTCCACCACCACCACCGCTAGTATTTTTTGTCTGTAAATTGCATGTGTTCTGAAGGGCCGATTTGTCTGTATGCAGGATGAAACACCATACTTTCCGGGAGAAAAAACCCTACTACCTCTGTATGAGATCGGCTAACTCACCTTCAGTTGAAAAAGTCCATATAATCATTCCTCCCGTCATGACGAGAATCAAACTTAGGCCTTTTCTAATCGAAGAGCACAACGTACCATCGTTTCTTCCAATTGCGCTATGAAGGCACTAACCACCTTTCCACCACACTTAACCACCGTTCATCAGATGCTGATTGGCCTATAATTTGCTACTTCTGTCTTGGAGCCACCTTTTTGCAATGGGACTAATTAGCCTTCTTTTCACTCCATTCTCACCTTCGTACTGAGGCCTTAAATTAAACGGCTTGGTGATAGGAGCTGTAATTCCTTTGCACATTCTTGTAACACTGTGTGTTACAAGAATTACAGGCTGGTATGCAATTTACAAGAGTTACAGGCTGGTATGCAATTTAATCCAATGATATGTTTGCATTGAGGCTCTGCAATATTCTAAGCATTTCCATTTCTTCACTCCCTGTTCTCCCATCAGTCACTGTCACATCTGACATACAACCTCACCACCTAGAAGGTACGTTACATACCTGCAAAATGCTCACTCAATAATTCAGTTCTTTGGATTACCTCTCTGCCATCAACACTTTTTAAAGTCATCCTCCGTAGTCCTCCTTGCCACAAGCAACAGCTAGCTTTCTCTCATAATTAGTCTTCCTTACCATACATATCACCCTTCTTTCTTGTGCCTTTACCACCCATGGGCCTGCTATTCACATTTTTCTTTATAATCTTTCCTTTGTCTGCAACTCCTGCTAAATAAAGCCAGTCATCCATCTAACTCCTGCCTGATTTATCCTTCTGACGCTGAGTATACATTCTGATTCTTATTTTTTCAAACACTCCTTGACCACATCCCCACCACAAACATCTCTCTCACCTCTCCAAATTCTTTTGCCATGGCACTGCTGAAACCTCAGCTTGTCATAATTACTTGCTTTGCAATTCCACATATATCCCTTAACAGAAAATTCTGCATGTCCAGCAGGCTCCCTGCCTGCAATCATTCCTCCTCCCAGTCTATATCCCCATAGTTGCAATCCTCTATAATAATTACTCGACCAGTACTCATCATGCTAATTTGCCAATACATCTACATTCTCTCATATACACACTGGGTTATAGCAACAACTAATTACATATTACATACATTGTGTTGGCCTCTAACACACTAGATAGTGTCAAGTGAACTCTGAATCCCTGTTCCCTTGATGCACTTCTACTCTTTTTGGCTTCAGTTCCTCTGCTATCATTAACAAAGCCCCCTTCCCTATCTTGTTCCTTCTGTCCTCTCTGAAGACACCATATCCCTTGCATTCTATTTCTGTGACCATATCATACTCAGTCATCCAAGTCTCACTGATACCTATAACTTTTGGCCAAATTAAGTGAACCAGTGCCAAAAACGCCTTATCCTTATTTTGAATACTTCTGGCATTAGTATACATAAACTGCAGTATCCCCCACTTTTCATCTCATAGCATCCCTTACAGTTTGTGTTTCTTAGCCTAATAAAGTTAAGAACTTGGGGTGCTACATTTAGCATCATGTGATCACTCCCACTTGCTGACCTCTAGGTTGCCTGAACCCATGCCAACATCCCACCCCTTGAACATTCTAGTTTCCCTGGCTCAGCATTTCTGAACTCTTACTGAAGAATACATGCTCTCTCTCTCTCTCTCTCTCTCTCTCTCAAGACTCTTGAGACCAAATCCATTTAAATGCAAGCCATCTGCCATATATAAATCCTTCCTTCCATCAAACTCCACTCTATACATTCACAAACTCCTTACCATTCTTCATGCACATTCTGCACACTGACTTATTCGTTATCATGGTTTTTTGTCTCAGCTTGCCTCTATCATACTGTGGCAACAGAATCACCAGTTTACTTTCTCAATCTTCTTTTTGCATGCCATAGCAACTCTTTCATATTTTCTCACATACCACACTTGTCACATGTTAAATCATTGATACCAATTAAGATAAACATCTTTTTCACCGTCATTTTCTACATCCTTACAGCATCACTAATATCCTTAATCTTAGCACCATGAAAACATGATTTTTTCACACTCTGTTCAAGCACTATCAATGAATCACCATACAAATGCTCATGCTTATCCTTATTCTCATGCTTTTGTTCTTTCATACTCTGCTTTCTTTCTGTGTGTCATACCATTTGTCAGGTGTTTCTCCACCAATCTCACATTTTGTTTTATGGAAAGAACTCCACATAAGTGCACTATCTTTTCCTTTACCATGTTATTCATAGTCGCTCATACTTCTTGTAGCATTAACTACACCAATTGCATTATCACTCATTTCATCTTTCAGCTCACCATTATCATTCTTCTTACCTTCTTCACACTTTTCATATTTGCTCACAGAATATTTACAACAAACATGTTTTCCAATTTACTTCTCCTTCCATAAATCTCTCGCTATGAGAAGAACAGGCATTTCGCACACGCTGTAGTGAACATAATGTTAAAATTTGAACAGCATGTTAAAATCACCTGCTATTGTTTAACATGTCAGTACCATGATGCGCAATACAGCATAGTTAGTTAATCACATGGGATATCACTCCTATACTTCAATAGGTTTTGCGAGCGAAGCCTTCTGCTAGAAGAAGTGGTAGGGTAACAGATGCCCTTTCCACACAGAGTAGTAGGATGACTAGAAACATTCATGCCCCTGGTTTTGAACCTGCCCTCTCTTGGCTGGAGGGCAGATACACTAACCACTCGGCCAACTAGGCCAGTGCAATACAGCATACAAGACAAATATTAAACATTTGAAAATTACAAAATTAAGTACACCGCCCCTTACAGTAAATCAAACGAATGCTCAAAAATATAATAATGCAAGAAGAATAAGCTTATTATCACTAAATACTTTCAAAAATAATTTATGTTTCAACACCAAAAAAATCACCATGTATGCTATCTTCTGGCCTCTCACAGTCTCACAGCAATCCGATTTGAGTTGTAGAAGTTATAGAAATTAGTTAAAGATATAAATAGTTGTGGAGAGTAGTGCATAAGTTGAGCAGGTTAAGTGGCATAGATTTTTCAAGAGTGGTTTGATGTTAGGAATGTAGTTTGTATGCTTTGAGGTTGGGCGTGGTAAGAGGATGGATGAATAAGAGAAATGAGAAAAGTGGAATATCTAAATGGCTTATAATATTTTTGTAAATGAAAATAGTAAATATGGAATTAATGTTGATTAGTAGTGAACAGAATCATGAGCAAGAGTGTGGAGTGCTAGCTAGTATGCATGGTAACACTAGTAATGGTAAATGAGTACAAGTACCAGTACATCAGAAGGTGAAGTGAACAGGATACAAGAATTGAAAACATTACGGAAGTTAAGATGATTGATGGATAGAAATGGAAGAGTGCTTTCCCCAAGAGAAAGAGGTGATTAATTATTCAAGAGCAGCAACAATATGGGATTCCATTATTAGAGCTGTGAATAGGAAGGTGAAAAACAGTTTGTTTTCTAGGAGAAAGGATGATAAGGGTAACTTTAGCTTTAGATATGTAAAGTAAACAAATAAAGGAGAATGTTATTATTATTATTATCTGAGACCTCCAGGGAGTCAAGGACTCATCAAAGGAGGCTATAAATCACCCAAACCAGCTGTTATAACTCCTCTTAAATTCATTCACACTAGATGCACTCCTAAAGGCAGACTGTTTCACTCACTCACTGCTCTGTGAGAGAAAAATCTAGCTCTTTCCCCTTTCTTGACTGTGAACAAACTTAACTTCCATGGATGTCCCCATGTTCTCTCCTCACCTTCAGTATAATGAAAAATTTCATCAGACAATATCTTATAACACCCATTCAAAAGTTTATAGACCCTCTATCAATTCACATACTCACAATCTAAATCCCACAATCCAGATATAATCTTTGTAACTATTCTTTGCACCCTTTCCACAGCTTCTTTATCCCCTTTCCTGGGAGACCAAATCGGCACACATCCACAGATGCACAAATCCAGGTGTGGTCTTCTCAAGGCTTTATAAAGATGCAAAATTACTACCTTATCCTTAAATGTCAAGGTTTGCATCAACATCGCTATTATCCTGTCAGTTGTATTTGCAGCTTTTGCTATGTGACCTTTGAACTTCGAATTCCTTTCCACTATTATGCCAAAATCTTGTGCCTCGTCAGTTTCTTGTAGCATAACCCTGCTAATGTAATATGCCACTGGAAATCTCATCATGCCAAAGTGCATAACTTTGCACTTGCTAACATTAACTGACAGCCATTTTCGTTTGCCCGAATTTCCAGCCTATTCAAATCATGTTGTAAGTGCTGAATATCAGTAGCATCCCTGATTGCCCTGTCTATCTTTGCATCATCACAAGCAATTGCATATCTCCTGGTAAGCCCTCCCTGATATCATTAATGTATAGATTGAACAACAGCCTAGGACCAAGGACTGAACCCTGAGGTACACCACTGGTCACCTTAAATCTGGCAGATTCACACCCACTGTATACCACTTTTTTGATATCTGTCTGTCAACCACCCACTGATCCAAGTCAAGAGTTTATACAGCAATCCTTCGATTAATGCGTTTTCGATTAGTGGGTCATTTTTTTTTTTCAATACCCAAATTCGATTAGTGTGCCTATATACATCTTAAAAATAAATGTTATAGATTTTAAAAATTTTTGATCTATACATTTTTTATGGCTAACTATTTAAAAAAAATCACTCACCAGGATGAAATAATTTAGTTACCGATTTGAAACATTTTACAAAGTTATTTTTTAATGGCATACTACACTATTTCCATGTACACTATGTTCCAAATTTACCGCCAAAATTTATGTCCCCTGATTTGCATAGCATTTTGCTGATCATATTACGTGCAATTGTTTTCCTTACTTTTTTATTTTGAATTATTTTCCTAACCTTTAATCATGAGTAAAAGAATTAGTGAGCTAAAAATAGAAGTGTGAAAATGATTTGAAAAGTAATCTCATTGGAAGAAAAACTTGAAATAATAAAGAAAAATGAACAAGGCGAGTCCAGAGCAGAGATAGGACAAGAACACAAAAATGGGTGAATCAACTGCTGAATACAAAGAGAAAGGTAAGGCTGCTTCAAGTTCATCTTGCATGCACTCGAAATCAAAGTATTATAATGATTGAATTAGAGAGACTTCTTTTTTACATGGATCGAAGATTGTAACCAAATCACTGGCTTTATTAAATCAAAAGCATTGTCTCTTTGTAACCTGGAAAGAAAGGGCTATCAATGATGGAAAAGAAGAATTCCACGTTAGTCCTGGGTGATTTGTGCGTTTCAAAAAGAGAACTGGCCTACATAATGTTCTAATCACAGGAGAAGCTACAAGTGCAGATAAGAAGATATGCAGAGATTTTGAAGAAAATTGTGTAAGGAGACTATTGTGATCAACAAATATTTAATGTCAATGAAACCGACCTTTTTTTTTGGAAACGAATGCCTTCCAAGACTTTTCTAGCCAAATCAGAGAATTCTCAGCCTGGTTATAAAGTCGCAAAGTCGAATGAAATAACTGCTAGCAATATGCGAGCTGTTTGGAAGCACATTCTTGCACATTGTGCAAATTATTTTAGAGGATTTTCAAATGAATCTAAGCTAATTAAATTTCATTCTGAGAAGTTGAGTGATTCCAATCTGCTAAATTTAGATATACAGCGGGAAGATCCTGAACAATATGAAGAAAATTTAATCACTGACAAGCCCAAAGAGGTTTTACAGAAACAATTTGAAAATAGCTTTCGTACGATCGAAGTTTTTAAGCAGCATTGCTTAGAAACTGACCCTGATGAAGAGAGAACCAGTAAAATTTGCAAAAGAGGCAATAGGGCCATACCATCAGTAGAATGAAAAAAAGAAACAGAATGCCCGCCAAACTATGTTAGCTAAATTCTTTGTTATGAAGCAGAATAATAAATTTACATTCTGAATATGTTTTATTGTCTTTCAGCTTCATGGTTTTTCCTTTAACTAGGCCCTGAGACATACCCTAATTCTTTTATATAAAAAAAAATTAAGGTTCAAAAAAGAAATCTGAGGAATGAATTATACATTTTCCCATAGGTTATTATATTTGATTAGCGCATTTTCGATTAATGCACCTGTTTTAAAGAATGTATTAGGCGCACTAATCGAGGGATTGCTGTATTCGAATCCCATGTTCTCTAGTTCATGCAACAGCCCTTTGTGTGGTATCCTATCAAATGCCTTAGCAAAATCAACTTTATCATAGTATAACCATTCCCTCTATCCAATTCAGCCCTAACATTGTAATAAAATATATGCTAATTGCTAAAACATGACCTTCCTTTAGTAAACCCGTGCTGCTCCTTGCAGAGTATAGCTTGTTTGTCTACCCATTTCTGTATGCAAGTTCTCTAAAATCTTCACTACCACACCATAGTTACTAATAGGTCGATAGTTAGACACATCGGTTTTTACACCACCCTTGTACAATGGAACTGTCATACATTCCTTCCATTCCTGTTGTATCATTCCTGAGTTGAGACTTAAGTTATACAAACATGTGAAAGGCCTAGCCAGTTTGGATGAACATTCCTTTAGCAAACATGCTGATATTCCCTCTGTCCCTATAGACAAATTCTCATTCAGGTTATGCAGCAGCTCTTCAACTTCATGTTCATGAATCTCTAACTCTTCATCCAGTGTAGCAGTAGCACTGCACTATGTTACATACTAGGTTGATATATTTTAGCAAAGAAGTGAGCACAATGAGGTTGGATATGACAGTTTATTTGTAGAATGAAAGATAGCAAGTGTACTAAGAAAAGAGCACAGAGATGAGGAGAGCTGCAAATAGGAAATTTATATGGCTTTCTGGGAAGAATTTAATAGTAGTTTTTGAGGGCAGATGAGTGGTACTAATTAATCAGTGTTGCAAAAGGTTATGTTTTGAAATTTGGAAGGTAAGAATTGGATACAGAATATTTAATCAGTGGGAATTTCTTGAGGGGTGTTTGAAATAAGGGACTTAAAAGTAATATTGCAAGAGGTGAAGAGTACACTGACATTTAGAAATAAAGAGGTTATAACTGTGGAAAGGGTGCAGAGGCGGATAACAAAGATGGTTTCAGGACTGTACAATCTTAATTATGAGGATTGGCTGAGGGAATGTGGACTGCAGAGTTTGGTGGATAGAAGAAGGAGAGGTGATATGATCGAAACTTTTAAACTGTCGAGAGGCAATTACAGGCTTGGTTGAACAGCAGGAAGGAGTGATGTCAAGGGGCCATCCCTGGAAATTACGAAAGGAAGCTGTGAGCAAGAGGGTGAGGAGTGGTTTCTTTGTGTGGAGGGTGGTGGAACCATGGAATGCATTACCTGATAGAGTGGTGAGAGCAAGAACGGCCAATGAGTTCAAGGAGTGGTATGATAGACTTTGTGTTTCCTAGGAAGGACCTCCCACAATGAGTCTCTTGACTCTATGGAGGCCTGAATAATAATAATAATAAATCCTTGAACATGGTTTGATCAGACTACTTGTGAACTATTTGATCGCTTAGTTTTACATAGCTGAAGATAGTTTGGAAAGTGTCCAGAAAAGAGAAACTATGAGAATATCAGATTTGTGGAACATTGGGTACGAGGACAGATAAAGGGGCTGTCTTCTGTGAAACCTGGTGGATAGGACCGGTAATAAGATTAAGACATATAAGAGATTTTTCATAGAAATTTTTTACATGAGGAAGACTTGCTAAAACATGAGACCATCCTTAGAGATCGTATAATGGGGATGCACGCAGTGGAGTGAATCATCACTACTTTCACCACTTTCCATCTGTTTTGCTTGGTAAGTGGTGGAGCATTGACTGAGAGTTAAGTGAGTGCAGAAATGGTAAAACAGTTGAACATGTAGTTTGATAAAATTGTATTATTTAAGAGTGCAAACCTCTTACTATGGATCGTTTGTTGTAGAGTAGATGCCCTCCCTTGATGAGTCCAAAGACTCATCAAGGGAGGGCATCTACTCTACAACTCTGCTTTCCACCACTCACAATCCACCAATTGACTGCAACTACACCAATGCCATCTACCACTGACCACCACCACTAGCATTTCCACAGACAATCGCAAACATCCATGCCCATGGCGGGATTCGAACCCACAGCCTCTTGACTGGAGAGCAGGCACACTACTAACCACTCTGCCAGCCAAGCTGGCCATTGCAAAATTAAAACTAAATTGCAGAATTTAGAATTAAATTAAAATTAAAATTAAACTGCAGAAATTGCAGAATGGGAGTAAAACCTTGTTTATAGGAATGGTGGGTTGAAGAACCAGTCAGTTGTGTATGTTGTGCAATGTCTCAAAAAGGGAATGATGACATTGGATGTGTTCTTCAGTTCATTGCTCAATATTTTTTGTTTTCTCTGTCCACAGTAAGATGACTGTAATCCCAACATAGTCGATAGATACCCAGATATTTAAGTGTGCTATGTCAAGGTTTAGTGCATCAGAGTAGTGATCTCATCTTGATAAAGGAGATGAATACCGTTTTGATTTTATCTTCTTTGGGTATTTTTGCCAGTTTTATGGAAATAAAGCTAATATGTGGAAGTGATATGAAGCCTCTGTTATCCCTCTTCATTAGAAATATCTCTAATCTCTTGTCAGTTAAGTGGCCTAGGGATAATGTAGTTGCTTTAGCCTTTTTGAAGGAAAGTGTTTTTTAAATGTTGGAGTTCTTTAGCTAGTTCATCCTTATCATTAATGAGTGAGTGGGCTCTTGCTCATGGTGTAGAAATAATACCAAAGTTTTGAGGTTTATAATGATTTGAAGATGCATGTAGATACTGTATCTGTCAGTGTGTGTGTAAGTTTCAAAATATATGGAGATTTTTAATTACCCGATTCCTTAGGTATTTGAAGATCCAGAAATGGGAGTAAACCATTATATTCTAATTCAAAGGTGAATTTTATGTTTGATGTTGATGATTGAGGTACTCATGAAAAAGCAAAAGTGAAGGTATGGTTCCAGACTAAGAATATATCATCAGTATATTTTTTCCAATTTTGGTTTGTAAGTGTTCTTCTAGGACCTTTCTTTGAGAATTTATCTTGTAGCAGTATAAAGAGATCCTCAGTGGAAACATTGGCAAACTGATTTACTATATCAAAGCTTGCTAAAATGTCAAGTCTATAGAGCATAATATTGCTGATGCTTGAAACAAAATGCTTGGAGTTTTTAACAAAGGATGATCATTGTCCTGTCAGACCCTTAAGTAGCTTAGGTAAATGTTTGGCAAGAAGATATATAGGAGAATATCTCCCTTCTGTGATTGGGCATAGAGGTATACCTACTTTATGAATTTTGGGAGTTCCATATAGGCATGGAGGAAGAGAATGAAGAAAACAGAGAGCTAGTTTGGTATGTCTTTTAAACACATAGGTAGTTTTACAAATAGTTATTGGCACAATTTTGAAGCTCTCTAGTAGGGTCATAATCCATAATGAAATAAGTGTCAGTATTAAGAAACTGTCTAATTTTGTAGACATGATTGTCTGCCTCAAGCATAACTGTAGCATTTCCTTTGTCTGTTGGCAAGACACTATTTCAGAATTGTTTCTTAGGTATTGTAGTAAGTTTTATTTTTCACTTGGTTGGACTATAATAAATTTAGTTTAATCCTTTATCCAAGTGTGAGCAAACACAGTTTGCACCTGAAAATATCTTCAGGACTGAGGTGAGGTACTCCAACACCAGGCAACTCGTGGCAGAGGTGGATCAAGCTCTCATCACTCCTATCTCAGTATCTCCCATAATGCAAAACACATCTCCTTGCAGATATGTATAATGTTATGCATTAAGGGAAGGGCCACTAACCAAGAAACATTATTATGTTTCTTAGGTAATTGAGAGCATTCCATTCCAAAGATGAAAGTTTATAAATAGAAGTTTTTGCTGCATTTCACTGAACACATTCTTCAATGCATAGAAAAACATATCTGGGATATTGAAAACTGTAGGAGTGAGGCTCCAGCTTTATCATCACATGTGCTCTTTTCAGCTGATCCACAAGATGCTTCAGCATTGAGACATCAAGTGCTATGGAATAAATCTGGAAGGAAGGTAAGATAGTGCCATTGCATAAGGGTGGTAACAGACTGGAAGTGTCTAATTATAGGCCAGTCTGTGTGTCATCAGTAGTTGTTAAGATCTTGGAGAAAGTAGTGAGGGACCGTGTACAGCATTGGGCAGATGAGGGTAATGTTATCTGTGAGAATCAACATGGATTTGTGAAAGGACGCTCTTGTTTTAGCAATATGCTAGCCTTTTATAATAAAGTTACAAGAGCATTAGATGAGGGAAAGGCATATACTGCAATTTTCTTAGACTTGGCGAAGGCATTTGACAGGGTGCCACATGATAAGCTGATATTTAAGTTGCAGCACATGGGTCTGGATGTCAGATTGGTCAACTGGATTCAGGATTGGCTGTCTGATAGGTATCAGAGAGTTGTGTATGGTGGAGCAGTTTCCAGGAGGCAAAGGGTTACAAGT
Source organism: Typopeltis vanoorti (assembly GCF_054136105.1). Classification (NCBI taxonomy): domain Eukaryota; kingdom Metazoa; phylum Arthropoda; class Arachnida; order Uropygi; family Thelyphonidae; genus Typopeltis; species Typopeltis vanoorti. Next base: position 99,733,949 of record NC_143570.1, on the reverse strand, counting down.
GGGGTCCCACAGGGGTCAGTACTAGGACCTATATTGTTTAACCTTTATATCAATGACATAGCCAGTGGATTGCAGGGGGATATTCAGTTGTTTGCGGATGATGCGAAGCTTGGAAGGATTATTAGTAATAGTGCAGATGTGGTAGCCCTGCAAGAGGATTTAAATAAGCTAGATAGATGGGCAAATGAATGGGGGTGTCAGTTTGATGCAGCAAAATGTAAGGTCTTGAGGTTTGGGAAACATCGATGGGATGCTGCATACTCTATGGGAGGAGTTATACTGGAGGAAGTAGGGGAGACAAGAGATCTGGGGTTGATGATTGATAGAAACCTGAAGTTTAGGGGACATATTGCAAAGGTGGTGAAGGTAACACAGAGGATTGCTGCTATTATGAGAAGGACACTGACCTGCAGAGATAAGAGGGTTATCATTCCGTTGTATAAGTCTCTGATCAGACCACACTTGGACTATTGTTCTCAGATTTGGTCCCCAGGATTTGAAGGGGATAAATTAACCATGGAAAGGATACAAAGACGGATGACAAAGATGGTTTCACAACTGTACAAGGATAGTTATGAGGATCGGCTGAGAGAATGTGGACTGCAGAGTTTGGTGGATAGAAGAAGGAGAGGTGATATGATTGAGACTTTTAAACTGTTGAGAGGTGGTTACAGGGTTGACACTGGGGAGTTCTTTCGCTTGGTTGATCAGCGGGAAGGAGTGATGACAAGAGGCCATCCCTGGAAGTTACGAAAGGAAACTGTGAGCAAGAGGGTAAGGAGTGGTTTCTTTGTGTGGAGGGTGGTTGAGCCATGGAATGCATTGCCTGATGGAGTGGTGGGAGCGAGAACGGTCAGTGGGTTTAAGGAGTGGTATGATAAACTTTGTGTTTCTCAGGGGGGGACTTCCCCTCGATGAGTCTTGACAGACTTTATGTCTTAGAAAGGACCTCCCTCGATGAGTCTTTTGACTCCTTGGAGGCCTGAATAATAATAATAATAATAATAATAACTGAGAGAAAAAATTTGGGAATCCTTGGAAATGGCATTAGATTCAAAACATCTAAATATAAACCTAAATATTAACTTGTCAGAATACATCCGTTGTTGAGGCTTAAGTGCTGTGAAGAATTCATGTTAGAGGTTTAATGGAATATTATCGGCACTGAAAAAGGATTAAAACTAATTTTAATACTTCCAATATTTTGTCTTCGTCAAAATGTGTTGTTACAAAAAAAAAAAATTTTTGTAACAACACATTTTTTGGAATTCTTTCTGAGAGGAAGTTTCTGAGATGCCAAAGAGAATGGACCAAAGTTCAGGATTGAGTATAGCGGAGAGCTCTGATTATAATGAGCCAATGGTGGTGTTTGTTGTAGCGAGGCTGGCACAAGTTGGTAATCTGCTCTCATAATAGTGCCGGACTAGCACTTTTGTATATCCGCAACTCGCACCAGCCTTGCTACGACAAATGCCACCATTGGCTCGTTACAATCAGAGCTCTCTGCTATACTCAATCCTGAACTTTGGTCCATTCTCTTTGGCATCTCAGAAACTTCCTCTCAGAAAGAATTCCAAAAAAATAAAAAATAAGCACATCAAAAAGTTTAATAACCTTTGTAAATCTAAACTGCTACCTCAAGTTCAACTGCTCCATACAGCAGTCAACCTATCTTCTAAAAGACACAGCGAAGATGCTGTTAGTGCCCTAAGCCTCGGACACAATTTTGCCATCGCACCTAAAGAAGTTCTAGTATTGGATATTATGTACAACATTGAAAGCGGAATCTGTCACTTAGCTCCAGACACAGCCAATAACATCAGACTTGAAGTAGTTAACATCTTCTCCTGGTCATCAGCTCCAAAAATTAATTTATCTTCCAAACAACTCTCTGCCCTCAGAAAATTATGGAAAGAAAAATAACGCCTCAGAATATAATCGTAAAATTGATATGATTCTCTGCGATCGCACTACCTACATACCACTTGAATATGATCCCACAAAAACTCGAGTTAAAAAATGAAAAAACCTACTTCAAAAAGTGTCCTCCTGACATTACAAAAAAGCTCAAACCATTCGGTTCTCATCCCCCGTGTATATACGGTTTACCTAAAATCCACAAACCTAATTCTCCCCTAAGACCTTTAGTAGATGCCACTAATGTACCTTACTACAAATTGTCAAAGCAGCTAGCTGACTCTTTGACTCCCCTCACTGGTCTTACACATCTCATTGTTTACCAATATTCCCCTAATTGATACCTTAACAATCTTAAAAAACGTTTTTCCTTCTGATATCTTAGAGCTCATTTCCTTTGCCATCAACTCTGGTTATTTTTCTTGGAAGAACAAAATATACAAACAGATAGAGTGAACTGCCATGGGTTCTCACTCCCCCTCTCTTGCCAATTTTTGCATGGAACATTTTGAAAAACAAGCCATAGAATCTTCCCCTCAAAAACCTTCTATCTGGCTAAGATATGTAGATGATGTGTTCTCTATTTGGCCTCATGGCCCAGACACATTAGATTCCTTCTTCAGTCACCTCAATAGTCTACATCCAAGAATCCAGTTTACGATGAAAAATGAAAATAACAATAGTTTACCCTTCCTAGACACCTTAGTAACACGCCTTCCTAATGGTAACCTTTCTTTCTCTGTATATAGAAAATCTACTCATACAGGCAGATACATTCATAAACTCTCCCACCACCACCCCTCTCAGCAATATGTCATTATTAAAACTCTTACCAATAGAGCCCACAATCTTTGTTCCAGTGAAGCCCTTTCACCCGAACTCAAACACATATTCAACACCTTCCTTTCCATTGGCTACAGTGACTACAGAATTAAAAAAATAATCACGTACTTCCCCATTCCCCAACCATCTCTTCAGAAGGACTTCAGAAATGCCATCACCATACCTTACATTCATGGTACATCAGAAAAAATAGCCAGATCATTAAAAAAGTACAACCTCCATACAGTTTTTAAGCCCCACCGTAAACTTGCTACCCTTATCTGTTCCACTAAAGACCAGCTCCCGCCTCTCTCAGTGCCTGGAGCATGTAGCGTACCTTGTGCCTGTAAACTGGCTTACTTCGGACAGACAGGCAGATCAGCAACCATCCGGTTAGAAGAACACAAGTCATACATCTGCAATCATGATTATGGTCAATCTGGCCTTGCAGACCATGTTTTGGATACAACCCACAGGATCTCCTGGAAAAAAACCACCATGCTCCACCATAGTAAATTCAAAAAAGAAAGACTATTCTTTGAATCTGCACTCAGGAATCAACCAAATTTAAACAAATACAGTTGCATTAAACTTCCCAAAATTTGGGAAACATTAATTATCAGAGATCCCTCTTTACATCCTAGATCACCTGCAAATGCCCATAGAGGGCGCACCACCTAGATAGGACTTTGGTTTCACTCACTATTGTATTATGTGTGTGTGTGTGTGTGTTGTTACAAAAAAATGTTTTGCAATCCCTGAAGATGTCTCTGTGATGGAGACAAAATATTGGAAGTGTTAAAATTAGGTTTAATCCTTTCTTAGTGCTGATAATATTCCATGAAACCTCCAACATGAATGTCAGAATACATCCTAGCTATTATTAGCCAAACCTGTGTACACAAATGCATGAACATGCTGAACAGTGCATAATTAGCAATATTTTAAAACATTAGTCTTTACTGTTTGTCTTTTTACACCCGAAGAAATCCTACTTAAGTAGGATGAAACTTTTTTTTTTTATTTATTCCACACAAATGGTAGAAGAACCTATGGTACATCAGTGCCATGTGTGATGTGCTGATAAGTATTGAGATAGAAGAAATCTATTGACATTTTTCTTCAATAGCTAGCTGTTGAAGTTGTTGGAAACACATCATGAGGAAAGCTGGTTCAGAGGATAGAAGTAGATGGAATAAACGAGGAAGAGGAGAAGCAGATTTAATGTGTTTGAAGTTGTACTGAAAAAGGATGTTGGGAAGCTGCTGCTCTTGTTTTAACAGGCCCAACAGCAAGTGTAGGAATGATGTTTGACAATCCGCTGGTGCAGTTACCATAGAAGTACCTGTAGAAGACACATAAAGCAGAAACCTTGCATCTCTGAGATGAAGGTTGAAGTGAGCCTCTGAGGGAAGGGTCATCTCCAAGCCGAATTGCTATCCTCTGGACAGCATCAAGAATTTTTAAGGAGATTTGAGGTGCACCACCCCAAATGTGCGAACAGTATTCTAAGGATGGGTGGAATTGGAATTTATATAAGGTTAGTAGCTGGATGGTTATTATTATTATTATTATTATTATTATTATTATTATTATTATTCAGGCCTCCAAGGAGTCAAAAGACTCATCGAGGGAGGTCCTTCCTAAGACATAAAGTCTGTCAAGACTCATCGAGGGGAGGTCCCCCCCTGAGAAACACAAAGTTTATCATACCACTCTTTAAAGTCACTGACCGTTCTCGCTCCCACCACTCCATCAGGCAATGCATTCCACGGCTCAACCACCCTCCACACAAAGAAACCACTCCTTACCCTCTTGCTCACAGTTTCCTTTCGTAACTTCCAGGGATGGCCTCTTGTCATCACTCCTTCCCGCTGATCAACCAAGCGAAAGAACTCCCCAGTGTCAACCCTGTAACCACCTCTCAACAGTTTAAAAGTCTCAATCATATCACCTCTCCTTCTTCTATCCGCCAAACTCTGCAGTCCACATTCTCTCAGCCGATCCTCATAACTATCCTTGTACAGTCCTGAAACCATCTTTGTCATCCGTCTTTGTATCCTTTCCACAGTTAATTTATCCCCTTCAAATCCTGGGGACCAAATCTGAGAACAATAGTCCAAGTGTGGTCTGATCAGAGACTTATACAACGGAATGATAACCCTCTTATCTCTGCAGGTCAGTGTCCTTCTCATAATAGCAGCAATCCTCTGTGTTACCTTCACCACCTTTGCAATATGTCCCCTAAACTTCAGGTTTCTATCAATCATCAACCCCAGATCTCTTGTCTCCCCTACTTCCTCCAGTATAACTCCTCCCATAGAGTATGCAGCATCCCATCGATGTTTCCCAAACTTCAAGACCTTACATTTTGCTGCATCAAACTGAGACCCCCATTCATTTGCCCATCTATCTAGCTTATTTAAATCCTCTTGCAGGGCTACCACATCTGCGCTATTACTAATAATCCTTCCCAACTTCGCATCATCCGCAAACAACTGAATATCCCCTTGCATTCCACTGGCAATGTCATTGATATAAAGGTTAAACAATATAGGTCCTAGTACTGACCCCTGTGGGACCCCACTTGTAACCCTTTGCCTCCTGGAAACTGCTCCACCATACACAACTCTCTGATACCTATCAGACAGCCAATCCTGAATCCAGTTGACCAATCTGACATCCAGACCCATGTGCTGCAACTTAAATATCAGCTTATCATGTGGCACCCTGTCAAATGCCTTCGCCAAGTCTAAGAAAATTGCAGTATATGCCTTTCCCTCATCTAATGCTCTTGTAACTTTATTATAAAAGGCTAGCATATTGCTAAAACAAGAGCGTCCTTTCACAAATCCATGTTGATTCTCACAGATAACATTACCCTCATCTGCCCAATGCTGTACACGGTCCCTCACTACTTTCTCCAAGATCTTAACAACTACTGATGACACACAGACTGGCCTATAATTAGACACTTCCAGTCTGTTACCACCCTTATGCAATGGCACTATCTTACCTTCCTTCCATTCCCTGGGCACCTTTGCCAAAGCCAGACTTTCATTGTAAAGCCACGTTAAAGGTATTGTCAATTCGCTAGCACATTCTCTCAAAACTCGTGGCGAAATACCATCCAGTCCCACAGCTTTACTGACATCCAGAGTACTCAGTATCTGAAACACACTCTCCTCCTGTACCTCCAGACCTCGTACCAGTCCTATCCCTCTAGCATTAAAACTGACTACTCTAGGATGAAATACTCCAATAAAGTGTTCATTGAACAATTCCACTATGTCCTCTGCATCAGTCACTCTATTCCCATTTTTATCCCACAATATCATTCTTCCACAGTCATTTCTCCTCCTACTGGCCACATAGCTAAAAAATTCCCTAGGATTTTCTTTGGATCTTAGGGCCAATCTCCTCTCATATTCCAGTTTCGCTTTCCTTACCACACGAGTCACTCTTCTGGCCTGTGTCTTATATTCTTCACCCATCCTCTCTTCACCTGTCTCCTTATATCTCTTCCATAGCCTCTTTTTCGCATGCAGTTCCTGTTTAATGTTGTTTGTCATCCACTTTACTCCAAATTGCGCCCTCTTCTTCACTCGTGGTATACAACTTACCATTGCTGATAACAAATATTCTTTCACAATTTCCCACGCACTGGTGATATCCCGGCCGTCCAATTCCTCCCTCCATGAAACTTCCCGAAGTTGACGTCTAAGACTATTATAATCACCTGCCTTATAATTCCACATAAGTTCCCGTCTCTTTGATACTCCTGCATGTCTATTCATTTTCCATGTCAACACCATATGGTCACTCTCTCCAACTGGTGGGAGAGACGTCAACTCAGTTATTATCAACTCTTCTGATGCTATAACCAAATCCAAAATTTTTGAACCTCTTGTTCCCTCTGTTACATGTTGCCTAAGACATTTGTCCCTCAAGAATTCTAGAAATTCCATTCCCCTATTGTTACATGCATGTTCCTCTCTCCAATTTATACTACTGAAGTTAAAATCTCCCATAACAATCATTCTTCTTGCACTTGCCAAACTTAGCTGTCTAAACATCTCCTGGTCCCCATCCTCTGTGCTCCTGGGTCTGTAGCAACACCCCACTTAATATCCTGTCTTGCCTACCTCTAGCTCACACCATACGCTCTCAAAATCATTTGTCTCACTTCCTTCCAAAGCCTCCACTCTTAGAGGACATAGGTCATCACTTATCATAAGCAGCACCCCACCACCACGCTTTCCCCTCCTATCCTGACGAAAAATGCTATACCCAGCGACTTCTATTCCTGTTTTTATATCCTCTTCTGTCAACCACGTCTCAGTGATCGCAATAATTTTTGGCCAGGCTGATGCTATCTGCGCCACCAATTCCTCTCCCTTATTCCGGATACTCCTGGCATTAGTATACAGCATATAAATGCCATTGTTTCTATACCCAGCCTTACCCTTCTAGACTCCACTGGGCTCAGTGTTACCTGACATTGTCTCCCTTCTCCCAAGTATCCATTCCCACAAGAGGCCACCCCTGCTATCATCCTCCCTGGGACACACTGACTCGTTCAGAACAGCAATCTCTCCAGATGCCTACGCCCTTCCTCATTCAAATGTAAACGGTCTCTCGCATACAACTCCTCTCTTTCCTCAAACGCACTCCAAGCATCCACATATACCAGTCCTCTCTTGTCACACATTCTCGCAATTATGCCATTCAATATCACCGCTCTTCTGCTCAGCTTATCATTATCATACCTAGGCAACACACACACTATTTTTCCTCTCTCTGTCTTCTTCCGTACAGTCTCAACCAAAAATCTCATATCTCTCGCTGCCCGACTTACATTACCACTCAAGTCATTCGTTCCTACCATCACAATCATCTCATCCACCCTTTCCCCTCTCTTAATTGCCATAGCCACCCTTTCTATTGTTCCTCCTGGCAAACACTCCTCACGCATCCTATCTTGAACACCACGGATCATTGAGTCGCCATACATTATACCTCTTACCATTCCCTCGCTCCTATTGTTTCCATTCTCTCCTCTTCTTTCATTCCCATACCTCTCTCTTCTACTGTTTCCATTCTCTCCTCTTCTAGCACTCCCATACATCTCTCTCATTCCCTCTCTCCTACTGTTTCCATTTTCTCCACTTCTAACACTTCCATATCCCCCTCTCATTCTGTCTTTCCTACTACTGTTTCCATCCGCTCGTCTTCTAGCATTCCCATACCTCTCTCTCATTCCATCTCTCCTACCGTTTCCATTCTCTCCTCTTCTAGCACTTCCATATCTCTCATTCCGTCTCTCCTACTGTTTCCATCCTCTCGTCTGCTAGCATTCCCATACCTCTCTCTCATTCCCTCTCGTCTACTGTTTCCATTCTCTCCTCTTCTAGCACCCCCATACCTCTCACTCATACTCCTTAAATTCTCTCTCTCTCCTACTCTGATTTGCCTTGCATTTATCTCTTCCATTCTCCTAATCTTATCTTTCATACTTCTGCTCTCGTTCACTAGACATTCCACCTCCTCTTTCAACTCATCTATCTCCCTCTGCAGGTCAGTCACTCTTAATCTAAATTCACTCTCCCATACAAAACCATCTCCTAAACTTCCACGGTCACTCACACCTTCCACACTATCAACTATTATTTTCTCATTCGCTCCTATCATACTACTTGTCTTCCTATTCTCCGTTCCTGGAGCAACAAAGTCGGATATCGATATATCTAATGTATTTATTTCCTCCAACTGCCTGCATTTGGCGCACATACGCTCTCCACTCTCTTTAACAAGCCACATATGTAATTCCCGAGAAGCATACATGCCGCAAGTACTGCATGCCACAAAGTCCTTTATGATATTGCTAATAATTGAGTTTTTAAATGGCGGAGGACTTGGCGTTACGCCACTTGCGACTGCTGCTGAATCCACCATCATTCCTTACTGCCGAGTAGCGTAATCTTTAATAATTATTCAATTAATAAATAAGAGGGGAAAAAAGTACAAACATCAGAACATTTAAAGTACTAAATATAATTAAATAAACGAAATATAACTAAATACAGTAACTTAGCTTCGTTTTGTCTTCCACCGTTACGCGTTCGATTCCGACGGTACCAACATATATTGTATCGCGACAGCAACTAACTTCCAAAAAAAACAACCACTGAAGTACACTCGTATTCAGAGAAACAATTTAGCACTCAAAAACGTAGAAAAACGGGGGAAAAAGCGGACTATTCACCGATTAAAAATCACTTTCTTCTGCACAGCTCAAATTCATCGCCACGTGCTCCAAATATAAAATAGCTTCTTGAGGAGAAAATAATGCCTAGTTTTTAGGGACTGAGGAAGCTATTAATGTGATATGTTTGTGCCAGGAGAAGCTGGAGGTAAATGTGAGGTGAGATCCCTTTTGTGAGAGAAAAGGCAGGACTGAAGTTTGACTTTCTCCATTATTGTACAGAGGATTGAGGGTGATGGCAGGTGGTTGGTAGTTGGACAGTAGGCTTTTGCTTCCCTTTTTTTGGAATGGGTTGGATATATGCTTGCTTCCAAGAGATGGAGTACATGCCAGCTGAAAATAGAAGATTGAACCATTGGACCAGACGATTTTGTAGTGTTCAGGTTGATCAATATGCACTTTGGTCAGAGAAGATAGAACAAGATATATTGTATTAAAAGAACTTTGCTCCAGTGGTTGGAAGGTATTACTTTTTCTCATAAGTAAGAGTTTATTCAAGTATGAATAGTGACACACAGACACACACACCAAAATATGCACATTTCAATGACTCATGCAGATAAAATATATTAAATGAAAGTGAGCAAAGTTGCTCTGTTCAACTAGTAAATGTCAGATGGTTGAAGTCTCATCAAAAAAGAATTTTACTTATGTATTTCCAAAATTGTTTTTGCCTTCCTCTTCTTCTGCATCCATTAGTTATGTCAATGTGTCGAGCAAGAGACTGAGTGAATATAGATGAGGGTGCATATTAAGTTGGTAATACTCATCAAAGACATTTTGTTCCAAAGCTATTGATGATATTAGCTGCTCATTGAATATCTAATATCATCATGATATTAAAGAACTGTAAGTAAATATAGTTTAATTGGTGGTTTCAATAATGTTTGGATTTCCAGATATTAGTTAGGTTTTTCTAGAACTGTAGTGCTATGTGCTTTCTCTTCACTTGTCAGTTAGAGTGTCACTATAAGAACCAAGGTATTGAAAATAAAAAACATTAGAGACAGTGTAAAGGCAAATGACAAGACCAGCTCATAATTTTGGGATGCTGAGAATGAAGAATGGACTGCAAAGCTTGGCAGAAAGAGGCAATATGTGCCTGTTGGATATCGGCAGTGGGAAAACAAAAGGTCATCTCTGGAAACTCTACAAGAGCCATATAAGAAGGAATTGAAAAGGAGAAACCTTTTTTGCATGGCAAGTGATGAATGAGTGGAATGTCGTACCAGAATGCATGGTGAATACTCCAACACAGAATGTTTTCAAAGTATGATGTGTGTTGGGGCATGTGAGATTTTGAAATAATACTAAAATATTTTAATACTTCAGTATTAGTATTATTTAAAAATAATACTAATACTGAATAGTTTTATTTTATATTATTAAAGGAACATTTTCTTTTTGTATGTTTCTACCTTTGCTCTTGTCTAACTCCTTTTTGAGATTTAAAATTTCATTTCACACTGGCTAAACCTGTGTGACTTTACACATGCCACTTAGTTAAAATATTGGAACCAAGATGCCTTAGAAGATAGAAGCTTCATTTAGATTTAATTAGAAATCCTAAAAAATGATAGAACATTTCAGAATTTGATACAAAATCAGTAATGGCATCTTAATGCAAATCAACCTTTTATGCCTGATCACTCAGGAAACCTCTCAGAGAATGTGTTGTGAGTGATTCGGTTATATCTAATGAGGTATGGATAAATTATATTTTTTTAACTTTAAAATAAAATTGAATTATGCAACTCTGAAATGAAATCAATTTTCAAATTATTGTATGTACAAAGGATATTTAATTAATTTGTGCTCATTTCTGTTTGAAAAAAAAACTGAATCCTTGACAAGTTCTTAGAGAACAGATGGAACTTTTTTTTTCTTTCAGAGTTAGAGCTTATGAAATTTGTAAAATGATCTGTTATTCTGATCCAAAGAACAGAGATAGATGGAATTAAGGAAGAAGATGAGAAATTGTTCAATATGTTTGGAGTTGAATTGTGTACAGATGTATGTTGACCAGTAGCCTCTCATGTTCTTTACATGATTAGAGGAAAGCAGAGGAATAGTAGTGGCCAGTCTGGTGGAGCAACATACATCAAAGCACCTATTAAAAAAAAAAAAAAAAAAAAACATAATGCAGAAACAGTCCATATGAGAAAATTAATGGAGGGAGTCTTTGAAAGAGGGGTGTAAACTTCACTTTTGTGAGCTGAGTCGGTTTGGAAAGCAAGTTTGTCCCCCTGATTACCATGGAAGAGGTTTGCTCTTCTGAACAAGTATTAAAGTGTGACTGTAGAATGCAGGGATGATTCAGTTATGTATAACATCAATGATTCAATAAAAACAAAATTAATAATTACATTTAATAAATGCTTGGCCAGTGTTCTGCCATATTTAAATTAATCCTTAAAGCCATTCAAAATAAACAGTGAATTTCAGTTCGACAAGCAAATTAAAAGCAGATAATAACATTCTAACATCATAGTTGAGTAGGAGAGAAATAGTGTTTAGAATGAAAAAGAATACCAAGTTTTGTGGAAGCTGTCAGTATAATATATTTTTTTGCAAGGATAAGCTAGATGTGAAAGTCAGCCCAAGAAGGGAAGAAGTGATCTTTACTGGATATCTGAACACTCAAAAGTAAGCAGGAGTAACATAGGATCTTTCTTCTAGATGATAAGGTAAGCTGTGTTTTGAGAACATTAAAATTCACTAGATTGTCTTCACTCCATTTGAGAATAGTATGATCAGTAGTTAAGACTTTGATTACGGAAGAACTTGAAGCTTGATTCATTTTGAATATTACAAGTTTTCTCAGATGAAGAGGAATATAGAGCAGCGCTTCCCAAACTGTGGGCCGTGGCCCCCTTGGGGGCCATAGGTTTTGTTGAGGGGGACTGTGAAATAATGAAAACAAATTTAAAATGTTTTAAGACTAAGTAAATGTTTTTATTTTAAAAGAAACGTATTTAACTTTTATTATTTATTATTTCTTTTTTGTTATTTTTTATATTTTAATATCAAGAACTGTTGATATTGACTTTATATACATATCAAAACTCATTTTATATTATCACTGTCATCGGAGCTAGTTTTCTGTCACCAATAAAAGTTTCGCATATACTTCACACATGAAAAAAAGCTTAAAGAAGTTCATGTGGGGAGATAGTAACTCGCTTGCAGTGGTAAACAACACGCCCTCCCTAAGAGCCACTATACTGCAGAGGCAATAAAAATAAGTACTTTTATTATGCCGGTGAATAAGGTATGAGGAGTCTGTGTAATATATTTCTCAACAAATAGTGCAATTAGAGACAACTGGGATAAAAACACACTAATTAATGAATCACATGTCCCCTCATACAGAAACTATGCTGTATAGACTGAAACAAAACCATATGTTGCATGGGCAAACACAGTATCTAACTAAAAACTATTGTTATTAATTAGATGTGTATGAGTTCGATCCCAAGGCAGCAATAAAATTCAACCGAACGTGTTAAAATTCGTAAAAGTGTTAAAACTAAGTAATATATATATATAATGAATGTTATGGCAGTTTCACATATGGAATTCGGTTGAAGAGAGTTAGCATTTCAACTCAATTGTCAGCTATGCTTTTATCTTTCGGTTGCATGATCTTTTGTTAATACCGCACCAATCATATGCACGTTTTAATAAACAGACTGCCTTTGCTGTCTGTTTCGCGTTAGGCTTAATTACCGTAAAAGGAGAAAAGTCACAAAAGTGAAAAATGTTCCTGGTCCGGGGATTCCCTTATTCAGGTAATATTCACTAATTTCATGTTATCAGTCTGTGGTGTGCCAGTATCGGTAAGTGGTGATATTATTTGATCTATTCTATGTTAAAAAATTTAACCCTGAGATGGATAAGTGGCTGATAAAAAATAAAAAAAAATTCCCGCGAACAATCAGAAGAAGCAGAAACAGACTCAAAAAAAAGGACAGTATTTCATATTTTACCAGAACAGCCCGCATCGTCTTCAGAACCAAACGGTAAGAGGCAAAAAATGTAATATTTGCATTTGATTTTTGCAATATTCACTGTGTATGTTTTGTATTGAATATAAATACAATAAATATTATAATAATATATCTCTCTATTACGATTTTGTTTTGAGGGGGGGGCCGTGAAATATTTTAATTTTTGCAAAGGGGGTCCTGACATCCAGAAGTTTGGGAAGCACTGATATAGAGCACTCTCATCAGCAAAACTATGGATAGGATTGCAAAGTAAAGGGAAAGAACATCAGGTGATGTATAGGCAAAAGAGATGAGTGAGAGTACAGAACCATGTGGTACTCCAGCATTAATAAAGAAATCTGAAGAGAGGAAGTCATCCACCATGGTGAATGACCACAGAAGAAACTAGCAATGTGGTTACAATGAGCAGGAAGGAGACCATACAATAGTAACTTGTATCTTAATATACCCAAACATGAAAACCCTAAGTATACAGTAAACCCTCGATTTAACGGACAAAATTTCTGGTCCTTATATCACATGTGAAAATTAACACCCTGTTAATTTTAAAATGCTTTTAACCAAGATTTGCTTATAATTAAATTAACAGGTTCTTTTTTGTTATTAATTTCCTGTTATTTTTAACAAATTTTGGTGAATAGGCCATCATATATTGGAAAAACACTGTAGTAATTTAGCCAACATAAATGAGTCACCGCTCATAAAACATGTTTGCCGAATGATTAGGATGTGATCACACCAATCGCACTATAATTGGTTCTTTTGCCGCGTGCTTGACTTTCTGCGGCAGTTTTATTACACACATTTTCGTAATTTTAGGGAGTTAATTATAAAAAAACAGCAGAATTCAAAAGTTCAAAAAAAACTTCATAGTTTCCCTAAAGCAGGATTACCTAAACCAAGCGCCTTAACATCGAACATTGACTTCACATTAACTTATCTAAAAGTATGAAAATTGTGTTAAAAATTGTGTGCAAAACAATTTTTTTGTTATTACAGTGCTAATATTGATAAAAGTGCAGTGTAATGTTACAGATATTTTTTATTTTAAAAAATTCATGATTTAACGGACTTTCGATTTAACGGATACCCCTCAATTTAACAGACTATCCGTTAAATTGAGGGTTTACTGTACTATGAAAAAAAGCAGTATGCAGACCCACGTCAATGATCATGTATTTAATCATAGTACTGATGTACTAAGTCAACACTTGTGCTGGTCAAACTTCTCTATTGATCGCGATACAATCTTGCAATTGCTTTATCTTGATAAGGACTCTTCTAATGACAGATTCATTTCTGATAATAATCATTGTACTATTTTCTTGATACTAAGCAAAAGCATTCTTTGGCTTAAATTTTTATTACAGTGCTATTCTTGAAATTGCAGGATGCCAGGATATCCACTTTGCTTGATGCAGCTCTTGGTGGAGGATCAGTCACAAATAACATGAGTGGGAATGCAGGTAAGAACTTAATGTCCAAATTTTGAATACTTTTAATTTTTTTTATGCTATCTCAAATAAAGATCTGCTAAAAAATCTCAGGTTTTTTCATCGTTGGCTTTTTTTTTTTTTTTTTTTTCAATGTAAATCAGAAAAACTACACTTTGTTTAAGCACAACCTTTATTGCTATATTAATTTCATTTTCATGGCATTTTTTGGTGAAATGACTATATGCTGAATTTTCACATGGACTGATGTGGAGGCCAACTTTTTCTTGTTATCACCAATTTCATTAGCACTTACATAGAGCAGAATCTGTATTAAAATTACTTGTGGGAAACTAGTATGTTTCATGACTCGATTTCGCTCAATTATTTTCTTCAGATTGATCTGTTATTTGTTTGGATTTGAGACTAAACCAATAGAAGTCATTTGTTTAGAGTGCTGCTGAAAGATAAATATTTTTTTTTTTTTTTCAAATTTTAGTTAATGATATTAGGATAATTGATTGTTGTTTTATATGGGAGTATTATTGATTCAGTTATCTAGATTTAAGAAAAAATGTTTTAAATAAAATGTATTTGTTTTAAAACGGATATTGTCAGTATACTAATGCATAAGTAGAACAATGTCGGCCAGAACATATTTGTTAGATAAGTTAAATATGCAAGATTTTATTCAGGACAATACATGTGGGATGTTTGCATTACAAAAGTTTAAATATTCTTGGAAGAAAAGCAAGGCTGGTGAGCAAATATGTCATAATTATTTTCAGAGTGAGTGCCAGTTGAGTTGAGAGAACAAAGCATGTAATAGTAGAGTCAAGTAGACACTATTGACAAAAGTCCAGAAAATGTTAATGTCAACAATAATGTTGAAAATGCAGTGACAGAAAGTCAGGAGAATGAAATAGTGTGCTTATGTGTAGTCCTTCACAGGACAAAGCATGAAATGGAAAGGTTTGCAAAAATGTTAAGAGATTAATAGACCTGAGAAGATAAAAGAGGCATGAGGTAAGAAACAAGATCGCATGAATAAATGAGAGAAAAAGGATAAGGGGAAAAAATTTATTGTGATTCTGTGATAAGAGAAAAGAATAAGTGGAGCTATGTAGGAAATGCAAGCCTCTGATGGACCATGAGGCTTGCTTAAATATGAGTTTAAACAGTTTCATTATGAGTAAGGAACATGGTGTCATAACTGACATAGTAGTTAAAGATTGTCTGAATGATCAGATAGTGTGTGTGTCAGTAAACGGAACATATCGAGGGAAAAAAGTTTCATTCATGATAAAGCAGGTGATAATGATGTTAAAAAAAGAGTGATGTTGAAGAACAGAGTGCAGTTATTGTTGGAAGTTTTTCCACTTGGTTATACTATAAATTAATGATACCAAGAAATTATATACTTAGTTTAATCCTTTATCCAAGTGTAAGCAAACAGAGTATTTTAATAATAAGGTGTGAGACCTTTTGGCTACTCGTATATGAAAATATGACTTATGCATTACTTCAACCTTAGTATCACCTCTGGGTCTGACTTCCAGTGATGAGACCTCGGTAAAGGTCGAAATCAGTCTGGGCAGTGACCCTTCCCATAATGCATAGCATTATACATGGAGATGTATAATGCTATGCATTATAAATCTCCATGTACTTATACATGGAGATGTATTATACATCCATTATTATACATCTCCAAAGCACATCTCCACAAGGAGATGTGCTTTGCATTATAGGATACTAAGACAAGTGATGTGAAGTCATTAGCTTCTTTATACGAGTTGCCCAGTCCTGAAAATAGTTCAGATGCAAACTTGTTTGCTTACACTTGGATAAAGGATTAAACCAAGTATATAATTTCTTGGTATCTTTAATTTATAGAGTGCAGTTAATGGTAAGACAGCAAGCAGAGGTGATGCCAAACAAGTGTGTGTGACTGATGATAAATTAGCAAGAGTGAATGAAGTGAAAAAAGGATGCAAGATTTCAAAGCTGAGTTGGTGACGATGAGGCAAGCGATGAGACAGATGGAGAATGAAGTGAAGAGAATTGGAAATGTCCATGGAAGAGCAAAGAAGACAGAAACAAATGATGTCGATATGAAAAAAGTAATGAAAGACTCACGAGTGGCATTTTATGGTGATTTAATTATTTGAGGTCTGGTAAATGAGAAGAAGCACAAAATTTGTTTTCCTGGAGATAAAATGAATAGAGCGATTGAGGCATTATATATGAGGAGCAGGCGAGCAAAATAGTTGGTAGTGGTAGGGACAAATGACTTGCCTGGGAACAATGAATGTAAGATTGGATATCAGGAGGTACTTGAGATGGATAGAAGATAATAGTGTGATAGGAAAGGTAGTCAGTGTGTTGTCCAGGTAGAACAGTGATGAGGTGGAGAACAAGAATTATGAATAATATGTTAGCAGAAATGTGTGACGAGAAAGAAGTGCAGTTTGTTAATGTGTGGAATGAGCTTGAAGGAAGAATTGAACTGTATAAGAGTGATGGACTGCATTTGAATGGTTTTGGTGCAAGTCATTTGGAGAGATTGCTGCTTGAAGGGAGAGTAATGAGTGCAGAGAATGAATCTGAGCAAGTGAGAAGTGATGTGAGATCAGGAAAGTAAAGAAGGAGAGATTTAAGTGGTGCTTCTGAATGAAGAACTGGGGGAGCATGAGTGTAGAGAATGAGAACAGGGAAACGGAGAGACTCAGGGCGGGGAGGGTAACAGCTTGAGAAAGGTCGATGCTCCAAGAGAATGCGAATGTGTTTGTGTAGACAAAAAGGGAAGGGGATGACCTGGGATCAAGGGAAAATAGTTGAATTTGAAGAAGGTTCTAAGATGAATAAGAAGAAAAAGAAATGGTTCAAGTTAAGTATGAACGCACATCTAATAAGTGGCATCAGTGAAACTTGTTATAGATCCTGGAATTAGTTATGTTTGTATCATCATCATCATCATAGTTTATTCATAGTATGATACAATGTGAAAATGGAAAAGAGATTTACTTTAAAAATTAATGATTGCAAATTATGTTCTTCCAAAATAATAACTTGATGTTTCGACCCCTGTATTGAGGTCATCATCAGAAGGATACATGTGTATAAGAACCAAGCTACATGCTGTTGAACTGTATATAAGTAAATTACATCTACATTGTTAACTAATCTTTTTTCTTAGCCTGCCCTCTAGTGATTAAAAAAAAAACTACAATAAACTCCACTAAAGTCCTCACGTACTATGATTCTTCTGGAATTATACAGTTCATATTGTTATATTACGATTATCTTCTGGATTTGTACAGTAAGGTTGCTATTGAATGTTCAGGGGAAAAAAAAAAAAAAAAAAAAAACTTCACCAAGTCTTCTTGTATTGAGATTTTTCTTTGTGGTTGCTATGAAGGTTGCAGATGGGTCCTCCACATTCTTGGAATGGTTAGACCATCATTTTTATTCAGATTCGGATCATGTTTGAGCATTTCACATGCTTCCTTGAATTTCTGCTCAAACCAGGTTTTGGTGCGGTGTAGGGACTTGGTACCTTTCCAAGTACCACAGAATAGGGACTTGGTACCTTTCCAAGTACCACAGAATTGATTGGAAAGGTACCAAGTCCCCACACCGCACCAAAACCTGGTTCGAGCATAAATTCAGAGAAGCATGTGAAATGCTCAAACATGATCTGAATCTGAATAAAAATGATGGTCTAACCATTCCAAGAATGTGGAGGACCCATCTGCAACCTTCATAGCAACCACAAAGAAAAAGCTCAATACAAGAAGACTTGGTGAAGTTTTTTTTTTTTTTTTCCCTGAACATTCAATAGCAACCTTACTACAAATCCAGAAGAATCCTAGTACGTGGGGACTTTAGCGAAGTTTATTGTAGTTTTTTTTTTTTTTAATCACTAGAGGGCAGGCTAAGTAAAAAGATTAGTTAACAACGTAGATATAATTTACCTGTATAGAGTGCAACAGCATGTAGCTTGGTTCTTATACACATGTATCCTTCCAATGATGACCTCAATACAGAGGTCGAAACATCAAGTTATTATTTTATTATAAAATCAGTAAAATAATCTTTTCAACACGTGTGTTTTGTGTCCTTAAATTCAAAATATGAATGCTGATCACCGTGTAACCATAAAAGAAAGATGTTCTTCCAAGTCTCTCTATCTTGAGTTAATTTGTAGATGTCAGATGGAGTTTTATAGTTCAGCCTATTGATGGTTTGTATACATGTGCTAAAAGTATCAGAAACAAGGGGAAACGAAGTGGTTGCATTGATTGAGTTCGTTCACCCAAACACCAAAAATTGTTGGAAGCAAGACATGGTTGGATGAGGATAACATCCTGACAGGAATAGAGATAGAAGGTATGATGTATTTGGTGAAGATAGAAAGGGTAAAAAGGGAAGTAGAGTGGTAGTGGATTTGAGGCAGTATGGTGTGAGATAGACATGAATAGAATTAAATACTTCATTGGATGTTGCCATAGCCCTGGTAATGTGGAGGGTAGTGACCAGGAAATGTATAAGCAAATTAACCAAGCAAATGGAAAAAGAATGATCATTATGGGTGGTTTTAATTACGGCAGTATAGATTGGTGATGAGATAGCAACAGGAAGTAAAGAAAATTAGTTTCTTGTGGGTTTTTTTTTTTGGAGGGGGGGAATATAACTGCTTTGGGCAGTATGTAATAGAGGGCACATGAGAATTGAAGTTCTTAGATTTGATCATCTCATTAGAGGATGTTATTATGAAGTGTCAAATCTCCATCCAGTTAGTTAGAGTTACTATGAAGTGATTGCCTGGTGGTTGACAACCATGGAAGGACTTCCATGAGGAAAGGGTATATGTGGAACTACAAGGCTGGTGATTATGAGAAGCTCAGGAGACAGCCTGCAGCTGTAGCATGGAATGAGGAGTTGGGTGGAATGAAGATCAATGCTGCTTGGATGATATGCAAGAACTGTCTAGAAGCAGTGCTGTCTAAATGTATTGCAGAAGTCAGAAGGTAAAATAAGGTAGGTGTGAAATGCATCAATAAAGAGATAAAGTATGCAATAGAGAGAGAAAACAAAGGCATTATGTGGAGTAATAATCAATTCCCTTTCCAGAATAGGCAAGGAAGGTGACTTAGCTGGTAAGGGTAGTAAAAGTGCAGTATGAGCAGCAGTTAGCTAATGAAGCCCCCCCCAAAAAAAAAAAAAAAAAAAAATCCTAAGGAATTCGTTTGATATGTAGCTAGCAAAAAAAAAAAAAAAAGAATGATCATGATAGGATGACATTAATTGGAGAAAATGGTATAAGGGCAAATGCTCCATAGTTGAGATATTTAATGAGTAGTTCATAAAGGGCTTTCATCCTTGTGAATGTGACATGGAGAGTTTGAGTGCAGTGGATGATGAGGAGGAGAAACTGACTGGGTGAGAAAGAGGTATATGGGGAATTAAGCAAACTTGATTTTAATAAGGCTGTGGGACTTGATGATATATCACTGCATATTTTGAAGGAATGTACCAGGTAGTTGACATATGCCTTGACATGTTTGTTTAACATGAGTCTTACATTGGGTCAAGTTCCAAATGAGTGGAAGGAGGGCAAGATTGTACCACATCATTAATGATATTGGTGACACTTTGAATGGAGATATACAGTTGTTTGCATATGATGTAAAGTTGGGATGAACTATGAGTATTAGAGCTTATGTTGTGGGATTACAAGAAGACTTGAATAGACTGAGTGAATGGGCACAGAGGTGGGGGATGCCAGTTCATGTATTGAAATGTAAGGTTTTAAAATTTGGAAAACAAAGATGGGATGCAGGATTTATTCTTGGTGAGGATATATTGTTGGAGATGGAGGAAATAGAGATCTTGGGGTAATGGTGGATAAGAATCTAAAATTTAGAGGACATATTGCCAAAATTGTGAGGACAACACAGCAAATTCACTGAATGATGTGGAGGATACTGACTTGTAGAAATAAGGAGATTCTGGCTCCATTGTAAAAAAAACTGATTAGGCCACATATGGATTGCTGTGTGCTATGTGCATATTTTCTCACCTGATTTTTCAAAAGGATGAAGATATGTTGGAGAAGGTCCAGAGGCAATTGATCAAAATAGTTTCTGATGTCTCTCAGGGGACCCTGTAACCCCTAGAGAGCGCGTCCCCTGGGTGGCAGATAGGGGAGCCCACCATGTGTGTGTGTGTGTGTGTGTGTACATGCGCGTGCGTGTGTGTATATATATATATATGGTGGGGTGGTCCGAATATACTGAATAAGGACTCATGGACCAACAGGGCCATAAGGGGCAATCATCTTGATTGTAAGGGAAGCGGCACTCCCATGGATCCCTAGCTGGATCTATCCTCTCCTTCTTCTACTTTGAGGAAGACCCACTTACTTTAATCTTTCCTATAAGGCCTTATCAGCCAACTCTTCTTACTTTATGACCCTTGTGCTATTAGAGTACTCGAGGGCCATGGGGTCTTTTCATTTCTGGCCTTACAACTATGTCCTCTCTATAAACCTTACTATATTTCTTCTATAATCTACCCTTTCCCCTTCAATATACCCTATTCCTCCTATGGGTTTAAATTCGGAAGAAGGCGAGTTCAGAAGCCTTAAGGTAGCAGCCCCACCACTGAACTATTCCATCTTCAGGCTAGTCCCCTGACATGGAGAACATAACCAAACTTGTAAGCTGACAGAAAAAGACAATTGGATTGAATCTATGGGAAACGACCCTGGAATGGAAAAGGGAAAACGAAAATGGAAACGACAAAATATAATACACATAGCAAACTGGAATGTAAGAGGAATAGCATATAAAGAAATAGAATTAGACCAGTTATTAAATGAAAGAAATTTTAAAATAGCAGTAATCACTGAAACAAAAAAGAAATTAAAAGGAACTATGAGAACTGAAAATTTTAATGTGATATACAGTGGAGTCGACAGAGACCAAAGAGCACAAGCAGGAGTCATGATTTGAATTCATAACTCCCTTTCAAAACAGTTAAAACATTATAAATTATGGAATGAAAGAATAATAGAAGCTAGAATAAAAATAGATAGAGGATATTTAACAATAATTGGTTTATATGCCCCAGAAGAAGGAAGAGAACAGGATAATATTGATTTTTATAATCAGCTACAAAACATATATAATAAAATAAATAAAAATTATTACATAATTTTAGCAGGAGACTTAAATGCAAGAATTGGAAACACGAAAATTAATAATAATATAGGAATACATGGAGAACACACTCTAAACAGAAATGGTAAAAAATTGATTGACTTTGTAGTTTATAATAACCTAAAAATAATGAATTCCTTCTATAAACATAAAGACATACATAAATACACTTGAGCAGCAAGAGGATGAAAATCAATATTATATTACTTCATATTAAATGAAAAGACATCAAAATTTTCACTAGATGTTAGAGTTCACAGAGGATATGAAATAAGCAGTGACCACTTCCTTGTTAAAATAAAATTAAGATTACCACCTAAATGGCTACAAGTAACAAGAACAGAAAGAAAAATTGAAACATTTGTTTATAAAACTAGACTATTGAATGACACAAATGTACAATGGCTATATGAACAAAGAATTAACCAGTATCTAGATAAAATAAAACAAAATGAAGAAATAGAAATAGAATGGCTTAATATAAAAATGATACTAAATGAAGCAGCAAATGAAAGCTTAGGAAAGACCAAAAAATTCAATAATAGAAAAAAACTGAAGATTTGGGATGATACAATCAAAGAAATAATCAAAAAGAAAAAGAAGCCTATCACAAATGGTTAAGCTGTAAAAGATTAGAAGATGAAATAGAATATAAAAGAATAAGAGCCATAGCTAAAAGAGAAGTCAGAAAAAGACATAGAGAATCGTGGAATAAATTTGTTTCTAATTTAGAACATGATTTATATAAAATAAGACCCAATGTATATAAGATTTTGAAACACCTAAATGCAGATACCAAAGAAAATATAAAATTAAACACTGAATTGAAATTAGAAGAATTTCTAAATTACTACACAGAACTGTGGACAGACAAATATTTTAAATAAGACAACTGGCAAACAATTAACGAAAATGAAAAGGAAATAACTGAAGAAGAATTAGAAATCAGCCTGAAAGAAACAAGAAACGGAAAATCACCTGGAGAAGATAAGCTAGGTTCAGAACTATATAAATATGCAGGAACAAGATTCAAAGGAAGACGCTTATTATTTTTAAATAAAATTTACTCAACTGGTATCCCCCCAATAGAATGGAAAAAAGCAATTGTAATTCCTATCTTTAAGAAAGGTAATAGAGATGACCCTAAAAACTATAGAGGTATCAGTATACTAAATTCACGTTACAAAATATACAGCAGAATCTTAAATAACAAACTAATGAAATATTCCGAAAACTTTATTCTAGAGGTACAAAATGGATTTAGAAAAGGACGATCATGTATAGACCCAGCCTTCTGCCTAATATTAATAATAGAGAAAAGAAGAGAATATAATTTAGAAACACATATTGCATTTATTGACTTTGAAAAAGCATTTGACAAAGTTAAAAGAAACATATTATTTAACATATTAAAAGAAAGACAAATACCAAATAATATCCTAAAAGCTGTCACAAGTATATATGAAAATAATCAAATACAAATAAGATTAAATCATGAGCTATCATATACAAGAGAGATAAACCAAGGGGTCCGACAGGGATGTCCCCTCTCAGCAACTCTTTTTAATATCTACTTAAATGAAATAATAATAAAATGGAGTAAAAATTTACATCAAGGAATTAAACTTTCACCTACAGTTAACTTAAACACTCTCCTCTTTGCAGATGACCAAATAATAATTACAAATTCTGAAGATAACTTACAGAAAGCTATTTTAAATCTAAATGAGATATCCAAAGATTATGGTATGATAATATCAACGGAAAAATCAAAAACTATGGCCTTTAAAGGACAAGATCCAGCAAGAACTAAAATAGTATTAGATAACAAGATCTTAGAACAGGTGAATTCATTTAAACTACCTAGGATGTATGATCACTTATGAAAATGAAAAAGATATAAACATAAAAATTGCAAAATATTTAAAAATAACAGAGGTAATTAACTCTATATTTAAACCAAACCTAGTTCAAAAACAAACCAGGCTAAAAGTATACAATACATTAGCCTTACCGGTCTTAATGTATGGAAGCGAAATCTGGACAATAAAACAAAAAGACAAACAAAGATTAACAACAGCAGAAATGAAGTTTATGAGAAAAACTGCAAAGTATACCCTATTTGATCACAAAAGAAACGAAGATATTATGAAAGAATTAAACCAAGAACCAGTAATTGAAAAAATTAAAAAATATAAACATGGATGGATGGAACACGTTCAAAGAATGAAAACAGAAAGATTACCAAAACAAGCCTTAAAGTACAAGTCACTAGGAAAAAGAAAACCAGGACGTCCTCTTAAACGATTCAACGATGACTTCTAAGGCCAGAACAGGCCATACTAGGCCTAAATCCTTGATACGTATGATGATGATGATGATCTCTGGAATGTTGAATATTAAGACAGGTGGAGATCATGCAGTTTCAGAGTCTTGGTAAGGGATTGTTATAGGGTTAATTTTGGTGAGGTTTTTCATAAAATGGTGGGAAATTGGGAGAGAACAAGAGTTCATCCCTGGAAGCTGTATAAGGAGGTTGTGAGCAAGGGAGTGAGAAGCAGGTTTTTTTTTTGCATGGAGAGTTGTGAATGATTGGAATGAATTGGCTGAGAGTGTGGTGTCTGCAGAGAATTGGAATGTGTTTAAGGCACATTATAAACTTTGCATTATGGGATACTAAGGCAATTAATGTTGTGAAGTCATTATCCTCTATATACAAGTAGTCGCGGCGTGAAGATACTTCAGTTTGTTTACTTATACTTGGATAAAGGATTAAAAAAGAACATAAGTTCTTGCAGGTTTCATTTAAATTATTACTATTATTATTATTACACCCTCCAAGGAGTCAACAGGATAATAATAATTGACTCATCGTGGGAGGTTCATTCAACTGACAACATATTTATTATTATTATTACTATGGGCAACTCTATTACTATGAGTCTAAGGAGTCCTCAGACTTATCGAGGGAGCTTATTTCACTCATTCACCACTCTCCAAGTAAAAAACCTAGTTCTAACAAGCTTGCTAACTACACTGTTGCTCAGTTTCCATGGATGGCCCCTAGTTTTTCCACCACCAGACCTGTTCTGAAAAATTTCCTCTGAATTAATCTTGTAAAAACTCCTCAGTAATTTGAATGTCTCAATCATCTCACCCCTTTTCTGCCTATCAACCAATTTCTGTAACTCACATCTTCAACCTGTTCTCGTAAGGTTCATTCCATAGACCAGCTACCATCTTGGTCACTCGCCTCTGGATCCTCTCTGCCTCCTCCCCATCAAGAAGAAACCCTGGCACCCAGATCTGGGTCCAGTAGTCATGATGGGTCTTATTAAGGCTCAATTTATCATATAGAATCTTAAAATCCTTAACACTCCTTGCATTAACAACATATTCTGGGATTGAATTCCATTCACTGACAATTTTCCATGTAAAAAATCTACTCCTCACACCCCCTTTCACCTTCTACTCTTTTATAATCCCCTCTGGATTAATCTGATAAAATCATCTCACTAACTTAAATGTCTCTATCGTATCACCTCTCTTCCTACTATTCACCAAACTCTGCAGTCCACATTACTTCAACCTCTCTCTCCATAGCCAGCATTCCAAAGTCCTGACACTGTCTTAGTCACTCGCCTCTAGACCCTCTCCAATGTCTGCATATCACATTGAAAACCAGGTGACCAGATTTGAGCACATTAGTCCACATGTAGTCAGACCAGTGCTTTATACAGTGCCACAATACACTGTGCGCAATTCACAATACTTATACACTTCCTTATCTTTACATGTTAGAGTACTTCTTATCATAGCAGCACTACGATATGCAGCCTTTGCAACACTGGCAATATGCCCTCTAAACTTCAGTCAACCATCACTCACAAATCTCTAATCTTATCCACTTCCTGCAGTACGGCACCATCGATATAGTACACAGCCTTATATTTCTGAACTCCAAAATGCAACACCTTACACTTACTGATATCAAAACTACAACACCATTCTTTTGTCCAACTAAAAAGTCTTGTCAAATCTTCCTGAAGGGAATTTTTTTCCTGAAGGGAACACTGGCAATTTGCCCTCTAAACTTTAGTCAAGCATCACTCACAAATCTCCAATCTCATCCACTTCCTGCAGTACTGCACCATCAATATAGTACACAGCCTTATATTTCTGCACTCCAAAATGCAACACCTTACACTTACTGATATTAAAACTACAACACCATTCTTTTGTCCAAGTAAAAAGTCTATTCAAATCTTCCTGAAGGGAATTAACATCAGCTATGCTACTTATAATTCTTCCCAGCTTTGCATCATCAGCAAATAACTGAAGATCCCCAGTCAGTCCATATGTTATATCATTCACAAACAAGTTAAACAGCAGGGGCCCCAAGAATAGAACCCTGGGGCATGCCATTGGTTACCTTCCTTTTTTGAGACACTTCTCCATCATACACAACCTGCTGGTATTATTCAGAGAGCCAATCTCTGATCCATCTAACCAATATACTTCTATTCCCATCCTCTGCAGCTTGTACATCAACTTATCATGTGGCAATCTATCAAATGCTTTTGCAAAGTCTAAGAATAGCATTGTATATGATTCTTCTTTATCTAACACACTCGTCACCTTATCATAAAATGCAAGTAAATTACTAAAACAGGACCTACCTTTTTCAAATCCTTTGATGATGGTCAGCATGGATTTACATGCTGACCAACATAAAGAATACTATGTTTGTCAACCCAATCTTGTATTCTATTCCTTACCATGATAACTAAGTGAAAAAACTTTCTACAGCTTTAGCGAAAATATTTTGTGAATAATATGTCTTTGAAGGTAGCAGTAACACTCTAGTCTGTTGGTTGTGTTGCAGGAGTGAGGTGATATTCAATGAATGTGTTAATTTGATGGCCATCGTAAGTAGAAACGATCACAAATTGCATGCATCATAAGTTGAAGACTGACTATATATATATACCCACCCACATGTACACACAGTCATAGTCAATATAATATGCAGTCAATATCTAATCTATCTGCCTATATAAATACATATATATGTTACGGTTAAAGCGATAAATCCAGTTATTATTAATAATTACCAGTTAAAGTGAATAATTCCTAGAGGAGTCTGGTAAATGTAATAAAAAAATGTTTATAGGTTTTATATATAGGTTTTCATTCTCAATAGAAATTATAACTTAGGTTAGATTAGGTTAGGTTAGTTTATAACGGAAAAAGTTAGGAAAGTACTTCTTTTGCACTCAATGAAATCAGAAATCATTATAAACTAAACTAACTAACTTTGCATGTCGAACCAGAGTGTAATTGTATTCGTGTGTAGAGGCTTAAGTGCTGTGAGAACATCATGTTGGAGCCTGAGGCTTAATGGATATTTTACAACACTCAAAAATAATTAAAATAGAATTTAATACTTCCTATATTTCGTCCTAGTCATTAGGACATTTACGGGAATTACAAAATCAATTAATGTAACATGCACACGCAAATCTTACAATACTAAGCCCAACCACGTGGGTGACACTAAAGTCCTATCTAGGTGGAGCGCCCTCTAAGGGCGGTAGTAGGTGGCCTGGAATGTAAGGTGGGACCTCTGGTGATGAGTGTTTCCCAAATCTTCGGAAGCTTAATACAACCGTATTTGTTAAGGTTTAGTTGGTTTCTGAGAGCTGCTGCTGCTTCTAAGAAAAGTCTCTCTTTCTTGAATTTGCTGTGGTGGAGCATGGTGGTTTTCTTCCATGATACTCTGCAGGTGGTGTCCAAAACATGGTCAGCCAAGCCTGAATGGCCATAGTTATGTTTGCATATGTAAGACTTGTGTTCATCCAGGCAGATGGATGCTGATCTGCCTGTCTGTCCAAAGTACACCAGCTTACAGGAACAGGGTACTTTGTAAACTCCAGGCAGCGAGAGAGGAGGGAGTTCATCTTTCGTAGAACGGATAAGGGTAGCAAGTTTGTGGTAAGGCTTATATGCTGTGTGTAGGTTGTACTTTTTTTATCTTGGCTATTTTATCAGATGTGCCACGGATATAGGGTATGGTGATGGCATTTTTAAAATCTTGTTGACGAGATGGACGGGGAATGGGGGAGGAACTGATTATTTTTTTGATACTGTGTTTGCTGTAGCCATTGGAGAGGAAAGTGTTGTGTATGTGGTTAAGCTCAGTAGTAATTTTAGTAGGAATTATCCTCCGCGATCGCGCTACCTACATCCCACTAGAACACGACCCCACAAAAACACAGGTTAAGAAATTAAAAATCTTACTTAAAAAAGTAACCTCCTGGCCCCCTGATGTCACGAAAAAACTTAAACCTTTCCGCTCCCGTCGCCCCCCCCCCCCCCCCGAATATACGGTTTACCAAAAATCCACAAACCCAATTCCCCACTCAGACCTATAGTAGATGCCACCAGTGCACCTTCCTATAGACTTGCTAAACAGCTGGCCAACTCACTGACCCCCCCCTAACCGGAAGGTCCACTTCCTATATAAAAAACTCGACCCACTTTAAAGCCCTCACAGAAAATTTAACCTTGAATAATACAGACATATTGGTAAGCTTTGATATCTCTTCTTTGTTTACCAATATTCCCTTAACTGACACCTTATCTCTCTTAGAAAACGTTTTTCCCTCTGACATCTTAGATCTCTTTTCCTTTGCCATTAACTCTGGGTATTTCTCTTGGAAGAAAAAAATCTACAAGCAGATAGAGGGAACTGCCATGGGTTCCCCCCTCTCACCCCCCCTTGCCAATTTCTGTATGGAAGATTTTGAAAAACGAGCCATAGACTCAGCCCCACTCAAACCTTCTATCTGGCTAAGATATGTAGATGATGTGTTCTCTATTTGGCCTCATGGCCCAGACACGTTAGACTCCTTCCTCAGTCTTCTTAATAGCCTACATCCAAGAATCCAGTTTACTATGGAAAAGAACAACTGTTTACCCTTCCTAGACACCTCAGTCACATGCCTGCCTAATGATACACTTGCCTTCACTGTATACAGAAAACCCATACACACAGGCTGATACATTCACAAACACTCCCACCACCCCTCACAACAATATGGCATCATCAAAACTCTTACTAAGAGAGCCCACAATCTTTGTTCCAGTGGAACCGCCCTTACTACAGAGCTTAACCACATACACAACACTTTCCTCTCCAATGGCTACAGCGAACACAGTATCAAAAAAATAATCACTTCCTCCCCCATTCCCCGTCCTTCTCATCAACAAGATTTTAAAAATGCCATCACCATACCCTACATCCGTGGCACATCTGATAAAATAGCCAAGATACTAAAAAAGTACAACCTACACACAGCATATAAGCCCTACTGCAAACTTGCTACCCTTATCCATTCTACGAAAGATCAACTCCCTCCTCTCTCGCTGCCTGGAGTTTACAAAGTACCCTGTTCCTGTAAGCTGGCGTACTTTGGACAGACAGGCAGATCAGCATCCATCCACCTGGATGAACACAAGTCTTACATATGCAAACATAACTATGGCCATTCAGGCTTGGCTGAGCATGTTTTGGACACCACCCACAGAGTATCATGGAAGAAAACCACCATGCTCCACCACAGCAAATTCAAGAAAGAGAGACTTTTCTTAGAAGCAGCAGCAGCTCTCAGAAACCAACCAAACCTTAACAAATATGGTTGTATTAAGCTTCCGAAGATTTGGGAAACACTCATCACCAGAGGTCCCACCTACTACCGCCCTTAGAGGGCGCTCCACCTAGATAGGACTTTAGTGTCACCACGTGGTTGGGCTTAGTATTGTAAGATTTGTGTGTGCATGTTACATTAATTGTTTTTGTAATTCCCGTAGATGTCCTAGTGACTAGGACGAAATATAGGAAGTATTAAATTCTATTTTAATTCTTTTTGAGTGTTGTAAAATATCCATTAAGCCTCCAACATGAAGTGTAATTGTAGTTTGTCATGGGCAGATTAATGGGGATGAAAGATAAACGTCGTTGTGGTCCGAGCTTAATGATTGCGAGCAGATAAATGGGGATAACAAATAAAAGTTGTTGTGGGCAGATGAATAGGGATAATAGATAAATGTCATTGCTGTACCTCTTTCCTCACCAATGGAGAAAAACACTGATCAGTTTCCTCTCTGATTTATCTATCATCCCTATTCATCTGCCCACAACAATGTTTATCTTTCATCCCCATTAATCTTTCCACGACAAACTACGACTACACTCTTGTTCGCCATGCGACATCCAGGTTAGGTATGCTTAGTTTATAATGATTTCTGATTTCTAATTTCATTGAGTGCAAAAGAAGTACTTTCCTTACTTTTTTCATTATAAACTAACATAACCAATAAAGGTTAGGTTATAATGATTTCCAACCGATAAATGTTAGGATAGGTTAATTTAAGTTAGGTTAGAATGATTTCCAACCGATAAAGGTTAGGTTAGTTTATAATGATTTCTGATTTCATTGAGTGCAAAAGAAGTACTTTCCTTACTTTTTTCATTATAAACTAACCTAACCTAAGCTGTTATAATTTCTATTGAGAATGAAAACCTATGTATAAAACCTATAAACATGCTTTTATTACATTTACCAGACTCCTCTAGGAATTATTCACTTTAACCGGTTAAAGTGATTAATTCTCGTAAATTATTCACTTTAACCTATATGCTATGACGGTAATTATTAATAATAACCGGATTTATCACTTTAACCGTAACATATATATATAGTTAATTAGTTATTCACATGTGACATCATTTTGATACCTTATATTCATTCCCATAGCTCACTGGGTTTTGGGAGTGAAGCCTTCTCCTAGAAGTGGTAGAATGACCACTTTATCTAGCAGATGTTCTTTCCACAAAGAGTTAGTATGACAATAACAAACATCCATGCTCTTAGTCTGATTCGAACCTGCAGCTCTTGGCTGGAGAGTGGATATACGCTAACCACTCAGCCAACCAGACTGGCATCTATAAGTCGGATTTGTATGTAACTCGGATCTCTGATGAACAGCACATATACTGTAATAATAATAATACTATAATGGCTCATATGTTACAATAGTAATACAGTGTAATACTGTAATAAAAAATTATAATACTATAATGGCTGTTATGTTGCAATAGTAATACAGTGTAATACTGTAATAATACCCCTGTACTGTAATAATACGTTACAGAAACTGTTGTGCTCTTTCTTTTAATTCAAACAACAGAACAAGAGTGTGGTTAGTAAGGGTGTTAGAGCTGGATTTTTTACTTTTAGAGTGGTGAATGAGTGGAATAAGCTGCCTGAGTCTGTTGTGGGTGCTATGACAGTGAATGAGTTCAAGGCAAAGTATGATAGATACTGTGTGAATGCCAAATAGTGTGATGGACATGGGGCCTCCCTCGATGAGTCTAAGGACTCCTTGGAGTCGCCCATAATAATTATAATAACATAAACAGAAGGTAGGCTAACATTAATTGGAAAATGGTGATGGAGTTGGTGCTGGAGAATCAGGATTTAATTCTGTTGCTGGAGGAGGGAACTTTACCACTGAAGTTGGTTTTTGAAAAAAGGTATCTAGCATTATTTTTGCATAGCTTTTTTCTTTTTTTCATCATAAATGGCTGTAGCAGCTGATGGTTTCTTTAGATGAATGATAAACCTTTGTAAACTGCTCATTGTTAGGATCCTGCTCCTCAAGCTTAGAAAATCCTGCTTCAATGAGATGAAAGGCTTCAGCTAATTCTTTTGTCATAAACTTTCTTGACTCTGTATCTTATGATGCTTCATGTTCTTGTGTTTCTATCAGCTGCTTCTCTATTTCCATAAGGTCTCCATTGGTTAATTCTTGTGAATGGAACTCTAGTAAGTCAATAACATCATTTTCATTGCTGTCCAATTGCAGTGCATTGCCACTGTCCACCACAGCTTTACTGGCTTCGGCGATATCTGCTTCCATGAAGCCACAAAAATTATCACAGAATTGAGGGCACATTTCCCGAATTATTCATTTGATGAACCTTATGGAGAGCTTATTTATATTTTTATTTTTTTACATAGTTCAGAAACCATGCTCTAGGAACCAAACATGGAACTTTTTCAAGCCACTTCTGGCTTTCAATAAGTGGGGGTGTGATATATAATATATAACATATATATATATATTATATTATTATATCATCATTATCATCATGCTTGTCAAGGATTTAGGCCTAGAATGACCTGTTCCGGCCTTAGATTATATATTGTTATATATATAATATATATATATATTTATTGCTTACTTGGATAAAGGATTAAAACAAAGAATATAATTTCTTGGCATCTTTAATTTAATATATATATATATATTATTTTATTTTATTTTTTAATTAAAGGTTTGAAAGATTTCATTGCTCTTATCGAGCAGTTCAGCTCTGTTCTTTTTTTCATTTCTTTTTGTTTGTTTTTTTATGTTTTGTCTGGGTTTTAGTTGCAGTTTTATAAAAAATTATTTTAGAACTGTTTTCAGTTATATATTGAATTTCATTCTTCCTAGACCTCAGCACGCTTGCAAATGTTGTAACAACACTGGCAGCCATAAAGCAAGATCCAGGAGAACAGAGTCATTGTGACATAACTCTAATTACTGCCAATGGAGAACCCCATGGAGTCATTCGGCATCAACAGAAGGAGAACAATGTTATTTCCAAGGCTTTTGATACAATGGCAAAGGTGGCACTGCATCACAGCTCCTCTCTTTTAAATGGGGTAAATAAAAAAAAAAATATATTCAAAATATTTGTTGTGATAGTTGTCTAGTGTTCATCATAGCAAGAAATAAATTAAACTCTCACTATAGCAATCACCATTATAACCAGGTCACTACTGAAAAAGTCCCAAAAAGCCTTTAGGTGCTGTGTTATTCTAAAGAAAATTCATTATGGCAAATTGTCCAATATAACAAAAACATCTACTGTTATTTTAATGGCTAATATAGACTACTTTTGTTTAGGAGTGCCCCTTTTTTTACAGTTTCAAATAAATGAAAGTAGGCTATATTAGCCATTAAAATAATAGTTTATTTTAGAGGAGTAACATAGGAATTTTCCCAGAAATAATACCTATAAAAACACCTATTCCTGTAGTCTCTACAATTTTGCTATAACGAGAATGATTTGTATTTGCTTAGGCTAATTAAAGAAAAACTGGGTAGTGTATGAATTTTGTTAACCTATGAGATCCATATAAGTGAAATCTTAGTTATCACAGTTCAAAGTTAAAAAGAATTTGCCTTTTTAACTCTGATATAATAAATAATCATTAATAAAAATATCCCAAATGGGTTGCTCTGAATAAAGAATAAAGTGCCGTGGACCAAAGGATGTAGCAGAGGCATGGCAAGCTGACTACATTATTATACCAGTAACTTTCATGAGTAGGAGAAAGTCTACAAACCGAGATAGTGCTACTGCGTATGGGACAACCGACGCGCCTACTCAAAGACCACATAGAATAGGTGAGAAATCAGCAATGTGGTCAGCCAAGGATGTGAAACATGTAGCCACCCTCAACATAAGATCACTATGCCGACCTGGAAAATTGCAATTAGTCCAGGAAAAATTAATAAAAGATTGAAATGGAGTATTTTAGGTTTATCAGAGACACATTGATGCTTAGATGGATTCATGGATTTACCAGAAGGGAGACTGTACTTCTCAGAAAGAAAAGATAATATACACAGAAGAGTTGCATTATTAATTGAAAAGAAACTTACACACTCAGTAATTGAAATAAACCCAGTGTCTCCTAGAATAATAACAGCCAAACTTCAAGCAAAAGAAAAAGGTCAAACAATTAAAATAATCCAAATATATGCACCAGATGGTAACCATTCAGAGGAAGAAATAGAAAATTTGCATGAAGAACTACAACAGGAAATAGATAATCCCAAAAATAGTGAACTCATGATAGTGATGGGAGATTTTAATGCTAAAATAGGACAGTTCACAGCAGACAAAAAGGATGTGATGGGGAAATTTGGATACGGAGAGCTTAACGACAGAGGAGAACAATTACTCCACTTCTGTAAAGCAAACGATCTAATGATTACAAACACATTGTTCTGTCAATGCCCTAATAATAAATATACATTGACATCCCCAAGATGGTAATATAAACAACTGCATAGACTATATCATCATAAACAAACAATGGAAAAGATCAGTAAATAATGTACGAACATTAAGAAGTTTTGATTTTGACACTGACCACGAAATATTAACTGCCAAAGTGAAGATAAAATTCAACAGGAAAATAATATCAGAAAAGAAGAAAACATCAACCTATCAAAACTAAAAGATAGCTCAAGCAGAAATCAATTTTTAGAACAGATGTGCCTGAAATTAAAACCCTCCATCTTCCAGAACAGCAGAAAATACTGGGAAGAAGGAAAAGAAACAGTGTTATCAATTGCAGAAGACACTCTAGGTTCCAAACCCAAAATAAACAAACGGTGGATAACCCAAGAAATCATAGCTACCATAGAAGAGAAAAGAGAGGCCAAGATACTTGTCAACCAACAAAACAATGAAGAGAATAGAGCAAAATACAGAGCACTAAAAATAAAGTTGATAACCTATGCAAAAAAGCCAAAGAAAAATGGTTAGAAGAAAAAGCTAAGAAATGCCAAGAAGCATACCAACAAAACAACCTAAAAGTCTTCCATGATACTGTAAGAGAAATTACAAAGGAATTTTCAGCAAAAGCAGTAACAATGATAAACAACAAGATGACTGAAACTGGGAATATTGAATATATAAGAAAAATCTGGTCAAACCATTTTAAGACTATCTTCCACCAAGGAAACAAAACTACAATGCTAACAATAGAAGAAAATAATGATCACCCAAAAATTTTACAAGAAGAAATTAGATATGCCATAAAACAGATGAAAAACAATAAAACACCAGGCATTGATACTATCCCTACTGAACTGTGGTCATATGGAGGCAGCATATCAATAGAATATTTAACAACCCTATTCAATAAAATACTACAAACAGTAGAGATCCCAGATGACTGGAGAACTGGAAAGATCATCCCAATATACAAGAAAGGAGACAAAAGAGACTGCAAAAATGACAGACCAATCAATTTACTCCCTCACACCTATAAAATATTCATAAGAATTATACAAAATAGATTAAAAAACACCTATGAAGAAATGATAGGCATAGAACAAGCTGGTTTCCAAGGAAACTATTCAACAATAGACCAAATTTTCACATTGCACCAACTAGCAGAGCACAGCTGGGAAGACCATAAAGAACTATATTGTTGTTTTCTGGACTTTAAACAAGCTTTCGATAACATCAAGAGAGAAATCCTTCTTAAAATTCTACTAGCAAAAGCAATAGACAAATATATAATACAGTTTCTGATAAAATATTACTCTAAGACAAATGGAATAATTAAAAATGACACACTCACAACAGAACCCATAGAGATCCAAAAAGGAGTAATGCAAGGATGCCCATTATCCCCATGCCTATTCAACATATATCTAGATGAAGTTATAAAGAAGGCAATACACAATGAGCCTGGAATCAATGTCAATGGTTTAAACATAAATAATATCAAATATGCAGATGATCTCGTCCTTCTTGCAAGAACCTCAAATGAACTACAAAAGTTGATCAACAAGCTAAACAAAACCTGTAAAAATATGACATGAAAATAAATATACAAAAAACAAAAGCGATGAAAATAGGGAGGAACAGAACTACCATCTCAGCCACCCTAAACAGAGAACAAATAGAACAAGTAGACAACTTCATATACCTTGGATCAAAACTAACAGAAACAATAGATGAACTCAAAACATTCAAACACAGAATAGCGATAGGATGGACCACCATGGGAAAATTACAGAAAATCTGGAAAACAAACAAGATATCTAAGCAAGCCAAAATCAAATTATATGAAGCAATAATTATACCAACAGTCATCTATGGAGCAGAAGCATGGACATTTAAAAAAAGAGAGGAGAAAAAACTGTTGGCATTTGAAATGAAATGCTTAAGAAAAATAAATAGAACAAGTTGGATAGAAAAGAAAACAAACATCACAGTCAGACAAGAAGTATTGTATAAAAAGACAATAATAGAAAAAATTAGAAAACAACAACTGAGATGGTTTGGACACACTGTACGCATGGATGCAGTCAGACTTCCTAACGTCCTAATCAATACTTTTCCAACTGAAAAATGAAGACCCAGAAGACCAAGAATTACCTGGCTGAAATTAATAAAGAACATCTCGGGATGCAGAACATATAAGGAACTTTTTCGAACAGCAAGGAATAGAGAAGACTGGAAGATCCTACTCAAGAGACGACTCAACCCGTCTTAGACGGAAGAGAAGAAGAGAATAAAAATATTATTTTCATGTAACATTTATCAATTGGTAGTAGTAGTTTCTTTTAATTTTTTAGTCTTTACCATAAGAATAGTCACATTGCTACATTGCATTTTATAAAGATAATCAACTTCTGATTATTATTATTTTATTGTTATTTCAACTCTCCAATAGGAGATATAAGTCCATCTAGATTGTCATTGGTAACAAACTGTATAAATTATGCAATTCTTGCAATATGCATAACATTACTATAATTGCTATTAGTACAAAAAAAAGTAGGTTATTAATGTTTAAGAAAAAGAGCAACAGATAGAACAGAGACCTGAGACACACTTTCATTGGTAATAAGCTTAAAGAAAGCTCAAACTTTCTTTTAGCTTATATCTTCTGGTTCTTCACTGTGACACACAGTGAAGAACCAGAGACAAAGCTGACAACTCATTTAGAGATGGTGGAATATAGACTAAAGAATGACAGTTAATTGAGCAGGCCTCAGGACCACATACGATCAAATGTTCTATTTCAAGAGCAATGGCAAACATTTTTCAAGTTTTCCATGGTATATGTGTGGAAACTAAGTGGATTTGTGTACAGAATGTGTACAGACCCTGCCACATGACACTTTGCTTTATGTTGATCTGCTCATGCAATATTTTTAATTATGCCATTTATATTGTGCTGCAGTGACAGGATGATCCTGTGAATCAACCAATGTGCAGTTTTCATGAACTACTGGTTTACAATGTCATTGCTCACTACATCTCTCTGTGAATTATAAACTGTTTATTACTATTATGTAATAAATGCTAACCACTCTATTATGTAATAGAGTGGTTAGCGTATCCGCTCTCCAGCTAAAAGGCTGCAGGTTCGAATCCTGCCATGGCATGGATGTTTGTGATTGTCTGTGAAAGTACTAGTGGTGGTAGTCGGCGGTAGATGGCTTTGGTGTTAGTTGATGAAAGTTGGTGGCGTAGATGTCCTCCCTCGATGAGTCTTTGGACTCCCTGGAGGTGTGATGTAATAAATAAATAAAAAATTATTTTATTTCATTGTTGTTAGTAGCGGCAGATAAAATTTAAAGTAAGGATGCTGTTGTTTCCATTGAAAAGAAGAGTATACGTAAACATTTCACATTAGATACTAAGATTAAAATGAGTAAATTTAGTAACAATACTGAAATTGTCCCCATCATGAACTTACCTCACACTACTGTTATTACAGTTGTTAAAAACAAAGACAAAATGAAAAGTGCTCTGTTAGTTAATTCTACAGTTATCCTTAAACATGATAATCTTATTGCTGAGACAGAAAAGCTTTTATTGATGTAGATTGATGACCAAACTGGTTGGTATGTTCCCTTAAGCCAAGCTATTCAGAATAACTTGTACATTTTAAAAAACTATTCTACATTTTTCGTTTGTATATCCGACAAATTAATGCTTTCTTTACATCATTTATGCACATATATGACTACTTAAAAATGCTATTAAACCATTATATGCATCTACAAGTGGGGGAAAACTCTCCCCAATGATTTGCTATATAAAGGTAGTCTGGAACCTAACATGTCGTATGATCAAGGTATACCTGTATTGGCCATGGATTAACTATTAATACTCGAGATAGAGGAAAAGCTGATTGTTGATGACCTTTTTCATTCTTTTGGAGAGTACTAGGATGATGAAAATTGGTGTCAGTAGTTTGACAATACAATTTTATCTCACATTTTATTTGGAATAGATTGGATATATGC
This sequence comes from Typopeltis vanoorti, assembly GCF_054136105.1. Lineage (NCBI taxonomy): Eukaryota > Metazoa > Arthropoda > Arachnida > Uropygi > Thelyphonidae > Typopeltis > Typopeltis vanoorti. The sequence goes on along the minus strand of NC_143570.1, from coordinate 99,696,094 downwards.
TTGATTCCATGCATTGGGATAAGTGAATTATAAGCAATTGCAGAGACAGAAAAGCTTTTATTGGTGTAGATTGATGACCAAACTGGTTGGTATGTTCCCTTAAGCCAAGCTATTCAGAATAACTTGTACATTTTAAAAAACTATTCTACATTTTTCGTTTGTATATCCGATAAACGAAATTAGTTCTGGAACACACCTTTTGAGCATAGGTGAGAAAGTTGCCATCGTCACCAGAAGATATCTTTGTTGTCTATGTTATTTAAGATTCTTTTGATTGCTGAAAGTCCACATGAGACTTTGCTGTGTTGCCCACTAATGCACATAACTCCATTCAGTGGAAAGGGCCAAATGTAGAAAACACTTGTCTCCGGCTCATGTAGCAGATCTTAATAGCTTAAATATCAGTGTTCTTCCTTCCAGACCTGATAGTATTCTTTCCATTTGTTCTCAAAATTTGTGCTTCAGAATTAACACTCATTTTATATCACCTTTACAGTTTTTTATACTTATCTTGAATCTGCTGAACAGCTTGGGGGTAAGGCTATAGATCACTCTCCAAAAAAAATAATAAAAATTAAAAAAAAGGAAAATAAAAATCAGCTATCAAACTATTGTTCAATCTTCTCCCCACCCCCCCCCCACCACCACCACCAAAAAAAAAAAAAATTCTCAAAGATAATGGAGATCAGCAATCAAGGTTTTCTTTGCCTGGAGGTTCATCAGTATGAATCCTGCCATTCTTGCTCCACATTAGATCTAGCTAGTTAGTCATCTTTGGACATAAGCCATGGAAAAATTTGGAGAAATTCATTTAGTTGCCCTTGACATTTACAGGGTATTTCATCAGGACTGCCATAAAGGCCTATTTACTAAACTGTCATGGTGAATGGTTTCCTCTCCTCAGATGTTTCCTTGCAGAATACCCCAATGCTCTGCAATTTAACCCAGATTTTTCTACTTATACGTAAATGACCTCTTTATAACCTCAAACTTTATCCAAAGTTTTGCTGATGATGGTATACTTCATTTCCCCATGTTCATTATACAAACCTTGTAGTGTTCAAATGTTCCAAACTTCAAGATCTTCCATATCCAATGCCGTATAACTTTAAATACTGATGTTCTTGCCATTCTCCAGTGGAGACAAGGACAATTGATGCATTTTATTGCTACCAAAACACAGTGTTGTCTCGTTTCACTTCCCCTCAGTTCTGATAATACGCAAGATCTTCACATAATATCAAATTCTTTCATTTGGCTGACTTACACATCTTAGTCTTTTTTTCTTGCTTAATTAAAGATGAAGAATTTAAGATATATTTACACATCCTAGCTTTTCATGGCTCAAACACATCATCCATTGCCTCATTAGTCTTCAAAAATCTTGGTATCCTTTTGAGTTCAAGACACCACTTCACAATGCAATTGCTAATACTATGTTTTTCTTATATATAAATCTCAAACCTCCTTAATCTTGATGTTATATGTAGAAGAGGGTAATCAGATTCAATGATGACTCTTCCCTCTTTTCACAGAATCACTCCACTCCTTTTCTCATCGGCATTCCCTTCTGCTTTTATGTATCTTCTGTGAGTATTTTCTTGGACATTATTTGGTTGATGTAGCAATTGTCATTGTTTACTTTTCTTTAAGCCTGAAAAAACATTAAAAAACATTGAAGCAGCCACAAGTCAACACCTATTTATTATCACATTTCAAATCTTCTAAACCACCTCTTCCTCCTCCTTTTTCTGTCTTTTTGCCTTTATTCTTTGAAATAGCCTTCCTCATGTGGTTTTCTCCATAGCCCATAACTTCCTGTCAATTCCTACTTTCTCCATAACCTCGAGTCAGTACACATAGTACTGTATGCTGTATGTGCCACTCCTTGTGTGCATGCATGAATGATATTTAAAAAAATAAATAAATAAAAAGTTAATACAGTGATGTCTTGTAGGAGGATTGGTGATTGGTTGAATGAGTATTGTCAAACTGTGATAGAGAAGTGGTCTGAATCATTGAAATCTCTATGTAGTCATTTATATTGATATTCACTTAGTTTCTGAAGCATCCAGACTTGTTTCGAGACAATTTAGAACTTAGTTTAGTGAATTTAGTCCATTCCTTAGAACCATCCTGGTTGGCTTCAGTGTTTAATGTGCCCACACTCAAGCCAACAGGCTGCAGGTTCAAATCCTGCTCTGGGCATGGATGTTTGTTATTGTCATCAAGTAGATTAATTTCATTGCCCTGCTTATTGGAGGCCTGTAGTGGCTTGAACAAGTTCCATGTTTGTGCTCTAGAACATGCTTTCAGATTATATAAAAATATAAAATGAGAAAAAAAACTCTTAGCTCAGTCACAGCACTGATGTTTTATAGGCTTATAACCTTTCGTTTGGGTGGGATTCACATTGAGAGAGAGAGAGAGAGCTTGATTTTGATAAATCTGCTTTGCTTGATGTGTATTTAAGTACATCTCTTCCCCCTTGGAATCTTCATCTGAGATCAAGATAATAAACAACATTGATTCAATGAAGGATGTTTATTAAGCAGCACTTAAACATCTACATTAGGCATTGTTAATGATAAGAAATTTGGTTTCACAGCAATACTAACATAGAGCACAGAAGCTACACAGCAGTGAACTTCGTGTATCTTTTATATATAAAGTTTACTGCTCAGTCTTTCCTAAAGCATTGAGTTACTTCATTATCTCAATTCATGACTTTATAGTTCGCCCACCGTTTGTAGATCTCTCCTTGGCATTTTGCCAAGAATAGTCGATTCATGCTGAAGGGGAGAAAGAAATGAAGGATGTACGAATTGGTTGCCAACATGCGAAATCACATGCTTTCTTGTTTGTCACTGTACTAGTACTAGCTTGATTTTTGTTGTCGCTTTTTTGCATTATTATTTTATTATTATTAATTTGTATGATGGATCCAGTACAGTCAACAAGTTCTGTTGCTAAACGTTTCAGTAGCTCTTGCAAAAGAATATTGAATAATGTGCTGACATTCTGCAAAAAAGAATCGTCTCCTTGTTCCCCTTTCTCAAGTCATAAAATGTGCAAGTGCAATTGCGGGCATATCGGGGTCAACTGTTAAAAGAATTCGTAGGGAATCAAAAGGTGAAGGTGAGCCAAAATTTAAATCTCCTAAAAAGAAAAGCGCCAGAGTAAAGAAAACTATCGAAACCGTAGCTTTGAATGATTTTGATGTAGACGTTATCAGAAGAACTATTCACGAATTTTACGTGGTCGAGAAAAGAGTGCCAACTGTTCCGAAATTGATTCCTGTGCTTAAAGAAAAAATTAATTTTCCTTGGAAAAGAGAAACTTTAAGGAAAATACTTCATGAAATCAGATTTTGTTTTAAAAAGTCCCAGAATAAAAGGAAACTTATCATGGAGCGAAGTGACATTGCTTTATCTAGAATGCAGTATTTGAGAGCAGTAAGACGTTTCAGGGAAGAAAAAAACCGGTTGTGTATCTAGATGAAATTGATAGTAATTTAAATTATGGAAAATACTGGCAGTCTAAAGAAGAATGTGGAGTGCTACAAACCAGAAATGCCTCGCGCTGCATAATAATTTTGTGTGCGGGTGGAGAAATGGGTTTTTTACCGAATTCAAACTTACTATACAAAGCCAATACCATAGGCAAATGAATTCTATGATCTTCGAAAAGTGGGCAGAAGAAAAACTGATTGCAAACCTTCCTAAAAATGCTGTTGTTATAATTGGTAACACTTCATATCACTCTATTTGATCAAACAAAGTTCCAAATTGGTCTAATAAGAAGCAAGTTCTTATGGATTGCCTCTCCGCAAATAACATTTCTCATTCCCCAGATATGCGAAAAATTGAATTGCTTAATTTGGTCAAAAGAAATTCGCCCACAACTAAACTATTTAAATTCGACACGATGCTCAAAGAGCATGGATTTCTAGCTTTGAGGCTACCACCATATCGTTGTGATATTAATGCTATTGAGTATGTTTGGGCAGAAGTGAAAAGTTTCATTTGCCATCTCAACGGAACTGGAGATAGTGACATGTCGAAACTTTTTAAGCTTTCAGAACAGGCGATTGAAAGTATTACAGTTCAAAACTGGGGAAAATATTGCTTTCATGTCACCTCATTGGAAAATATGTATTGGGACAGAGACGGAATTATCGAAGAATTATGCGAACCTTTGGTGATCAGTTTAAGTGAAAGTGATGGTGATTCAGACACCGATTCAGATGACTCTGAAGATTAAAAGGATTTGATAATGGTATTTTTTTCCCACCTTTTTTTGCACGGGCTTGTTAAAAGAGTCACAACAAGTCATAAATAATTAATCGGTTTAGGACATTAAAGTGTCTCAGTTCTCTCAACTGTAAGTTTAGAATATCTAAGTTCATTTGAAAAAAATTTCTGTTTTTCTGTATAATTATTTTTATTTTATAGAAAACTTTCTTAAAAATAAACTTAGTTAAATTTTTGTTTTATGCTATACCTTTTTTAATTTTGTTAATACTCTACGTACATTTTTTCAACTGTTATACAAGCAAAATAGTTTTACACTTTAAAAACAGCAATGTTCGTAAAAAGAAAAGCTAAATTTTCCAACCTGTAATAATAAACAAACACATCCCAGAAGACAGATTGATTACCCTATTATCGGAATGGATTCTCCTTTTTCTGACATGTGCAGAAGTGTCGCGGGACCTCTAATCGGTGGGCGAACTATACTAGTAAAGTCATGAATTGAGATAATTAGCAAAAAATCACCAGTCCTCAGAAAATATAAAAATTTAAATATGGCTTGTGAACTGTCAACATAGAAAATTAAGTGATAAATGAAAAATTAAAAATTATTGTTATTATTACCAGAGACCTCCAGGGAATCAGTAAAGGAGGCCATATATCAACCACACCAATGTTGCATGTTTTCTTGAATTCATTCACACTACCTGTACTCACCACTTCCAGAGGCACTCCATTCCACTCATGCTCTGCGAGAGGAAAATCTAGCTTCCATGCCTATCTTAATTGCATTCATTCTCAATTTCCATGGATGTCCTCTTGTTCTCTCCACACTTTTCATAAAATGAAAAATTTCATCTACTGGTATCCTATATAAACCTTTCAGAAGTTTATAGGTTTCTATCATATCATCCCTCTTTCTCATATTTGCTAGTGTCTGCAGTCCACTCTCACTCTCTCCTCATAATCTTCTTTTACAGTCCTAATATCATCCTCTCCACTGTGTCTGCATCACCTTAGAAACTAGAAGGCCAAATCTGTGCAGAGTATTCCAGATGAGTATAAAAGCTCATAATGAAGTAAAATCACTTCCTTATTATATGTCAGTGTTCATTTCAGGATTGCAGTTATTCTCTGAGTTATACTCACAGTCTTTGTTATATCACCACTAAATTTCAGTTTCATGTGTACTAAAACTTTAGCATCTCTAGTTTGGTCAAATTGAACTAAATACAGAGTTGAAAGCAGATGACATAATAATAAAAATTAGCAACAGAGTGAGACCTATGTAAGGAAAAACTAGTATTTATTACTTGCAGAATTTACAGCTATGAAACCTAGCCATTGTCAATCCATACAAATGACAAGAGATAAACAAAACAGAACAACACTTAAAATGTAAGCACATGTGACAATATATACTATTAATTCTAGGAGAATACATCCATCACCATCTGTTAGAATTTAAAAAATAAAGACAGTTTACAGTTCTAGAGGTATAGAAAAACAATGCCTACTGGAAAATAATTTAACGCTACATCACATCATCACTCTTGTCAGAAATATGCTGTGATTAAAACTTTAGTTAATCGTGCACATGAGCTGTGTTTCACTAATTCCCTTTTTAAATAAAGACTTGGTCTTTATCAGAGCTAATTCCAAATTAATAATAAAATTATTAATAATTATAGCTTTCATCCAAATCCTCCTCAAGAAAAGTGTTTAGAATTTCATTCCATATGTAAAGGGGGTATTGGAAAAGATTGCAAGATTTCCTCACTAAATTGACCTGGGCATGTCTTTCCATCCAGTTCAAAAATTAAATTTCTTTCTAGACTCTCCAAAAGATAAATATCCTCCTCTTTCTCATCCTGGAGTTTATAAATCCCATGTTCATGCAACATTTGTTATTATGGGCAAGACTGGTTGTTCAACTCAGATTCGTATTGACAAACATTAATATTATATTCTACTTCCTGAATCAAATAAGTCTGGTTTTTCCATCCAGTTCAAAAATTAAATTTATTCTGGACTCTCCAAAAGATAAATATCCTCCTCTTTCTCATCCTGGAGTTTATACCCCACAGCGCCACACCTTATCCACTAGACATAAACTTCACTAGAATAAAACTAGTTTTACACAGAAGAGGGATGGAAAGTGGATTACACAATATTACACAAAGGTTGCAAAACCTATAGCCACAGACTGAACCTCCACAAGAACAACTGTCTTAAATTTTCACAATTTTGGAAAGTCATCCTAAGTAACACTCCTCATTTCTGTGTTTCATGAATTAATAATTAGCTATTCTTTGAATTTTCAAATAATTATAGATTGAGCTATCTCCTGCAAGTAATGAATACTTGTTTTTTCTTACATAAATGTTATTCACTTGCTAATTTTTACTATTACATCAGTTAATTCTAGCAGAATCCACCAATATATAATATGACATTGGATATCTCATTACAAGAAAGTGTATAACTTTGATTTACTAACATTGAACTGATAGCCATTTTCACTTGCCCACAATTCCAGACCATTCATATCATTCTGCAAGTATTACCCAGCATATCATCAATAAACATTCTGTATGTCTCGTGTCATATCCTTCCCAGTGCCATTGCAGTGGAGACTGAGTAACAATGGACCAAGGGCTGATCCCTGTGGTTATCTTAAATTTTGCAGACACACACACCCCATGCACCACTTTATGATATCTGTCAGTTAGCTATCCTCTTGTCCATTATCCATGCTAATAGTTTCTAATCCAGTTCCATTTCCTCCAACTTATGTAACAGCCTTAGCAAAGTGTAAAAATATCATGATATATTAATTTCCTCGTCTGTAATTTGAAAATATGAGCAAATTACTCAAATATGACATATCCTAAGTAAACCCATGCTGTTCATTGCAAAGTATAGATTTTCTGTCAACCCATTTCGATGATTATTTTTACTTAAGTAGTTTAATTAACAACATAATTTAACTGATTTACTTACTTATAAACTAATTTAATTAAATAATTTAAGTTTCAAAAGTGTCACATAATTTTTAAACTTGGAACTTTCTTGGCATTTTTTTAAATTCTTTCACTTTCCTAATAGCATATGATTTACACAATGTTACATTCTCAGTTTTAATGAATAATAGTGATATGATACAATGTAACTGATTGTGCGTTACAGAATAACTGAAATTAGTCTCTGGCTGAAATGCAACCCTGTAAATGCTCTCATGATTTTGTTAATATGTGACTCCATGAATATATGTAAATATTAAACATAATTTTCTAATAGATTGAAATTCATAAACAAGAAACATAGAGCATATCACACAGATTTAATTAGTTGATTTGTAAACAAATAAAGTCATTACATCATCCTGAAGTTATTATCTTGTGTTTTTAAGCTTATAAATAAACTTTCTACTTGCTAACCAGTGAACTTCTTTCACTATGGAACATTGTAGTCCAGTTCAGCAAAGTCAGTGTTTTCTGTGATAGAATGGCTAAGCCTATTAAACAGAAGAAACTTTTCCACTTTCTGATAGAAAAAAAATGATATAACATTTGAAAAGTTGTAAAAACATACCAATAAAATTGTGTAAATCCTTCAAGAGCTTTGAATACTGTATAATAATGGAACAAAATTGAGATGATGAGTAAAGCAAACTCGGCACTTCACAAATGAAAAGGAAAAAACTTCCTTGTGAAAATATGAAAGCAAATTTTTCTTTTGATGTAAATTATGGAAATATCAATATTAGGAGTATTAATGGAAAGGAAATGAAACTTTCAGAAGAACTAGAAAAGTACCACATGGACATGTGGTACTTTTCTAGTTCTCATTTATAGTAAGTAAGTTTTTGTATTAAAGTAAGTTTTCCAGCTTACACAGGTAACAAAAAAGTATATAGAATTTATTCAAAAATGCTAATAGGTTTCATCCAATGTTACGTGGACATCATCAGAGAGATAGACCATTAACTACATACAAAAGATGGATTAAAATAATGATTAATTATTTATTAATTAATAATTAAATAGTTATTAATTAATTAAAAACTTGTGAACAATTAAGAGGGATCGCTTCCCAAAACTTGGATACCGGCATACAAAATGAAAACTGAAAATGATATAGTTGCAAGAAGAGAATGTAAAGAGTACTGTATTTTCCAAGACACTAGATGGGGTATTGTTGAAGATAGCTGAAGAATTACAACGAGGAAAATTAGAAGTTAAAGAGGATTTTAGGTCTGAGGGAGATGATTCATTTGCTGTCTGCTGTGAGATAGAAGCATATAGAACAAGATACATTGTTGGGTGCTGCTATAGACCAGGAGATACATAGGAAGATGAAATGCCATGTATTGACAGATTAGCATGATATTTTAAGGATACTTGTAACATAAAGATTGAATACTATAAGCACGTAAACACAAGAAAGTTTATGTGCTTATAGTATTCAATCTTTTTATGTTATTTAATTAGCCAAATATTTCGGTCTGAAAATTGCAGACCATCTTCAGTGGCATTACAAGAACAGTTTTAAAAAAATAAAAGGTGGAATACTAACAATAGATCATTAAAAATAGAACAAGCCGCATGATGTTATGTCACTAAGTATTAAAGGAAATATTATTAAGCAGAGACATGATTGAAATAAAGATATTAATTAATAATATTAAATAACATACAATTAATATGAATTAATGAATTATCCTATTAGACTTTCCCAGATTTTTGATACAGATATACAGTCATTCCGATTCAGGTTAGGACAATGGAGTAATGCCTCTACGCTTTCTTTGAATAAACGTTCAAATTTATAGTGGGATCTATGTAAGAGGCACGTTTTTGACCAAAGGATGTTGTGGTTAGTTTCAATCCTGTGCTGAGCCAATCTAGATTTTTCAGGTTTGTTGTGATGAATGGAGGATTGATGTTCTTGAATTCTTTTTTCAAGAGAGCGTCCAGTTTGTCCAGAATAGGAGAGATCGCAGTTGCAGGGAATTTGATAAACTCCAGGAAGAGACATAGTTGAGCGTTTATCTTTAGGAGAAGGAAAATGGGAAGATAATTTGTTAATAGGTGAATAAGTAGCTGTTAACTCATATTTCTTCAGAATTCTGAAATCCCAGAGATGTATGGAATTGGAGCTCGATGTATTGAATCTTTGTTGTTTAGTGGTGGATTATAAGAATCGAGAAGATGTTGTGTACTCTTTTCGGAAAAGCCATCGAGTTTCATGTGTTGTTGGATAGTAGAAAGCTGTTTCTGTAGAAAATTAGAAGTAGAACAATTAGTTTTGGCTCTTCTGATTAGACATTTTATGATTCCTGTTTTTTGACAAGGATGATGGGCTGATTCTTTAAGAATATACCGACCTGTGAACATTGGTTTCCTGTAAACTGTAGTTGTAAGAGTATTTGAAGGTGACCGGATGAGGAGAACGTCTAAAAATGATAACTGATTGTTTTTTTCCATTTTTATACAGTCTGATACTGCACGGTCACTCTCCCCAATTGGGGAGAGTGACCGTGCAGTATCAGACTGTATACCCAAGGTTGGGAGGAGGTGGAATTAAGTGGATGAGTAGGGATATAAAGCAAGAACTATAAAAAAAAAAAAAGAAAACATTGTAGAGGAAATATAAAGAAAAAACTGATTAGAATACTCGTGAGCAGTACAATGTGCAAGCAAGAAGGGTGACTAGTCTGGTAAGAAAGGCCAAATCAGATTATGAGAGAGAGAGAATTAGATAAACAGGCCAAAGTAAACCCAAAAGAGTTTTTTCATTATGTAACAAGTAAGAGGAAAAATGACTGTCAAAGCTCATGGTAGTAAGGTGACTGAACCAAAAGAAATAATTGAGTAGCCGTGTGATTTTGCAAAGGTCTCATCCTGGTGGTAATTTTATAGTTGCTGATGTTACAGAGATGCATATCAACATTGAGGTAGATGAACAGGAGGAGTTCAGCATATTAAAAATATGAATGTGAGCACAGTGGAACTGGATGGCATTTCAGCCCATGTACTACGTGAGTGTGCAAGAGAATTGCCATTGCCTCTGATGAAGTTGTTCAGTCTAAGTCTCAGCTCTGGCAGAGTTCCAAGGGAATGGAAAGGGTAAGATAGTACCATTGCATAAATGTGGTTCCAAGACAGAGGTAGCAAACTACAGACCAATTAATATATCAGGAGTGGTTGTTAAAGTATTGAAAAAGTTGGTGAAATACAGCAGTAGGTGGATAGGGATGTGATACTCTGCAGTGGGAGTGGGCAGCATGGCTTTGTAAAGGGTAGGTCCTGTCTTAGTAACTTATTCACATTTTATAATAAAGTGATAACAGAATTAGATAAATGGAATGGTTACACCATAATACTGCTTGACTTTGCCAAGACATTTGACAGAATACCACGTGGAAAACTATTACAAAAGTTGGAGCAAATGGGAATGGATGTGACACTAGTAGCATGGATAGGGATGGCTGACAGACAGACACCAGAGAGTAGTGTATCTAAGAGAATGATGGTAACTAGTGGAGTACATCAGAGTTTGTTACAAGTGCCACTACTCTTTAATTTATATGTCAGTGGCATAGGGAATGATTTAAGAGGGATATTCAGATGTTTGCTGATGATGCAAAACTGGTGAGAGCAATAGTTAATAAAGGTGATGTAGATATCCTGCAGGATGATTTAAATGTATTGGCATTGTGGGCAAATGATAATGATTGTCAATTTAATGTTGCAAAATGTAAGGTTGCATATGGTGCATTATATTGATGGTATTGGATTGTAGGAAAATGATGAGGCTAGGGACTTGGAGATAATGGTGGACAAAGAGTTGGAGTTCAGAGGACATATTGCAAAAGTTGGTAAAGTAGCTCAGAGGATTACTTGGATTAAAGGAGACTTATAAATAGGGAAATTATCATCTCTTATTTGTAAGACCATGATTTGGCCACATCTTGACTACTGCACACAGATTTGGTCACCTGGTTTTCTTGGGGATCAGGAGGTGGTAGAGAAGATTCAGAGGTTGAGTGACCAAGATGGTGACAGGTCTATGGAATACTCCCTATGAGGATAGGTTAAAGGTTTGTGGGTTACAAGTTTAGGTGATGGGTGGAAAAGAGGGGACATTGTTGGATTCTGAATGAGGAGAATTGGAAATTATTAATACTTCATTCAGAGTCCAACATAATCAGCCATTCCCTAAGCCAAATTTGCTCCTCAGACTAATAATCTCTTATTAATAGTATGCTATTCATATGATTTCTTTCAAGTTATGTTTATTAATATTTAATTGTTCATTTATTGTTTTGAGATGAAGTGCAATTGTGAAAACTGTCTACTAAATATCACTTATTATTATGAAATTAATATTACTGATACAGAGATAAAAATTGTGAATTATGCAATCTTTTTATGTTATTAGTAAAATGTAATGTATCCAAGAAATTCTTCAAAATAAGACTTGATTGGCTGCTGTGTGAAAATAAGTTATTTTTAGCTAGCGCGTGCCTTAATGTGAGTTACTGTACTGTTTGCAAGAAGCCAGTTCAGTATCAACAAAACCAGTTAGAACCAGATTTTAGAGGGAAAGTAGAGTAGGATGTCATGGGCAGTACATGAAAAAGAAGTAACAGAGTAAAAAAGAGGAGAAATAACCTAGGGCTGAATGGAGTAGGAAGGACTGGGAACCGCTCTGTATTTTGACATATCTTTCTTCGAGCTCTTATTCTTTTATAAATTCCTATCGCCTCGCAGAAGGATGAAAGGATGATAAGAATGAGTAAGAAATATTGAAAGTTAGACAGTTACAAGCAAGAAGATAAATTCTCCCGAGTTAACTAATCAGTTAATTAAACCCAGGATTCTGTAATATTTGTGTGTTCTCAAAGTGAAAGTATTCAAGAACCAAGGAGAGTTTCTAGGATTCTCCATAATGAGGAAGCAATGCTGTCTATACATAGCTTCCTCATTATGGAAGGATATATATGGTAAGGATATCTTTTCTATGCCTCGTGTGAAGTAGCGAAGCTTGTTTCTGGAGAACATGATATAGTTCATATTGCTGAAATTAACAGTTCAAGATTAAATGTGTGATACAGTTGAAACATTTCCTCATAAACATAATATATGAAGTATCTCTGGATTAATAGTTCAAGATTGAATGTGTGATACAAAGAAGCCTGTAACGAGAGAACGCAATGTAAATTTGAGACTGAATTTTCTGAGAACTATTGTGTTAGATTAATAAACTTAAAGGTTGCTGAATGAATGTCTGATGACTTGTGCTTTATGATTGTTCTGAATTAAACTGAATCAATATTTGAAGTACATTGAACGATAGCTTAGTTTAGAGTGAAATTGTGTTTGTAATCTTGGATAATAAGAAGAGTAGAATTTTATTATTATTATTATTCAGGCCTCCATGGAATCAAAAGACTCATCGTAGGAGGTCCTTCCTAAGAACATAAAGTCTGTCAAGACTCATCGAGGGGAGGTCCCTCCCCCTAAGAAACACAAAGTCTATCATACCACTCCTTAAACTCATTGACCGTTCTTGCTCCCACCACTCCATCAGGCAATGCATTCCACGGTTCAACCACCCTCCACACAAAGAAACCACTCCTTACCCTCTTGCTCACAGTTTCCTTTCGTAACTTCCAAGGATGGCCTCTTGTCATCACTCCTTCCCGCTGTTCAACCAAGCAAAAGAACTCCCCAGTGTCAACCCTGTAACCACCTCTCAACAGTTTAAAAGTCTCAATCATATCACCTCTCCTTCTTCTATCCGCCAAACTCTGCAGTCCACATTCTCTCAGCCGATCCTCATAACTATCATTGTACAGTCCTGAAACCATCTTTGTCATCCGTCTTTGTATCCTTTCCACAGTTAATTTATCCCCTTCAAATCCTGGGGACCAAATCTGAGAACAATAGTCCAAGTGTGGTCTGATCAGAGACTTATACAACGGAATGATAACCCTCTTATCTCTGCAGGTCAGTGTCCTTCTCATAATAGCAGCAATCGTCTGTGTTACCTTCACCACCTTTGCAATATGTCCCCTAAACTTCAGGTTTCTATCAATCATCAACCCCAGATCTTACGTTTCGAATTTATATGCATAAATTCTAAACGTAAATGATATACTCAGCTGAGTAAATTGCTAATGTTTTGATGAGAACTTATTCATTCTCAAATTGTATTATCCCTACTAGAAATTCTTATTTTAATGTAAATTTATGTGTTATAGCATTAAATAATTTTTTTAGTTGAATCTTGTGTTTGCCTGATTTCTTTCATTGCACCGTTCATTAAAATGGTTTGAATCTTAGCGGGAACCCTATATATATAATAAGGAGAATTTCGGCCTGAATTAAGTTGATAACAATATTCTGCTAGCTGATGGTTGATTCCACATCGTTGCTTATGCAAATTAGAACATAGAGTGGCGCAGTCAAAAAAATAAATTTCTCTGTGTTCGAATGTGGAGTCAGTCAACAGCTAAGAATATACATCGAAGTAGAACGTAGGACTCGGTGGGACCTCCACAACAACTAAGAATATACATTGCAGTAGAACGTAGGATCCAACAACATGATAGAAACCTTTAAAATATTAAAGGGATTTTATAAAATAGATGCAAGTGAAATTTTTCAATATATGACAAATAGTCAGAGAACTAGGGGCCATCCATGGAGGTTGTGTAAGAGTGTGGTTATTCATGTGAGGAACTTCAACAGGCAGTGCCTGATTAACTTCCTCATCTGTAGCGAAATGCCTTCTGGAAAGGTTTTTTTTGAGTGGGCTGAACAAATGGAAGTCTGAAGGCACTAAGTTTGGGCTGTGGGAGGGGATGGCAGAGTTTCCAAATGATTACAGCACAACCACTCACAAGTGGTGTATGTGGAATAACAGTCATTTGCCAAAATCAAGCTACTTATCAGGGATCCTGGATGTTTATGTTGAATGTTGGCATTCAGTTTGTCCAATGTTGCACAGTAAAGCTCTATGTTGATTGTTCCTCCCTTGGGCAAGAAGTCCGCCAACAGAATGTCTTGGCAATCCCAGAAAACTATGGCCATGACTTTTCAGATAGTGGGAAAAGTTTTGAATTTTTTACACACACAGGAGATTGTGGATGTTTCCAGATCATGGAGTCTTGTTTGCTCTCTGGGGTAAAGTGATGAACCCACGTTTCGTCTCCTGTGACTAGGTGAGTGAGAAAATCCTTGCCTTTGTTTCTGTATAGTAACAAATTCTCCAGACATGTTCTCATGCATATTGCCTTGTGCTCCTCTTACAATTGTCAGCAGGAGCACACCTTTCGAAAGCCAAGGACATCATGAGCAATTTCATAAACAGAGTGATCCTTAAACTTCAGGTTTCTCCACCATCACCCCCAGATCTCTCATATCTTCCTCCTCCTTCAAAATTTCCTCATTAATTATGTACTCTACATCCCAACCATGCCTTCCAAATTTTGACGACCTTGTACTTTACAACATTAAATTGATAGCTTCACTCAGGGCCACAACATCTGCTTTACTTCTCATAGTTCTTCTCATCTTTGCACCGGTAGCAAACTGCTACATTTCTCAATTAAGCTGGTCCAATCTCATTAACTACAAAGTAAATAATAATGTTCCCAAAACAGAACCCTGTGGCACTTCACTTGTGACTTTCTTCTTAAGGGACACCACTCCTCCATACACAACCTACTGATACTTATCTAAAATTCAATCAGCCATCTGACTCACTCTTATCTAATTCCATCTGTTTCAGATTTTTCAAAGGCCTATCAAAGGCCTTTGAAAAATCCAAATATGCTATTCTATATACGTCTCCTTTATCCAGTGAGTTTTTCACCTCGTTGTAAACAAGCAGGTTGCTAAAACATGACCTCCCCCAACTAACCCATGCTGACCATAATAAAGAATACTGCTGTTATCAGCCCATTTCTGAATCCCTTTCCTCATCAACTTCTCTAGCTCCTTAATGACCACTGCAGACACACAGATTGGCCTGTAATTTGTATCTTCCCCCTTTATGAAGTGAAACAATATTTTCTATCTCCCATTCCTTTGGGACTTGCAAAACTCCTATTACAAAACTCACTTTAAACAGGTGTTTACCCAGTTCAGCTTTAGAAATGGTTTGGTAACAAGTGAGGCTCTTTTCTGCTCTCAAATCTTATTCCAAAAATGTATTGATCAAAACAAGGAAGTATTCATTTGCTTTCATTGACTTTGAGAAAGCATTTGATAAAGTCCAACATACTAAAATGATTGCACTATTAAAGAGAATTGGATTAGATGGTAAAAAAAGACATCAGGATCATTCAAAACTTATATTGGAACCAAAAGGCATCTGTTCAAGTTGATGACATTATTACATACCCCATTAACATCAAACGAGGAGTAAGACAATGATGTGTGTGCTGTCACCTCTTCTTTTTAACATATACTCAGAAGCCATATTTCAAAAAATCTTAAAAGGAAAAGAGGAAGGGATTAATGTAAATGGTGAAATCATCAATAACATCCAATATGCTGATGACACAGCTCTCCTGACTGACAATATTCAGGATCTTCAAAATCTTCTGGAACTAGTGAATGAAGAGAGTGAAAAAATGGGATTAAAAATAAATATCACCAAAACTAAATTCATGGTCATAAGCAAGAAACCGATTCTTAATTCATCACTTTCTTTAAATGGGAAACGAATAGAAAGAGTGACAAAGTTTAAATATCTCGGATGCTGGTTAAATGAAGAATGCAATCCAGAAATGAAAATAA
Source organism: Typopeltis vanoorti (assembly GCF_054136105.1). Taxonomy (NCBI): domain Eukaryota; kingdom Metazoa; phylum Arthropoda; class Arachnida; order Uropygi; family Thelyphonidae; genus Typopeltis; species Typopeltis vanoorti. The sequence continues at coordinate 99,680,025 of NC_143570.1, read as the reverse complement.
AAGTTAGAATTGAAATGGCAAGAAAAAATTTTCTCCTGCTGAAATCAACACTGTGTAACCGCAACTTAAACTTAGAGCTTAGAGTACACATGGTTAAATGCTATATATGGCCTATACTGCTGTACGGTGCAGAAACTTGGACCTTGAAGACAACATCAATAAAAAAACTTGATGCCTTTGAGATGTGGTTATACAGACGAATGTTAAAAATCCCATTGACAGCAAAAACGTCCAATTAGGAAGTACTGGAACAAATGGGGAAATCACATGAACTTTTAGATACCATAAAAAGAAGGAAAATTGCATATCTTGGTCACCTACTTCGTAATGAAAAATATAAATTACTTCAATTGCTTATAAAGGGGAAGATAAATGGAAGAAGATGACAAGGAAGACGAAGAAAATCTTGGCTGGCAGACATCAGACAGTGGGCTGGCATGAGCTCTGAGGGACTGTTTAGAGTGGCTGAGGATCGCTCAAAATTTGCCAAGGTGGTCATCGATCTCCGATAGGAGCTGGCACTCAAAGAAGAAGAAACAGGTGTGCCAAAAGTGTTGTTAATTCTTTAGAGCAGTGATTCCCAAAAGCATTATCACCTCATCCGCTTGATAACGGATTGAATCCACTAAGAAGAAAGGTTCTCCACTTATCATGATCTTTAGCCATCTCGGTCATGACTATAGCTTGGCCGATGGGAATGTTCTTTCAGCAACTTTATCCAAGTACTTCTTTGTCTGCCTCTAGATCTTTTACTTCCTATATATCCATTCAGAGCTAAATATGGCAGTCTATGAGGGGCCATTCTCTGGATGTGACCAAACCATCTCAGTTGATGCTTAATGATTGTATCTATTATGTCATCTGGGAAGTTTAAATCTATTCTGACTTGATCATTAGTCTTGTGTTGCAACCAGTGGGTATTATTAATTTTTCTGAGGCATTTCAAATGCTTGAAGTTTCTTGATTGGTTGTTGAGTTAATCTCCAGGCTTCTGAAGCATAAGTAGCCAAGTGGATGATAATTGTTTTATATAATTTTAATTTTAGACTTGTTGGGATTTTTTTTATTTTTCTATATTTTATTTAAGGTTCATTCATGCTGATCCATCCATCCTAGGTTTAGTTGAGGTTACTAGAAAAGAGACTATCAAGAGAGACATATTTATTAACTTGTTCCAACCAGTGGTTTTCGAGATTTATGGAAATATTTTCTTCTTCTCTACCTATCTTCATTATTTTTGTTTTATGAAGATTTATTTTCATACCATAAGTTTTACAGGAGTCATTTAGAATATTAATAGTTTTTTCTAACTGTGATTTAGAATCTGCTAGGATAATGATATCATCAGCGTATTTAATGTGATTAATGTTGGTACCATTGATTTTTACACTTGATTCATCAGCTATGGTTTTACAGACTTCTTTTAGGAAGATTTTAGGATTCCCAAAATGTGCACCCAAATCAGCATATTTCCCAAATTGGAAATGATCCAATATTTTCACTGAAATGACACTAAGCCCATGTGGTTTTAGAATTGGACCATCAATGTGTTGATCCAGTGATAGGAAGGACATCTAACAGACACTGTACAAACCACTAAATGTTTTGCTGTTGTTAGATAGGCCTGTGTTCTGCCTTTGGGTGCAATGGAAAAATCCTGATACACTAAGGGTGCCGTGAACTGAAAAAGTTTGGGAACCACTGCTCTAGAGCATTCCTTCAAGACAGGCGGTTAGATATTATCAACTCCTACTGCCTATTACATCAACTTTATTTAATTCCTCATATACCTCCTGCTCATTCACCGTCAGTCCCTCCTCCACCATACCCCTCTACTCTCCAGTTTGTCATGATATCACCTTTATGTGGATGAAATTCACTGATAAACTGCTCTTTGAATACGACTATCATTTGCATTGGTTACAAATCTGCCAGTGTCAATCAATTCAAAAATTTTATCAACTAGCATCATTCTCACATAGCCATTTTTTCTTCTACTCGCAACATAACTGAAGAAATTGGCTAATTTCTTCTCATACTCCATTTTTGCTGCATTTACCAGTCAAGTCACCTATCAGGCCTGCTCTTTGCACTCTTTCATGCAACTGATTATTACCAACATTCATCTTGTGTTGTCTCCATAGTGCCTCCTTCTTCCTTATTTCGTGCTTAATCTCTTCATTCATCCATTTTACTCCATCCTTATTTAGCCTTTTCACCTTTGAAATATGTTCAAACATTGCTGCTGTTAAATGGCTCTTGATTAAGCAGTATCTGTCTCCTTTTCATTCAACTCCTCTTTCCAGGCTATAGTTCCCAGTTATCTACTAAGCTTTTCATAATCACTAGCATTGTAATTGCACATACATCCCTTCTTTTCATGAGTTCTTTGGCTACAACCCAGGTGATCACTACATGGACACTCTCACCAACTGCAAGAAGATTATACAATCTATTCACAATCACATCTTCTGATAATATAACCTGATCTAATACTCTTATCCTTCATCATTCATAAAGTGCACTGCTTGCTCTGCTATTATTCCATTCAAGAACTTTGCTCTTTGCTGCATCTAATCATTGTACTTCCAGGACAACACACAAAATACTCTTCCTTCCACACTGTTGTCATTTATTCTCCTCAGTAATCTCCTGATGCACACCCTTCAGTGATACAAATCATTCATTCCAATGGGATGGTCTCACATCAGGCAATGAAATTCATCTCTCACCTAAAGACAATCACAGACATCCATGCCCACAGTAGGATTCGAACTTGCTGCTTATTGGGTTGAGAACAGATATTCAAACCTCTTAGCCAACCTGGCTAAGTGAGTAGAAGTGATAAAGTAATAGAAGTTGCACAGAGGGTTGCTTAGATTGAATAGATTGGTCATTCTCAAATAGATAGCTTTGAGTATCAAACACTGGATAAGGATCTAAAATTTAGGGGACACATTGCCAAAATTGTGAAGACAACACAAAGACTTCTGGGAATGATGCGGAGGACACTGATGTGTAGAAGTAGGGAGATTCTTGTTCCGTTGTATAAGGCTCTGATTAGGCCATACATGGACTATTGTGCCCAGATTTGGTCACCGGGTTTTCAGAAGGATGAAAAGATGTTGGAAAGGGTCCAAAGGCGACTGACTAAGGTAGTTTCTGACCTCTGGAATGTTGAGTATGAGGAAAGATTGAGAAGATGTAATTTGCAGAGTCTGGTGGAGAGAAGGAAGAGGGGAGATATGATAGAGACCTACAAGTTGGTAAGGGGTTGTTATAAGATCAATGGTGGAGAAGTTCTACAGAGAATAGTGGGAGATCAGGGGAGAACCAGAGGTCATCCCTGGAAACTGTATAAAGAGGGGTGTGAGTAGGGGAGTGAGAGGCAGGTTTTTTTCGTGCAGAGTTGTGAATGATTGGAATGCCTTGCCTGAGAGTGTGGTGTCTGCAAGGAGTTTGAGTGTGTTTAAGGCACGGTATAATGAGATGTGTGTGTGTGATAAAAGGACCTCCCAGATGAGTCTTTGACTCCATGAGGTCTTGTTTAATAATAATAATAATAATTGTACAGCTATATGTATATGGTACTTTCTTTTGTCCATTTTATCACTTCTACTCACTCAGCCAACCTGGCTAAGCGAGTAGAAGTGATAAAGTAATAGAAGTTGCACAGAGGGTTGCTTAGATTGAATAGATTGGCCATTCTCAAATAGATAGCTTTGAGTATCAAACACTAGTATTGTACAGCTATATGTATATGGTACTTTCTTTTGTCTTTCAAGTAAAGGATCTGTTATCATTCAAAAATGGAGTAGAGCTGGTCTAAGATAGTGTGGTCACTCAAACAGAATGAAAGAGGTAAGGTTGGCAAAACAAGTGTGTTTAATTTTAAGATAGCAGGAAAAAGACTCAGGAAGACCAAGATCTAGGTGGATTGATATAGTAAGAAGTTCTCTAGAAGACAGAATTATAAGAAATGATAATATTGGAGTGCTGACAATTGATAAACTACTTTGGAAGAAAATTGTTAACAGGAGATTAGTAATAATGTAAGCTAATTAGCTAGTACTGTCATAGTATCCTCTACATTCCCCATCCCCCTTAAAAGGGTACATATTGCGAAATTGCTGATGTAAAAGTTATGGCTTTTTCAGAACCATTGTTTAAAATATTAACAGCCAAGCTTCGTACATGCATTCTAGTACCACCTGCTGTGCATCTCAGTTGCTTGTTTATTGCAAAGGGTGTAGCTTGTATAGATTACTCCTTGTTAATAATACAAATAATAAATAAATCATTAATTAAGGAATAGGCTTTTCAAACAACATTGCTAAAATAATTCAGAGTTCAGTATTTTGCAATGAAAAATATGTGAATATTTCTTTAATACATTTATATAGATTATTTGACAGAGTTGCTCAGTCAACTCCACCGGTTAAAAAAAAAATCCCAGTTAAGTTATTGTCAACATAGAAAATAACTACAGCAACCCACTAGTGCAGTCCATTTATTTTTTAATTAATTAATTTTTTTTTAAATGTATTTAATTTTTTTATTTTATTAATAAAATATATATATATATCTTTTTTCTATTCCCTTTTCTTTCAGATGGCAAGTGGCTGTTCTGACCAGTTGTCCTTGCATTTAGAGTCAGAAACAGAGTCATTGTTTGAATTGGAAGGTATGTATTTATGGAATTGAGAGACAGAAGTAATAGAAAACTTAAGAGAGAATTAACTCTGTTGAGTTTTCTATTGTTACATTTTGGAATAACTGAAATTGAGAAATTGGGAAAAAACAATAGTGTATGATTATTACATTGTTGATAATACCAAATATAAACCGAGTATTCATACAGTCTGCTGAAAAATATTCATCTTTGCTGTATAATTTTTTATCAAAATATGAGATAAGAAGAAAAAAATTGATATTTAAAAACCATGAATCTTCTCATAATCACATAAATAACAAAATACCCTATCTCAATGAATTTTTTTTTGTGTTAGCAGTACTATTATATCTGTAGGTATCTAATAAATTTGGGATAACATTTAAAAAATAGTGGTGTCATTATTTATGCCAAATTTTTTCAGATTAGAACTCCTATCCCACCCTACCAATAGTGTATTGGCAGTGCAAGTATGATACAAGAATTATGCACATCAGTGAATTTTGAGTCAGTTTTAGTTTGACAAAATAAACAGTTGGTTGTTGCTATAGGCCAGGGGATTCCACAGATGATCTGGAACACATGCATTAGCAAATTAGTGCAATGAATGAAGATCAAGTGATTATTATGGAGAACTTCAACTACAGAGATATGGCAGGAAAGAAATGGAATTTATACACCTGCTGAGAGATAATTACTTGAGGCAGCATGTGATGAAGGGGACTAAGGGTGTAAGAGTATGGGACCTGGTCATAGGATCAAAAGAGCTATCCATAACCAAGGTGACCACATTGCCTCCTATTGGCAAAAGTGACCATGCGGTTCGGGAGATAGCAAGGATTATTCTGTCAAGAAGGGATATGTGGGAAACTACAAGGCAGGTGATTATGACAAACTTAGTTGGAAGCTTAAACTTGTGCCATGGCACAAAACACTGCAAGAAAAGGCTGTTAGCAGTGCATGGGACATTGTTAAGAGACATTGGGAGGAAAAAAGCAATATCAGATTGTATACCCAAGATCAGGAGGGTTAATCAGGTGGGAGTTAGTTGGATGAGTAATATCATTAAGCATGAGCTGCAAAAAAAAGAAATTATTGCGGAGGGTATTTAAGGAGAATGGTGACCGGGAAGCTCATGAACAGTACAAGGATCAAGCAAGTAAGGTGACCAGCATAGCAAGGAAGGCAAAATCATATTTTCAGAAGAATCTAGCCGAGAAGGACAAAGGAAATCCCAAAGAGTTTTTTCCTTATGTGGCAAGTAAGATGAAGAATGACCATGTAAGATTAACCTCATTGAATGCTGAAGGTGACAATATTTAATCTGCTTCTGTCACAATAGGTGACAGAAGCAGATTAAATACTTGAATTACTGAGTGACCACTTTGCAAGAGTATATCATCCAAGTCAGGTTACTGCTGTAATATAAGTGACAGAGAGTTATGCGAGAACAGAAGTAGATGAATTGGTGGTTCTTAGGATATTGCGGAGTCTCAATGTAAATACAGCTGTGTGATAGATGGGATATCAGCTCAGGTTTTGTGAGCATGTGCAAGAGAACTGGCAGTGCCTCTGACTAGGCTCTTTAATTGAAGTCTCAACTCCGGTAAATTTCCAAAGGAGTGGAAAAAAGGGCAAATTAATTCCTTTGAATAAGGGAGGTTCTAAGACTGCAGTAGCAAATTATAGACCAATTGGTATATCAGGCGTGGTGGCAAAAGCTCTGGAAAAATTGGTCAAAAACAGAATTCGGGAATGGGTGGATAAGCATATCATACTATATCAGGGACAACATGGTTTTGTGAAAGGTCACTCATTCCTTAGTAATTTACTAACTTTGTATAATAGAGTGACAAATGAGTTGGATAAAGAGAATAGCTATGTGATGATTCTACTGGATTTTGCAAAACATAGAGCTCTGTTACACAAATTAGAACAGATGGAGTCTGAATATTATTATTATTACATGATACCTCCAAGGAGTTCAATGACTCATCGAGGGAAGGGCACGTATTCTACAACTCTCTCTCCATCTCTGCCACTCAATCCACCAGCTGCAGCGAACTGCATCATCTACACCAACGTCACCTACTGTCCACCACCACCACTAGTATTTTCACTGACAATCACAAACATCCATGCTCACAGTGGGATTTGAACCCACAACCTTTTGGCTGGAGAGCAGATACGCTAACCACTTGGCCAACCAGGCTGTCTGACATATGACAATGATTATATGTAAATGAGGGTAGCTGATGGATAGATACCAAAAAAAAAAGTGATATATATATAGAAAAGCAGAATGCAGGTAACTAGTGGTGTGTTGCAAGGTTCTGTGCTAGGATCATTACTGTTTAACTATAAATCTGTAGGGAAATATTCAGTTGTTTGCTGATGATACAAAATTGGGTAAAGTGATACTTAATCAAGGGGATATTCAGTTGTTTGCTGATGATACAAAATTGGGTAAAGTGATACTTAATCAAGGGGATATGCAGTGCTTGGAGAATGATTTAAATAGATTGTCAGTATGGACAAAAAGATAATGGGTGTAAGTTTAATGTAGAGGAATGTAAAGTTTCGCATTTTGAGATAAATAGATTACAAGCTTTGTACCACATTGATCGTAATGTGTACTCCAGGAAATAGATGAAACTAGGGATTTCGGGATGGTAGGAGATAGAAATTGAGTTTACAGGGCATATTGCTAAGGTTACCAAGATAGCTTATAGGATTACTTGGCTATGGAAAAACACACTTGGAGAGACAAAGAAGTTGTTATTCCTCTTTATAAGGCCTTAATACATCCACATCTGGATTGCTGTGCTCAAGTCTGGTCTCCTGGGTTTCTTGGGGATAAGAAAGTTATAGAAAGTATCCAGATGCAAGTGGCCAAGATGGTGAGTGGTCTGTGAAATGCTCCCCATGTGGATAGATTGAGGGGTTGTGGGTTGCAAAAGTTGCTTACAGGCAAAAAAAAGGGAATATGATAGAAACATTTAAGTTACTTAAACGGTTTTATAGAATTGATACATGGTGAAGTGTTTCAGCACTTGGTTACAGGGGCAGAAGAAGAGGTCATCCCTGGAAGTTGAGTAAGAGTGCAGTGAGTAGGGGCATGAGGACAAGATTTTTAACTTAGAGAGTGGTGAACGATTGGAATGGGTTCAAGGAGAGGTATGATAGATAGTTTGGGTCTTCCATAATGAGTCTTCAGGCTCCATGGAGGTGCCCATACAATAATAATAATAAAATGTATTTTCAAAGCATTGAAGGTGACTAGGTTGTCATTATTTCATTATAGGCTAGTATGCCACTAGTTTTAAAAGATCTTCAAACTTGAGATGTTGGTGAACTGCAAGGTTTGGCATGTAGGTACAAGGCATGGAGATTATGTAAATATAAAGTAGGGAAAACTATGGTTGAGTATGAAGTCATTCAGTCAGAAATGGTCGGTTATGTGTATGAGGAAGATGACATGATATAACAGAGCCCTGAGGAATGCCTGTATTAAAAGATAAATCTGAAGAAAGAACACCATCCACTATTATATACAACAAATAGCCTGAGAGAGAGAGAACTGGTGATCCAGTTATAAAAGGTAGTTGACAATTTGTTGCGCAGCTCTCTATATCAGACCCTATGAGATGCCTTGGAAATGTCAAGTACAACAGCATAGGTTTCTCGAAATCTTTTCATAGCACATTTTCATGATTTAGGCAAGATCTACTATGGATCTTGAGTGGCAGAATCATCATAGCAGTGACTCATTAGTGACTGCTAGTGTTGATTTTGCCACTCAAGGTCAACCTGGCATATCTTTAGTTGATGAAGAGTTTGACCTTTGATAAAGTTCTCCATTACTTTAGAGAGTACATCAAATCATCTTCAACAGTACCAGCACTTGGAAATGCAGATGAACAGAAATTGGGCAATAGAAGTAATCTCTGCAAAGAGCTAGAAAATAAAACTGCATTTAAGCTCTTAGATTTGTTAATGATTGTTCTGCACTTGTGGGCTTCACTGTCCACTGAGAAAAGTCCCAGAGTTTCCCTACTTTACATTTTTATAATGCCAAAGGATATGAGGTTGAGAATGGTTGAGGAAAGGGTATTATTCTAGTAGAAGTGAAATGTAGTGTTACCAGGAGGAGAGGTAGCATAAACAGCATACTGAGAAAGAGAACTGCTTAAGAAAAGATCTAGCATGTTGGATGAGTGCAGAGCATTGTCAGATATTCTGGTTAAATAAGGAATAATTTGGATTTCAGATTTCATGAAAGTTAAAGTTAATGGAATTTATTCCAACATGCATCCCACTTGGGCTGGAGTCCCACAAGGTTCTGTTTTAAGCCCACTCCTATTTCTCATCTATATGAATAATATCCATCCTCACATAATAAATGACACAAAAATAGCATACTATGCAGATGATATAGCAATCTGGCACACAAGCAGTAAACATCAACAATCTGAAAAAAGTCCTAAACAATTCAGTAAAAGGCTTAAAAAGATGGGAAAAGGACTTAAACTACAGATAAACCCAGAAAAACCAAACTGAACATCTTCTCCACTGATAGAAAAAAATAGACAAAATTACAACCCTCAAATCAAAATATATAATACCAAAATAGAAAAAACAGTCTCCAAAATACTTAGGCCTAACCCTAGATACTAAACTGAGATTTACAATTCATATTACAAATATATCTAATAAAGCTCTTAAAAAGCTTAATATCATCAAAAGGCTTTGTGGAACAAAGTGGGGTGCAAAATCGAAGACACTCAAAACTACATATACAGCACTCATATGACCCATTATGGAATATGCCTCATCAATCTGGGCTTCAGCTTCTACTAGCTCAAAAGAAAAACTTGACGGAGTACAATCAAGAGCAGCAAAAATTATCAACAAGAGTGTGGGCTTCACATACTAGAAGACAGAAGAAAACTCTCCACAGTTAAATTCACTAACAGAATCAGGAGCCACCAACAAGATCACATCTCACTCAGGACTTTCAATGCCTGGACAAGAAAATCTAGACTAAAAAGATCATCTATGTTACAATATGATCATGAAATTACAAAACAGATTGACTTAGAGCATCTCTCCATTGAAATAAGCAAAGAGCCATTCTTTTCCACTAGTCTACCAAAAAACACAATGATAAACTTAAATCTTCTCGAACCTTGTTCAAAAAAGGATTCACAGCAAGAAAATAAAAGAAAATGACTTGACACTATACATCACTTAAATAATCCAAACCATGTCATTGCCTACACTGATGGATCATTTGATGAAGCACTCAACCGAGGAGGCTCGGGGGGGTTCTAACTCTACCTAGGAATTTGATTTGCAAGGAAATGCAAATCAAAACCGCAGCTGGCAAAATAGCTTAAAATTTCACTTGTGAATTAACATACAAACAGCTCTCAAATCCAGTAATAAACATTACAGAAGGAATAACTACAGCGACTCAAAATCTGCACTTGAGGCATTAAAAAATGGAAATACAAAACTCATATAGGAAATTCATGAACTACTAACAACCTTAAATTTGAAAAATAAGAACTGCACACTGCAATGGATACCAGCCCATGTAAATAGTGGAGGCAATGAAAGAACAGACAGACTAGTCAAAGAAGCAAGATACTTACCTCAAAAATTACACCCACTATCACTAACCGATGCTAACTCTGTCGCCAAAACAAGATTGGTAAAACAAACTATCAAGAAGAAGAAGAATGAAATCAGTGAAATTAATGATAATAGAGAAATAACCACAATCATCACCAGACTAAGGATGGAACATTTTAAAGGCATGAAAATTCATCCAGACAGTAGTAGTAGTAGGAGCTATGAAACATGCAAAAACTGTCCAGGAATTGAACTAATACCTGTCCATATTTATACTTGTCCAGCAATAGCTGGACAAGTATAAATATGGAAGTAAGTAAAATTAGAAACACTACAGAAAATTGATATAAAATTGATATATGGTCATATCTAGAAGCTCTTCAGTGGACTCAACAACAACAAGGAATAATTTGCAATTTGTTTTACATCACTGCTAACAGCAAATACTTCTCCTCTTCTCATCCACCTTAATCATCAGAATTGCAAAAATGGTAGTTTACAGGAGTTGCAGACATTAATATTACATGGAAAATTATTTCAGTTTGGCTAGTTATAATGCAGGTAATTAAGCTTAAAGGATAAAAAAAAAAATTCTTCACAAATAAGATATTGAAATAATGTAATACATTTTCTTTCAACAGAGATTTAAATAAATATGCAGGATGAATTTAAGAAACCTTGAAGTCCCAAAACACATAATGTAATTAACATTGCAAATAAATCAGAAGGAAACGTGGATATAAAACAAAACAAAAAAACACCTTAAGTTTTTACATTTTCATATTTTTGCTTTTAATAATCATGTTTCTTTCTGATGGGCTTGGCACAGAATTTTGTATTAGCATGTTCTTTGAGTTTCATGGTTTCTTAATCTCATTTGGCATATTTATTTTAAATCTCTGATTGAAAGAATTTATCACACATTCCCATTTAATAATACTAGTTAAAACCTTAGTTCACATTCATTCATCTGGTTATCTGAGTGAGTCAGGATGAAGAAAAGGTATGTTCCTTTTATATTTTTATTTATACCTTTACTTTTAGAATCTACATTGAATTAAGTGGATTTGGTCATTTGGGAATGGTCTAATAAATTGAAGTGTTGCTAATTTTCATTATCTTTTCATTTGATTAGAAATATCTCTGCTCAAATTTTGTGTAGAAAAGCTTTTATAAACCTTTATGGACTTTACAACTGAAAGTGAATTTGTGAGTCTGATAAGGAGGTGATGGAATTGTTTTCCCATGGAACTGAGTTTTTTTTTCATCGTACAAACACTAAACCAGCAAAAAGAATAAATGTAATTAAGAGACATAATATAGTGGCATTTTAGCTTCAGTTATTCAGCCATGATTTAGCTCTGTTGTAGGCAAGAAAACGAATATAGAGATTGTGTTGAAAGCCATTTGCTTCATGCTCTTGACCATCTTTGCACACATTCTTGGAGAATGATAGCTCAGATAAGTGACAAGAATTTCAAGTGGAATTTTAAATGAAAAATGAAAGTTTCCATACTTATAGCCATTGTTTCAATGAGACATGCAGTGAAATGCATTGATAAGAAGAAAAACATAATTATCCATCCAATGAAGTAGCCATAGTAGTCATGGCAGTCATCCCATTTGGCATTCTTATAATACCTGCAACATAAGATAAAAGGGACTTTCTGAGCATTCCATTGGAAAAGAAATCACCACTAGGTTGCAGCTTAAATTCTCTAGAGGATAAACAACATCCACAGTATTCATTACGGTAAATTATGGATTCAACAACTGTGTTAGAGGATTTCTTCCCAACACCACCAGAGGGTAAAGCCAGTATCATTATTGGTTGACCAAATTAGTGATATTTTGGCATACATCATCAGAATTTTCTAATCATCATTTTTCATATTATATTGGTGGGATTATGCTAGGAGAAACTGATCAGGCTAGGAATCTTGGAGTTTTAGTAGACAGGAAGTTTGAGGTTCAAGGGTCATATAGCAAAAATTATAAATATTATAAATACAACTTGAAGAATAATTACAATGCTGAAACAAACCTTGACATGTAAAGATAAGGAAGTCATTTAGCCTCTTTACAAGGGCCTTGATAAGCCCTCACTTGGACTAATCCACATAGAATAGTCCAAGTGAGTCCAGATCCAGATCTGGTCTCCTGGATTTCGTGGTGATTCTGATACAGTTGCGAGAGTGCAAAAATGATATAAGGATTGTGAAATACTGATTGTTAAGACAGATTGAGAATTTGTAGACTGCAGATACTAGCAAACAGGAGAAAGAGAGGTGATATTATTGAGACTTACAAACTTCTGAAAGGGTTATACCAAATTTCAGTAGATAGAATTTCTCATTTTATGGAGGGTGGAGAAAGAATACGAGGACATCCATGGCAGGTGAGAATGAATATTGTCAAGAAGGAGGTTAAGGGCTAGATATTTTCTTTCATAGAGCAGTGCGTGGTTGGAATGGATTGCTGTTGGATGTTGTGTGTGCAAGTAGCGTGAATGAATTCAAGAACAGGTATGACAGCAGGTACGAATAGTATAGCTTCCCTTGATGAGTTCCTGACTTCCTGGAGGACTCTCTTAATAATAATAATTATTATGATTAATCTCCTATCAACAACTTTCTTCCAAATTAGTCTATTACTTGTCAACACTCCAATACTGTTGCATTCAATACCTCAGTCTTCTAAAACACTTTTGACTAAATCAATCCAACCAGTTCTTGGTCTTTCTCTGGGTCTTTTTTCCTGTAATTTTTGCACTTATTTTACCAACCTTTCCTCTCACGTACTGTTCAAGTGGCCACACCAATTGATCACACATTCTGGAATGCTAATAATATCACTTTCCTTCCAATTATCTTAATTTTTAATGTGATTCTGTGACTGATGGCATTTGTTCAGGCCCCCCTCAGTTTTCTCAGAATTTTCATATCGATAGCCTGTGATCTTTGATTAACTGCTTTATTATTAACTTGTCTCTGAAATCCATAACTTAAAGTTGGTTTCAACACTGTCTTGTATACTTTTAGTTTAGTGTTTTGGCTGATTTCTCTCTTATTCCATATAAATTCATGCAATTTGTTATTTTCACTAAAAACTGTGCCTAAATAGCTGAAATACATTACTTGTTCTGTAAATTCTCCATTGAGAATTTAGCTGAAGTTTCTATGTTGCTTCATATTTTTATAGTTTTCGTTATTTTTTTTTCTCATTTTCATGCCAAATTTATTACAGCTGTTATTCAATTTAGTTAGAGAATCCTGTAGACCAGTGGTTCCCAAACTTTTTCGGACCACCGCCTCCTCGAATCCATAAACTCATCGTCAGTGCCCCCTGTGTCTTACCTGAACCCACCCTACATTCAGAAAAGCGATTCACACAGCCCACAAGGAACGGTAATAACATTTTAAAAACAAATATTGATTTATAATTTTTAAATCCAAAAAAAAAAACATTTAACTTTAATAGCAACTTTCCATTGAAATCTAATAAAACATTGTATTATAAGGCTATTCAATAGCAGCTATTGACTTGAATGTTTTGAAAATCCTTAATGCAATGGATGGGCTTCATGGAGTGATGGACTTGATGGAGACATAGTTTTCCTATGTCTGGTTTAATATAACTTAGCAGTAGTCTTAAATCTCCACATTGAGTTATCTGGAGTCTTATTCAAATTAAGTGAATATTGAATTCAACATTATTTCAAAGCCGAATAGAGAAACTACAAAAGTTTCATACCGAATATAGAAACTATAAAAGTTTCGGCGGATCCAAGCATAAGCAAACCTTTCATGACAGGAGCAACTCATAGTAAAAGTGGAGTAATACTGATCACTATCCTTAGTATTTCCCATAATGTAAAAGACATCTGCTAGTGGACATGCATAACATCATACATGTCCAGTAGTAAAAGTGGAGTAATACTGATCACTATCCTTAGTATTTCCCATAATATAAAAGGCATCTCCTAGTGGACATGCATAACATCATACATGTCCACTAGGAGATGTGTTTTATATTATGGGAAATACTAAGGATAGTGATCAGTATTACTCCATCTTTACTATGAGTTGCTCCTGTCATGAAAGGTTTGCTTACCCTTGGATCCGCCGAAACTTTTATAGTTTCTATATTCGGTATGAAACTTTTGTAGTTTCTCTATTCGGCGTTGAAATAATGTTGGATTCAATATTCACTTAATATGCCCCTACTCACTGCACTCTTACTCAACTTCCAGGGATGACCTCTTCTTCTGCCCCTGTAACCAAGTGCTGAAACACTTCACCATGTATCAATTCTATAAAACCGTTTAAGTAACTTAAATGTTTCTATCATATTCCCTTTTTTTGCCTGTAAGCAACTTTTGCAACCCACAACCCCTCAATCTATCCACATGGGGAGCATTTCACAGACCACTCACCATCTTGGCCACTTGCATCTGGATACTTTCTATAACTTTCTTATCCCCAAGAAACCCAGGAGACCAGACTTGAGCACAGCAATCCAGATGTGGATGTATTAAGGCCTTATAAAGAGGAATAACAACTTCTTTGTCTCTCCAAGTGTGTTTTTCCATAGCCAAGTAATCCTATAAGCTATCTTGGTAACCTTAGCAATATGCCCTGTAAACTCAATTTCTATCTCCTACCATCCCGAAATCCCTAGTTTCATCTATTTCCTGGAGTACACATTACGATCAATGTGGTACAAAGCTTGTAATCTATTTATCTCAAAATGCGAAACTTTACATTCCTCTACATTAAACTTACACCCATTATCTTTTTGTCCATACTGACAATCTATTTAAATCATTCTCCAAGCACTGCATATCCCCTTGATTAAGTATCACTTTACCCAATTTTGTATCATCAGCAAACAACTGAATATCCCCTTGATTAAGTATCACTTTACCCAATTTTGTATCATCAGCAAACAACTGAATATTTCCCTACAGATTTATAGTTAAATAGTAATGGTCCTAGCACAGAACCTTGCAACACACCACTAGTTACCTGCATTCTGCTCTTCTATATATATATATATCACTTTTTTTTTTGGTATCTATCCATCAACTACCCTCATTTTCATATAATCATTGTCATATGTCAGACAGCCTGGTTGGCCAAGTGGTTAGCGTATCCGCTCTCCAGCCAAAAGGTTGTGGGTTCGAATCCCACTGTGAGCATGGATGTTTGTGATTGTCAATGAAAATACTAGTGGTGGTGGTGGGCAGTAGGTGACGTTGGTGTAGATGATGCAGTTCGCTGCAGCTGGTGGATTGAGTGGCAGAGATGGAGAGAGAGTTGTAGAATAGGTGCCCTTCCCTCGATGAGTCTTTGGACTCCTTGGAGGTATCATGTAATAATAATAATAATATTCAGACTCCATCTGTTCTAATTTGTGTAACAGAGCTCTATGTTTTGCAAAATCCAGTAGAATCATCACATAGCTATTCTCTTTATCCAACTTTATCCATAACTATTCTCTTTATCATTTGTCACTCTATTATACAAAGTTAGTAAATTACTAAGGAATGAGTGACCTTTCACAAAACCATGTTGTCCCTGATGTAGTATGATATGCTTATCCACCCATTCTCGAATTCTGTTTTTGACCAATTTTTCCAGAGCTTTTGCCACCACGCCTGAGATACCAATTGGTCTATAATTTGCTACTGCAGTCTTAGAACCTCCCTTATTCAAAGGAATTAATTTGCCCTTTTTTCCACTCCTTTGGAAATTTACCGGAGTTGAGACTTCACATAAAGAGCCTAGTCAGAGGCACTGCCAGTTCTCTTGCAAATGCTCACAAAACCTGAGCTGATATCCCATCTATCACACAGCTGTATTTACATTGAGACTCCACAATATCCTAAGAACCACCAATTCATCTACTTCTGTTCTCGCATAACTCTGTCACTTATATTACAGCAGTAACCTGACTTGGATGATATACTCTTGCAAAGTGGTCACTCAGTAATTCAAGTATTTAATCTGCTTCTGTCACCTATTGTGACAGAAGCAGATTAAATATTGTCACCTTCAGCATTCAATGAGGTTAATCTTACATAGTCATTCTTCCTCTTACTTGCCACATAAGGAAAAAACTCTTTGGGATTTCCTTTGTCCTTCTCGGCTAGATTCTTCTGATAATCTGATTTTGCCTTCCTTGCTGTGCTGGTCACCTTACTTGCTTGATCCTTGTACTGTTCATGAGCTTCCCGGTCACCATTCTCCTTAAATACCCTCCGCAATAATTTCTTTTTTTTTGCAGCTCATGCTTAATGATATTACTCATCCAACTAACTCCCACCTGATTAACCCTCCTGACCTTGGGTATACAATCTGATATTGCTTTTTTCCTCCCAATGTCTCTTAACAATGTCCCATGCACTGCTAACAGCCTTTCCTTGCAGTGTTTTGTGCCATGGCACAGGTTTAAGCTTCCAACTAAGTTTGTCATAATCACCCATGTAATTGTAGCAGTGTAGTGTAGCCATTAAAAAATTCAGAGGGCTTTCTCAGAGCATATCTAGTTTGCAGATGGTTCTCTCAAAAATCTACTCCAAGGAGAGATTTCTTCTGATGGTCTATAGTAGCATAGAACATGGGAAGAAAAAGTGCAATTCTGATCAAATATCTTCTGCTCCATATGCCTTTCCACATTTCAGGCTTTCGATAGCTTTTTCTATCGAAAAAGTATATATATATATATATATCAATACCTCAAGTATTGGTATATATACACCTGCCTCCTCTTAGTATTTTCTACTACTGTTCTGTAACTGCTTGTTTCGTTTAACAGTCTTTCTAAGTAATTACTCCAGACATCTAGAATATCCTTATCTTCAGTTTTAATGTAATCTTTATCATCTTTGATTCCTTTTGCTGTACTCTTTCCTCCATTTTTAAACTTTTTGAATAGTCTCCAGAAAATTTTGCCATCTTTCTGGTGTTTATCTTCTGTATCCAAGTCTTTTTATGACTTTTTTTTAGATACATTTGCACATAGCTTACATATTTCTCTGTATTCTTTGAGGGAATTTGCCAACTTCTTTGCAAGGAACTTTCAATATGCTTTCTTCTTCAGGACTGCTTCTTTAACATCTTATATCCACGAAGTTGTTCTCCTTTTTCTATCCTCGCACACAGCTTCACCATATGCCTTCCTATTATATAGTGAAACCTGTGGAGTATTCATAACTAAAAATTCATACATATACCACAGTAATTAAATTTTAATGATTTGTAGATATTTCATCTTAAGTAATATTTTAAGACATCATCAGTACAGTTATTACAAATAATACTAGGAATTACATTCAAAGGAACAGTTAGTGTGCATGGCTACATTGGAATCCCTTTATGTGTACAGTAGTTTGAGGACTAAAATATTCAGCTTAAATAAAATTAGTTTCGTTAAATAAAATTCAAATATTAATATTATTATTATTATTATTACTACCCCAAGACCTCATGGAGTCAAAGACTCATCTGGGAAGTCCTTTTATCATACACACAGCTCATCATACTGTGTCTTAAACACACTCAAACTTCTTGCAGACACCACACTCTCAGGCAAGGCATTCCAATCATTTACAACTCTACACGAAAAAAACCTGCCTCTCACATCCCTACTCACACCCTCTTTATACAGTTTCCAGGGATGACTATTTTGTGCAGAACCTCTCCAGCATTGATCCTATAACAACCCCTTACCAACTTGTAGGTCTCTATCATATCTCCCATCTTCCTCCTGTCCACAAGACTCTACAAATTGCATCTTCTCAATCTTTCCTCATACTCGACATTCCAGAGGTCAGAAACTACCTTAATCAGGTCACCTTTGGATCCTCTCCAACATCTCTTCATCCTTCTGAAAACCAGGTGACCAAACCTGGGAACAGTAGTCCATGTGTGGCCTAATCCAAGCCTTATACAACTGAACAAGAATCTCCCTACTTCTACGCATCAGTGTCCTCCGCATCATTCCCAGAAGCCTTTATGTTGTCTTCACAATTTTGGCTGTGTCGCCTAAATTTTAGATCCTTATCCACTATCACCCACAGAATTCTTATTTCCTCCACTTCCAACAATATATCCTCACCAAGCATAAATTCTGCATCCCATCTTTCTTTTCCAAATTTTAAAACCTTACATTTTGCAACATTGAACTCACATCCCCATTTCCGTGCCCAATCACTCTATCAATTTATTCGTCTTCTTGCAAGGTCACAACATCTTCACTACTCTTTATGGTTTGTCCCAACTTTGCATCATCTGCAAACAACTGAATATCTCCATCCAAATCTTCACCAATATCATTAATATACAAGTTAAACAATAATGGCCTTAAAACAGACCCCTGAGGCATTCCACTAGTGACTTTCCTTTTCCTGGATATCGCTCCCCGATACACAACTTGTTGATACCTATTGTATAGCCAGTCTCCAATCCAATGTGCTAATCTAATATCCAACCCCATCTGCTCTAGTTTGACTGTCAACTTATCATGAGGTACTCTATCAAAAGCCTTCACAAAATCCAAGTATATTACTGTGTATCCTTCTCCTCTGTCCAAGGAAGCAGTCACTTTATTGTAATAAGCAAGTAGATTACTAAAACATGACCTCCCTTTAGCAAATCCATGCTGTCCATCAAAGATAATACCATTGTTGTCAACCCAACTCTGGATCCTAGTTCTCACAAGCTTCTCCAACAACTTCACCACAACACCTGACACACAGATAGGCCTATAGTTTGATGCTTGAGGTTGATCACCTCCTTTATGAAGTGGCATAATCTTGCCCTCCTTCCACTCCTTAGGGACTTGGCCGAGTGCAAGACTCATATTAAAAAAATATGTCAAGACAGGTGTCAACTCCCTGGAACATTCCTTCAGAATACATGGCAATATATTATCAAGTCCCACAGCCTTATTAACATCTAGTTTACTCAACTCCCCATACACCTCTTGCTCACTTACAGTCAGTCTCTCTTTTCCCCATCATCAACTGCTCTCAATCTCTCCATGAAGTCACATTCACAAGATTGAAAGACCGTTATGAACTGCTCATTAAGTATCTCCACCACACATTCTGCAACAGCTGTCTTTATACCATTTTCTCCAATCAATTTCATCCTTTCATAATCATTCTTTCTTTTGCTGGCTACATATTGAAAGAACTCCTTAGGATTTTTTTTTGGCTTCATTAGCTAACTGCTGCTCATACCTCCTTGCCTGGTCTTTGTAGACCTCATGGAATTGGTTATTTCCACTTCTCTTATGCTGCCTCCACAATGCCCTTTTTCTCTGTATTGCATGCTTAATCTCTTTATTCATCCATCTCACACCTACCTTATTTAACCTTCTCACCCATGGAATATATTTAGACATTCCATCTACCAGACTGTTTTTGAAAATCCCTGAAGCTGCATTGATCTCTTTTCCAGCTAACTCCTCATTCCATGCTAACCCACAAGGTGTCTCCTGAGCTCTTCATAATCACCCCCCTTTTAGTTCCACATATATCCTTTTCTCACAGATGACCTCACACTGCTGGCAATCACCTGTGACCATGAGATAATCACCTCATGGTCACTCTCACCAATTGGTGGAATGTGATTTGACACCTCATTTATAATTACATCCTCTGATGAGATGGCCAAATCCCAGACCCTCAATCCTCGTCTCCCTCTGTTACATACTGTCTGAGGTAGTTATCTCCCAAAAAACTCAAGAAACTCATTTTCTTTACTTCCAGTTGCTATCTCATCATTCCAGTCTATATTGCCATAATTAAAATCACCCATAATGATCACCCTTTTCTTTATTTGCTTGGCCAATATGATTATACACTTCATTATCACCACCATCCACATTACCTGGTCTATAACAATATCCCATCAAGTATTTAATTCCATTCATCTCTATCTCACACCATACTGCCTCAAAACCGCTGGCACTATTTCCCTCCTGGATCTCTACCCTGTATGTAACTCTTTCTCTATCATCAATAGCACTCTCCCTCCCTTTTTACCCCTTCTATCCTCACAAAACATATCATACCCTTCCATCTCTATTCCTGTCAGGATGTCATCCTCTTCCAACCATGTCTCACTTATTCCGACAATCTTTGGGTGAACAGACACAATTAGTGCAACTATTTCATCTGCCTTGTTTCTTATACTTCTAGCATTTGTATACAAACACAACAGCTCATTTCTGGATCTACAGCTAGTTCCACTGATACTACTCACTCGATGTGAACTCTCCATGCTCGACTGGGGCCATTTCCTTTTCTGCTTCTTCATTTTAAAATCCCCTTCAATTCCAACTGTTTCCCCTTGATCCCAGGTCATCCCATTCCTTTCCTGTCTACACATGCTCTCACCTCCTCTTCGAGCATCCACCTTTCTCATGCTGTGTACCCCTGTGCACCCTGAGTCTCTTCATTTCTCTGCTCCTCTTACACACCCATTGTCTATACTCATACCACTCACTTCCCCATTCATAACTGTTGGATCCTACTTTCTATCCCGATGTATATTCTAGCTGTTGATTGACTCCACATTCGAACACAGAGAATATTTATTTTTAAGTGCGCCACTCTATGTTCAAATTTGCATGAGCAACGTTGAGGAATCAACCATCAACTAATCTATATTATTACTAACTTCATTTTAGGCCGAGGTTCTCTTTATTATGTAAGGTTCCCGCTAAGATTCGAATTCTTTTAATGAGCAGTACAATGAAAGAAGTCAGGCAAACACAAGATTCGATTCAAATAAAATTATTTAATGCAGTGTCACATAAATTTACATCAAAACAATAGGTAAAATACAGTTAAACAATAATTAAGTTTTCATTGAGATACTAGCAAACTACTTAGCTGAGTATATTAATTATGATTAGAACTTATGTATACAGATTCTGTTCTTCTTATTATCAAGGATTCCTATCACAACTTCACTCTGATCAAAATTATTATTATTATAGTTTAAATATCAACTCAGTTTAAATATTCAGAACAGTTATAAAATATAAACCATCAGACATTCATTTGAAGATTTCAAAGTTCTATCAACCTAGCAGAATAGTTCGCAGAAATTTCTGTTTCCAATATTACATTAAGTTTCTTACAACAGGCTTCTCTATATATCACACTTTCAGTCATGAACTATTAATCCAAATGGTACAATATTTGGAACGTCAAGAGGGATCAAATGTGTGATGTCTCACCACATCACACATTCGATCTTGAATACTTAAACACAGCAATAAGGATTAAATTATGTTTGCCAGACATAAGTTCATTACTTCACACTAGGCATAGATAAGATAATCTTACTGGCATAAGCAGTATAGCTTCTTCACATCGAGAATCCTATGAACACACTTAAATTCTTGTAGACTTTCACTTTTAGACTACACAAACTTAAAGGAATCTTCTGCTTTCGTAACTGATTAATAGACTTGGGAGAATATATCCTTTTGCACTGGTTCAACTTAACTTCCAATTTCTTTCTTTTCTTATTCTTATTATCCTTGTCCTGCATTATTCCACTGCAAGGCGATAGGAAATTATAATAGAATTAGAAGTCAAAGTGCCAAGCGATTCCCAGTCCTTCCTATTCTGTTCACACCATGTCAATCGGCCACCTTCCTTGCCTGTTTCCTACTCCTGTGTTTCCTTCTTTTTTCATGTACTGCTTATCAAATCCTACTCTCCTTTCCAGTCAAAATTTGGTTTTAACTGGTTTAGTTCATATCAAACTCGCTTCATGCATCCTGTACAGTAACACACGCTAAGGCATGCGCTAGTTAAAAATAACATAATTTCTCATAGCAGCCAATCAAGTGTTATCTTAAGGAATTTCCTGGATACATTAAAAATGCACATATTACAGTTTTTAACATTATATTAAAGGAATTAAATTCACAAAATAAATTATATTTTAATACACAGCTTTTCATAACCGTAATTTATCCCAAAAAAATATAAATAAATAAATATTGATTAACATAACTTGAAAGAAATTACATAAATAGCAAATTATGTGCATGAGACTATTAGTTTAAAAAAAACAAATTTTGCTCAGGGAATGGTAGATTATGTTGGACTCTGAATGATGTATTAACAATTTCCATTTCTCTTCATTCAGAATCCAACATAACCACCTCTTCAATCTCTCCTGTCTTACTCTCCTGCTCTTCCACATCACTTCCCGCTTGATCTGATTCGTTCTCTCTGCTCACTTCTCTACCTTCCATCAGCAGTCTCTCCAAGCGACTCACACCATAACCACTCAAATGCAGTCCATCGCTCCCATACAGCTCACTTCGTCCCTCAAACTCATTCTACACATTAACAGACTGTACTCCCATCTCCTCATACATTTCAGCCAGCATATCATTCAATCCTTGCTCTCCGCCTCATTTCACCACAGTCATACTTAGGCAACACGCTGACTACCCTTCCTGTCACACTATTCTCTTTTATCCTTCTAAGCAGCCTCGTGATATCTATTCTGACATGCCCTTTGTCCTCTGTCAAATCATTCCTACGTATTAAAACTATTAACTCTTTTGCTTGCTCCTGCCTTATATCCAATGCCTCAATCACTCTACTCGTTTTACCACCTGGGAAACATACCTTGTGCATCCTATCATCCAGCACACCTTTAATAATGGAGTCGCCATACAACTCCACTCGCTCATCTTTTGTGCCATCATGATTAGTATTAATGGTTTTTACCCTAATTTTCATAATTTCATTCATCATCCATTTCATCTCTTGCCTCATCCAATCCAATTCAACTTCCGAATCTCACGTCACATTCTCTCTATCATTCAATCTTTCTAACTCTCGAACCCCTCTTCTCACTTTCACTCTCATTCATCCTTCTTTGTTTCCATACTTTCGGTCCAACATGAGTCCAACTTTTGCTATCATTTATTCTTTTGATTTTTTCCACTTTCAATTCCTGTCACACCTTTTCCAGTTTCATTCATTCTCTCAATTTCGTTTCCTTCCCCCACTCTCGCCTCACTTTCGTCCTTTTTAACATCCGTTAAGGTTTTCAAATCACTGTTTTTCTTTTTTACTGATTTTTTAACACTTTTTTGCCTCTCTTTCTCACCATCCTCCTTTTTCGAACGTGCACTCATTTTCACCACAACATTCTCGCTGCTAACACTTTCTGTCATCAATTTCATATTTGCATTCATCATTTCCTCATTCAGGTCACACTTCACACACACACACCCTCCTTCCATCTGCTCTAAACATCCACAAATCATTTATGTAATTGAAAGAATACATATAACACACCTCACACTTAATGAAACAACTGAAATCTAAATTAAAGTCATGGAGTGACAAAGCCGCCGCCATGTTTCCTCTGCCGGTTACTAACGAATTCGTAATTAAGTGTAGGCCAAAAAAAAATTCCCACACTAATAATACAGGTAGCATGTAATTCATGTATTCATATAACATGCATTTATTTTATACAATTGAGGATAATAATTTCAGGAATACATATCCATACTTGAAGTAGAAAAAAGCCATCAAAGGATTGAAATGTGTAAAGGCAGCAGGAGTAGATGATATTCGACCAGAAATGCTGAAGTATGGTAGTATAAAAGTCTTACAGTGGCTGCACTGCATAGTTCAGAAAGCATGGACAGAGGGACGAATTCCCGATGATTGGAGTAGAGCTCTCATAGTACCCATATATAAAAAAGGGAAATAAAACTGAATGTGAGAATTACAGAGGTATATCCCTACTGAGTGTTCCTAGTAAGACATATGCAAGTATACTTGAGAAACAGTTGAGAAGAATTGTAGAAGAAAAGCTTGGTGAAAAACAAGCTGGATTCAGGTCAAATAGAGGCTGTCAGGATCAGATCTTCACTTTACGACAAATAGTCGAGAAAGCATGGGGATATAACAAAGATCTGTATTTAAGTTTTGTCGATTTGGAAAAGGCATATGACAAGGTGCCAAGAGAGAAGCTATTCAATACTTGATATAATGTCAATGGGGCATTATATCAAGCAATACTTAGTCTTTATTTGAGTTGTAAGCCAGCAGTTAGAATTGAAGGAAGTACAGGAAGATGGTTTAATGTTAAATCTGGTGTGAGACAAGGATGTGCATTATCCCCTCTGTTATTCATTATCTATATGGATCACATTATGAAGGAAAGTGGTATTAAACATGATATCAAAATTGGAGATGTTAATGTCAGCCCTTTGCTTTATGCGGACGATGTTATACTTCTAAATAGATCTGCTACAAGTCTGCAAGATTCTCTGACTAAATTGAATAACTGTTATAATAGATATGTTATGAAGGTCAGCAATAAAAAGACAAAGACATTGAAAATAGGCAGAATCATTGAAAATGTCAACTGTGTTGTGAATGAGAACCTGTGGAACAAGTAAAACATTTCAGCTACTTAGGCACGATTTTTATTGAAGATGGTAAATTAAATATGGAAATAGACAACAGAATCAACAAAGCTGGTATGGTAGAAAGTCAATTGAATAAATTCATATGGAATAAGAGAGAAATTAGTTGGAACACTAAATTAGCTGTATACAAGACAGTGTTCAAACCAGTTTTAACTTATGGATCTGAGAGCTGGGTCAGAAGTAAAACACTTGACCAAAGACTAGAGACCGCAGATATGAGAGTCCTGAGAAAGATTAGAGGCATGAACAGATGGCATCAATGGCAATATCATATTAAAAACGAGGATATTAGGAAAGAACTTGACATTGTCGGCATCTAGGAATGCATTAGCAGAGCTAATCTCAAGTGGTATGGTCACTTAAACAGAATGGGCGAGGAAAGATTAGCAAAATTAGTGTTCTCTGCCAGGTTGGCAGGAAAACGACCCAGAGAAAGACCAAGATATAGGTGGATTGATACGGTACAATGTGCCTTAGACTATAGAAATATAAGATCTGATAATGATAATATTGGAGTCTGGACAAGTAACAGACTGATTTGGAGGAAAATTGTAGATAGGAAGTTAGTAATGATGTAAATTTTTCATGTAGTACTATCATATCCTATACACCCCTTGAGGGTACATGTCAGGAATTTGATGATGATGATGATGAAAACCAACTTTTTCAGGTTGTTACATCCACAATTCATCTGCTCATCATCCATTTCAAAAATATGGCATCATAAAATCTCTGGTATCTAGAACACACAAATTTTGTTCCTCTGAAGAGTCCTTAAAATAAGAATTGGAAATTATTAAAGATACAGCCTTATTAAATGGATACAACACTAAATCAACTCAAAAAAATCATCAGCCACTTCCCTACACACATGCATATCAACCCAAGAAGCCCATAGAACTCCTATACTATATATCAAAGGCATCTCTGAACATCTGTCAAAAATTTTGAAGAAATACAAACTGCTCTTACCTATAAGCCAATCAACTAGATCCACAATTTGCTACCTTCTCCAAAATACAAACTCTGACCTATCATGCTACCTGGCATATACAAAGTTCCATGTTCTTGTAAGATGTTGTACTATGGACAAACAGGAAGATCCATAAGTAAATGCATCTCTCTGAACACCAAGACCACATCCATCTGATCAAACCACACAAATCTGGCCTCGCTCAACATGAAGTTGAAAACCCTAATCATAGGATCCACTGGAAAAACACCAAGCTGCTATATAGATCCTTATATAAACATGAGCCTTTATATAAAGAAAGTGCTGAAGCTTTTTGTCACAGACCCAATCTAAATGGTAATGATTGTCTCACTATCCCAGATTTCTGAGAAATTATTATCCTCAATTGTATAAAATAAATTTATCAGATATATTTTAATTTTGCCAAATATTTAAGTCCTCAAACATGCTACTGTATGCATAGAGGGATTCCAATGCAGGCATGCACACTAACTGTTCCTTTGCATGTAATTCCTAGTATTGTTTGTAATAACTGTACTGTGATGTCTTAAGATGAAATATCTACTTATTAAAATTTAGTTACTGTGGTATATGTGTGTGAATTTTTAGACATGCCTCCCTAGCTGACTAAATCAATGTTTTCTTCAGATTTTGCTTGTAAGACTCCTAGGTTTGGTTCTTGTTTTCGAAACAGTTTCATTTTTTTCTGTAGTAATGTTTGTTTAGTGGAGTCTACAGTTGTTTACCTTTAAAAGCTGCTGAACTTTAATTCTTTTAAAACTTTCTTATATTCTTATCAGTGTAGCATTCATTTTTATTCTCCTTAAAATTGAGTGGTTGCTTCCAGTTTCAAATCCTCTGAACTAGCACAAAGATGTCACTATCAATAATAGCATGGTCAAAGCTTTTCTTATTTCTTGTGTCTTCTCTCCAAGTGAAGTTATGTACATCTTTATGTTAAATCCTGGTTTTAGTCATGGCTAGTCCATATCCTGAGCAGAAATCCAGCAGGTGTACCCATCATTATTATTATTAGCCTTGCCCTTTTCTTCAGATTTTCCCAACACATTTCCATATGCCTGGTGGGATTCATTTCTGTACTGCTGTTTATTATTATTATTTTCTAGATCTTCATGGAGTCACAATACTCATCATGGAAGGTCAACACTAGTGAATACAAAGTCTATCATACCACTCCTTAAAGTCATCCACAGTCTGTAAGTTCACCACCCTCTCAGGCAATGCATTCCATGCTCCTACCATTCTCCGTGCAAAAAATTTGCTTCTTACCTTTTTACTTACCACCTCCTCTTGTGCTTGCGCCTTTCTCTCTTTCTACCACATGAAAAATCTCTTCAGTGTAAATATGATAATAACAGTTCAACACCTTAAATGTCTTGATCATATCTTCCTTTGCCTTCTATTCACCAAACTCTGCAGTCCACATGCCCTTAGTCTATACTCGTAATCAATGTTGTACAGTCATGAAATCATTTTTTTTATCCATCTCTGCATCTTCACCAAGTTAATTCATCCCCTTCAAATCCCAGCAACCATATCTGAGTACAGAAATCCAGTGGTCTGATCAGAGCTTTATACAACAGGACCACAGCACTTTTATCTCTTGTAGTCAATGTTCTCCTCACCATTGCTTCAATTCAAGCGCCTCCGTAGCACAATTGGAAGACCAATGGTACATTGCACCCTTTGATTGGAATAGGCCTAAGTTCGATTCTCGTCTCGACGGGAGGAATCTTTATCTGGACGATTTCAATCGAAGGTGAGTTAACCGATCTCATACGGAGGTAACAGGGTTTTTTCTCCCCGAAACTCGGGTTTTTCATCCCACATACAGACAAATCGCCCCTTCAGAACACACGCAATTTACAAACAAAAAATACTAGTTGTGGTGGAGGTGGGTGGTAGATGCCGTTGATGGAGATGATTCGTAGTAGATGTTCAGTGTAGTAGTTGAGACAGTTGTAGGTGTCCTCCTGCGATGAGTCTTCAGACTCCTTGGAGGTGTCGGAATAATAATAATAATAAAATTCTCTGAGATGTCTTCACAAGCATTGCAATATGCCCTCGTAACTTCAAATCTCAATACACAATCATCCCAAGATCCCTTGCTTCCTTTACTTCTTCCAGCAAAACTCCACCAAGGGAGTAGGGAGCATCCCATCTGTGAATCCCACATTTTAAAACCTAACATTTAGTTGTATTAAACTGATATTCCCATTCATTTACTCACTTTCCCTGCTTATTCAAATCCTCTTGAAAAGCCAAAACAACAGCACTATTACTAATAACCTTCCCAAGCTTCACATCATCTGCAAACAACTGGACATCTTCCTGTATTCCTGTGACAATATCATTCACATAAAGATTGAATGGCCATGATTCTAGGACTAAACTCTGTACAACTCCAGTTGTAACCTTTATACTCCCTGATATTGTTCCCCCTTATACAACTCTCTGATATCTATCAGAGGCCAATCACCAATCCAATCCACTAACCTTATATCCAAACCCATATGATGCAACTTAAAAATCAACTTGTCTTGTGGCATCCTGTCAAATGCCTTGGGGAAAAAAAAATGACAGTGTATGCCCTACCTTCATCCACTGCTTTTATGATTCTATTGTAAAAGGTAACTAGATTAATTAAACAAGAGCACCCTTTAACAGATTCATGCTGGCCTGCATAAATATTATCAATATTACCCTAGTTTGATACCTCCATTCTACCACCACCCTTATGCAATTGTACTACCTTACCCTCCTTTCACTCTCTCTAGGAATCTGTCGCATTGCATGACTTTCATTAAACAGCCAAATTAACGGCACAGTCACTTCCATAGCACATTCCCTTAAAACATGTGGTGAAATTACATCTAGTCCTAAGTTTTAAAAGAGGTAAACCGTGAGTAGACATAACTATACATAAAAATATAACGGAAAAACTCACGTAGAAAATTATACCATTAAATAATTTTTCTACGTGAGTTTTTCCGTTATATTTTTATGTATAGTTACATCTAGTCCTGCCTTATTGACATTTAGCATACTCAGTATTTGGAATATGTCCTCTCCATTCACTTCTAACACTTCACTACTCATTAAACTTCTAGAAATAAAGCCTGAAGTACCAGGATGGAACACACTAATAAAATAATCATTAAATTAAAACAGGGATCGAGTATGTCATCTCAGTCATAATCAGATCCTCTAACGCTATGACTAAATTCAAAACTCTTGATTCTCATGTTCCCTCCACCACATGCTGCCGAAGACAGTTGTCCTCCCTCAAGAAATCTAAAATTCAGTTCCCTTATTACTGGATAATGTCTCCTCTGCTCAGTTTATATTGCTATATTATTTGCATAATGATTGTTTGCTTTGCACTTGCCAAACTAATTGCCTAATGTTTCCTGCTCATCACCATCTATATTCCCTGGTCTGTAGCAACACCTCACTAAATATCTTGTCTAATAAACATCTATCTCACAACATATACTCTCAAAGCAGTAATGTTATTTCCACTGAGATTCTCCACCCTGAGAGTGCACAATTAATCTCTTGTCATGAGTAACACTCCACCATTACATTTACCTTCCTTATCCTGCTGAAATACGTTATATCCTTTGATTTCTATCCCTGTTATAACATCCTCCTCAGTTAACCATGTTTCACTGATACCAACAACCTTTGGAGAGACTGAGTCAATTAATGCCACAAACTTATTCCCTTTATTCTTAATGCTCCTAGCATTTGTATACAGAAAACCCAGTATATTGCCAGTATTCTTATAACCATTGTTACTCCCCTCATGCTCCACTTATCTCTGTAATATAGTATACACCCAATTAAGGACTACATGGTCACTCTAACCAACGGTGGGCAATATGCCATCTCAGTCACAATCAGGTCCTCTAATGCTATAACCACATCCAGAATTCTCAATCCTCGTGTTTCCTCCTACATGCTGCCTAAGACAGTTGTCTCTCAGTAAATCCAAATATTTGATTCCCTTATTATTGTCTCCTCTGCCTAGTTTATATCACTGTAGTTGAAGTTTCCCATAGTGATCACCCACTTTGTGCTTGCCAAACTAATTTGCCTACATTTCCTGCTCACCACCATCTATATTCCCTGGTTTGTAGCAATATTCCACTAAATATGTTGTCCTATAAACATCATCACACCATATTCAAAGCCATTGGTGTTTTTCAACTGAGATTCTCCACCATTAGAGAGAGCACACACAGTTCATCTCTTATCATGAGTAACACTCCACCACCACTTTTACCTTCCCTATCCTGCCAAAATATCAATCTATCCCTGTTAGAACATCCTCCTCAGTTAACCAAGTTTCACTGATACCATCAACTTTTGGAGAGAATAAATCAATCTGCCACAAACTCATTCCCTCTATTCCTAATGCTCCTAGCATTTGTATACACAAAAACTAGGTGTATTTCTAGCCTTCTGGCAATACACTGGTTTTCTGTATGCAAATTGCTCTCCTCATGCTCCATCTGGCTCTGTAATATAGTGTACATCCCCTCATTTCTCAAGCCACTATCCCCACATGAGGCCAACCCTGCAACATACCACCTGTGCAGTTCTAGTTTCCCTGGCCTGACATGCTTACTTGTCCAGAAAACAACAGTCTCTTCAAATGCCAGCATCCTTCTGCATTCAAATTAATTCATCTCTTGCATACAGCTGTCTTCTATCTAAGTGTATGTGAGAAGTAGATTTTTAATGCAGGAGATGGAAAGGATCCATCTCCTCCTCATCACCAAGAAACCCAGGTAACCAGACCTGTATACAGTAGTCAAGATGGGATCTTATCAAGGCCCTACAAAGAGGTATAATAGCCTGCTTATCTTTTCTCATTAGGATGTTTTTCAGTAATCAATCCGATGAGCTGTTTTAGCCACTTTTGCATATGCCCTCTAAATTTCAACTCCCTATCCATTAACACCCCAAAATCCCTGGTTTCATCAATTTCCTGGAGTACAGTTCCATTAATATGGTACACAGCTGGTAATCTTTTCACCCCATAATCTTACACTTTGGTGCATTTAACTGACATCCATTCTCCTTTGCCCATACTGCCAGTCTGTTTAAATCATCCTGCAAAATTTTAACATTATCTTTATTGTTGAAAGTTTTTTCACTTGATTATATTATAAATTAAAGATGTCAAGAAATTATATTCTTGGTTTCATCCTTTATCTAAGTGCAAGCAAACAAAAAGTGTATGCAATAATTTTTAGGGTCATCTCTACTACCTTTTGTAAAGATAGGGATCACTGTTGCTTTTTCCATTCTATTGGTGGGTTACTTGTTGAATAGATTTTATTTAAAAATAATGTGTCTTTCTTTGAACCTTATTCCTGGTGATTTTCCATTTCTTGTTTCTTTTAGGCTGATTTCTAATTCTTCTTTAGTTTTATCCTTTTCATTTTCATTAAATGTCTGCCAGTTATCTTTTTTAAAATATTTATCCGTCCACAGTTCTGTATCAAAATTTAGGAATTCTTCTCATTTCAGTTCGGTGTTTAATTTTACACTTTCTTGAGTATCAGTACTTAAATGTTTCAAAATCTTGTATACTTTGGATCTTATTTTATATAAATCATGTTCTTAATTTAGAAGAATTAAATTAAATTAAACTTAAATTAGAAACAAATTTGTTCCATAATTCTCTGTCTTTTTCTGACTTCTCTTTTAGCTATGGCTCTTATTCTTTTATATTCTATTTCATCTTCTAATCTTTTACTGCTTAACCATTTATGATATGCTTCTTTTTCATTTTGATTATTTCTTTGATTGTATCGTTCCATATCTTCATTTTTTTCTTTTCATTGAATTTTTTTGGTCTTTCCTAATCTTTCATTTGCAAATGAAAGATTAGCAAAGATTAGCAAAGAAAAAGTATTTAGGATCATTTTTATATTAAATCATTCTATTTCTGTTTCTTCATTTCATTTTATTTTATCTAAATATTGATTAATTCTTTGTTCATATAGACATTGCATATTTGTGTTATTTAATAATCTAATTTTATAAACAAATGTTTTAGATTTTCTTTCTGCTCTTGTTATTTGTGGCCATTTAGGTGGTAATCTTAATTTTATTTTAACGAGGAAGTGGTCACTACTTATTTCATATAATCTGTGAACTCTAACATTTAAAGAGAACTTTGATGTCTTCTAATTTAAGATAAAGTAATCTAATATTGATTTCCATCCATTTCTGCTCACAAATTCAATCAATTTTTTTATCATTCCTATTTAGAGTATGTTCTTTATATATTCCTATATTATTATTAATTTTCGTTTTTCCAATTCTTGCATTTAAGTCTCCTGCTAATATTACATAATCATTTTTATTTATTTTATTATATATTATTATTATTATTATTCTCTGAAACCTCCAGGGAGTCAATCATCAGAGGAGGCTATAAATCACCTAAACCAGCTGTCATACATTCCCTTAAATTCATTCACACTAGATACACTCACTACCCCTAAAGGCAAACTATTCCACTCACTCACTGCTCTCTGGAAGGAAAACCTTGACTGTGAATAAACTTAACTTCATGGATGTCCCCAGTGTTCTCTCCCCTCCTTCCATATAACAGAAAATTTCATCAGATGATATCCTATAACACCCATTCAAAATCATATCACCCCTCTTTCTCCTGTTAACCAGAGTCTGCAATCCACATGCTCGCAATCTGTCCTCATAATCTAAATCCTGTAATCCAGATATGATCTTTGTAACTCTTCTTTGCACCCTTTCCATAGCTTCTTTATTCCCTTGGAACCCGTGAGACCAAATCTGCGTATAATAATCCAGGTATAGTTTTATTAAAGCCTTATAAAGAAGCAAAATGACTTCCTTATCTTTAGATGTCAAGGTTCGCTTAAACATTACAATTATCCTCTGAGTTGTGTTTGTAACTTTTGCTATGTGACCTTTGAACTTTAAATTCCTTTCCACCAATACACCAAGATCTCTTGCCTTCTTAGTTTCTTGTAGCATTACCCTGATAATATAATATGCCGGTGGAAATCTCATCATGAGAAATTCATAGCTTTACACTTACTAACATTAAACTGACAACCATTTTCACACCTCTTTCTTTCTGATCTCAGCTGAACTACTCGCCAAATGTTTCCGAACTCTCAAGCTCACAATTCATCCTGTGTAGCACTCCACATAATTGCACTGTTTCTCTCATTACGGACAACTCTTCATTCTTCACATCTATCATACTACTGTTCTTTTTATTGTCACTTTTACTCTCTCTCTCTCAGTCTTTTCACTTTTACTCCATCTCTCCATCTTGTCAACTCTTTCAATCCTATCTTCCACTACATTGTTGCACACACACTTTCACATGTATTCACTGTTTCATCTACCCCTTCAATCTCTCGATCCCCCACACTCCTAACACTCACTTTTGTAACATTTTCAGCACACTCTCCCAACACTCGCTTTTTAACCAATATCCATTCATCTTCAGTAACAAGTACATTTTACAGACATTGCATTGAATGAAGTTCCTCTGGTTGAATTCCTGAACAATAACAATTTAGATTCCATTGTTCTAATATTTCATAATCCAAAGCATGCTTTCTTTCAGACATGTATATTGCTGTGCATTATAGAAAGGTTTATTAACAGACCTTCCCATAATACATAGCAATATACATGTCCAAAAGGAAGTGTACTTTGCATTATAGGATACTAAGACAATTGATGTGGAGCGATTGATCCTAGATACAAAAAAAAAGCCTATTTATGGTTAAACAAGAATATAATTTCTTGTCAAGTATAATTTACTTTGTACTCAAGTGAAAAAACTTTTGGTTATAAAACAGGATGTGATCAAGAAAAATCTATGCTCAATTAGAAGACCAAGAGACCCATAGATCTCAGAATCAACAAGATATATAAAGCAGCACAGTGATTGAAGAATGTAAGAGATTACATAGCGAAATCAGAAAATACTCTGGGTATTAAAAGAGTAAATATTATGCTATGAGATATAAACAGATAGTGTTCTGGATGAGGAAGCACAATTATAAAAGATTGTCTGGGTTTTAATTCATGAGCTTAAGCACAGTTTAAGCTCACATTGAATATTATCAAGGATGAGAATGGTACTAACAGGAGATCAAAAACAGATGAAAAGTATACTGTGAGGAACTGTATAGACAAATAGAATGAAGAAAATTTGGAAGAGATCTTGGGTTGAACTAGCTCCACTTAGACATGAGGTTGAAAAAGAAGTTAAGAAGTTTAATCACAATTTGGGCACAGATGCAGATGGAATCCAGGAAGGTTAATCAAGCCCAAAGGGAATGTTTCATAGATTGATTATAAGGATGTTAACACTATGCAGGAAGTGCTGTACTTCAGTATTGTTTATATATATATATATATGAAAATGAAAATGAGGAGACCTCAAAAAAGGTTGAAACCAGTCTGGGTAGTGACCCCACCCATAATGTATTGCATCATTTTCATCTATATCTCCTCCAGAGATTTTTATTAAAAATAAAAACACCTTGTAGCAAATTGTATAGGTAAAGTTGATAAGGCTCTGTATTACTAAAACCTTGGTATTTAGGGTCTAGCTACTCACTGAGGAGACTTAAAAAAAGGTTGAAACCAGTCTGGGTAGTGACCCCACCCATAATGTATTGCAATATACATCTTTTAGTGAGATGTGCTTTACATTATGGGAAATACTAAGAATAGTGATCAGAGCTTTACCCACCTTTACACTGAGTTGCCCTGGTGTTGTACCATCTTTAGACTTGAACTACGTTTCAGGCACAAACTTAACTGTTTGCTTACTTGGAATTAGGAGTAAAAATAACCAAGCTTATAAAATTACTTGGTTATCCTAATATATATATATATATATATGTGTATATGTAAAAAAAAATTTTTTTTTTTATCTTGGGGATAATATATATTAAGGATACCAAGTAATTTTATAAACTTGGTTTTTTTACTCCTTCTCCCAAGTAAGCAAAACAGTTAAGTTTGCGCCTGAACATAGTTCAAGTCTAAAATGTAGTGCAACACCAGGGCAACTCGTTGTAAAGGTGGGTAAAGCTCTGATCACTATTCTTAGTATTTCCCATAATGTAAAACACATTTCACTAGAAGATGTATACTGTTATACATTATACATTATGGGTGGGGGGTCACTACCCAGACTGGTTTCAACCTTTTTTGAGGTCTCCTCAGTGAGTAGCTAGACCCTGAAATACTAAGGTTTTTAGTAATACAGAGCTTTATCAACTTTACCTATACAAGTTGCTGCAAGGTGCTTTTACTTTGAATAAGAAACTCTGGATGAGATAAAGATGTGAAAATTTTTTTACCTTGGGGATAATATATATTAAGGATACCAAGTAATTTTATAAACTTGGTTTTTTTTACTCCTTCTCCCATGTTTTGCTTACTTGGGAGAAGGAGTAAAAAAACCAAGTTTATAAAATTACTTGGTATCCTTAATATATATATATATATATATATATATATATAACAGATGCAACAAAATATAATATGTATGCAAAGCAAAAATTACTTTTACATTTCTGAAAATTCAATATCATGTTTTTCTTTGTAGTAAGTTTTCTTTCTTAGTTATCAAGTAAATTATAATTGACAAGAAAATACATTCTTGTTTTAATCTTATATGTAGGCATAACAAAGGTTGTGCATAAAATATCTTTATGATATCTTCAAGAAATGTAGTTTTCCATTTTGAGATTCTAAGGAAATTGATGTGAAGTCAGCCTCTATATAAAGATGCCTACTTGTAAAGATTGTTTCACAGGCAAACTATGTTTGCTCATGCTTGGATATAGCATAAGCAAACAACAATTTAAACACATATAGAAAGGCTTCAGATATTTCAGATATATTCAGATATTGTTGATTTTTTTGTTTTAAGGTATATAAACAACACCAAGAGAGGAAAAAATATTTATTAAACTCGCTAATTCACTGATTTTCTAACCAGCATCTTCAAAGCACAGTTATAACTGTGATAGGTGCACAGCACTAAACTATGTAACTGAGGAAAACAGTTTAAATTGTAAACTGACAATAGAACTAATGTCCTTACATGGTGCCCTCTGGGGGTCAGATATATGAATTTAGAGAAGTCAGACTATCAGGTCTTAAAATGATAGTCTCCCAGTCTTTGGTAAATTAATGCAACCATACTTGTTGAGATTAGGAGAGTGCTTCATAGCTGATCTGATTCTAAAAATAGTCTCTCTCAGATCTATAACAACTTCTATATAATAAAGATGCTTTCCTCCATCTGATCCCCAATGCATGGTATCCAACACACAGGATCACAGCAAAAGGGTACATCAGAAAAAAAAAGAGCCAAAAGTTCTCTACAAATGTTCTATGTGCCACTTTCATTCAGCTAGCCTTCATACATTCTCCCTAAAGATCAGCTGCATCCTCTTGATATAGCTATTTGTGCCTGTAGTTTGGCATATTTTTGACAGACTGGTAGATCAATTAACACCCGCCTTGAAGAAGACAAAAATTACATCTGCAATCATCTGTATAGCAAGTTGGAATTGGCAAACTATGCTCTGGATGTTCCTTCACATAAGATTAGATGGGGGAAAACATCTTGATTACTCAGAAGTCATCATAGATTGGAGAGATTATTTTTAGAATCAGCTATGAAGCACTCTCCTAACCTCATCAAGTATGGTTGTATTTATTTACCAAAGATCCGGGAGACTATCATTTGAAGACCTGATAGCCTAGCTTCTCTAATTTAATTTATCCACCCCATAGAGGGCTCTACTGTCCGACACAGATCCAAGACCCTGGTCTGGCAACTTGCCAAGAAGAGTCAATTCATGCTGAAGGGGAGAAAGAAATGAAGGATGTACGAATTGGTCACCAACATGCAAAATCATGTGCTTTATACGTAAAATTTTCCAACTGTTATACAAGCAAAATAGTTACCACTTTAAAAACTACAATGTTCATAAAAGAAAAGTTAATTGTCTGATGTGTAATAATAACCAACTCATCCCACAAGATGGATTGATTACCCTATTATCAGAATGGATTCTCCTTCTTCTGACATATGCAGAAGTGTTGAAGGGTCTCGCATCTTTGGGCGTACAGTATGTAAGTTCTGTTGTGCATTACAGTTTAAATTTTTCCTCAGTTATGTAGTTTAGTGCTATGTGCCTAAGAACAATTATAATTGTTCTCTGATAATGCTGGTTAGAAAACTAGCAAAACATTAGTGAGCTTAATATATGTTTTTTTTCTCCTTTTTTTTTTGTTATTTAGACTGTAAAATGTTATTATGAAAAATTAAAACAATAATATAATCTCTGTCTATTATCATTTTTTTTCTTTCCTTTTTAGTATTCTGCTATAATTTTTGATGGGTTTAAAATAGGTGACTAAAATGGAAGAGGAAATTTTCATTTGCGTGTTTATTGACACTGCAAATTTGATGTTAAAGTGTATACTGCAACATGGCAGTAATGGATATTAGCTGATTCTAAAACAGCATGGTTTTTTTTTTTCCCCTGACTACTACATTTTGTTGTTACATGTCTGTTCACCCCAGAAATGTTATTTTGAATAAGTAATGCTCAAAAATTTTGAAAGTAATTGATTAAGAATGCTTAGAAAAAAATTGGTTAAGAATCCTTGAGAAATGCTCAGCACTGTGATCTATTGAACTGATAATTTTGATTGAATAAAGAATGTTATTTGTGATATTCTTTGATGCAAAATATTTGTACTCAGCTAAATAAAGATATTTTTTCCCGCTTTTACACAGGTCCACTTTTACTGGATTGTCATGTGGCATTTAATCTGACAACGCCCAGTCCAGGTGCCTCCTATCTGAATGTCCACTACATCTGTGAGAGTGCCTCTCGCCTTCTTTTTCTCTCTGTCCACTGGGCACGTTCTATCCCAGCCTTCCAGCTCCTCCAGTAAGTATCAATTTCTCTGTAAAGTATTTTTTATGCACGTTGTGTGTTGTGCATATGCACTTTCATTTGTTTTGAGACATTAATTTGTTCCATATATAAAAATAACATTTTTAAAAAGATGTCCCTCTTAAAAACTTTGCATATTCATGTTACCTTAGTCATTTTTATTAATATTAAAATTCTGGTTTGTGAATGCATCTCTTGTAATAAATTTCTTGTAATCAAAAGTTGCCATTTTGAAGAATTTTAATACAGATTCCCCACAGAAGTATAATGTTTGTAAAGATGGTTGTTCTCTGAAATCAATATTTGATATTAGCATGCCCATGTTATGTTGGAAATGCATATAGGACATGAACAACAACTCCAAATTAGACTAAACTGAACTGTGATTTAACACTAACGGATACTAGCTTATTTGTCTTTTATTGCCACAAGGAGACTTTGGTGACAGTGCAAGCCATGGAAAATAATAGCATTATAAAGGATATTCACAGTGGTGTAGCTAGAGCTTTTTCCGCCCTTCTCAATACACACCAAAAATACTAAAAGTCAAAAGTCAAAAAATACAAAAAAAATACAAAAAGTCAAAATGACGTATAGGGAAATAAATTAAAACACTGTGTTTATTTTTGAAGTAAAACTTAATTTCAAACGTTCTAAAATGTTATTTTTCTTGCTTTTCTGTTAGCAAAATCGTCGATGACATTGCCAGAGTCTATTTCATAGTAATGTAGGTAAATCTTAATCAATTTTATTTAGAAACACTCCTCTCACAACTAGCAGCAATTACAGCAATTGTGAGGAAAATTCGCAGTAGTATTACAATATTTGGAAATGAGTTCTTGGGACTGTATTTTCAAATTAACTGCAAAAATTCAAAAAGGTTCAAAGTGGCACCTGGAGTGGATTGCTCCCCCCCCCCCCCAAGCTACGCCTCTGGATATTCATAGTTTCACCTGATAGCATTGGCATGCAGACAAAAAGTCTAGACTATATCAGTCTTGATTCAGAATTGGGTTTCCATCCATGCCATTCCTGAACTCAGATATACTATGGCTAACAAAGGCATTTCTTTTATTGGATTCTTGATCATTCAGCATACTTCATTGACTTCTCAGGAAATGTCAAGTTCATATTTTTTACATAAATAATATTGTGTCATTAATCCAGCCACACAATAGATCTGAGTATCATTTTTAATATTTAAAATTTATAATTTACATATTTTACTTTATGTGTATTTTTTAATGAAGTTTAAACAACAGGTTATAAAAAAGGTGCTTGTATACATTTGATGACATGAAGCACTATTCAGAGAGCTGAAACTGTCTTAACCAACCTGACTGAAATAAAGCTGATTATATTTCCTTGTCTCATATATGGGAAGTAATCAAGAAAAATTACAACATATCATTTTTTTTAAAATTCTTCCATGGTGAAGTTCTTGATACCATCTCCTGGACTGATTAAAAGATGGTTTCAGGACTATACAATGTTAGTTATGAGGATTGGATGAGGGAATGTGGACTGCAGAGTTTGGTAGATAGAAGAAGGAGAGGTGATATGATTGCGACTTTTAAACTTTTAGACCGATTAATTAAAACTCCAGTTGTTTACAGAAAACCTGCCTTTGTATTTTCTTATCTCACCCTATCTATTCCATCTTCATTTATGTGTTAGTTATAATGGCATGTTATAGCTAAGTAATTACTTATGAACTTTTTATTCTTTTTTGTTAATTATACAATTGGTATCATACAGTGAAAAAAAAACATGATAACCATAGTAATAAACTTTAATGAAAACCACAGATATTTCATATAAAATTAATAGCACATTATCAATGTTTGTAAACAAGCTTTCCAAAGAGAAGGAATACACCATAATGAGAACAATTGAGTCATCAGTTAAAACGATTACTACATGCTAGAGAAATAATATTATTTTGAAATATATATATTTTTTAATTTTAGAAAATAGTAATGTATATTCTTGTGTTTCTCTTTTTATGTTATATACCAGATGAAGTCTTCTATGAAGATGAAACTAGTACCGTGTTCAAATAATAAATAGATAATTCTATTTTGGTATCTCTCGGCTTCCAGTCATTAAATTTCTTTAATCACATATATGCGTGTATATTTTATTTTATTTTATTTTATTGTTTTGATATTTAGGCAAGATGACAATCTCCCATACTTTTGGGAGAGAGTCCTTTCCTTCATAATTACACAGTAATCACCATTCATTACAAAAACAATTATGTAAACAACTGGTTTTATGGTAAAGCTTCCGTTCAATATAAATCAAAATAATCACTTGACGTTTTGACCATATCGAGGTCATCATTTGGAGTATACACGTATTATTATTATTCAGGCCTCCATGGAGTCAAAAGACTCATCTTGGGAGGGCCTTCCTAGAAAACACAAAGTCTATCATACCACTCATAGATCGTTCTTGCTCTCACCACTTTATCAGGCATTGCATTCCATGGTTCAACAACCCTCCATGCAAAGAAACCACTCCTCACTATCTTCCTTACAGCTTCCTTTTGCAACTTCCAGGGATGGCCCCCTTGTCATCGCTCCTTCCAGCTGTTACACCAAGCGAAATAACTCCCCAGTGTCAACCCTGTAACTACCTCTCAAGAGTTTAAAAGTCTCATTCATATCACCTCTCCTTCTATCTACCAAACTCTGCAGTCCACATTCCCTCATCCAATCCTCATAACTAACATTGTATAGTTCTGAAACCATCTTTGTTACTGCCTCTATATCCCTTCCACAGTTAATTTACTCCCTTCAATTCCTGGGGACCAACTTTGAGAACAGTAGTCTAAGTATGGTCTTATACAATGGAACAATAATTCTTTTATCTCTGCAGGTGAGCGTCCTTCTCAGTATTGCAGCAATCCTCTAGGTTACCTTCACCACCTATGCAATATGTTCCCTGAATTTCAGTTTTCTATCAATCATCACCCCAGATCCCTTGTCTATCCTACTTCCTCCAGTACAGCTCCTCCTATCAAGTATGTAGCCTCCCATCAATGTATCCCAAACTTCAAGACTTTACATTTTGCTGCATTAACTCCCCCCCCATCCCATTCATTCGCCTGCCTGCCTAGTTTATTCAAATCCTCTTGCAGGGCTGCCATCAGCATTATTACTAATAACCCTTCCCAGCTTCACATCATCTGCAAACAACCAAATATCCCCCTGCAATCCATTGACAATGTCATTGATATAAAGGTTAAACAATAAAGGTCCCAGTACTGAGCCCTGTGAAATCCCCCCCCCACTTGTAACCTTCTGCCTCCTTGATATTGCCTCACAATACACAATTCTCTGATACTTATCAGACAGCCAATCCAGAATCCAGTTGACTAACCTGACATTTAAACCCATTTGCTGCAAGTTAAATATCAGCTTATCATGTGGCATTCTGTCAAATGCCTTTGCAAAATCCAAAGAAATAGCAATATATGCCTTTCCTTCATCAACTGCTCTTGTCACTTTATTATAAAAGGCAATCATATTACTAAAGCAAGAGTGCCCCTTAACAAATCCATGTTGACGCTCACAGATAACATTACCCTCATCTGCCCAAAGCTGTATGTGGTCCCTCACTAATTTCTCCAAGATCTTAACAACTACTGATGAAACACAAACTGGCCTATAGTTAGACACAGTCTGCTACTGTCCTTATGCAATGGCACTACCTTCCTTTCATTCCTTGGGTACCTTTTCCATAGCCAGACTTTCATTGATATTCCAATTGACTTTTCAATGAAAAATCAATTGGAAGGATGAATGGTGGGCAAGAGTTGGGTAGCTTGCAGAGAGAGAGAGAGAGATGCACTGAAAGAAAAGGTGGATTATCTCAAGAATGAGTTGAGAAGTGTGAAAGAAGAGATTAAGCGATTGGAAATGACGAATGCAAAGCAAATCAGAGTTGCAGTGAGAGAGAAGATTGGAAATGACGAATGCAAAGCAAATCAGAGTTGCAGTGAGAGAGAAGTTATGGGAATGATAGAAGAGGAGAAAATAGAAACAGCAGGAGAGAGGAAATGAGAAAAATGCAAGGGAGTGCTGGAACCCAGGATGGAGAGATGCTAAGACAGCAGTGTGTGGTCTTATACTATATTATAAAGAAAGAGTTAGAGGAGAGAGAGAGAGGGGGGGGAAGCATGTGAGCAAGGAAGGAACAGAGTGGTAAGAGGTGTGATGTAGGGAGACTAGATGATCCGTGGGTGCAAGATAGAATTCCTGAGGAGTGTATACCTGGAGGAATGATAGAAACTATGGCTATTGCAATTTAGAGGGTGAAAGGGTGGATGAGATGATTGTGATTTTGGCACGAA
Organism: Typopeltis vanoorti; assembly: GCF_054136105.1. NCBI lineage: Eukaryota > Metazoa > Arthropoda > Arachnida > Uropygi > Thelyphonidae > Typopeltis > Typopeltis vanoorti. The sequence goes on along the minus strand of NC_143570.1, from coordinate 99,637,846 downwards.
TCACTTGAGAGGCAGTGTTAATCAGGTGGCAAGAGATCTGAGGTTCATGCTTCAAGTTGTTGTACGGAAGAAGATAGAGAGAGGGAAGATAGTGTGCATGTGCAAGTGTGTCTGTGTATTGCAGAGGTATGATAATGAAGAACTGAGAAGAAGAGCATTAATAATGAATAGTTATAATAGCCAGAATGTGTCGAAAAAGAGGCTTGGAATACATGGATAGTTGGAGGGCATTTGAGGACAGAAAGGAACTGTATGCTAGAGACAGCTTGCATTTCAATGAGGAAGGACGTAGGCATCTGGAGAGAATGCTATTCTCTGAAGAAGGCAGTGTGTCATTGCAGGGAAACTAGAATTATCGGGGGGGGGGGGGGTAGAAGGGGTGGCCTCTTGTGGGAATATGTGAGGGGGGGGGGATATATCATATTATGCTGAATCCAGTGGAGTCTGGATCAGATAACGATAGGTGTAGCAACAGTGACATTTTTATTCTTTATACTAATGCTGGGAGTATCTGGAATAAAGGAGATGAATTGGTAGTGCTGATGGCATCAGCCTTTCCAAAGATTATTGGGATCTCTGAGACATGGTTGACAGAAGATGATATACTAACAGGAATAGAAGTAGCAGGGTACAGCATTTTTTGACATAATAGGAAGGGCAAACATGGTGGTGGAGTACTGCTTATGATAAGTGATGACTTATGTCTTCTCAGACTGGAGGACTTGGAGGGCAGTAGCACTAATGGTTTTGAAAGCATATGGTGTGAGGTAGAGGTGAGCAGGACAGGATATTTATTGAGGTGTTGCCACAAGCCAGGGAGCATAGAGGGTGAGGAGCAGAAGCTGTTTAGATAGTTCAGCTTGGCAAGTGCAAGTAGAAATTATTGTTATAGGAGATTTTAACTACTGCAGTATAAATTAGTAAGAGGAAAATGCATGTAGTAATAATGGAATGGAATTTGTAGAATTCTTGAAAGACAAATGTCTTAGATGACATGTAGTAGAAGGAACACAAAGTTCAAGGGTTTTGGATTTGGTCATAACATCAGAAGAGCTGATTATAATTGAGATGGCATCTCTGCCTCCATTTGGAGAGAGTGACCATGTGGGTTTGACTTGGAAGATGAATAGATATGTGGGATTATCAAAGAGAAAATAATGTACATGTAATTTTAAGGCAGGTTATTATAATAGTCTTAGATATCAGCTTGGGATAGTTCCATGGATGAAGGAATTCAAAGGGCAAGATATCATTAGTGCTTGAGAACTTATGAAGGAATATTTATTAGCAGCAATAGCAAGCTGTATACGGTGAGTGAAGAACACAATTTGGTGTAAAGGGGATGACAAACAATATCAAACAGGAACTGCAGGTAAAAAAGAGGTTATGGAAGAGAGATAAGTAAAGGGGTATAAGTACAGGAATTCAGGGTGGAGAGCAGACACATGAAGAATATAAGACTCAGGCCAGGAGAGTGTGTAGTGTGGTAAGGAAGACAAAACTAGAGTATGAGAAGAGATTGGCCCTGATATCCAAAGAAAATCCTTAGGAATTTTTTAGCTATGTGGTCTGTAGAAGGAGAATGATTGTGGAAGAATATCATTGGTGGATAAAAAAAGGAATAGAATGACACGTAAAGGATACAGTGGAGTTTGACACTGGAGAGTTCTTTCTCTTGGTGGAACAGAGGGTAGGAGCAAGGACAAGAGACCATTCCTGGAAGTTATGAAAGAAACTGTGAGCAGAGGTTGAAGAGTGGTTTATTTGCATGGAGGATGGTTGAACTGTATGCATTGCCTAATAAAGTGGTGAGAGCATGAATGGTCAATGAGTTCAAGAGGTGGTATAATAGACTGTGTGTTTTCTATGATGGGCCTCTCACGATGTGTCTTGCAACTTCAGGAGGCCTAAATCCTCATAATAATTATATGTTGAAAGCAATGTCTTATGCGTATTTTGGTACTCAAGAATATATTTGGATGGAAATGTAAGAAAGTTTAAAAAAGACTCAATCGCAAGCAGCTTTCAGTGGCAAACTACTGTAAACTCAAGTGTATAAATATTATTGGAAAAAAGATTAAACTGGTTTTATATTTTCTCCATTAAAATTTCCTTTATATTAATATTTAATTAATATTAATATTTGTAGACAAGACAACAAGAATTAAAGACAAAAGTTAGGTAACTCAGTAACAAACTCTAAAGAAAACATTGAGTGATTCAACCAGGAAAACATATGGTAAATGTCTGTAAGGATAGAAAAATTAGAACTGCATGATGTACTCAATAAGTTTAAGAGGCAGTGATGGTAAAGAAGTAGACATATTATTATTACCCCAAGACCTCATGGAGTCAAAGACTCATCTGGGAGGTCCTTTTATCACACACACATCTCATCATACCGTGTCTTAAACACACTCAAACTCCTTGCAGACACCACACTCTCAGGCAAGGCATTCCAATCATTAACAACTCAGCAGAAAAAAACCTGCCTCTCACTCCCCTACTCACAACCTCTTTATACAGTTTCCAGGGATGACCTCTGGTTCTCCCCTGATCTCCCACTATTTTATGTAGAACTTCTCCACCATTGATCTTATAACTTATAAACTAAACCCTTAACAACTTGTATGTCTCTATTCATATCTCCCCTCTTCCTTCTCTCCACCAGACTCTGCAAATTACATCTTCTCAATCTTTCCTCATACTCGACATTCCTTCACCAATATCATTAGAAACTACCTTGGTCAGCTGCCTCTGAACCCTCTCCAACATCTCTTCATCCTTCTGAAAACCAGGTGACCAAATCTGGGCACAATAATCCATGTGTGGCCTAATCAAAGACTTATACAACAGAAAAAGAATCTCCCTACTTCTACACATCAGTGGCCTCCGCATCATTCCCAGAAGCCTTTGTGTTGTCTTCACAATTTTGGCGATGTGTCCCCTAAATTTTAGATCCTTATCCACTATCACCCCCAGATCTCTTATTTCCTCTACCTCCAACAATATATTCTCACGAAGCATAAATTCTGCATCCCATCTTTGTTTTCCAAATTTTAAAACCTTACATTTTGCAACATTGAACTCACATTCCCATTTCCGTGCCCAATCACTCAATTTATTCTTCTTGCAAGGTCACAACATCTTCACTACTCTTTATGGTTCGTTCCAACTTTGCATCATCTGCAAACAACTAAATATCTCCATCCAAATCTTCGCTAATATCATTAATATACAAGTTAAACAGTAATGGCCCTAAAACAGACCCCTGAGGCATTCCACTAGTGACTTTCCTTTTCCTGGATATCACACCCCCATACACAACTTGTTGATACCTATCAGATAGCTAGTCTCCAATCCAATGCACTAATCTAATATCCAATCCCATCCACTGCAGTTTGACTATCAACTTATCATGAGGTAATCTATCAAAAGCCTTTGCAAAATCTATGTATATTACTGTGTATCCTTCTCCTCTGTCCATGGAAGCAGTCACCTTATTGTAATAAGTAAGTAGATTACTAAAACATGACCTCCCTTTAGCATATCCATGCTGTCCATCAAAGATAATACCATTGTTGTCAACCCAACTCTGGATCCTAGTTCTCAAAAGCATCTCCAACAACTTGACCACAACACCTGACACACAGATAGGCCTATAGTTTGATGCTTGAGTTCAATCACCTCCTTTATGAAGTGGCACAATCTTGTCCTCCTTCCACTCCTTAGGAACTTGACCAAGTGCAAGACTCGTATTAAAAAAATATTATTATTATTACGGGTATCTCCATGGAGTCAGTGGACTCATCGCGGGAGACCCAAACTAGCAAAACAATATCTGTCATATCTCTTCTTGAATTCATTTACAGACGAAGAGCTCACAACTAAGTCAGGCAATGAATTCCACTCATTCACCACCCTCCAGGCAAAAAACCTTGTTCTGACACCTTTGTTAACCACACTCTTCTTTAATTTCCAGAGATGACCTCTTGTTCTTCCATCACTATCACACAGCTGAAACATTTCCCCTGCATCAATCCTATAAAAACCTTTTAGTAATTTGAATGTTTCTATCATATCCCCTCTTCTTCGCCTATCAACCAAAATCTGCAATCCACAAGCTCTCAATCTATCAATGTAGGGAGCATTTTTTATATCACTCACCAACTTGGTCACTCTTCTCTGAACCCTCTCCACAGCCTCCTCATCTCCAAGGAATCCAGGTGACCAGACCTGAGCACAGTAATCCAAATGTGGAAGTATCAATGCTTTATAAAGGGGAATAATAACCTCTTTATCTCTGGATGTCAGTGTGTTCCTCAACAACCAAGTAATCCTATGTGCAATCTTGGACACCTTAGCAATGTGTCCTCTGAACTTCATCTCCCTATCTACCAATACCCCTAAGTCCCTAGCCTCATCAATCTCTTGGAGTACCTTTCCATCGATGTAGTACACAGCTGGTAATCTTTTAATCCCAAAATGCATGACTTTACACTTTTCCACATTGAACTGACATCCATTTTCTTTTGCCCATTTTACCAGCTTATTTAAATCCTCCTGCAAACTTTCAACATCAGCTTGATTTTTTATTGCACTACACAACTTTGCATCATCAGCAAACAACTGAATATCTCCCTTTAAGCCGTTTCCTATATCATTTATATACAAATTAAACAACATTGGCCCAAGCACAGAGCCCTGAGGCACACCACTGGTCACCTGCCTCATTCTGGACTCGGTTCCTCCATACACCACCTTATGGTATCTCTCCCTGAGCCATTCTCCTATCCATATCACCAATTTCATATCCATTCCCATCTGCTCCAATTTGCGTAACAGTGTTCTATGGGGTATCCTGTCAAAAGCCTTAGCAAAATCCAGAAGTACCACTGTGTAGCCAGTTCCTTTGTCCAACTCAGATGTTATTCTATTATGAATAGTTAATAGATTGCTAAGGCAGGATCTACCTTTAACAAAACCATGTTGGCCTCTATAGAGTATCATATCCTGATCCACCCATTCTTGAATTTTGTCTTTAACCAACTTTTCCAATACTTTTACCACTACTCCTGAGATGGTGATTGGTCTGTAATTCAATACCGCAGTTTTAGAGCCACCCTTATGCAAAGGAACCACTTTGCCTAACTTCCACTCCCTAGGGACCATACCAGAGTTCAAACTTAAGTTAAATATCCAGGTGAGAGGGGTTGACAATTCATTTGCACATTCACGCAACACCCGAGCTGATATTCCATCTAAGCCTACCGCAGTGTTTGCATTTAAGTTTTGCAATATATTTAATACCTCTGATTCTTTAGCTTCAATTCTCACATTTGGTATTGCTGTAGGTATAGAGATATCCTCACTTGGGTGATAGACTTTTGAAAAGTGATCACTCAGTAACTCGACTATTACATCTGATTTTGTCACCTCAATACCATCAGCACCCACTAAGGTTATCCTTCCGAAGTCATTCTTCCTCTTACTTGCCACATAGCGGAAGAACTCTTTGGGATTACCCTTGATCTCTTTGGCTAAGGTCTTCTCATAATCTGATTTAGCTTTTCTTACTATGCTGGTAACCTTCCTAGCTTGAGCCTTGTACTGCTCATGGGTGTCCTGATCGCCTTTCTCCTTGTAAATTCTCCATAACATTTTCTTTTTTTGCAGTTCAAGCTTGATACTACTGCTCATCCATCTAATGCCTGCCTTGTTTGACCTCCTAACCATGGGGACACAATCTGATATTGCTTTCCTCAGATACCCGCTGATTTTATCCCAAGCACTGCTAACATCTTTCCCTTGCAATATATTCTGCCATGGGATGGCTGCAAGCTCACTCCGAAGCTTGTTATAATTGCCTAACCTGTAGTTCCGTACATACCCCTTCTTAATAGAAAAATCCACAGATTTTGCAACCTCCCAAGTCAATACCACATGATCGTTTTCACCAACTGAAGCAGTATGTAAAAGCTGATAAACAATAGTCATGGGAAGAGTTTGGTAAGAATACAGATATATATATATATATATATATCAGGAAGGTGGGAAAATGTTCTGAAGGCTGCTGAAATAAGCTTAGAAATGGAGGAAAGACTACTGTAAAAGGAATTAGAGACGATAAAAGATGAGATGGAACCGATGATGAAGATATTCTAGATGAATAGAGTCATTAATTTGAAAGATTGCTAAATTAAACAAGATGTGATAGAACAGTGGTAGAAAACATTCAAGAGTACATATCAATACTAGAGATAGTGAAATCCATTAAAAACATCAAATATGGAAAATCAGCTGGCACATATGTCAAGGCAGGTGTCAACTCCCTGTCACATTCCTTCAGAATACGTGGTAATCATATATTATCAAGTTCCACAGCCTTATTTACATCTAGTTTACTCAACTCCCCAAACACCTCTTGCTCACTTACAGTCAGTCTCTCCTCCCCATCATCAATTGCACTCAATCTCTCCATGACGTCACATTCACAAGATTGAAAGATCTTTATGAACTGCTCATTAAGTATCTCCACCACACATTCTGCAACAGCTGTCTTTATACCATTTTCTCCAATCAATGTCATCCTTCCATAATCATTCTTTCTTTTGCTGGCTACATATCGAAAGAACTCAGTAGGATTCATTTTGGCTTCATTAGCTAACTGCTGTTCATACCTCTCTTTAGCTACTGTCACAACCAAGTCACCCTCCTTGCCTGGTCTTTGTAGACCTCATGGAATTGGTTATTTCCACTGCTCTTATGCTGCCTCCACAGTGCCCTTTTTCTCTGTATTGCATGCTTAATCTCTTCATTCATCCATTTCACACCTACCTTATTTAACCCTCTGACCCTTGGAATACATTTAGATATTGCTTCTACTAGATAGTTCTTGAAAATCCCCCAAGCTGCATTGATCTCTTTTCCAGCTAACTCTTCATTCCATGCTATACCTGAAAGCTCTCTCCTGAGCTCCTCATAATCAACAACCTTGTACTTCCACATATACCCTTTTCTCACAGAGCTCACCATGCTGGCAACCATCCAGGTAATCACTTCATGGTCACTCTCACCAACTGGAGGGCAATTTGACACCTCATTTATAATTACATTCGCTGATGAGATGATCAAATCCAAGATCTTCAATTCTTGTGTGCCCTTTGTTACATACTGTCTGAGGTAGCTGTCCCTCAAAAACTCAAGAGACTCATTTTCTTTACTTCCAGTTGCTATCTCATCATTCCAGTCTATATCGCCATAATTGAAATCACTCATAATGATCACCCTTTTCTTATTTGCTTGGCTAATTTGACTATACATTTCACTATCGCCACCATTCACATTACCTGGTCTATGACAACATCCATCCCACCAAGTATTTGATTCCATTCACCTCTATCTCACACCATACTGCCTCAAAACTGGCACTATTTCCATCTTGCATCTCTACTTTGTATGGACGTGACTCTTTCTCTATCATCAATGGCACTCCCCTCCCTTTTTACCCCTTCTATCCTCACGAAACACATCATACCCTTCCATCTCTGTTCCTGTCAGGATGTCATCCTCTTCCAACCATGTCTCACTTATTCCGACAATCTTTGGGTGAACAGTTATTTACAGTTTCTAACAATTAAATTAGTATATGCTCTGATAGAATATAGAAAAAAATGTAAGAAATGAAGCAGTATGTAAAAGCTGATAAACAATAGTCATGGGAAGAGTTTGGTAAGAATACAGATATATATATATATCAGGAAGGTGGGAAAATGTTCTGAAGGCTGCTGAAATAAGCTTAGAAATGGAGGAAAGACTACTGTAAAAGGAATTAGAGACGATAAAAGATGAGATGGAACCGATGATGAAGATATTCTAGATGAATAGAGTCATTAATTTGAAAGATTGCTAAATTAAACAAGATGTGATAGAACAGTGGTAGAAAACATTCAAGAGTACATATCAATACTAGAGATAGTGAAATCCATTAAAAACATCAAATATGGAAAATCAGCTGGCACATATAATGTCAAACACAAATGCTCAAATATGGAGGTATAAAAGTTTTACTGGCACCGCACTTAATCCAGACTATTTGGTCAGAAGGTCAAATTCCAAGTAACTGGAGTAGAGGTCTCATAATACACATTTATAATAAAGGAAATAAAACTGAATGTGAGAATTATAGAGGAATTTCATTACTGAGTGTTCCAAATAAGATTTATGCAGAAATATTTGAGAAGAGGCTAAGAAAAATATAGAAGGAAACTTTGAGAAGAACAGGTAGGATTAAGGCCCAATATGGGTTAGACGTTAGGCCCAGATTTACTTTAAGGCAGTAGTTCCCAAACTGGGGCACCACAAAATATTCCAGTATTTTCACTGAAATTATACTTTTCTGCAGTCACTGTGATAAAAAGCAAGTATCATGCAAAAGTCAGCATGGAACAAGAATTGAGGGTGGCTATGTCCAGTTTGATTCCAAGATTTGAGATGTGCAGTGAACAACAGGCCCACCTGTCCCACTAATTACGATTTATTTATTCAATGATTTGATCGTTCAAAATATGTACTTATCTAATACTTTTTTACATAAATTGTTTGTGAATTTCAAATATGTGTTTAATGTATTTTTTTAACTTAAGCAACCTAACCCACCAACCTCACATTGCAACTGTTAAATAGGCCTATGTTCTGACTTTGGGCGCTGTGGAAAAATCTTGATACACTAAGGGCACCGTGCACCAAAAAAGTTTGGGAACCACTGCTTGATAATTCGTTGAGAAATCATAGAACTATAACAAGAATCTGTATTTGAGTTTTGTAAATCTGGACATATGACAAGTTGCCAAGAAAGAACCTGTTCATAACACTTTAACCATATGGTTTAAATGGGACTGTAAAATCTTGTATACCGATTTTACTTGAGAAAGAAAGTCAGTGCAAAATACTTGTAGTAAAATTAACAATTTTTCATAAGTGTTAGAATGAATTCCTAAATTGTTTAACCACCAATATGTAACTATTAAAATATTAGAATGAATTGCTAAGTTATTTGACTGCCAAAATTGTACAAACAAAGAGATACCCGAGACAGAATTAGAATGTAGACCTGAGGCTATTGCCAGGTGCGAAGGTCAGCAAGTTACAGGGTTTTACCACCATGACTCAGCGATTTCGTAGGGGGAAGGTACCCCTGGTAGAACATCCGGGGAACTCAATCTAAAGAAGTTCCAAGGCCGTCAAGGGAGAATAAAAAGGGAGCAGGTGCTCTCCTCCTGGCTCTGCTTGGCTTAGCTCTGCTCGGGTCTCTCTGTTCCTGACTTGTTCTGGGATCACTTTGAAGAAGGTTTCTGTATCCAGACGTTCCAAGGATAGGGAAAGATATCCTGCTAGCAGTATTTCGACGATGATAGGAGATTTTTAACGGCGATGTCGGCCTGTTCCAGAAAGTTCCTTAAGCGATCTCCAGGAATGCTGTATCGTCGTTGCCATGGAATAATGTCTGTTTGCAGTTCTAATGGGAAAGAAGGAGGTTATGTTAGATATTTATTTATGGTACAATATACTTAATTTATACTTATTTGGTTATTTCTTGATTTAATCCTTTCTTATTTTAACCTTACTCAATTTAAGTCCTACCAGCTGCTCTATTGTTTTGTCGCCGTTTTCTCTGTATTATATCTTGTTCTACCTCTAAATAGCCCTCCTTCTAATCTAGTGTCGTGCCCTTAAAATTTTAATTCAGATTTATCTCCTCTTCGGATATTGGCAAAACTTATAATATGCTGCACCAGCCAACATCCTATAACAGAGGAGACTCTTGTTCAGCGAAATAATTCTAAATTCCAAAGAGATACACACAGTAATTAATCTCACGCTAGCACTGTGCAGATTCAGTTAGCAGTCGTGACTCGAATCTCACTTAAGCAATTATATCTAAATTCCTTCCCGCCAAAAGGTTCTATTTCATAAGTGGTGGTTTGAATTCGTAATCAGGCATAAACTCAGGTATAAGGTACAAAACATGTTTACTGGAAAAACATAAAACATTTACAGTTAAGAAAATTCAAATACTCAATGGATCAAAATTTACTCTAAGTTAAGGTTCATACTAAATCACAATGAATCTCAGTATGCTAAATCCTTCAATTACGAAAGGATAAGATTAAGTGTAAGCATAATACTACTAGGATATAATTCCTTTCACAAGTTATTCACAGAACACGCATTGAACATTTTCATTAATACTCTATCAATAACTATCTTAATTCTAAATTTCATTAAGCAAGCCTCGCCATTCTCAATCAAAATACTGACTATCAACAATTCTTGTTTGTTCCACAGGGTCTTAATTATTTCAATCAATCTCTCACTTAAAAGTTCTCTACTAGTGTCCTTTAGTTTACAGTGTACATAAATTTCTTATTCTTCTAAGCGATTTTTAGCATAGAAGGAAAATCTTTACATTACCAGATCCTTTCAGATTTCATGCCGCCATCTCATGTAGATTCTGGATTACCTTACTGTATATTCATCAGCCATCTTTTCGCCTGGCGATGCACTACGCTTTTCTTTTTATCGTTTCCGACTGTGGCGTGCTGTCTACCGCTCCGCAGGAAACTTTCTCCAATGGGACATTCTGCTAAGGCTCGATTCCGCATAGGCCATCATATCACGATCAGCTCCGCTTGGAAATCTTCAAGCATTCTCAAGAAAAGAACCTGCCGTCCGTCATCACCGTAGTCAATCCACTGCTCTCTCACGACCCCCCCCCCAACCAACCTCCTAAAACTTGAATCCAGGAACCGAAAAGGGAAAAAAAAGCCTCTAAAATGGCGCGCTTCGTCTTTTATTCACCCTTTTCGGACACCCTCTATTCTATGTGGTTTTCACCCACGAACCCCATCTTTCATGCCCCTTGGGTGATCCTACACTCTCCCTAATCTGTTAGGTTACATTATTCCAGATAGCCATTCTGACGTCATTTTCCACGTAGGTATAGCCTCCATCGCTACGCTCGACTCGTACAGATTATATGCGATTATTCCGGATTACTACTTATAATTTTTCTCAGAATTTCGTAATGTACTAGACAGCTTAATGGGAATTACAAATATATTAACAATTCCCTTACACAATTCTTACTGTTTTGACACAAAATTCTCTGCTTCTCATTTCAGTTATGCAGGAATAACTCTCACTATATGGCATACATGGACTACACATTATTACATAACATAAAATAATACTTCATAATTATTAGCTGATGTGCAGATATCTCCTTAATTAGTAGTATTTATCATGTTGAATCCTGAATAAAGAATTTACTTGTAAAGCTCTCCATTCAGGATCTAACAGTTATATTCATGATCTCTAGGATCTTGAATGCTGAACTGGCTGAGAAATGCATCAAGTAAGATTAATATAGAACTGTTATGGATTGTGAACTTTAGAGCAGTGATTGTTGATTATGTAGTTGCTAGCATATTGTAAGGTTATGAAGTCAGAAAACTGCACTTCTTAATTTTTGTGAAATAGTTGTCTAAAGAATTCTGAGCAATTGTTAATGTTAAAAGGTCAGTGTTAAGAGTTAATGTTTGAGGGAGAGATTAAATATGAAGGTAAGCATAATTCTGATATTGATCTAAGTTAAATCATTTTAAAGTGTGTATGAAATTAACCACGTGTCTGACATATATGTGAACATAAATATTTGTCATTGTCTCTAAGCTAAAGGCTAGAAGTACTGATTTAAGCAAGTTGAGAACCAGACACATGCATTATTTTGTTATTACTTGACAGAATTGATAAGAGCCTGATAAATTGATATGTGTGAAATCTTTTCTCTTTTAATTTGTAATTACCATGTCTTAGTATGAATAAATGGTTTTGTTTGTTAAATAACTTGCCCGATTTCGACCTACCAATGCATGTCTCATAAAAAGATAGAACTTGTGTGTCCTTAAAGTTAAAGATAGCCACGACTGACTAAATTTAAGTAACTAACGTTGCTTGAATTAGAATTGAATATTAGAGATAATTCTGTGTTCCACTGAGTATTTCTCTTACATGTATAGGAAGGACAAACAATTCTTTGCAAGATCTTTAATGGCGCAGTCATTAATGCAAATTAATTTTTAAAGATCAGTGAGAGAAAGCCAGTTAGTTAGACAAAGGAATTGGCTCCAGCGAGGCAATTTCTAAAATCTATACTACATGCACATGAAAGTAGCATAGTTACGACCTTGAGAGGGGGGGGGGAAATAAATTGTAGACTAAAGGATTAAAGTGATAAGACTAGCTCAAGCAATGATATTACAACTCAGAGTACGACTGTTAAATAAGATAAGTGAAAGGAATAGCACTGAAGTGATATTTTGAATAAAGTAATAAAATAATAAATTTAAAGAATATAAAAAACATTATTTTTACAGACATTACATTGAGCATCACTTAGTCTGTATTTCAGTTTTAAGTCAACGGTTAGAATGGGAGAAGTTACTGGCAGATGATTTGATTTAATGTCAGGTGTGAGACAAAGGTATGCATTATCTTCACTGTTATTTTTCAATCTATATGGATCATGTTATTAAGTCCGATGTCAAAATTGGAGATATTCAATTCAGTTCTTTCCTTTATACAGATGATGTTATTTTCTTAAATAAATCCAGTATAAGTAAGCAGGATAAATTTTAAACACATATTTAAACACAGTTGGATTAAAAATAAAACTTCAATTCTCCAATCGCGATTATGATGTTCTCCAATAATTAAGCAAGGAAATAATTAAATATGTTTTACCATCTTCTTGCAATGCATGCATGCATTTGTTATCAATCTACACTGTCCAAATCTCTTTTGTTGAGAAATTGAATAACTGCTGTAGTAAATTAGTATGAAAATTAGCATTTAAAAAAAGAAAAAAAAAAGAATGAAAGACTGAAAATAAGCAGGAACATAACAAAGTTCAATTGCAACCTGAATGGAGAACCTAAGTAATATATTTCAGCTAATTAGTTACAAGTTTTAGTGAAGATGACAAATTAAATAGATATGGAAATAGGTAATAGAAGAAACTAATTTGGTATTATTGAGGAGTAAGCTGAATACATTTTTATGGAATAAGAGAGATATTAGTTAAAACTACTAAAATAGCAGTATATACAAGATAATTTTAACTTATGGATCTGAAAAACTGGGTTAGAAGTTAAACAGTTAATCAAAGACTGGAGACCACATATATAAGAATTCTAAGAAAAATTAGGGAGTGAACAGATGGTATCATTGGCAGAACCATATTAAAGATGTGGGAGGATACTGGGAAGGAACTTGACATTGCTAACATTCAGGAATGTGTGAATGTGTGGTTTAAGTAACCACACATTCCTGTATGGTTACTTAAACAGAATGGGATAGGAAAGGTTATCAAAATAGCTGTTTTTGTTACTGGGATGGCATGAAAAGGACCCAGAGAGAGATCAAGATCTAGTTAGATTGATGGTAAGAAATGCCTGAGAAAACAGAAATGTAAGATTTCCCAAATTGCAGTCCTGACAGATAACAGGTTGATTTGGAAGAAAATTGTCAATAGTAAGTTAGTAATGATTTAAATCCTTCATGCAGTACTATCATAATCCCTCCCCACCTAAAGGTATGATGAACTGTTAGTATTATGGGATTCCGAGATCTAAAAGTGATGCTCATCACTTTCAATAGTTGTTCAACCATGTTTAAAAAGGTTGAACAATCATTTTTGATTCGAATCATTTGAGAAAACTTTTCAAAAATTATCATACTTGCCAGCTTTTTTTGCTTTGATTTGTTTATTTTAGATCAGGTGTGGGCAAACTATGACCCACAGGCAAGATCTGACCTGTGACCTGTTGTTATATTTGATGTGATCTAAAGATGGTTTTGAATGAATGCCATAACAGAATCAGCATCGTATTGTTTAAGGAAATTGACAATGTAGACCAGATAATAGCTGAAAATATTTAATTATTACTTCTTATATTTATTATTATTTTGTAACACCTCCAGGGAGAGCACTTACTTTACAACTCTCTTGTCTCCACCAATCGTAACTGCCTTCATTATCTACACCCACACCATCTACTGCCGACCATCACCACTAGTATTTTCACAGGCACTCACAAACATCCATGCCCACGCTTGTATTCGAACTCGTAGTCTTCTGGCTGGAGTGCGGATACACGAACCACTCGGCCAACCAAGCCGAGTTTTGCCAAAGTTAAATTGGCATCCTCAAAGATTCATACATTAGTATTAAACTTTACTAAATCACTTAAGGAATTGACAACGTAAATAAGAATATAAATTAAATTACACTTTAATAAATATTTCAGATATTTCGGCAACGTCACGTTGCCATCTTCAAAAGGAACTTACAAAAAAGTCACATGCACATAGTAATAACTGAGTACAACACAGTAATAACTGAGAATGAATTGTTGATGCTATTGTTCTCCTAAAAGTCCAAAAAATATTGAAACCAACAAACCACAATTTCCCCCCCCCCCCCCTTCACAACAAGGATTACTCTGAATCCATCACCATTTCCTACATCTGAGGCACCTTGGAAAAAATTACCAAAATCTTAAAAAAACATGACTTGACCTCCTGTTACAGACCATACAGAAAATTGGCATTCCCTTATCTGCTCCACTAAAGACCAACCACTTCCCCTAGACCTACCTGGTGTATACCAGGTCCCTTGCAGCTGTAAACTGTCTTACTTTGGCCAAACAGGCAGGACAGCGAATATCAGAATTTCGGACCACAAGGACTACATCCGGTTTCACAAATACAGCCACTCTGGTCTTGCAGACCATGCTCTGGATACATGCCACAGAATACAGTGGAAGAAAGCTACAGTAATACACCGTAGCAAATACAAATTCGAAAGACTATTCATGGAATCAGCCTCAGCCCTAAGAAACTCTCCAAACCTCAACAAATTTGGTTGTATGAGACTGCCCCAAATTTGGGAGGCTTACATCAGCAGACCTTCAGCCCAACGGCCAAGAACACTTACATAGCCCGCTAGGTGTGGGGGGGGGGGGGGGCACCATCAGAACTTTTAGGAGAACAATAGCTTTATCACTTCATTCTCACTTACTGTGTTGTAGTGCCTACGTGCACGTGCCTTTTTTGTAAGTTCCTTTAGAAGATGGTAACGTGACGTTGCTGAAATATTGGAAATATTTATTAAAGTGTAATTTAATTTATATTCTTATCTACGTTGTCAATTCCTTAAGTGATTTAGTAACGCATAACCAACGTATAAGCTTGTCTATGAGAATTAGTATTAAACATGTGCATGTAGGCACACTTCAGTAACAAAGATGGAACAGGAGAGATACCGGATGACCTAAAGTCCTATAATTATGCCAGTATCCACATATTGGCTTTGGTTGGGCGTTTTTGGCTGTTAAACTGACTGTCTGCTGATGAGGCGTTCCCATATGAGAAGCAGTTTGATACAACCATATTTGTTTAGGTTGGGTTAGTTGGTAAGAGCTGCAGCAGATTTGAGGAAAAGCCTCTTGAATGTAAATTTTCTTCAGCAGAGTAAGGTGGCTTTTTTCATTGGATCCTGTACCAGGTATCCAGGACATGGTCTGCTAATTTTGAGCAGCTGTAGTGGTGGAAATGGATATAATCCTCATATATAGATGTTGGATGTCCTAAGTTTGGCCATAGTATAAACGGTTGCAGCTACAGGGAACCTGATTCTCCAGATAAATGATGCTCCAGATAAATCCAGAGAGGTTGTAGCTGCTCCTGTTGGATAAGCTTTATAATTATACAGGAATAATAGGCATTAGCTGAGTTTCTGATTTTTTGTCCTTTATTTACTGGGTATGAATTTAAGAGTCCACTGGATTAAAATGTAAGTTTAATGTTCATGGTGAGTCAACATATTTAAGAATTTAAATGGTAAATGTTAATTTTAGTGGGCATGGCTTGTGTATGTGTGGCTGTGTTGCAGGCATTGAAAATTAGCAGAGTATTAGTCTGATACTTGGCGCTTTATAGTTTAGTTACTTTGCGCATGTTGGAGCTTATTGTTTCTTTTCACTTTCATTTTTTTAGAAGTTACTGCGAAAATTTTGTTAAGGAAGATTTCTTCATCAAATTGTAAGAAGTAAAAGTATAAAGATGAAAGCAGAAATTTTAACCAAGAGTGGGGGGGAAGATTTTGTATTCACCGTTAAAGGAGGAAGACTTTTTTTCCTGTTCAGTGCATTATTCGTCATGAACACCTGGCAGCCAAATACTTCAGGTATGAAGACGTTATGAAATCTGTTCTTGAAATTGTCAATTTCATATGCTTAAATGGGAAGGCCCACCAACATTTCAAAAACTTTGTTGAAGAATTAGAGCTTGAAGATAAACCCAGTGATGTCTCATTCTACTGTATTGTGAGATGGCTGTCAAGCAGCACTGTCTTAAGTAGGTTTGTGGATCTTTTGGAGCCTATTATTATTTTTCTTGAAGAAAAGAAAAGATTATATCCTCAACTGGAAAATGATGAATGGATGCAAGATCTAATGTTACTTGTTAATATAAAGAATCATCTATAAACTTTCAACTTGGCACTCCAGGGGAAGGATAAGATTGTTTCTAATCTTACTCAGACAATTTTCAGCTTTCAGAATAAAATAAGAGTTTTTCAAATGAATGTATTATCAAGAAACTTAAGTTACTTTCCCACTCTCAAAAGGAAAGTAAATACATTCCCTAATATTGAAGTAAAAGACCACAAACTGAAGAATACTAAGATAAATTACAAGGAATGCTTGATAATTTCCTAGACAGGTTTGAGGACTTGCAGAAGTTGAAGCTCTGCTTTACCTTTCTTCTAAATCTATTCATGGTTGATGTGAACAATATGATTGTCCAATTCTCAAACCTCTGGTTACAGAATCATCTTATGGAAATGGAATCTAATAGAATTACAGGAAGACCTAAGTCTGAAGATGATCCATAAATCTCAATCTACAGTTAAGTTCTGGAAGCAAGTTCCAGAAATAAAATATTCTGAAATGAAGAAAACCAGTGTGCAGCTTATCTCAATTTTCAACACAACATACTGCTGTGAATCGATGTACACTGTAATGAAGATTGTGAAGTTGAAACATCATGCAATTCTTACAAATCAACACCTGATGGAGCTAAAAAGCCTTGCCAACATATCAGTTGGATTTTCAACAACTCGCTAGACTGCTACTAGCAACAAATAGGCTGATAATTGGAGCAATGTCTGTTTGTGTCATAAAAATATTATGATAAGACTATAATTTTGTAAAGGGGTATCTGATTAAAATATCTCTAATTCTATTGGTTTACATATTTTCTTCTATGTTTTGAGCAGATATTTACTAAGACAAATAAATATCATTAAAAATATCTGTTTCTACCCATTTTTATTTTTGGCAGTCTCATTTAATGTTAATAAAATGCAGATTTGCAGATTTTTCTTAGATGTTTCCATAGTTCATTACTGTATTAAATATGCTCAGTATAGTTAAAACAATGATCACTCAAAATTTTGAAAACATTTAGCATATACCCGGTATATGTGTGTACTATGTGATTTTTGAAACTAATGGTTTATAAACTGCATACATGAATAAATATTATTATGTACATGTATTTCTCAATATTTATATAAAATGTTTCTAACAAAACGAGCATGTGACAATAAAAATGTGCTTATAATATTTTTTCATGTCTTGTGGCTCTCAAACATCTGAAGTTTATTGCATGTGACTCTTATGAAAAGCAAGTTTGGCCACCCCTGATGTTACAGACTATGTAGTGTTTTGAAAAGCTTTACCCTTTTTGTATGCCTTTTCTAGAACTAAAAAAAAATTAAGAATTGAACCTCATATTCCCATGATTTCTTAACTTTTTGTCATAAAGTGAAAATCTCTATTTGGTGTGATCCAGCTTTTTTTTTTTTTCCTGCAATTTTTCTCAGTCTCTTTTCAAGTATGCTTACATGAATCTTACCTGGAACACTTAATAGAAAAATTCCTCTTAATTCTCATCATATCCAGCTTTATTCTCTTTTTTATATGTGAAAACTATTAGAAACCATAACTATTATTATGGAAACTACACCAATTGTCTGGAATTTGACCTTCTGACCAGACTCTCTGAATTATGCAATGTCGCCACCACAAAAACATTCATACCTCCATACTTGGCATTTCTGGTCGAATATCATCTACTCCAGCTGCCTTTTCGCATTTCACATTTTTGATGGCTTTTTCTACCTCAAGGATTCTTTGCATTCCTCATACGAAATCATAAAAATCATACGAAAATGTTCTCGTATGATTCTGTCACTGCTTGTTTTGTTTAACAGTTTCATAATTACTCCAGACATCTAGGATATCCTTATCTTCAGTTTTGCATGTTACCTTGATCATCTCTGATTCCTTTTACAGTACTTTCTCCATTTCTAAAACTTTTTAATAGTCTCCAGAATATTTGGAAACCTTCTTGATATCTACCATCTATATTCTTATCAAAGTATCCCATGACTTTTGTTTAGCTACTTTTACACATAACTTAGCTCTCTTACACTTTTCTCTGTATTCTTTTAGAGCATCTTTCAACTCATTTGCTAGGAACTTTCAGTATACTTCCTTTTTTTTCCTGGACTGTTTCTTTAACTTCTTCTGTCCATCATGTTATTCTTATTCTTACATCCTTCTGGACAACTTCACTGCATGCCTGCCTAGCTGAATCAATCAATATGCTTCTACTTCTTCAGAGTTTGTCACTGAAACTCTAAGGTTTGGTTCTTGTTTTTGAACTGTTTCATCCTTTCTTCAGTAATGTTTGTATAGTTGAGTCTACAATTTAGCTATAAAAGCTACTCAAGTTTAATTATTTTTAAATCTTTTTTTAATATACTGTTCTTTTCAATGTGCTGTTCAGCTTTATCTTACATAATGTCCACAATCTAAGGACGAACACTATTTCTAAAGATTACAACCACAAATTCCTTTATATAAGACTCTGATCAGACCACACTTAGACTATTGTTCTCAGATTTGGTCCCCAGGATTTGAAGGGAATAAATTAACTGTGGAAAGGGTACAAATGTGGATAACAAAGATGGTTTCAGGACTTCACAATGTTAGTTATGAGGATCAGCTGAGGGAATGTGGACTGCAGAGTTTGGTGGATAAAAGAAGGAGAGGTGATATGATTGAGACTTTTAAACTGTTGAGAGGTGGTTACAGGGTTGACACTGGGGAGTTCTTTCGCTTGGTTGAACAGCGGGAAGGAGTGATGACAAGAGGCCATCCCTGGAAGTTACGAAAGGAAACTGTGAGCAAGAGGGTGAGGAGTGGTTTCTTTGCATGGAGGGTGGTTGCAAACCATGGAATGCATTGCCTGATGGAGTGGTGAGAGCAAGAAGAATCAATGAGTTTAAGGGAGTGGTATAATAGACATTGTCTTTCCTAGGAGAGACCTCCCACAATGAGTCTTGATAGACTTTGTTTCTTAGGAAGAACCTCCTGCGATGAGTCTTTTGACTCCATGGAGGCCTGAATAATAATAATAATAATAAAATTTAGATGAATCAGCTTGTGGCAGTTTGTATAACTGATGATTTCAAGTAGAATGCAGGTACATATGCAAATTGGTCATTTAGTACCACTCAACAGGATAAATAGCAAAAGGCTGAGCTGAAGAAATCTCTTTTTGCAAAGGAATAAAGTTGCAAAGTGGATGTCTTGTAATGTCTCACAGACATCATCTAGATGATTTCACAGGCAGAAGCAGAATTATTGTAAAGCTTGAAGAAGGCCACAGAATTACTGATATTGACAATGAGTTCAGAATCTCATATAGCATTGTATCTAGCTCTGGACAGCATTTCAAACCAATGAAATATCTTCCAACCATCTGCTAAGAGGTCACCCTCACTCTACCACGGAGCATGAAGACAGATTTCTAAGAGCAAAATGTAATCAAAGCACCACAGTAGGTCAGCTTGCAATCTAGCTCCATTTAAGCACAGGTACGTGGATATCACGACAAACTGTGGCAAGACGTTTCCTGCAACAAGTAGGCCTGTACACTTGTGTGTGCCTAAATTAAAGGGACTTGTATATCCCTAAAATAAAGAATATGTGGAAGGAAATTGAAACTGGAAAGAGCGTATGTATGAAGTGTTTTAAAAGTGTATGTTAGGTGACGAGAATGCAACAAATACTGATGATAAGATTGAAAATGATGTTAATAATGTCAAACATGCAGCCTTGGAAATAGAGGAGAACGAAATGGATATCAATAAAGAAATAGCATGCTTAAATGTTATCCTTCATTGGATAAGGCGCAAAATTGAAAAACTGCAGAAGCGACAAGAGTTAAGCAGGGCTGAAAAAAGAAAGAAGCAGGTGATCTGAAAGAATAATAAAGACCGATTTCAAGTAAACAAGAAAAACAAGTTAAGGAGAAAATTAGGTATGTAGACTCAATAATCAAGTGGGTACTTAACGAAAGTATGACAAAACCGTGTTTCCCGGGAGCAAAAATTCGTGATATTAGCCATGCCATCTGGATGCAAAAGGATAAGTCAAAGGAAATTATTGTCTTGGTTGGTACCAATGATTTGAGAGGCAGAAGTATTCTATGAGGGGAGGATGTAAAGTTGTTAGAAGAGACAAAACTGAAGAGCGAGAAAGTGAAGAATGTAAGTCTCCTACCACGATATGATACATATGAACTGAGGAGTTGATAGCCGTAGATTATGCAAAAGGAATGATGTAGAATTTGTGGAACTGTGGTCTCTGTTTAATGGAAAGAAGGATTTGTACAATGCTGATTATTTTGGTGTTAGGTGTCTGGAGAGAGCTTTGTTCACTAAGCAAGCTGATATGCAAATTCAGGGAAACTTCAGCAATTAGGGTGGAAGCAAGTGAGTGTGAGAATGACCAAGTGAGGAATCTAGTCTCTCAAGCAAAAATATTGAATAGGGTAGTCAATTCAGAAAGTAAAGGTGGTTGGGGGAATAAAGGCACCTGTGCAGCAAGTGAGTGTGAGAATGACCAAGTGAGGAATCTAGACCCTCAAGCAAAATTATTCAATATTTCCTCTAAAATATTGAATATGGTAGTCAATTCAGAAAGTAAAGGTGGGTGGAGTAATAAAGGGACGTTGCCAATTCTATATACTAATGCCAGAAGTATCAGGAACAAGAGGGAGGAGTTTTTGGCATTGGTTGGTGCCTCACCAAAACTTTCCAAAACTAGCCAAGTCTCACTAGGCATTAGTGAGACTTGGCTAGCAGCAGATGATATAGTTACAGGGATAGAATGTGAAGAGTTTAGTATTTTCAGGGAAGATAGAGAAGATAGGATGGGGGAAGGGGTACTGTTGATGATAGCTGATGAGTTGCAACCAAAAAGAATAGGAGACAGGCAGGAGGGTGGCTGTTCATTTGAAGAAATCTTGTGTGAGATTAAGACCAATAAGACAAAATATACAGTTGGTTGTTGCTATAGGCCAGGGAGTTCCACACATGATCTGGAAAACATTCATTGCCAAATTAGTTCAATGAGTACCAGGTCAAGTAATTATCATGGGAGGACTTCAACTATGGAGATATAGACTGAAAGGAAGAAAATCACATGGCAGAAAGGAAATAAAATTTATACACTTGCTGAGGGATAATTACTTAAGGCATTGAGAGAGAGAGTATTGGACGAAACTAAGGCAAGTGATAAGTTCTCACCACTTGCCTTAGTATCTCCCAAAGGTCGAAACCAGTCTGGGTAGTGACCTCGTCACTTGTCTTAGTATCTCCCATAATACAAAGCACATATTCTTATGGGTAAGTATAATGCAATGCATTATGGGAAGAGTCACTACCCAGACCAGTTTCAACCTTTGGGAGATACTAAGGAGGCAAGTGATGAGATCTTATCCCATCTTTGCCACGAGTTGCCCCAGTCCTGAAGACTGGTCCCTCCCCTTCTTTCTTCTCTTCTTGCTCCTTGCCCCCCCCAATGCTATTAGAGTATTCGAGGGCTAGGGGTGAATCTTTCCTCTACTGCTATGTCATTTCGCCTATTGCAGCTACCGAAGGGGGGCAAGTTAGCCCCAATTGCTGCCGGTCCCAAGCCCGGATAAATGGCAAGGGTTGACATCAGGAAGGGCATCCGGTTGTAAAACTTCACTGTCAGCTCTGGCGATGATCAAATGAGTCAAAAAGAAAGTGATACAAGGATTAGGGCTTACCCCTTAAGCAACATGCAGCCACATCGCCCTCCAGCTGCGAGAGTGGACGAAGGCTATCGCATCAAGGGTGGGTGCAGTTAAACAAGCGAGCTCAGCAGGTGGAGAGAATGTTGCAAGTGAGAACGTTAAATGTTGGAAGCATGACTGGAAGGGAAAGAGAGGTGGCAGACATGAAGAGGAAGAGGAAGCATTTTATTCGTGCAGGAGACAAGGTGGAAGGGGGGGGAAAGGTGAAGGAACTAGATGACGGGTTTAAATTGTTCTACTCTGGTGCGAATAAAGATGGAAGAAATGGTGTCAGAATTGTGGTGTGTGACAGAATGAAGGGCAAAGTGCTGGAAGTGAGTAGGAGGAACGACAGGATCATGCGAATGAAACTGGGTCTTGGAGAAGAGCAACAGGTCATCTTATGTGTGTATGCCCCACAAGTTGGCTGTACAGCAGAAGAGAAAGATGAATTCTGGAATGTGCTAGATGAAGAAATGAGGAAACTGGAAGAAAATGAGAGGGTGATTGTTGGAGACTTGAACGCACACATAGGGAGACAGAATAGGGACTGTGAAAGGGTGCATGATGGCCATGGAGTGGGAATGATGAACCAGGAAGGAGAGAGGATTTTGGACTTTGCAGTAGGTTTGAGCTGGCAATTGTGAACTCCTTTTTCTGTAAGAGGAAAGAGCATTTGCTAACATTTAGAAGTGGCAACAACAGTTCACATATTGACTACATTTTGACTAGAAGAAAACATCTTAAGGCAGTAACAAATTGTAAGGTAATCCCAACAGATCAAGTGGCACAGCAACACCAGCCACTGTGTGCAGACTTTAAAATAAAGTTGAAGATAAGAACCTTTGAAAGCCATGAGAGGAAGACAATTAAGTGGTTTCACTTAAAAGAAGTGAGTGTGAGGAACCGTTTTAGAGAGGTGTTAGAGAGGATGTCAGATGGACTAGAAAGTGTACAAGATTGGTGGAGACATAATTCAAAAGCAATTCTAAGCTGTGCAATTGAAGTGCTTGGTGAAACATCTGGAAAGATTAGAGAACAGATGGAGGGTTGGTGGTGGAATAATAATTTACAAGAAACAGTGATGGCTAAGAAGAAGGCAAAGCAGAAGTGGGACGAGTCAAGAGTGGAAGTGGACAGAGAGGACTACAGAGAGAAAAAGCGAGAAGTCAAGAGAGTTGTTGCACAGGCGAAGGCCATGGCATATCAAGACCTTTATGATCAATTAGAAAAAAAGGAAGAACAGAGAAAGATTTATTGATTGGCAAAATGTAGAAATAAGGCATCAAAGGACATTGTACATGTGAGACAGATCAAAGACTCTGGAGGAAGGATATTAAGGAGGGATGTGGATATAAGAAACAGATGGAGAATATACTTTGAAGGGTTTTTGAATGAAGAAAATGCAAGGACTCACAGAAGATGGGGAGCCTTATGAGGAGATGGTGCAGAACATTAGTAGAGTGGAAGTGTAGGAGGCTATAAAGAGGTTGAAGAATGGAAAATCGGTCGGACCTGACAGGATCCCAGTGGAGGCATGAAAGGCACTGGGGGAAGAGGGAATTGACCTGCTGTGGGACCTGTTAATAAAAGTTTATCAACAGGAAAATATACCCGAGGAGTGGAGGGAAAGTACTCTTGTCCCCATCTACAGGAGTAAAGGGGACACAAGACTGTAAGAATTACAGAGGAATAAAATTGATGTCTTACACCAGGGTTTCTCAAACTTTTTCTACGACGGAACACTTCACAAATCCTGAAATGTTCACGGAACACCTTGATTATTTTGAAATGTATTAATTAATAATGAATTGGTAATTTAGCTTATTTTATTATTAATTAATCATTTGTAATTAATTATTAATGATTGATAATTAATTAGTAATTAATAATTAATTAAACATCAATTAAAGCATCATTAAATTATTTTGTGCTGATTTTCATTGACATATCCCATTCTGATCACCAAAAATTTATAACATTATTATAAGTACTTATGAGTGAATGCAGACTTTTTCTCCTACGTGCTGGTTTTGTAGGTTAGGTAAATATAAATAAAATAAATGAGTAAGTCTAAGCGTTAAGAAAAAAACAATCATTTATTGTCAAATGTTAATTAGTAAAAACAGAACACATAAAAATAGTAAAACGTATATTGCAAATTAAGTTCTTAATAACTCCGATGTTTTTGGATCTTTGAATTACAAATTCTTTTGATATCAGGCACAATATTAGAAAGTTGAATTCTCATATTTGGTGTAGCTTCGAATCTGTTCCTGGACTTTGATTTGGTTGCAGCATAATATGAAAATCCTGCCTCGCATAAATATCTCATTGTAAAAGGAAGTAAAACAAGAATAGCTAGTTTTGACACGCTTGTCTAGAAATCATTTATTGGTGCTTTCTTGTATTTTTGTTTTAAATCAGAGTCACTAATTAAGTCAATTAGATTTTCCTAGTCACTTGCGCTGAAGCCTGCTGGCTTAGCTGTCACTGTAAATGGATTCAGAACCCAGGAATTGTCCACACTGGATTTTGGAAAATATTGCAAAAGGATGGATTGCAAGTCATGCAAGTGTTCTAAAATTACGTTAGATACTTCTTCATTTACTTTAGAATTTATTTCAGTCAAAAATTCATGCAAGGTGGGAAAACAATCAAAATTATTCTGTTCAACTATAGAAATCCGGAATTGCAACTTCCTATCAAAAGATGCCATTTTATCTCTTGTATTAAAAATTATAATATTCTTTTCTTGTAATGATAAGTTAATTTCATTGCACTTTGTAAAAATATCTGCCAGATATGCAAGACTCATCAACCATGAAGAATTTCTTAATAATTCAATAAAATTTTGTCCTAAATTATGTGACATCAAGAAGACCATTAACTCACTACGAAGCTGTTTCTCTGGATAGCCATCTCACTTCAGTATGTAATAAAAGTGTGTTATGTGCACTACCCATTTCAACGCACACAATTTTAAATAATCTGGATTGAAGTGGTCGAGATTTTACATAGTTGAGCATTTTTACGGCTTCATCCAAAATAGTTTTTAAATATGTAGGAATTCTTTTTGTTACTAGTGCTTGTCTATGCAAAACACAATGACTTTTGGTGGTGTAGCTATTTGCAGGATATGTGTTACAACTCCCTTCATCTTTCCTACCTTTGCTTAAGCACCATCTGTACAAATATCAATACACTTCTCCCAACCGATTTCCTGTTTTGTAATATAATTATTAATACAGTTGAATATATCTCTCCAGTAGTTTTTTCTTGTAGATGTTCGCACATTTCTTCAGTACTTTTATCAAATATGTAACGAACAAACACTAGTAATACAGCGAGTCCTGCGACATCTGTAGATTCATCCATTTGGAATGAATATTCACTGCAGTCTAAGTCGATGAATTAGCTCTTTTTCTATGTCAGCAGAAAGATCTTTGATACCGCATCAAAGATCTTTCTGCTGTGAAACAGTATCATTTGATAATTATACTGCATCTATTTTTTTTAGCAACCTGCTCGTTTAACATGCATGATACAATGTCTTTCACACAAGGCTTAATGAGCGTCTCACCAATTATGAGCTTCACTATCAAGTGCAATGCGGTAACTCACGAGAAAAACGCCTCTGTTGCATTTTCAGTTGAAGCAATTGTAGCCATTTTAAGTTTAGATTTTTCTAGCGAGTCACGTCGTCTCTTTAAAAAATGTATATCTTTTCCTTTGTAATCAGTGTGTTTCGTTTCAAAATGCCTACAAAATTTAGCTGGAGCCAAAGAACTGTTTACTAGTATTTTATTACATAAAACCTCAGGAGCATGTGTATTGCCAATACACGTAAATCCATAATTTAAATAACTTTCATGGTACTTCCGTTTTGGTCTTAGATGACTCTTGTTCTTTAATATTAGCTTTTGAAGAAACCACCGTTTGCAATTCCATATCTTCTCCAATCATACGAGTAGATGTGTCAGCAGAAGTACTTGCACCTCCTTGTATTAAAGTTCCTGTCTTTAAACAAGAATCCATGGGTATTTTTTCAATAATATTCAAATTCCAATATTTGTCAGAGCTATAATAAAAACAAATAGAATTACGTTGTAAAGGTAACTTTAGTATGAAAAACAATAAGATTATAAATAAGAAATGTCGAATAATATAAAAGTAAATGAATAATGCAAAATAGTAAAAAAAGACTGCAACACACAAATGTAAATATGAATTGTAACAATACTTGTAAGAAAAGTACTAAACCGTATCAAATAATGTAAAAGCAATTGTAATAAGAATGATTTGATAAAATGTTCAGTAACAAAAATTAAACAGTTCGAAATAACTCAGGTATTAATTATAAAATTAGTTAAAAGAGTAAGAAGAATTATTTTTTTAAAAGTCGCCTCGCCTACTCGCTATATACGGGAATAAAAAGACGTTAGCTGATTTTTTTTTTTCCCCGAGGGCCCCAACAAATTTACTCATAAATACCTTTCCAAATTTTTTTAACATTCATACATTAACATAAGTATTAGTACACTTATGTATACGGTGTGGCATGTTGAGAAATAGAAATTACATTTAAATTGGTTATCATCACTGGACTAATGAAATCTTGTAGCATGTCGTAGTTTCTTCAGGCAAACATCATTAAATTAATTTGTGCTGATTTTCATTGACATATCCCATTCTGATCACCAAATATATTTATAATATTATTATAAGTACTTACGAGTAAATACAGACTGTTTCTCCTGTGTACTGGTAGTATTCCCCTCCTTTTGTACATCCTGGAGATCTTTGTAGGCTTGAGGTGGATGACTCACTATTTGTTCCATCACAAACACCTTCAATAAGAGATTTCTTAATACCAAAATTAAACAAAATGCCTCGTCTCTTATTCATATTAATTTTAACTCTGTATTCCTATTACTTTTAAAAAAATCACGGCACTCCGGTTTCAGAACAAGCACTTACACACTGCAATACGAACTTACAAAGAAAGTATTCAGTAGTAATAGATTTGAGAACCGGATACAGACTATCTTGATCTTCAATTTCAGTGGAAAAATTTTCTTTATACTTCCTTGCTGATTGGTCACTGATATTTGCAACGCAGGTGTTATTTCATTCAGTTTTGAGAACGCTGGCAATTTTTATGATCGGTTATAAACGGCGGTATTCTCTTTCCTGATTGTTGAAAGATTTCGCTGTGTGAAAATTAACGATAATTCATGAATACTTCCATGTTTAAAAATATGCTGCTTGGTCACTGACATTTGCTACACAGATGTCATTTCCTTCAGTTTTGAGAACAGAAGATATGACACCAATTGTTGTAATGGGCTTTCAACCAATTTTTATGACCCGTCATAAACAGCAGCATTCCCTCTCCCAAATGTTGAAAGGTTTCGATGTGTGAAAATTAACGATACACAGATCTGGGTCTGAGCTGTTCGACATATTCACGAATATTATTCTCGTCAGAATATTTTTACTATAAAATATTTATTCATGAAAAATGCTTAGAAAACTAAAATGATAAATTCCAGAACTTCTCGCGGAACACCTATTCACCTTCCACGGAACACAGTTTGAGAAACCCTGTCCTACACAATGAAAATCCTAGAGAGGGTTCTTGATGGAAGACTGAGAAAGGAGGCGTGGATTGCAAAGGAGCAATTTGGCTTCGTGCCTGGTCGATCGAGGACATATGCCATCTTTGGGTTACGACAGATGATGGAAAAGTTCCGAGAGAAGCAACGGGAGCTACATCTGGTATTTATTGATCTGAAGAAAGCGTATGATAGAGTGCCAAGGCAAGAAGTCTGGAGGTGTCTGAGGGAGAAGGTACCAGAGAAATATGTCAGGCTGGTGCAGATGTACAGGAATCTTGTCTTCACCTTTCTGTACAGGAGATGTACAGAAATGTGAAGACAAGAGTTTGGACCTGCCTGGGAGAGACAGAAAGTTTTCCAGTGACAGTTGGCTTGCATCAAGGGTCAGCACTAAGTCCATTCCTGTTTAATATTGTGATGGAGGTGGTGACGGAGGAGGTGAGAGAAGATGCTCCTTGGACTATGTTGCGTGCAGAATCAAGAGAAGTGGCAGCTAAACTGGAAAGTACTGAAAGAGAGAGGTATGAGACTGAGCAAAGGTAAGACAGAATATGTGTTGCAAAGTGGATGGCAGCCAGGAGACAGATCTAGAGCTGGAAGGAAATGTCATCAGGTAGGTCAGTGACTTTAGAATACTTAGGTTCAACAATGAAAGAGGATGGTGAGGCTGAGAAGGAAGTAGGGTGGAGGAACTGGAGAGAGATGGCTGGAGTGCTATGCGATAAGAGGGTGCCGATCAATCTAAAAGGCAAAATCTACAGGACAGTATTGAGACCAGCTATGATGTATGCTCTGGAAACTGTGGCCCTGAGGAAAAATGACATCAGCAGGATGGAGGTAGCAGAGATGGGAATGCTTAGGTGGAGGTTCGGTGTGACCAGAAAGGATCGTCTGTGAAATGCCTGTGTAAGGAGAATGGTGAAAGTTACGATCTTAGGAGCAAAGATACAGGAGGCAAGGTTGGTTAGGTCATGTGATGAGGTGGGAGCAAGAATGTGTGGGAAGAAAGGTCATGCAGAAAAGATGGATGTGCAGGCAGCCAAAGAAGAGATGGTGGAGGAGGACTTGAGGATGAAGAACTTGGGTGTAGATACAGCCCAAGACAAGAGGTTGTGGAGGAAACTCACTACAAACAGTGACCCTACTTAAGTGGGAAAAGCTGCAGAAGAAGAGGAGAACACAGCCAAGTGAAAAACACTTCTATCAACTATCTCTAATCCAGAGAATTTTAATAAGGTGTGACACCTTTTTGGCAACTGGCATATGGAAATATGACTTCTCTATCACTTCCACCTTAGTATCATCACCTCTGGTGATACCACAAGTTGCCCCAGTCCTGAAAATACTCCAGACGCAAACTTTGTTTGCTTGCACTTGGATAAAGGATTAAGCCAAATATATAATTGGTAACACAGCCCAGTGAAAAACACTTCCATCAACTATCTCTAATCCGGAGAATTTTAATAATAAGATAAGACACCTTCTGGCAACTGGCATATAGAAATATGACTTCTCTCTCACTTTCATCTTAGTATCACCACCTCTGGGTCTTGCTCCCACTGACGAGACCCCAATAAAAGTCGAAACCAATCTGGGTAGTGACCCTTCCCATAATGCATAGCATTATACATACCCATAAGGATATGTGCTTTGTATTATGGGAGATACTAAGGCAAATGATGAGAACTTATCCCACCTTTGCCATGAGTTGCCCCAGTCCTGAAAATACTTCAGGTGCAAACTTTGTTTGCTTACACTTGGATAAAGGATTAAGCCAAATATTGGCTAAATTCTTCTCAATTTGTGAATTGAGAAGAATTTTGCCAAGCAAGCCAAAGGAAATCCCAAAGAGTTCTTTCTTATGTGGTAAGTAAGAGGAAGAATTACTATGGAAATGAACGTTAATGATGATGATGGTCATGAAGGGACAAGCGGATAAAATAGTTGAGTTACTGAGTGACCACTTTGCAAGCATATATCTTCCTAGTGAGATTACTGCTTTAACCTATGTGACAGACACTAATGTGGGAACAGAGGTGGATGAATTGGAGGTAGTTAGTTTATTGCAGAATCTCAATGTAAATGCAGCTGTGGGATTAGATGGGATATCAGCTAGGGTTTTGTGAGAATGTGCAAGGGAACTGGCAATGTATTTGACTAAGCTGTTTAATTTAAGTCTCAGCTCTGGTAGAGTTCCAAAGGGATGGAAAGAGGACAGAATTATTCCTTTGTATAAGGAAGGTTCTAAGATTACATTAGGAAATTATAGACCAATCTATATCTCACACATGGTGGTAAAAGTACTAGAAAAATTGGTAAAAAAGAGAATTCAAGAATGAGTAGATAAAAATATGATACTGTATGAAAGTCAGCATGGCTTTATGAAGGGTCAGTTATGCCTTAGTAATTTATTAACTTTTTATAATAGAGTAACAGCTGAATTGGATGAAGGTAATGACTACATGATGATTTTGCTGGATTTTGCAAAGGCATTTGACTGAATACCACATGGAACACTCTTACACAAATTAGAACAAATGGGGATGGATATGACACTGGTTAAATGGATAAGAGGGTGGCTACTGGACAAATATCAAAAAGTAGTATATGGGGGGGGGGCAGAATCGAGGTGAAAACAGGTGATTAGTGGTTTTCCACAAGGTTTAGTGCTGGGACCATTGCTATTTAATTTGTACATAAATCATATAGGAAATGACCTGAAAAGAAATATTCAGTTGTTTGCTGATGATGCAAAATTAGGTAGAATAATTGTTAATCAAAGCAATGTGGAGAGCTTGCATGAAGATTTAAACAGCTGTAAGTATGGACAAAAGTTAATGGGTGTCAGTTTAATGTCAAGAAATGTCAAGTTGTGCATTTTGGGATAAATAGCTTACAAGCTGTGTATCACATTGATGGTAATGTACCCCAGGAAAAAAGATGATGCTAGAGATTTAGGAGTGGTTGTAGACAGAGAGTTAAAGTTTAGAGGACATATTGCTAAGGTAGCCCATAAGATTTCTTGGCTATTGAAGAACACATTAACAAGTAGAGATAAGGAAGTTGTTATTCCTCTTTAAAAAGCCTTGATATGCCCACATCTGGATTCTTGGGGATGTGGAAGCAGTGGAGAGGATTCAAAGGCAAGTGACCAAGATGATAAGTGGCCTATGGAATGTTCCTTATGAGTATAGGCTGAAGTTGTGTGAATTGCAAAAATTGGTTGATAGGAGAAAAAGAGAGGATATAAACATTTAAGTTGCTTAAAGGATTTTATAGGATAGACGCAGGAGAAATGTTTCAGCACTTCACTAGAGGGACCAGAACAATCGGTCATCCCTGGAAATTGGTGTGAGGACTAGATTTTTTGCTTGGAGAGTGGTGAATGAGTGGAATGGGTTGCCAGTTCAGTTGTGAGTGCTTTTTCTGTTAATGGGTTCAAGGAGAGGTATGATTATGTGTATAGATAGGGTCTCCCACAATGAGTGTTCAGACTCCATATATACTCCCATATAATAATAATAATTGGGCAAGAGATCAATGGGCTAATATATATACCCTTTACAGATAAGAATCATTTTAGTCTTTACTCCGATTCTAGATGACACGTGATTTGACGTGAAAGAGATACTGCTTACCGTTGCGAGAATGTTCTTGAAAGGGATAGATACAACTGTACTGGGGGCCATGGTGTACAGAGTCATTATGCTTAATGGATGCACTGAGCAGCAAGTGTTGGGAAAAGGGACTATGACTGGTAAACAATATTGCAACAAGTTCTTCAACATCATGTTGATTAATTTTAACAGTATAGATGAGAACACAAACTGATAAAAAAAACTATTTATTAACTTGTTGCTGATATTTCACTGGTATTCTATCCAGCATCTTTAGAGCACAAAAACGGTTTGTCACAGTATGCGAGACAACAACAACCCAGTATAACAATGGGATTAGTGAACAGTTGTAAAGTACAACACAAAGATTGAAGTTCTAATTAGGTGCTCTCTATGTTGGGGGGGGGGGGGGGAAATAGAGATGGAAAGCAGGTATTGGTTTGGTCTTAAGACGACTTTCACTCAAATCTTTGGCAAATTTATACAGCCATATTTGTTGAGGTTTGGAGTATGTTTCAAGGCTTCTGTTGATTCTTTTGTTGATGCTTCTGTTGTCAGTTTCCAATTGATCTTGTGTGCATGATCGATTGGAAAAAGTTATCTAAAGCATGGTCTGCTACACCTGACTTACCATATCAATAGTATCGGATGTATTTTTTATTTTCACTGAGGCGAATGTCCACAATTCTTCCTGTCTGTCCATAGTAAGCTTGAACAGGACACTTCATAGACTCCTGGATGTGATAAAGGAGAGATTCTGTCCTTTGGTGAACAAATAAGAGTTGCCAGTTTCACATATGGTTAAAATACGGTGCATAGCTGATGTTTATTAAGCACTCTAGATATCTTTTCAGATGTGCCTTTAATGTACGGGATGGCGACAGTTTGGTTGTAGTATTGTATTCTGTGGTAGACAGTGGGAAGGATTTCTGGGGAGCATTTAATATTTTGTGTATCTTACTTGGATTATAGCCATTGGCCAAGAAGGTGTGACTTAAGTGAGTGAGTTCAGCAGTGAGAGCAATGTCATTGAAACAAATTGCTGAACTCACTCACCTGTATATTCAGTGAGGCTTTTCTTATTTCATGTGTTTACTCTCCACATGAATTTGTGCACATCTTTATGTTCAAACATGGTGTTAGTAATGACTAGTCCACACACTGAACGGAAATCCAGTAGATACTTACCATTATTATTAGCCCCCCCCCCCCTCCTCAAAATTTTCCCAAAACATTTCTGTATGCCTAGTGGGATTCACTTCCTGCTCTGCTGTTTAAATCTCCAACACATGCCACTTTTCTTATTTTCTTTTTGTCAGCTGCCTGCTCTGGTGACTCAAAAAATTCCTCCACTTCTTAGGAGATCCTTCTATGGGACCATAGACAAATAAGTTTCAGTATCCATTTACACATTTAAGTTTTTCCACATAACTCTACTTGAAACTGCCTTCCAATCAACAAGTTTATCTTCATATTTGGTGTTCTGCTATTGCTACTTCTTCCTTTCCTTGATCATTATTGTTTAAATATAACATCATATACTTATTATTTATTAAGATCTAACCTGTTTTTGTCTTCTTTGTTTTTTCAGTGATACCAGTTATGTCAATGATATTTTTTCAGTTCTTTTGCAAGCTCGATTTCCTTTCCATTAATGCTTCTTATATTGATGGTCATCAAGAGGAATGGTGACCTGAA
Source organism: Typopeltis vanoorti (assembly GCF_054136105.1). Taxonomy (NCBI): domain Eukaryota; kingdom Metazoa; phylum Arthropoda; class Arachnida; order Uropygi; family Thelyphonidae; genus Typopeltis; species Typopeltis vanoorti. The sequence goes on along the minus strand of NC_143570.1, from coordinate 99,604,611 downwards.
TGAGGAAATACAGCACCGAATAAATGCGGCTGGATGAACTGGGGGAAGATGAGCGGGGTCCTGTGCAACAAGAGAGTGAGTTGTAAGATGAAAGGAAAGCTGTATTAGATAGTGGTGAGGCCGGCGATGCTCCATGGTGTGGAGACGTGGCCTATAAGAAAGGCACAGGAGAGGAAGATGGAGGTGGCAGAGATGCGGATGTTGAGATGGATGAGTGGTGTGACAAAGAAGGACAGGATAAAGAATGACTACATCAGAGGGACGATCAAGGTGGGACCGATCAGTAAGAAGGTACAAGAAAGCAGGCTGAGGTGGTTCGGTCATGTAGAGAGAAGGATTGAGGAGTATGTTGGTAAATGAGTGGAGCATATGGAGGTGTAGGGAAGGAGGAAAAGAGGCAGGCCCAAACTCAGATGGAGGGATAAGGTGGCAGAGGATCTTAGGGAGAAAGAATGAAGTCGGGAAGATGCCCTGGACCAGAGAATCTGGAAGAAGAAGATTGAAGATAGGAATGCCGACCCCATTTAACACGGGATAAGGCATAGCGAAAGAAGAAGATATTGATGGTTGTTATGTTCACATCTTTTGATGTTGGTTTGTTCTTTTTCATCTACAAGTTGAGCTTGAGCCTGTTCCAGTGGCTGATTTTGCACTGTGTGCCCTAATTTGCTGACAAAAACAATAATCATTATTGTTTAAATGTAACATCATATACTTATTATTTATTAAGGTCTAACCTGTTTTTGTCTTCATTTGTCTTTTCAGTGATGCCAGTTATGTCAGTGATATTTTTTCAGTTCTTTTGCAAGCTCAATTTCCTTTCCATTAATGCTTCTTATATTGATGTTCAGCTTACAAGTAGGATTATGTTCTCCATGTCAGGGGACTAGCCTGACGATGGAATAGTTCAATGGTAGGGCTACTACCTTAAGGCTTCTGAACTAGCCTTCTTCTGAATTTAAACCCATAGGAGGAATAGGGTATAATGAAGGGGAAAGGGTAGATTATAGAAGAAATATAGTAAGGTTTATAGAGTGGGCATAGTTGTAAGGCCAGAAATGAAAAGACCCCATGGCCCTCGAGTACTCTAATAGCATAAGGGTCATAAAGTAAGAAGAGTTGGCTGATAAGGCCTTATAGGAAAGATTAAAGTAAGTGGATCTTCCTCAAAGTAGAAGAAGGAGAGGATAGATCCAGCTAGGGGTAACTGGGAGTGCCGCTTCCCTTACAATCAAGATGATTGCCCCTTATGGCCCTGTTGGTCACGAGTCCTTATTCAGTATATTCGGACCACTCCACCATATATATATACACACGCACACGCACACCGCATGTACACACACACATGGTGGGCTCCCCTATCCGCCACCCAGGGGACGCGCTCTCTAGGGGTTACAGGGTCCCCTGAGAGTATCCCCTGAGATATTTTAAAAAAGACAACTGGCAAACAATTAACGAAAATGAAAAGGAAATAACTGAAGAAGAATTAGAAATCAGCCTGAAAGAAACAAGAAACGGAAAATCACCTGGAGAAGATAAGCTAGGTTCAGAACTATATAAATACGCAGGAACAAGATTCAAAAAAAGACTCTTACTATTTTTAAATAAAATTTACTCAACTGGTATCCCCCCCAATAGAATGGAAAAAAACAATTGTGATTCCTATCGTTAAGAAAGGTAATAGAGATGACCCTAAAAACTATAGAGGTATCAGTATACTAAATTCCTGTTACAAAATATATAGCAGAATCTTAAATAACAAACTAATGAAATATTCCGAAAACTTTATTCTAGAAGTACAGAATGGATTTAGAAAAGGACGATCATGTATAGACCCAGCCTTTTGCCTAAAATTAATAGTAGAGAAAAGAAGAGAATATAATTTGGAAACACATATTGCATTTATTGACTTTGAAAAAGCATTTGACAAAGTTAAAAGAAACATATTATTTAACATATTAAAAGAAAGACAAATACCAAATAATATCCTAAAAGCTATCACAAGTATATATGAAAATAATCAAATACAAATAAGATTAAATCACGAGCTATCATATACAAGAGAGATAAACCAAGGGGTCCAACAAGGATGTCCCCTCTCAGCAACTCTTTTTAATATCTACTTAAATGAAATAATAATAAAATGGAGTAAAAATTTACACCAAGGAATTAAACTTTCACCTACAGTTAACTTAAACACTCTCCTCTTTGCAGACGACCAAATAATAATTACAAATTCTGAAGATAACTTGCAGAAAGCTGTTTTAAATCTAAATGAGATATCCAAAGATTATGGTATGATAATATCAACGGAAAAATCAAAAACTATGGCCTTTAAAGGACAAGATCCAGCAAGAACTAAAATAGTAATAGATAACAAGATCTTAGAACAGGTGAATTCATTTAACTACCTAGGATGTATGATCACATATGAAAATGAAAAAGATATAAACGTAAAAATTGCAAAATATTTAAAAATAACAGGTGTAATTAACTCTATATTTAAACCAAATCTAGTTCAAAAACAAACCAGGCTAAAAGTATACAATACATTAGCCTTACCGGTCTTAATGTATGGAAGCGAAATCTGGACAATAAAACAAAAAGACAAACAAAGATTAACAACAGCAGGAATGAAGTTTATGAGAAAAACTGCAAAGTATACCCTATTTGATCACAAAAGAAACGAAGATATTATGAAAGAATTAAACCAAGAACCAGTAATAGAAAAAATTAAAAAACATAAACATAAATGGATGGAACACGTTCAAAGAATGAAAACAGAAAGATTACCAAAACAAGCCTAAAGTACAAGCCATTAGGAAAAAGAAAACCGGGACGTCCTCTTAAACGATTCAACAATGACTTCTAAGGCCATAACAGGCCATGCTAGGCCTAAATCCTTGATACGTATGATGATGATGATGATGATATTGATGGTTGTTATGTTCACATCTTTTGATGTCGGTTCGTTCTTTTTCATCTACAAGTTGAGCTTTAGTCTGTTCCAGTGGCTGACTTTGCACTGCGTGCCCTCATTTGCTGGCAAAAACAACAATAGCCTTTTTTAATCAGTCAACACCCCAGCTGGCATGAAATCTCATCATGTTGCACCATCGTATTATTTGTGGTTTAAGCCAGTAGAGAATATAGTTTGGTTGACTAAGTTCCAAATTGCCAGCCCATCTTCTTTCATTCAGTATCCGGTTACCTACTAACAGGGTTCATCATTTGAAAGTGAGGATTGGATTAGGTCAGAAGCCTCAGTCAGTTCGCTGTATTCCTGAAAGGTGATGTGGAGGTCTCCTTCAAGTTATTTGACTTTTTTGCTATTAAGCAACCCATAAAAAATAAATTGAAAAATGTCTAAGTTTTGTTTTCTATCTTACATATAATTACATGTTATCCTTAATTTTTTTCCCTTGGCCTCTGAAGCCTAAAGTATTTACTGTCAGGCCCTACACAGAAAAAGTTTGCCAACCCTGTTTTAGATAAAAATGAATGCATTTATGATGTTCTTGATTCTGATACTTTGCATTGGGAAGTCATGATTTTTATTGCTAAGTAAAAACAACTGAAATGGTACAGTGTTATATGATATCATCTCATCAAAAGCTATAAAAAAATATCATAAACAGAAATTCATTTGTGTGACATTCAAATGAATGCATTTGTGATATTCCTGATTCTGATACTTTGCACTGGGAATTCATGATCTCTATTGCGAAGTAAAGACAACCAAAATGGTACAGTAATATATGATGCCATCTCATCAAAACTGTAAAAATAATCATAAACAGAAATTCAAGTAGAAAAATAATAATAAAAACAACAAACTTTCCACATCTATTTTATGTGGAATGTATGTCACCAGTTATAAATATTTACACCATATATGTTATTTCTAATTGTTGTCCACCCTGATTATCCAAAAAAACTATATTCTCATGATTACTTATTTCAACTTTGTCACAACAAAATTGGTATTGTACATTCATCATAACTGGTATTCCATATTGAAGAATGTGTAACCTAGAATCATTTCTTTTTGTTGTACTTTGCTTCAGTATTTCTTTCATTTCAGACAAATTATGGACACTCCAACTGTATTAGAATTAATTACTTCAATTTCCAGAAGTTTTGATCTTCATATTAATGTCATCATCTGGAGTTTACACATATATACATAGAGACAATAATTTTGTCAACTGTTATTCTACTGGCCTGACCTCTAGTGAAAAAAAACTACATCAAAGCTATATTCTGTTTATAACATCATCAGAGAACAAATTCATATAGATAGTTTTATTACAGCAAAAGTGGTATCCTAATTTAACATGAGAGTTGTTATATTAGAGTTAAGATCCCGGATTACTTACAGTCTTATTTATCATTTAATCTTAGACAGAAAGGCTATGTGGGTAGAATACATGCCTTCTTGGAATTTTTAGACCATCATTATTATTAAGATTAGGATGGTTGATAAGAATTTCACAGACCTCCTTAAATTTATGTTCATACCACGTTTTGGTGTATGATGTAAACAATGGGTGCACTTCCAGTCAGTTCTAAGTAGAGTATTCAGGACATGATCAAAAAAGGCCAGATTTACCATAGTTGTTATATTTAATATGCCTTTTATGTTCCTTTTTTCGGATAGGAATTGTGCATCCTGTTTCACCTATATAGGGCAAATTACAAGTGCAGTGAATGCGGTATACTCCAGGGTGGGCCAGCAGAGGAAGTGGATCCTTGGATGAGTTGAATAGTTCTTTAATTTTGCAGAAGATTTAAAAGTGGTATTATCCCTTTAATTTTTAATACAGGTAACCCTCATATAACGCCGTATTTATACAACGCTTTTTTGCTATAACGCGGTCTACAAATTGTAGCAACCCTTGTTCAACGTGGTACTTATACAACACAGTTTCGATGTAAATACAGTCTACAAATTGTATTAATTCTTTATCTTTTCATATATTTTTCACAGCGCAACTTAAAAATCAAATTTTATCTTTGTTAAATTTGTGTCTGCCCGTATCCCGCATCAACGTAGTTATAAGTAGCGAATATATATTAGGGGAAAATACCCTTCATCATACATGTACGTCAATCAATTGTTTACCGTATAAAGTGTTTATTGTTGAAAATTCTCCGTTTCTGCCAGGAAAGCGCATTAAAAATCATAAGTGTGTTAATTTCAAGTTGAGCACTTTATTTTCTGGTGAGTTACATACATAATTAATATGTAATGCTTTTTTATGTAAAAAAATTATTTTTATAGTGATGTCCACTAAAACTGCAACGAAAGTGAAAAAACCAACATTGAAAAGAAAATTCATTTCTCTTGAAGAAAAAATAAAAATCTTGGATCGGTTGAAAAATGGAGAAAAACCAGGAGTTGTTGCAAGGACTTTGAATTTAAATGAATCAACAATTCGAACAATCAAACAAAATGAACATGAAATTGGAGAAAGTGTTATTGCTGGGTCAACGGTAAGTGCATAGCTCGTTGCTCATGCACACGATATTCTAATAGTAAAATGAAGAAATCTTTAATGATTTGGATAGAAGATTGCACTCAAAAGAAAATTCCTTCAGATGGAAATCTGATTAAACAAAAAGCTCTCAAAGTTTATAAATACTTAAAAGAACTTGATGAAGATTCTTCAGAAGAAAGCTCTCAGCATGGATATTGTGTCAATAAGGGTTGGTTCGAAAACTTTAAAAAGCGGTTTTCTTTGCAAAATCTTAAAATCCAGCAAGAATCAGCATCAGCAGACGTAGAAGCTACGCAGAAATACCCAGGAGAACTTTTAAAAATCATTGAAGAAGGTGATTATAGTGAAGAATTCAGTTTAAAGAAATTAGCAGAAGGATTGGAGTTGGCAAAAAAGGAAGTTATTTTATGGATAATGATCCCTGAATGGAGCGCTCCAGAAAATTCACGAGCCAATTGAATATTTGTTTAGCTCCATATTATGAACCTAATAAAAAATTGCAGCATAGTGGCAAGCAAGGTCTTATTACAGACTTCTTGATAACTAAACCTGCTGAAGACCAATGAGAATTATACAAATGATGTCCAAGAGATTTCAAGTGATGACGACGGCCAATCGTAAATAAAGAACATCTACAAAATATTAGTTTTGAAGACAGTGATGATTAAAATATGCACTGTATTTTATTTTGCCTACAATATTGCATTATGTGCAATGAAGTTTACATACAATTTGTAATTTTTATGTTTATACTATGTATTTGTTTCTTAGTTTATATGTTTTCTTAACTTACATGAATTACCTGAATTAAATAAAAATATTTTTTGTTGGATATGTCATTGTTCACATAATTTACAAAAAAAAAAAATGATTTCGGAACATAACCTTACTGTTTCTATGTGATATGAGTCTTGCATAACGCGATTTATATAACGCGGCAATTCTATGGAACCTAACATCCGTGTTATACGAGGGTTACCTGTATATATTAGCCAGTATGTGTAGTCTACTGGTTAACAGTGAAGGAAAGACTGGACCATATATCGAAAACACATCAACATATCTAAGCCAGACTTTGGGTTTAAAGTAAAGCAGTCTAGAGCACATTGCTCAAAAGCTTCCATATGAAAGTTAGCAGTGTGTGGCAGGGGGGTAATGGTGAGCTCATGGCTGTGCCTTCTTTTTGGGTAGAAAGTGTTTTGCCACACAAAATAGCTAGAACATGGGTAGCACATATGCAAAGAGCTCTGTGATATTGGGCAGGAATTTGTCCTATAAAAGAAGAATTATGTCATTGATTGGAAACTTTGTGAAAAGGACAAATGTCAAAACTGACTAATTAATCACTTGCTTTTAGTATCGTATCTTTGATATCTTTAATTTTGTTTACAAAGTGCTATGTCTTTTTAATATAGGAGAGGGAATGACATACCAACTCCTTGAGTGTTGACGCTAATTTCTTGGCTAAATGATAATTGGGGCTGTCTGTACCTTCAACTATCGGCCAGAGTGATATGTCCTGCTTGTGAATCTTGGGTAAACCATAAATTCTCAGGAAACAAGCATAGTATGGAAGTAGTTTTTTTAAATGTATCCTCAGCCCAAAAAGTGACAGATTTAAGTAGTTTTCTGTTTTCATTTTTATCCGATTAGTTGGGTTATAGTTAACAAGTTGATAGGTGCTGTTGTCTGAGACTAATTGATTCTTTTTTTTTTCAAGTATGTTGTTCGGTTTAAAATAACAGTGGTACTGCCTTTATCAGCTCTAGTGATTATGATGTCCTGATTTGATTTTAAAGATTTCACAGCTGCCAATTCAGATTTGGTTAGGTTGCTTGTTAATGTTTTTGTATTATTTAAAATGTTTGAGGTTTCCAACTGTATTTTATCAGCTATGGTGATTGGGAGAAACCTTAAGCTTCTTTCAATATAGTATATAAAATCTAATTTGTTAATAGTCCTGGATACCATAGCAAAGTTGTCCTATATAGGTGAAACAGGATGCTTCACTAAGTAGCAGAAATTCACCATTGTTCAGAACATGGTTAGAAAGGTTGATTATACGATTATTCATTGAAGGCAATTGGTGGTTCCTGTTTTCACTTAATTCTGGTTGGTTGTTGTTATCCTCTCTTATTGGTAGTTGGTTGTTATTGTTATCACTGGATTGCAGTTGGCTGTTTTCATTCATTGAGAAAAATTCAATTTTGATGCACAATCATATCTGAAAAAAGGAAATCTGGCCGTTTTGATCATGCCCTTAATACTCTACATAGAAATGACTGGAAAGGCACCTGTTGTTTACATCATACACCAAAACATGGTATGAACATAAATTTAAGGAGGCCTGTGAAATTCTTATCAACCACCCTAATCTTAATAATAATAATGATGGTCTAAAAATTCCAAGAAGACACGTATTCTAATCACACATAGCCTTTTTGTCTAAGATTTAATTATAAATAAGACAGTAAGATCAGAAAGGATCTTAAGTCTAATATAACAACTCTCATGTTAAATTAAGACATCACTTTTGCTATAATAAAACTATTATATGAATTTGTTCTCTGATGATGTTATAAACAGAATATAGCTTTGGTGTAGTTTTTTTTTTTTTTCTGCTAGAGGTCTGAATAACTGTTGATCAAATCATTGTCTGTTTGGCATACCGTTCGAAATGAAATATAGCTTGTCGCTGTATATGTATGTGTATACTCTAGATCAGCGTTTCTCAACCTTTTTGCCCTTGTGGAACCCTTGAAATAATATCCATGTTGTAGGGAACCCCTACATAATAATTATTATATATCATTGTTAGTATTTTCTTTATTATTTATGAATTTAAAGATCATGAGGAAAACAAATAACAAGGGAAAACAGGGAGAGAGAGAGAGAAAAAAAACAGAACAACTCCAGTATACTGTGATCGTTGTTTACATCGCACAAAGCACTTTCGTAACCTTATTCACCATTCAGAACAAACTATCGATATATCGAATTGAAAGTGGGAATATATTTTAACGTAGGTTAGCTAACAGTTGTTGCCACGTAACTCAAATGAAATTGGTCTTGAAACAATAAAAATACAGTACTTAATACGACACTATCATTAAAGGTATTAGTTTTTATTAAAAAAAAAAAGTGGTTAAATTAAAGGGCCAAGAAAATTAGTTTATAAAACAGATTCAGTTATGTTAGTAATATAATATTTAGTAAATTAATAAAAATATAATAGAAAAGTATAATAAAAAGAAATTAAACAATCATAAAAAATCGGGTTGCCCCCGTTAATGCATAAGTACCAAATAATGTAATTAATTATATTATTTCAATATAATTATTATTTATTTGAGTCTAACTTTCATAAATACATAACACATGAATGCACAATTTGTAACGATATAACTAATAAATTGATTGAATAACAAAAATCAACTGCAACCTGAAATAATGGAGTAACCTTCCCAAAAATTACGGGGATTGTGATTTTTGGGAATTTCAGCCGAGAAAACATGCAAACTTTTCATATTAATGAGTGAATACGTACCTACACACTAGAAAACACATAGGATTGATAAGAGACCGACTGCACTAATCACGTTTCTTGCTTGCACTAACTCATAAGCAACACTAGAACTAGAATTAGAACTAGCTCCAGTTGCCGTATGATAAGTGGATCACGGACAGCATTGTCTTGCATCCTAGTAGGAGTTAATACAACTAACGCAAACTCGAATTTATTCCTTTCAGAGAACATGATAAATTTAGTTTAATACTTTATCCAAGTGTGAGCAAACAAAGTTTATGCCTGAAAGTATCTTCAGAACTGGGGGCCCTTCCCTTAATGCATAACATTATACATATCTGCAAGGAGATGTGTTTTGCATTATGGGAGATACTGGGATAGGAGTGAAGTTAGCTTGCTCCACCTTTGTAATGAGTTGCCTGGTGTTGTACTACCTTACCCCAGTCCTGAAGATACTTTCAGGCACAAACTTTGTTTGCTCACACTTGGATAAAGGATTAAACTAAATTTATTATAGTCTAACCAAGTGAAAAATAAACTTTCAACACCTTTCAGAGAACGTTTATTATTTTCTTCCACTGTTTAAGTTCATTTATTTGCCACTGCTATTCATTATTATTACGCTGCTCTAGATGATGACTTTAACATGCAGGTTGAAACATCAGAAAATTAAAGTAATTAATTCTAAGATGGGTGTAATCTCCATAATTTGTCTGAAATAAATGCTGATCACCATGTAACACTAAAGGAAAGGATTCAGTATTTCTTTATTGCTCTTCATTGAATTCATTTGCTGCCACTGTCACTCTTCAGTTTCTAATAAAAACTCTGACTTCTTTGCTTGCTTTATCTCTAAAGCTTGAATTTCTATAGTATAATTACCAAACAGAGAGATCATCTCTCTTGGAAATTTCTGTGTTTGCAACTCACTGAAATGTTAAAATATTTAGTGTTAATCTAACAGATAAGCTTAGGTGTTGATGGTTATTCATGACTTATTTTTCACGGCATTAACAACACCACAAACACTTTTATCAACAAAGATGTTTTATTAACGCTTATATTTCGCTGATTTTCAACTTAGCATCATCAGAGCACAACACACATGTAAACGCGACAGTGAGTGAGTGAAACAATGTTTCACTCACTCACTGTCGCGTTTACATGTGTGATTGTCTGAAATAAATGCTGATCACCATGTAACACTAAAGGAAAGGATTCAGTATTTCTTTATTGCTCTTCATTGAATTCATTTGCTGCCACTGTCACTCTTCAGTTTCTAATAAAAACATTTCACTCACTCACTGTCGCGTTTACATGTGTGTTGTGCTCTGATGATGCTGAGTTGAAAATCAGCGAAATATAAGCGTTAATAAAACATCTTTGTTGATAAAAGTGTTTGTGGTGTTGTTAATGCCGTGAAAAATAAGTCATGAATATTTAGTGTTAAGAATGATCTGACACAAATTATCTATCTTCCAAAAAAATAGAGTGATCTTCACTATCCTCCTAAACATGTTGGACCTGTTTTTAACTGTTCTTCCTTTAACTGTATTGTAGATGTCATAAAATTCCTCTTTCCTCTTGATAGCATCATAAAATCATTCAAATTCCCTTTTCTATGGAATGCTTCAGCCCACTCTCATTCTTATATTCTTTGGCTATAATGGTGCCAGATTATCCTGTTTGGCCAAGAGGTTAATGTACTGGCTCACAAACCTACAGACTGTAGATTTAAATCTGCCATAGATATGGTTGTTTGTGATTGTCTTTATATTGGAAATGAAATTCATCATCCCTGTTTATTCAAGGCCTGAAGTGGCATAAAAACGTTCCATGTTTGGTCTCTAGATTGCAATTTTGCGACTATGTAAAATAATAAACATTTTTTTTAAATATTGAAGTATCTTCTTCTTCCCTCTTTTACCTTGCAGTGTCGAGGGTTTGCTATTCATTTAACTGCAACCGTACACAATGATAAGGTGATTACCCCTATGCCTCCCAATATATCCTATGTCTGTAGAAGCATTGAGTTCTCAAGGCCGGTTTGCCTGCTTATGGGATGAAAAACCCCATATAAACTGGGGAGAAAAATCCTCCAGTCCATGCCCAAGACTGGCTAACTTGGCTATGTCTGAAAAAGATCCTAAGCTCCTCACATCTGGGATAGGAATCGAACACAGGACACTCTTTTCCCAGGCATATGGTTGCAAGGCGCATAACCACTCGGCTAACCGCACAGATCAAAAAATTGAAGTAAAAAATATTCGTTTTTTGCTTGTTTTTTTGTAAACTATTTTTTTACTTTGCCTGTCCATTGTAGCACTAATGTACTATAGGTTCACACTCTTTTGTGTTTGGGAGTGACATGAAAAAACAAAAAAAGAGTGCTCTGATTTCTGCTTCTCTCTTCCATAGTCTCAAACACCTGCTCTGATCAAATAACTGAAATAATCTTGCTAGGATGAAGACCTTCATTCCCCATTCTATTCAAAACTAGAGAATTATCCACACCTTGGTTTTCCAAGTATGCCAAGGCGTCTATGGAAAAAAAATTTGGCATGTTACAAGCAAATAGAATGAAATAATTCCAGCTTTATATTCCTCCTACAATGCACTGCATTCATTAATGTTTGCAGAAATTAATGCAAAAACTGCAGTAAAATCATTAACAAAACCAAATCTAACCTTAAGCATGCCAAATGCAAAAATACTTTCTGCCTGCATAAACATCACTTGAGCTACTTGAGTCCCTCATCAAGACTTGGCTACAACTGCTGTGCTTTTATGCTTCTACTTCTCTCATGTCCAGTTGATGTCACCCAAAGATAAGACTGATCTCCTGATATTATTCTTTTCTACTAGCTTGACCTTGCACTCTAGAATTATATTAAAAGAATCCTGAACAAAACAGTGTCTGTTTCTGCCTTATACCTTTCTATAGGTAGTGTCATCAGCACTGCTCTGCTAAGCATTTTGCTTTATTAAGCTTATAAAAGTACAAGCAGCTACTAGTCACCATCCATACAAAGTCCAGCTTCAAATTCATCAAACTAACTTCTCATCCTCCTTTTTATTCTATCTATCTCTGTTCTTTGGTACAGCCTTCTTCACGGTTTTCTTTAATGACTATAACTCTCAGCTGTCAAAGAAACACATAAACTTTTTCTTCTTAACTGTTTGGTCTATCTAGCATGCTTCAGTTATTTTTCCTAGTATTCAAAAAACATTGAATTGAATTCTAAATTCAGATAGAATTCCATCATTGCTCTTTCTCCCAATGCAGGCCAATATATTAAAAATAAAATAATAAATCTATACCAGTCATAACTATTGCAGCACTGGCCATGGCTTTTATTAAACCATTTGTAACCAGTGATGTTTTTAGTAATCTTGGATCTTCAGAAAGTCTCTAGTAACATTATCTCTCTCTCTCTCTCTCTCTACCCCTTTACTAGTAAAAAATGTTTCTTCTTTTGTAGAATGCCTTTTTGTCCAAGCTTTTTGCTTTTATATCTGGTTGGCTTCTTCCACCTTCTGTGACGAGACTCCCAAGGTAATTAAGAAAATTACCTGTTGTATTTGGTTGTTGTTTATCTTCATAGGATTTCCTTTACTTGAGATTAGCAGTTTAGTTTTCTTCTAATTAATTTTTAGTTTATGCTGCATGAAAATTTCTTCCATCTTTGTCAGGGCGTATTTCAGTTTGTCTTCATTATCAGCGATAACTGCTGTATCTTCAGCAAATCATTGCCAGTTAATTTCAGTTCCATTTATCTTAATTCCTGTTTCTATTAGTTCTGTTAATTTATTTATTGCTTTTTATGAGTAGAGATTAAACAATATTGTAGAAAGAGAACACCCTTATCTTACACCTTTATGTATCCTGGCTGGTTTTGGGTTTCTGTTTATTGTCTCTATTTTGGGCTACTTGGTGCTTGTAGAGATAAAATATGAGCCGTCTATCTCTCTAATCTACCTTTGTTGTTTTTAAGATCCAAAACATTTAGTTCTAGTCAAGACCAGCAACAGCTTTCTCCAGGTCAAGGAAAACTATCAGAATATTTTTATTCTTCTCAAATCTTCTTTCTCTAATTGCTCTAAGAGATAGAATTGCATCTCTTGTCCCTTTTTCCCACACTGCTCATTGCTAATATATTATTTGGCCATATTTGTTAATCTTTTTTTGCATAACTTTCAGTAATATTTTTGAAGCATGTGATATTAGATTTGTTCTATGATATTATTGTGATATTCATGTGATATTAAAATAAATAATGCACATTTATGTGCATTATTTATTTTAGGAATTGGAATGACAGACCAGTGTATTGAGTTTTTGGGAATTAATACAGTTTCATGTATATCTTTTATGATCTTGAATAAGTATGATTTAGTTATATTTCCTGAATATTTTATTAATTTTAAGGGAATGTTATCAACACTTGGTGCCTTGTTAGAAGACGGTTCATTTAGCGTCCATTCAAATTCATCTTGTAATATGGTTGGGTCAGTTTCTTCTTCATCAATCCTTGTTTCATCTTCTGTGACCTCGCTGTCTAAATCTTTTCCTTTATAGAGTTCGTCTAGGTACTCCTTCAATCTTTCAGAAATTGCTTCCTTATCTATAAGAATGCTCCCATGTTTATTTTTAATAACTATGATTCTTCTTCTGTTCTGCAGGCTCATCTTTTATAATGTTATATGCTTTATCGATTCTCTCAGTCTTTGTTAAGTCTTCTATTTCTTTGCATTTCTCTATATGCCATTATTCTTTTGCTGCTTTGCATTTTTTATTTTTATTATTTAAAGACTTTTCTGTTGACCTATTTTTTGCTCTTATATAGTCATTGGCTACCTTGATTGTGTCCTTAAAATGGGTCCACTCTTCTTCTGTGTTTATCTTTCTGCTCTCTCCCATTTTAATGCTTTCATCAGTCTTCTGTTTATAGATTCTGTAGTTTCAGGTTATCTATATTCCATTTGAGCCTTTTCCTTGATTCTGGCAGCTTTTTGAATTTCAGACTGCATTTCAATAAAACCAAATTGTGGTCACTGTCTGCGTCAGCTCCAGGGTAACTCTTGCATGATTTTACTTGAATATTATATGTATTTCTTGTCATAATATAATCTGTTTAATACCTTCCTATTATCCCTGGTATTTTCCAAGCATACCTTTTTTTTTTTTTTTTTTTTTTTTTTTTTTTTTTTTTTTTTTTTTTGGTACCTCAAACTAGGTGTTGGTGATTGTGAGATGAAATTGGTGGCAGAACCCTAGAAACTCCTGTAATGTCCCAGTCCATATTTTCCCACCTCTCTACCATATTTTTCTTCTCCAGTGGCTGCATTCCATTCTCCCGTGACAATGAGATTGTCTTCACTTTTGGCTAGTTTTATCAAATGCTCAATATACAGTCATACCCCGACTTACGCGAATCCAGAGTTATGCGGTTTCTTATATGTACTTATTCCCATCCCACTTCACGCCTCACCACGAGTCGTATCTTTCAAGCACCAGCCGCATTTGCCAGTGTCACACATGCTGTGAACAAGCACTGACGTGTTTCGTGCGGTCTCCATTCATACACGATTTTTATAGTCTACAAACCTTGCGATTGTTTAATGTTATGTTCTTGATAAAATTTTTATCACAAAAAATAATAATGTCATCCAAAAGAAGCAAGTCCGATTCTTCTACAACTAACAAGAAAAGAAAAACATTGACTTTGGAAACAAAACTCAACATTATTAAGGATTTTGAAGGCGGAATGAAAATTTGTGAGCTAGCAAAGAAGTTTTCGATCTACAGGAATCCACAGTAAGAACAATCATAAAAGAAAGGTTTACAGATTTTGGAGGACATAGATTCTAATGAGGAACGAATTGTAGCCACAAGGCAAGGAATAAAAAATTCATTAGCTTGCTATAAAGAAATTTTGCGTGACAAGAAAAAGACATTATGCCTTCAGATGAATCTGTTAGATTTTATGAAACCATCACATCGAAATAACTTTTTTTTTTATGTACAAAAAATTACAATTATGATTATATTTCTTAAAAAATATAGGTGTTTTTGTAAACCTTTGGGTCCCAATTGTATGTTTGTATATATAAATTACATGCAAAATTATACCCCAGTTATGCGAATTCGACTTACGCACTTTTTGTTGGTCACACCTACTGCTGAACTTTGGGGTTTTACTGTATTTTCTTCTTTCATATGTTATTTGAACTTCACTGTGGTCATTTTAGGCATGTATGCTTGTATTATTATTATTGTGTGTGTTGATTTTGCTTTGAGTCTTAACATTATCAGTCTACTGCTGTATTTTATTGAGTTCATTACTTTTCTTCCCTATTCTTTATTTAGGACTATTGTGACTCTATTTTTTGCTGTCACGTCGCCTGAATAAATGATTCTTCAGTGACGTCACATGCCCATTTCAGTTGGGTGTGCTTCGTGTGACTCACGAGAAAGTTCAAATCAATTTGACTATATGATTGCATTATTATCAATATATGAAAATTTTAAGACTGCATAGTGCATCAGCACTCATCTTAATTGGTCCAATGCAGTTAATTCTTGGATAACTTTGAATACCTTAATTTATCAATTAATTGTAACAAAATCTGCATAAGTTGGGGGACAATGTGTTTGTTTTAACATATATTAGAAAATAATATTAAAGGAGAATGCTTTATTTGGTTGGTAGATTTGAATTATTCAAAGGTGTAAATATGTAAAGCATCATTTATAAGCCATGTGAGAATGGGAAATGTAAAGGAAATAATAAGTGTAAGTAGAAATACTTTCATTAATGGCAAATGAATTATTAATAACAATATGTGTGTCCTATAAGTTGCTGGTTAGAGTGAATAGAATGCAATCATATAAAGTCTCATCATGAATAAGTAAATTTATGATGGCATAATTTTACAAGAAAAAATTAGGAGAGTTTTTTGATTTTTGATTTTTTTTTTTATGGCACAAAGACATCAAAGATCATACTGCACCAGGTCACACAAGTCACAGCAGTACATATGGTAATTGGTCAGTAGGACAATCACAAACATCTATGCCCTTGGCAGGATTCAAACCCACAACTTCTTGGCTGGAGAGCAGATACCCTAACCACTCAGTCAACCAGGCCAGCTACAAGGAGAGGTAAAGAAATTTGTTTGCAAAGTATAATTGGCTAGGCCTTTCACACATTTGTATAACTTGAGTCTCAGCTCAGGAATGATACCACAGGAATGCATTGCATAAGGGTGGTGCAAAAATTGATGTGTCTAACTACCGGCCTATTAGTATTTCTGGTGTGGTAGTGAAGATTTTAGAGAAGTTAGTAAGAACTCACATACAGAAATGGGTAGACAATCATTCTATACTCTGCAGGGAACAGCATGGGTTTACTAAAGGAAGATCATGTTTTAGCAATTTGCTCATATTTTATAACAATGTTATGGCTGAGCTGGATAAAGAGAATGGATACACTATTATAATGTTGGATTTTTCTAAGGCATTTGATAGGATAGGCTGTTGTGTAAACTGAAGAATATGGGATTGGGACATAATCTATTGACTTGGATAAGGGGTGTTTAACAGACAGATATCAAAAAATGGTATGCAGTGGGTGTGAATCTGCCAGATTTAAGGTAACCAGTGGTGTACCTCAGGGTTCAGTCCTTGGGCCATTATTGTTCAATCTATACATTAATGACTTCAAGCAGGGTCTATCATCAGATTTGCAATTGTTTGCTGATGATGATGCGAAGATAGGCAGGGCAATCAGGGATGCCACTGATATTTAGCAATTACAAAATGATTTGAATAGACTGGAAATCTGGGCAAATGAAAATGGCTGTCAATTTAATGTTAGTAAGTGTAAAGTTATACACTTTGGCATGATTAGAGTTCCAGCGGCATATTATATTAGCGGGGTTATGTTACAAGAAACTGAAGAGGCAAGGGATCTTAGTGTATTGGTGGATAAGAATTTAAATTTCAAAGGTCACATAGCAAAAATTGCAAATACAACTCAGAGGATAATTTCTATGTTGAAGTAAACCTTAACATGTAAGGATAAGGAAGTAATTTTGCCTCTTTATAAGGCTTTGATAAGACCACACTTGGATTACTGTGCGCAGATTTAGTCTACTGGGTTCCAAGGGGATAAAGAAGCTGTGGAAAGGGTGCAAAGAAGTGTTACAAAGATTATATCTGGATTATGGGATTTAGATTATGAGGACAGATTGCAAGTATGTGAATTACAGACTCTGGTTAACAGGAGAAAGAAGGATGATATGATAGAGGTCTATAAACTTTTGAATGGGTGTTATAGCATTTCAAATGATGAAATTTTTCATTATATGGAAGGCAGGGAGAGAACACGGGGGCATCCATGGAAGTTAGGGTTGTTCTCAGTCAAGAAAGGGGTAAGAGCTAGATTTTTTTCTTCCAGAGAGCAGTGAGTGGAATAATTTGCCCTTAGGGGTAGTGAGTGCATCTAGTGTAAATGAATTTATGGGAAGGTATGATAGCTGGGTTGGATAATTTACAGCCTCCCTCAATGAGTCCTTGACTCCCTGGAGGTCTCAGATAATAATAATAATAAATAACTACCCAATAATAAACAGCCACTATATACATTTATTAGTTCAGTTAAGTCCGTGCAGTTAGCCTAGGTGGCTTTGCACTTCGCAACCATATGCCTGGGGAAGGAATATCCTAGGTTCAATTGCCATCAACAACATGAGGAGCTGAAGGATCTTCCTCAGCCATAGCCAGGTTAGCCGGTCTTGGGCATGGACAGCAGGGTTTTTCATTCCACAATCAGGCAAACCGGTCCCATGAACACACACACGGATTACAGTCAATACTAACCTGGTTCTGAAGCCTGGATAAAATTTGGGGGGATTGAGATGGTACCGTACATCCCCATAAAGGGGACTCATGGCTGTTGTATCATCATATGATAATTAATTAAGTTCAGTTAAACTATAGGGAATGCTAATCCCATGAACTAATAATGTTGATCAAGTGATTCATTTAGGCATGGCAGGAATACATCTGGCTGGCTTGATGGAGCAACAAATCATCTCGTAAAATTTATTGTGCATGTTATGTGTATTTCTCTGGTTTATGTCTACTTCGTCTAAGAACTTTCTTTTGTTTATCGAGACTCAGTATACATTTTACACAATAATAGGATGCATAATATGTATGCAATTGTAGCCGCCATAGCGCAGTTGGAAGAACAGCGGAACATTGCGGCTTTCGATTAGAAAAGACCTGGGTTCGATTCTCTTAGTGACGAGGGGAATCCATATATGGGATTTTTCAGTGGAAAGTGAGTTAGCTGATCTCATTCGGTGGTAGCAGGATTTTTTCTCCTGGAAACTTGAATTTTTCATCCCGCGTCCGGACAAATTGGCCTTCAAAACACATGCAATTTACAGACAAAAAACACTGTTGTTGGTGATGATGGACGATAGATGCCGTAGTTGGAGAATTAAGTAGTAGTGTCCAAGGACTCCATGATGAGTTCTTTGACTCCCTGGAGGTGTCACGTATAATAATAATATCTGATCATTATCGGAATTATCCACACTTTCGGGAATCCTACATTCGTTAGGGTTTTTTTTGAGTGTCAGCAGCTCTTCTGTGTTATCAATAGTAGATATCTCATATATGTTAGTATATTATTGTAGATCAACAACTTCTTATAATACACATAAGTATTCAGTTTTATTCAGGAATGGATAAATATTTACTATGTCTGTTGTTTCCGACTTGAATAAAAATGTCCCTATACCGTTAAAAAACTTTCCAACCTCAACAGGTGCTATACTGTGCAAGCAAGAAAAACAAGCAGTTTTGTTTATCACTAAATGCCTCTGTAGCACAATTGGAAGAACAACGGAACATTGCGTCCTTCAATTGGTAGGACGCAATGGGTTTGATTCTTATCATGATGAGGGGAATCCATATATGGGATTTTTCAATTGAAGGTGAGTTAGCCAATCTCATAAGGAGGTAGCAGGGTTTTTTCTCCCTTTTTTTTTTGTCTCTACACGAGGTTAAAAAAAACCCGTGCAAAGACAAATCGACCTTCAGAACATATACGCAATTTACAGACAAAAAATACTGTTGTTGGTGATGATGGGCAGTAGATGGTGTTGATGGTAGTAGTGTTGTATTAGGAGAATTAAGTAGTAGTGCAGAGGGTGAGATGTATTTAGTGAAGTAGAGCAGAGTAGAGTGCCCTCCTGAAATGAGGCCTTAATATTCCCTGGGAGTGTCACATAATAATTATAAATACAGTAAACTTAGAGACAACTTGAACGACACACTTAATGGAAAACACTTTGCCTCCCACAAATTATACTAGATGCATGCAAACAGACGGAGGTAGAGAGCTTTTTCACCTAGAACCTGAGGTGTTTTGTCCCCCAGAACAAGCAAACTGGCCACTTGAACACACGCATCTACAGACATAAGACAGACCAGGAGGCATAGGACTAACCACCTTATCCTCGAATTATGGTTGTTAAAGTCCAAGAATACTTGGAAAGGTCGTTGCTGCTTAAGTGCCTGTTGGGACCACTGATAGGATAGGATAGCCATGCAAACAGAACAGATTTATTGGCAGTAAACATAGCAGCTAACTAAACACATTTGTCCTAACATCTGCTTTCAAAATTTCAGCTCCAAAAAATATGTGTAACAGCTGTTTATAATACAGTCACTGGATACAGAAAGCACTCGATTTATGAAAAGCAAAATGAATATAAGAAGGTGGTCTGAAAAATTCTTGGCCTAAAAATGAAAAAACGAATTTATAATTTCAAAATTATTTTTATTTTTCAACATAATTTCCCTTAAGACTAATACGTTTATTCCAGCGATGCTACAGCACCATTTTCCCATCCCTGTAGTGGTTCTCAATAAGATCTGCAAAATACTCCTCTACAGCTGCAATCACCTCTTGATTCAAAGAAAAATGCTGACTAATGAGAAAGAGTTTTAGTTTTGGGAAGAGATAGAAGTCAGAGGGAGCTGAATTTGGGGAATAGGGTAGATGTTCCAACAATTCGTAGTGCATATCCCTTAATTTTCACTTTGTCAAAACACCTTTGTCGCCAGGTGCATTGTCCTGATGAAAGATGATTTTTTCTTCTGCAAACCGGGTCTTTTCTCACAAATTTTTTCTTCTGGTCTGGTTAAAAGATCAGAATAATATTTCCCGGTTATTGTTTTACCCTTTTCAAGATAATTAATAAACAAAATGCCTTTATCATCCCAAAACACCGATGCCATGACCTTTCCTGCTGATGGAACCGACTTTTTCTTCTTTGGCGCTGAACAACCGGCTTCTGTCCACTATTTTGACTACTGTTTGGATTCTGGTGTGTAATGGTGAATCCAAGTCTCATCCATAGTAATAAATTGATGCACAAAATCAGTTTTATTGATTATTCTTGGTAAAATACTGTAAGCACTGTTCAGAGATTTTCATGTGAGTGCATTTTTTGTCTGCTGTGAGCAAGCGTAGCACCCATCTTGCGCAAAGCTTTTTCATTTGCAATTCTTCATGCAAAATATATCCTACACATTCTTCTGAAATGCCTATAGTCTCAGCAATTTCACACACTTTGACTCGCCATTCATCCAATACCATATCACTTGATCAATAATTTCCGGTGTTGTTACACTTTTTGGATGTCCTTCACGTGGATCATCTTCAAGACCGGTACGACACATTTATGCTTGGCAGCCCATTTCTTAATTATCGAAAACAAGAAGAGTGCCAATAAATTTTTATGAACTTTGAATGAATTTCTTTTGCCGTTAAACCTTCTTTTACAAAGAATTTTATAACTGCACGATACTCAGTTTTGTCCATTTCAAGGGATACAGACAACAGTTTTGCTTCAAACAGCTGTATAAAACAAACTACTTGATAGAATGACTCGCAATTTCACATGGATGCTTATGACAGATGTATCAACTTTGAAAAAAAAAAAAATCTTGCCAATAGTGTTGCCATTTATGGTCAAGGCCGAGAACTTTTAAGACTAGTCTTATATATATGTGTGTGTGTGTGTGTGTGTATATTGGGTTGGCAAATAAGTTCGTTCGTTTTTTCAGAGTTATTTCAGAGATAATGATATATTAAAAACTTGTTTATATTAATGAAATGAGCCAAAGGGCTTCACTTCGGCGATTTTAAAATTATTTAAATTAAGGAGATATTTAATTCCACATTATTTCAAAGCCAAATAAGAAAACTTTAAGATAGAAATCAAAGAGTTTCATGCCGAATATAGCAAACTATAAAAGTTCGGCGAGTCCAAGCCTGAACAAACACCTGGGTGGTAGTTTACTGGGCAACTCGTTATAAAGATGGATAAAGCTAGGATCGCTGTTCTTAGTATTTGCCCTAATTTTTAAATAATTTTAACATCGCCGAAGTGAA
Source organism: Typopeltis vanoorti (assembly GCF_054136105.1). Classification (NCBI taxonomy): domain Eukaryota; kingdom Metazoa; phylum Arthropoda; class Arachnida; order Uropygi; family Thelyphonidae; genus Typopeltis; species Typopeltis vanoorti. The sequence goes on along the minus strand of NC_143570.1, from coordinate 99,583,105 downwards.
GCCTTTTGGCTTTTTATTTCATTAATTTATCTGTGCACCTTTTTGACAACTCATACTGTAAAGTATTAAAGCTATTATCACTATAATCTTGGTATTATTTGGTCTACCTACTCACTGATGAGACTTCAATAAAGGTTGAAACCGGTCTGGGTAGTGACCTATCTCCCTTAATGTAAAACAACATACATCTCCAAGGGTTGAGTTTTACATTAGGGCAAATACTAAGAATAGCGATCCTAGCTTTATCCACCTTTACAATGAGTTGCCCGGTATTGTATCACCCAGGTGTTTGCTCATGCTTGGACTCGCCGAACTTTTATAGTTTGCTATATTTGACATGAAACTCTTCTATTTCTATGTGGGATTAAATATCCCCATAATTTAAATAAATTGTTTATATTATATATAAAAACTTGCTTACCATGTCAGTTCACACTTCACACACACACAAAACAGGTGAAACTCGGAATACAAAAACAGCAACTCGTGACAAATAACAATGTTCAATTGGATTGGCTGACACAATAACCAATTATAGCCACTGATTTCTAGGTACTCTTGCCTCAACATTCACTGTATCTCACCTTCTGGGCAGTTTAAAGCCACTGTAATGCTAAGAATTTGACCTGCTACACCATATGTACATCATTTGCATTGAATTGTATGTTTGCGCATCGAAAAGTCTCCTCTTCATGAAGCATTAGTATGTTGTGTTTAATTTTAGGAATCACACAAAGCCAGGATACAATTAGGGGAGTCTTTAATGGAATAAATGTAAAAATATAATATCGGTGATGGAAGTTTATTTTGCACTTGGTTAGACTATAATAAATATAGTTTAATCCTTTATCCAAGTGTAGGCAAACAAAGTTTGCACCTGAAAATATCTTCAGGACTAAGGCAAGGTGGTACATCTGTTGGCAACTTGTAGCAAAGGTGGACCAAGCTCTCATTACTCCTTGTCTTAGTATCTCTCATAATGCAAAGCACATCTCCTTGCAGACATGTATAATGCTATGCATTAAGGGAAGGGCCACTACCCAGAACAGTTTCGACCTTTATTGAGGTCTCATCAGTGGGAGGCAGACCAAGAAGTGGTGATACTAAGGCAGAAGCAATGGAGAGGTCATATTTACCTGTATGAGTTGCCAAAGGGTGTACCACCTTATTACTAAATTACTCTGGATTTAGAGAAAGATGTTGGAAGTTTATTTTGCACTTTACACTTGGATAAAGGATTAAACTAAATTTATTATAGTCTAACCAAGTGCAAAATAAACTTCCAACATCTTTCTCTAAATTCAGAGTAATTTAATTAATTTATTTATTTATTCGTATGGAGTTTCCTCTCTTTTTCTCCCCTGTCCCTATTGGGGCGAGTTGAGCCCCCTCATGGGGGGGTTAAGTATTTATGGCTGTAGACAGTGGTGCACCGGGGGGGGGGGGGTCACCCCACAAAGAAAAGGAAAAAAACACTAGAAAATTTTCCAGAAATCTTTTCCTAATTTAAATTCATTTTTTTATTTATGTTGTGTCGTGTCTTCTATTTCTATACTACTTATGAATTACCGATCACCACAGATGCTCAGTCATAGGTCGTATGCGATGCGTAGTGTGTATTCGCAAATCGTCTACTCAATTCGGCCTTCCCCCCCCCAAAAAAAAAGGTTAAATCCTGAGCGCTCGGCCCCCTCCAAGATTAAATCCTGAGCGCGCCACTGGCTGTAGATCCATGTGTGTTCATGGGACCGGTTTGCCTGCTTACGGGATGAAAAACGCCAGATAAACTGGCGGAAAAAACCCTACTGCCCACACTCAAGACTGGCTAACTTAGCTATGGCTGAGGAAGATCCTCAAATTCCTCACGTCTTCGACGGGAATCGAATCTGGGACACTCCTTCCCCAGTTATATGGTTGCAAAGCACACAGCCACTAGGCTAACCACTCGGACAGTAATTGAGTAATAAGGTGGTACACCCTTTGGCAACTCGTATAGGTAAATATGACCCTCCATTGTTTCTGCCTTAGTATCACCACTTCTTGGTCTGCCTCCCACTGATGAGACCTCAATAAAGGTCGAAACTGTTCTGGGTAGTGGCCCTTCCCTTAATGCATAGCATTATACATGTCCGCAAGGAGATGTGCTTTGCATTATGGGAGATACTAAGACAAGGAGTGATGAGAGTTTGGTCAATCTTTGATACAAGTTGCCAACAGATGCACAACCTTGCCTCAGTCCTGAAGATATTTTCAGGTGCAAACTTTGTTTGCCTACACTTGGATAAAAGATTAAACTAAATTTATTATAATATCAGTGATGTTGCTATTCTGTGGATGGATACTGTACACCTAGCACACCCTGAATGTTCACCCCTGGATTCTGTAGTCACCACTCCAGTTTCATTCCATCTCATGTCATTAATTCCTAGTATGGCTAATTTTAATCTATCCATTTCTCTCTTCAAGAAGTGGTATGATAGACTTTGTGTTTTCTAGGAAGGACTTCCCATGATGAGTCTTTTGACTCCATGAAGGCCTGAATAATAATAATATTTTCTAACTTTTCGATTTGTTGGTGAGTTCTTACATTCCACATCCCAGTGAGTGTACAAGGATTTTGCTGGTTTACAATCTGAGAAGCCTTATTCCTTCCCCTGCCATGCATAAGTATTGAGTCATTGTGTGCTTTATTATTATTATTCAAAACGGTTACTAAAGAAAAAAAAAAAGATACAAAATAAATTTGCTCCCCTCTGAGAAACCAACTCATATGATTTCAAAAATAAAGGCAGCATTTCCTTACCATATGCCAGCACAGTTTGAAAATACTTAGTGCATTTTCTAATACAAGTCAATATAGAAACTTCTTTTTAACTGTTCACACTCTACTGAATTTTCTACAAATGCTAAAATATAGCATTTATTTTGAAAAACATCCTGGAGTATACAAGGTTCTATGTACTTGCAGCAAAGCATACATTGGACAGACTGAAAGAAGCTTTGATATCTTTATAAAAGGAATAAAAAAACTGCCTCCCTCATTAAACAGGAACCAAGGTTCACGACATTTAGAAGTTTCTTATAGTTTTATGTAACCTGTTAGATCTCCATTATGCCAGTAACCATCTAAACACTTTGCACACAATGAATGTTTAATACTTCATATATCAAATGATTCACATGATTAATATTTGTGTTATTATTAATGTGATGCATTTCAAAATAACTCTGATGTTAGAACTGCTCAGGATAATAATAATAATGTTTTTATATATTCTCTAGCACATATATCTTACTGACAAAGCTGTTAATAAAGAGCGAAACATGTAGAAGTTTAGTTTGTTATTATGGCACATCAAGTAAATCCCATCTGCATCTAAATATTATTCATATGGTGACAACAGAGTGAGTGAATTTTATGATTTAAATGAAATAGAGCAGTGATGGTATTCTGTCTGTTAGAATCTGCTGCAAAATTTTAAGAATGCTGTGCTGGTGGGGGGGGGGGGGGGGATATTGTCAGTTTTATTCTGTGTATCTGTATTGTTTTAAAATATATGTAATTATAAATACTCCTTTTTTTTTTAAGTTATTTTTATTAAGTAAATTGCTGTTTTTTAGAACTGATGTTCAGTCCACGTTGGTCCGTAGCAGTTGGAGTGAGTTATTCACTTTGGGACTTGCTCAGTGCTCCCAGGTGATGTCCTTAAAGACCATCCTGACAGCAATTGCAGGCCACCTACAGAGCAGCGTTCAGCAAGGTGAGTGCCAATCATGCCAATCACAGTACCGGCCATGATGGAAATTTATGTACAACTAAACATAGGTGCGAAGTATACTATTGAGATTTAAGTTGAAATAATACGAATACAAGATAAACATACCGGCCACTGAATTAGAAACCTCTGTGCAGATACATATAAACATTACTTATGTCAGCATACGTGCAAAATACCTAGTCACATGCATCACCACATGTTCAAGCAACTATTTAAGAATGTTGCTGGTCAGTAATTGTCAATAGTGTTAATCACAATGGAAAAACAAAGGATTTTTCAGAATTCAACAGAGGGCTTATTGTGGATGTTTGTCTAGCTGGTGCTGTGATTTTGAAAGCTTCAGAGCTGTCTAGTTTCTCAAAAGGTGAGATATCCTGGGTGTGTTTAATCAGTGGAAAAATAACTCGCATTGTTTGTCTAAGAGTGTCCTAAGACAGTCTGTCAGGAACGAGATTACTGTTAGGTTTGTTTCCTACCCATATCTCACCAAACTATGCACAGGGAATTGAAGAGGATTGGTATTGGCAGTTGCTACAGAAACCATTCTGCGAAGAACCAGAAAGTTCGTCTGTGGTAGTGTCATGGAACACTGAAAGGCTGCAGAAAAGTCATGTGGTCTGATGTGTCATGGTACACTTTGTTCTGTACCAATGGTAGATAGAGAGTTTTGTAAGTGCTCCAAGAAGCAGCAAACCCAGCTTGCGTTATAAACACAACTCAAGTTTCTGTCATGGTGTGGAGCATGTTCTGTTGGTACGGAACAGGTCCCCTGATATTGCTGGAAGGTCAGGTGTCCTCCAAGGAATATCTGAACATTGTTGTTGATCATGTAGTGTTGGCTTAATAACTTGGATTAACATAACTTATTTATGTGGTTGCCATGTTTTATGTGCTATGAATATGAACTTTTGTTGTGTTAACTGTGTTGATAGAATTTCCACAGTTTGTGTTTTAATGTTCTGTAATTGTTTAGATGTTATAGGTTGTATGGCAGGTTGTTGAGAAACTGTGTAGAGGGTTGTGGTTGGACATGTTATGCAATACATATCTCTAGTGTTATGGTAAATGTGATTGAAACAGTATATTGGTAATAGTGTATGTGTAATCTTTTGTGTCAGTCTTTTTCTAAAAATGGAACCTGATAATAAGCTTTCTTTGGAATGTGGAGCATGAGGATAGATTGAAAGAATGCAAGTTGCAAAACCTTGTGAATAGGAGGAAGATGGGGGATATGATTGAGGCATATAAGTTAGTCATGGGTTGTTATCAGGTTGACATGGAAGAGATTTTTCATAGTATGGGAGAGAGAAGAGGCCATTGCTGGAAACTGTATAAGGAGAGTGTGAGCAGAGGAGTGAAAAGCAGGTTCTTTGCTTGGAGAGTGGAATTCATTGCCTGCATGTGTTGTGAATTTAGACACAATGAATAAGTTTAAGGCATGGGTAGATGAGGTTGTGTGCAATAGTGTGTACCTCCCACAATGAGTCAGAGACTTATTGTGGGAGGTACACATGTTGATAACATCTGACATGTTAATAATAAATAATAATAACAAACAAACATATTTTTATTATTTAGTTTGTTTGGTATTGTTATGCCATTAAAATCAGTTATGAATAATGTCCAACACCTAAGCTTGTCAATTTGATTGATAATCCTGTACAGAGATGATATTGTGCACAAACAGCTACAATTCAGTAGGTTGAAATTAAAACTAGCATAACAACTAAACAGGTTAGCCTTCCTCAAATGATTCCAAGATAGCAATACAATTCTCACTTTTCTCAAACTCTGAGTTTGAGAAATGTGCAGCAGTATCATGGCGGAGCAATTTCCCTTATCTAATTCTGCTGTCACTGTTATAAAATGTGAGTAAGTTGCTAAGGCTGGACTACAAAGCCATGCTGTACACCATAGAGTATTTTATTCCAGTTTACTCATTCTTGAATTCTACCTTTAATCATCTTCTTCAATACTTTAACTGTTACTCCTGAGATACTAACTGATCTGTAATTGTTATTAAGTTAAAGGGGATAATAAATCCCTCATTATTTTAAAGCTGGATACGAAAAAAAAATAGCCTCTTGGCTCTTTATCGCTGTAATTGTTATTTCTGTCTTGGAGCCACCTTTATGTAATGGAACTATCTTACCCACTTTCCACTCCCTTGGAACCTTGCAAGAACTAAGACTTAGGTTAAACAACTTCATGAGAATTGTGCATTCTTTTAACATACCACTTCATCCCACTGCTGTGTTCACATTGATGTTTTTCGAAATGCTCAGCATCTCCAGTATATCTACCTCAGTTCTTACATCAGTCTCTGTCACATCAGCAACTGCATAATCTCCACCTGAATGATACACTCTTGCAAGGTGATCACTTAATAACTCAATTATGTCTTCTGCATCTGTCACTTTCCTACCATTGGCACTGACTGAAGTTAGCCTCCCATGATCATTCTTCGTATAGCAAAAAAAAAAAAAAACACTTTTTAGGATTTCCTATGGCCTGTTTACCCTTCTTGATTGCATTTTGTACTGGTCATAAATATGCGTATCAACTTTTCTCTCTATTCCCTCCACAATGTTTTTTTTTTTTTCATCTCCTACTTTATATCACTATTCATCCACTTAATCCCTACTTGGTTTATCCTACTGACAATCCCTGACCATTTCCTATGCACTATTAACATTCAATAGTACATGATGAACAAAGCTGGTGAACTGCAAAGCTGATAACAGCTTTGCAGTTCACCAGTTGCAGTTCAGGGGGGGGGGGGGAGCTTGGAGACAAATAATTACATCAATAAATTTTTATAATTATTGATTTAATTTAATAATTTCATCAATAAATGTCTTTGAGCTTTTTTTTTATGTAATTATTTATTGATGTAAACTATAAATACATTATTTTCATTTTGCATCAATTTTAATGATCTTTAATTCTTGTGGGAAAAAAAAAGATATTCAGAATTAATAGTTTTTAGCACAATTTCATATATATAAAAAAATTGACTGGCATATTTTGTTAAAAATCAACTAATTAATCCTAAAATAAATCATTTCAGTTTAAAAGCAAAAAAATCATAAAATTAACAAGTAAAATAATAAATTACATACACTTACCTTTTAAAAATATATTTTTCTGTTTAAATTTGTTTCACTATAAATTTACAATTCACACTTCACTCAGTAACTCACTAGACACAGAGGGCAAACTAAATGATTACTGTTCACAAATCAGAAAAAAAGAAGAACCAAAAACAGGAACGTGTGTTTTACTGCTGCAATAAAACACGTTCTATTGCTACCCCACCATGGGCCAAAACAGGCCAATCCATAATAAAATTTTAAGACAGACAAAGCTTTCCCAGGGTCGAGAGTGTAAGATTACATATCTCATTCAATTTTACGATTATAATTTGTGGAATTTTTTAATTGATCCAGTGCCCCCCCCCGCAGATGCCCATAGCCGTGTGATTGCATTTTATCGATGTATGAAAGTTTTGAGAGGGCATAGCGCATCAGCGCTCATCTTAATTGGTCCAATGCAATTAATTGCAGGATAACTTTGAATACTTCTGCGTAGAGTGGGGGAACAATCTGTTTTAGGATTTATTGGAAAACAACAATGAAGGAGAATACTATATTCAGTTGGTATATTTGAAATACCAAAAGATGAAAATATGTGAACCATCATTTATAAGACATGTGAGAATAGGAAAGAATAAGTGTGAGTAGAAACACTTTCATTAATGGTAAAGAATAATTAATGATTATCATTTGTGATATGTGTGTCCTATAAGTTGCTGGATAGAGCGAATAGCACAATCCGATAAATTCTAAATATGAATAAGTGAATTTATGATGGTATAATTTAAAAAAAAAACTTATGAAGAGAGAGAGAGTATTGCAGGAATAAATATGGTTTAATGGAGAAGCAAATCATCTCGTAAAATTTGTTGCATATGTTGTGTGTATTTCTTTGATTTGTGTATATTTCGCTCCGTTTTCCAAGAATTTTATTTTGTTTACTGAGACTCAGTATACATAACATCTGATCATTATTGGAATTATCCAAACTAACGAATGTGGTAATCCTGTATTCATTAGTTTTTTTTTTATTTTTTAGTATCAGCGGTTCTTATGTCTTATCAATCTCACATATGCTGGTATTTTGTTATAGATCAACAACGTCTTTTAATACACAGAATATTCATTTTTATTCAGGAATAAAATAAATAAAATAAAAGTAAAAAATAGATATTTTTTACTGTCTGTTGTTTCCGAAGACTAGAATAAAAATGTCTCTATATACCGTTAAAAAAACTTTGCAACCTCAACAGATGCTATACTGCACAAGCAAAAGAAAAAACAATTAGCATTTTTCTCCTAACATCCACTTTCAAATTTTAAGTTCTAGAAAACATGCGTAACAACTGTTTGTAATATACATCGGATACGAAAAGTGCTCATCTCATGACAAGTGACAACATTCAATTGGATTGGTTGACACAATAACCAATCACAGACGCTAGGTGCTGACCCAAAATTTTAGCTCACCTTGCCCCGCCTTCTCAGCAGTTTAAAAATATTAGAAAGCTAAGAATTTGACCTTTACATCTTTTCGAATGGCTCAAAGGCGTATGCATTTCGAAAGCACACCCAGGCTATTAACACGAATGTGACGCAATGTTTACGCACCGAAAAGTGCCTTCTTCTTTATTACCCTCCTGAAGAGGACAGTGAAGCATTAGTACAGTATTAGTACAGTATATTGTGTTCAATTTTAGGAATCGCGAAGTCTGCAAGCAATTGGGAGAGTCTTTAATGGGAATAAATGCAAAAATATAATATGGGTGATACTGATATTTCGTGGATGAGCACCGCACACCTAGCACACCCGGAATATTCACCCCTGATATATATATATTTATATAATATTCATCCAAGCTTGATTTGTTTCCTCAGTCTTAAGTAAAAGGCTGGTTATATTCCATTAATTCGAGCCTTACCCAAGGGCCTATGAGTTGTGGAAATACTTTCTAAACATGAATGCTGTGCTGAACAAAGCGGCCTTTTGCAGCTGCACAATTTTTAATCCATCTAACTCGAGTGCTTCTAGATGTTTTTTCAATGTTTTAGGGATGGTGCCTAATACCTATTATTATGGGATCAACTTTCGTTTTCTTTTGCCAGATTCATTCAACTTCAACTTGCAAATTGCGATACTTTGTAATTTTTTCAGTTTCTTTGTCATCAATCCGAATATATATATATATATATTATGTGTGTGTGAGGGTGGGTGTGGTTGTGTGTGTGTGGGTGTAATTTTTTATTTATTTTTAAATAGTCCAGAAATCCTGCTCTAGAGACCAAACATTGACCTTTCTCATGACACTTCAGGCCTCCAATAAGTGGGGGAGGTGGTCCCATACTAGGCAATGAAATTCATCTCCCACCTAAAGACAATCACAAACATCCATACCCACAGCAGGATTCGAACCCATGACCTATTGGTGGAATTTAAAAAATTCCACCAATAGAATTCCACCAAAGAAATTTAAAAAGTATATATGATAACCACTTGGCCAACCAGGACAGCAAGTTTACTCCTCAGAATACCAGCTTTGCTTATTCTGTTATGTATTTCCATATTTAATATGCCATTTTTATTAAATATTGTCTCCCTAAAACATTTCAACTATTTAATCTGAAATGTTTCACTTGTCGTATAGGTTTCTCATTCATAATTCAGTTGATTCTAACAACCCACCCATATTTGGCCTGAACCCAGTTTTCCAAGTTCTCTTCCTCAATTTTTCTTAGCTGCTTCTCAAGTATTCTTGAATAAATCTTAACTAGAGTACTCAGTAGGAAATTCCTCTGTAGTTCTCACATTCAGTTTTATTTTCCTTTTTTATAGATGGGTGATATGAAATCTCTTCTCCATTCATCAGAATTTAATCTTCCTACCTGGCCTTGTGAACTATGCAGTAGAGCCACTGTAAAACTTTTATACCTCCATATTTCAGCATTGCTGGTCAGATATCATCTACATTAGCTGCCTTTCCTCATCTGACGTTTTTAATGGCTTGTTCTACCTCATATATTAATATATATATATATATATATACTCTTCATTGTATTTCTTTTGAATCTTATATAGTACTGTTCTGTCACTGCTTATTTCATTTGCAGTCTTTCAAAGTGATTTCTCCAGATGTTCAGAATATCTTCAGTTTTCACGCTACCTTTATCATTTCTAATTGCTTTTCCAAAAAATCTTTCCATGATTTTTGTTGTGTTACTTTTGCGCATTGCTCTGCTTTCATATATTTTTTTCTGTATTCTCTTAGAGCACATGTTGACTTACTTGCCAGGCACTTTCAGTGTGCTTTCTTCTTTTCCATGACTGCTTCTTCCTGAGCCCACCTTAGAGTTCTGGTTTTTCTATTCTTGCAGACAACTTCACCACAACTTCACTTCCATTTCATTTTTGCTGGTGATGTTTCAAACATATCTATCATTATTATAGAAGTTAACGACCTAAAAATAATGTCTGCAAGCTGGCCTGATGAAGTTTTGCCAGCCTTAATGCACCTTGCTGTTTATATTGGAGACTTCAACAGTCATCATACCCAATGGGGTTGTAGAGAAACTGGTGCAAATGGTGCCAAGCTAGCAAAGTGGGCAGATACAAACAACATACAGCTGATTTTCAATCCCAAGGATAATTGCACTTTTAAGGTGCCGACCAGCCATCATGTTTTAGAAAGATTCCCACACAGTCAACACCGCCCTGTCTTTTTTGAGGTTGGCCCTCAAATTCCAATTACTGAAACTACACCAATGCCACGTTGGAATTTTGCCAAGGCAAACTGGAACAGCTTCTCATCATATCTAGATAAAAATGTGCACTGGATTTCACCACAACCTTGTAACTACTGAAGATTTGTGAAAATAGTACTTTCTACAGCCAAAAAACACATCCCTGGAGATGTTAGAAAAGAATACATACCTGGAGAAAAACCAGCAAATCACTTTATAATGACTTTCTGAATAGAAGACATGTAGATGTTGCAGATGATCTTATTGACAGCTTAAATGAACCTAGAAAGAACAAATGGATTGACACCATCGAAAGATTGCACTTTAAACATTCAAGCAGGAAGGCATGAAACCTTCTTAAAAAGTTGGGTGGTAATTTCCATCGCCCCCACAAAAGTTGCTGTTAGGGCCAGCTGTATTGCCAATCAAATAGTGAATCTGTCCAGAGCTAAATCAGAAAAAACCCACACTAAAATAATTAGGAAAGAATTGACCAGACTTAAAGAAGGTATGATTATATAGAGAAACCTGTGGAGAATTCATGACTAAATTTAACATACGTGAATCACAGTAGTAGGTTTTTTTATTACGTAAATATTTTGTCCTAGGTATCTTAGGACATCATCAGTACAGTAGAACGATACTAGGAATTGCACAAAGGATAGGGCGCGTACGTACAATGGAATCCCAATTGCGTGCAGTGGCACGTTGCGGCCTGAATTAAAATTAAATTACAATTAAGTTACTTTTACACAATTTTGTATGACAATTTCCCATACTTTAGGGATGGCAAGAACATCATTGCAGTTTAGATTTGATCTGTGAAGTAGGGCTTCAGCACTTTCTTTATGTAAGCGTTCATATTTATATGAAGATCTGTGTAGGAGTTTTGTCTCTTTCCAAGTGGATCTTGTGGTTTGGGTTTTCAACTCCATGTTGAGCGAGGCCTGATTTTTGCAGTTTGACGAGGCGGATATGGTCTTGATGTTCTGAAATGCATTTAAAAAATTTCAATTCCATTGTATGTACGTGCCCTATCCTTTGTGTCATTCCTAGTATTGTTCTACTCTACTGATGATGTCCTAAGATATCTAGGATGAAATATTTATGTAATAAAAAAAACCTACTACTGTGGTTCATATGTAGTTAAATTTAGTTAAAGAAGGTAGTTCTGAAGCGATCGATCTATCGAATCCATTCACCAAAGAAGAATTTCTTGCTGTACTTCAGGGAGTAAAAACTAGTAAAGCACCTGGATTTGATAATATTCACCCTGAATTTTAAAAAACTCTTCCATACAATGGTATGGCTAACAAAATTCTTCTCAATATTCTACAGAGTGGCAGATTACCAGTAGAATTTAAAAAATTGAAGATAATAGCCATCCTGAAACCTGGAAAGCCTGCTGATAAACCTGAAAGCTATATACCTATAGCACAGTGCAATGTCTGTCTTAAGCTGTTAGAAAGACTTATTTACAATAGAATTAGTACTGTTATTATTGACACTCTTCCTCATGAACAGGCCAATTTCAGGCTTGGGTGCAGCTGAGATGATCAAGTTTTGGTCCTAATGATTCATATAGAATCTGGTTTCAAAATATGCCTTAAAACTGGTGCAGTCTTTATAGACCTGAAGGCTGCATATGACACCGAATGGAGGAACAGCATGATCTACAAGCTCCTTAAAATACTGAAATGTAAAAAAATGATCCATCTGATCAACACTATTCTGTCTAATACTAGATGATGATATGAGCAAGCCAAAAACACTTAACAATGGACTCCCACAAGGGTCAGCTCTGGTCCCTCTTCTATTCGTTTTATATATTTCTGACCTTCCAAGAACAACGTCTAGAAAATTCGCATATTCTGATGATTTATGCATCACATCCCAACACCAGAACTTCTGTACTATAGAACACATATTAACTAGTTACCAGAGGAGCAAAACCACTTCTTTGAGAAGTGATGTTTTATTCCAAATTCTGCCAAGACTGAACCATGCTGTTTCCATTTGAACAATAGCATGGCATGTGACATCTTAAGAGTGCGACTAAATGGGAACATACTACTGCACAATTTTAATCGAAAGTATCTGAGCATAACCCTAGACAGAACTCTCTCCTTTAATAGACATTATTATTACTCAATACTCCATGGAGTCAAAGACTCATCTAAGAGATCCTTTTATCAAACACACCACTCATCATACCGTGCTTTAAACACACTCAAATTCTCTGCAGACACGACAATCTCGTGCAAGGCATTCCAATCATTCACAACTCTGCATGAAAAAACCTCTTCTCACTCCCCTATTCACACCCTCCTTATACAGCTTCCAGGGATGACCTCTGGTTCTCCCCTAATCTCTCACTATTTTCTATAGAACCTTTCCAGCATTGATCCTATAACAAACCCTTAATAACTTGTAGGTCTCTATCATATCTCCCCCTCCTCCTCCTGTCCACGAGACTCTGCAAGTCGCATCTTCTCAATCTTTCCTCATACTTGACATTCCAGAGGTTAGAAACTACTTTAGTCAGTCACCTCTGGACCCTCTCCAACATCTCTTCATCATTCTGAAAACCAGGTGACCAAATCTGGGCACAGTAGTCCATGTGTGGCCTAATCAAAGCCTTATACAGTGGAACAAGAATCTCCCTACTTCTACAAGTGAGTGTCCTCCGCATCATTCCCAGAAGGCTTTGCATTGTCTTCACAATTTTGGCTATGTGTCCCCTAAATTTCAGATCCTTTTCCACTATCACCCCCAGATTTCTTATTTCCTCTACCTCCAACAATATATCCTCACCAAGCATAAATTTTGCATCCATTTTTGTTTCACAAATTTTAAAACCTTACATTTTGCAACATTGAACTCACATCCCCATTCCCATGCCCAGTCACTCAATTTATTCAAGTCTTCTTGTAAGGCCACAACATCGTCTCTATTCTTCATGGTTCGTCCCAACTTTGCATCATCTGCAAACAACTGAATATATATCCATCCAAATCTTCACCAATATCATTAATATACAAGTTAAACAATAATGGCCCTAAAACAGACCTCTGAGGCACACCACTAGTAACTTTCCTTTTCCTGGATATCGCTCCCCATACACAACTTGTTGATACCTATCAGATAGCCAGTCTCCAATCCAATGCACCAATCTGATATCCAACCCCATCCACTGCAGTTTGACTATCAACTTATCATGAGGTAATCTATCAAAAGCCTTTGCAAAATCCAAGTATATTACTTTGTATCCTTCTCCTCTGTCCATGGAAGCAGTCATCTTATTGTAATAAGTAAGTAGATTACTAAAACATGACCTCCCTTTAGCAAATCCATGCTGTCCATTAAAGATAATACCATTGTTGTCAACCCGACTCTGGATACTAGTTCTCACAAGCTTCTCCAAACTTAACTACAACACCTGACACACAGATAGGCCTATAGTTTGATGTTTGAGTTCGATCACCCCCTTTATGAAGTGGCACAGTCTTGCCCTCCTTCAACTCCTTAGGAACTTGACCGAGTGAAAGACTCGTATTAAAAAAATGTGTCAAGGCAGGTGTCAACTCCATGGCACATTCCTTCAGAATATGTTGTGATATATTATCTAGTCCCACAGCCTTGTTAACATCTAATTTGCTCAACTCCCCATACACATCTTGCTCACTTACAGTCAGTCTCTCTTCCCCATCATCAACTGCTTTCGTTCTTTCGTGAATGTGAATGTGACTTCATTCAATCTTTCGAATGAAGTCACATTCAAAAAATTGAAAGACCTTTATCAACTGCTCATTGAGTATCTCCACCACACATTCTGCAACAGCTGTCTTTATACCATTTTCTCCAATCAATGTCATCCTTCCATAATCATTCTTTCTTTTGCTGGCTACATATCGAAAGAACTCAGTAGGATTCATTTTGGCTTCATTAGCTAACTACTGTTCATAGCTCTCTTTAGCTACCCTCACCAACCAAGTCACCCGCCTTGCCTGGTCTTTGTATTCCTCATGGAATTTGTTTTTTCCACTTCTGTCATGCTGCCTCCATAATGCCCTTTTTCTCTGTATCACATGCTTAATCTCTTTATTCATCCATTTCACACCTACCTTATCTTTCCAATATTGCTGCCAAATGCAGGACTAGAAATAACATACTACATAAACTTGCTGGAACAATCTGGGTGGGCTTGTGCTCCCACATTAAGGACATATGCTCTTTTCCTCGTTTACTCAACTGCTGAATAATGTTCAGCTGTCTGGCTGAACAGTGCACACATTAAATTAATTGATACCATCCTAAATCGGACAATGCGCATCATTTCTGGAACAATACAGACTACACATCATATTGCTACCAGTTCTGAGCCACATACAACTGCCACAGCTACAACACCATGACAACCTGATTTGCGAATATAACAAAATTTGCCAGAATCCACTGCTTCCTATACACTCTGGTATTGACAGCTTTACATCATAGAGACTTAAGTCAAGACACCCACCTGTGATAATGGCACAATGACTTGTCACTGAGGGCTATGATGCAACAACAACAGCATGGCACACGGAATGGACTTCCCAATCTGGCAGACTGTCTTTAACCCAAACAGCCTTCCATCAGTGTTCGTACCAACCTTGATAGGTGCAGAGCTTTCTTTTTTACTTGGGAGATAAGACTAAACTTATCTTGTGGCTGTGTGAGGATAACCAGACTATTCAGCATATCACATTTGACTGTCCTCACAGAGCCTACATGGGACCTGTAACTGACTTTATAACAGTTTCTACAGATGCTATTGATTGGCTGTCGAACTTAGACATTCAATTTTAATTTTTATGCTTATTTGTATATTTTTATATGTATACGAGGGTTGTTTGAAAAGTTTGGTAAAAAATAAGTTAAACAAATCTTTTTGGAAAAAATCGCCTTTGTTTCTCAACATGGTCTCCATCGAGGTCTACACATTTGGTCCAGCGAGTTTCCAATTTTTTCATCCCATCTGAAAAGTAGGATTTTCAAATTGTGCAAAATAGTCACTGACAGCCTTCATGACATCCTCATTCGAAGAAAAATTTTTCTCACCGAGCCAAATTTTCAAATTTGGGCACAAGAAGAAGTCACAAGGAGTCCAAGTCTAAAGAATACGGTGGATGTGGAACTAATTCGAACCTCAATTCGTGCAATTTTGCCATTGCAATGGCTGATATGTGGGACAGTGCATTGTCTTGATGAAAGAGCACTTTTTTTGTGCACCAATCTTGGCCGTTTTTTCTTAATTTCTTCATTTAATCTTTTAAACTTCTTGTACAACAATGATGCATAATAGACTCCTTTTATTGTCTTACCCTTTTCCAAATAATCTATCATGATAATTCCTTGGGAATCTCAAAAAACCATCACCTTCCCAGCTGACAAAATGGTCTTCGCTTTTTTCGGAGCTCTTTCACCGGGCTTTGTCCACTGTTTTCACTGCCACTTGGACTCAGGTGTGTAGTGTGGATCCAAGTTTCATCTACAGTCACAAATCAACACAAAAAATCCTGTGAATTGTGATTAAACATCACCAAACACTGCATTGAAATGTCCTTTCACATGCATTTTTGATCGACAGTCAACAATCACAGCACCCATCGCCAACACAGCTTTTTCATGTGCAATTTTTTGTGCAGGATATTATACTCCCATTCAGTTGAGATGCATACAATCTCAGCAATCTCTCACACTTTCACTCGGCAGTCTACCATAACGATACCATTGATTTTGTCAATCATTTCCTTCTTAGTGACCTCAGTTGGGTGTCCGGAGTGCTCTTCATCTTCGATGGACTTATTAACACTTATTAACAGTTGAGATGCATACAATCTCAGCAATCTCTCACACTTTCACTCGGCAGTCTACCATAACGATACCATTGATTTTGTCAATCATTTCCTTCTTAGTGACCTCAGTTGGGTGTCCGGAGTGCTCTTCATCTTCGATGGACTTATTAACACGTTTAAACTCATTTATCCAAAAATAGTGTTTAATGCTGGCGCAGAGTCCCCATGAACTGCATCTAACTTGACTTTGATCTGCACGACAGCCTTCCACTTCAAATAAAAGTGTTTTATCACTGCACAAAACTCGTTTTTCTCCATTTTTATGAAAAATGCGAACACGGTTTTAAATGTTTGTCAAACAAGAACTACGCGTCGCACATGGCCAAAATTTTGCCAGGGATCATGAAAAAGATGATACGTGCCGACACTGGTGTGAATGAATGAATTGTGTTGCCATCTATTGGAAATTTACAAAACTTTTCAAACAACCTTGTTATATGACTACAGTGTCACTTCACACTATTGTGTTCTTTTATACATTTTATTGTCTTATACGTCCTTATTATTATTATTATTTTTTTGTGTGTGTGTGTGTGTGGCATATGCATGTATTCTTAGCAAACGTGGAAAAAAAAAAAAAAAACTTCACCGCATACTTCTCTGGCTGAATCACTGTTTTCTTTAGAAGCTGCTACTGAGTCTTCAAGGATTGCTTATTTTTTCCTCAAATAATATTTATATATTTGAGTCTACAGTTCTTTTTCTTTTCAAATTAAGTTCGTCTTTATCCTGTTCAGAACTAAATGAAGATCACTTCATCTTTCAAATTTCCCATATACTCGTGTCCTAAACTAGTGTGAAGATATTGCTATCAATAACAGCATAGTTGATGAGACTTTTCTTATTTATTGTATCTTCTCTCCATCTTAATTTGTGTTTATGTTGGAACATAGTAATAACTAGTCCTCCCTGTCCTGAAAAGAAATTCAGCAGGTACTTTGAATTTCATATTATTAGCTATGCTGAATTTCTTCAAATTTTCGCAAAACATTTTTGTATGTCTGGTATTGAAACCTATTCTGATGTTGAAATTTCTAGATTGGAAGTGGGATCTCAGAGACCCCACTCCTAACCTAGGAGAACATTAATAAATGCGATACACTTCTCTTCTAATTCTACAGTGAAGCAGATGCACATTTTTTATTGGAAGGGGCAATATATGAGAGACAGAAGAAGGGAAGACTAATCATCCATAACTCTAATTAGTTATTATTCATTTTATATTGTAAACTTTGGTAGCTGAGTGAAACAAAGGCTACATTTTCATGAAAAAGACCAAATCTCTAGGTATCATTTTTTTTAACCCATTGCTTGATCCATGGTACTAATATGTTAAATATTAGTGCCATGTGGCTGTTGCAATTAATATTAGAAGCAATCAATGGCAATTAAAATTAGAAAGTGTGGCTATGGCAATTAAGCAGGATGAAATCGTGGATGAGATGATTGTGATGGTGCACATGAATGACCTGAGAGGCAGTGTGAATCGGGTGGCAAGAGTTCTGAGTTTCATCCTTCAGGTTATATGGAAGAAGACTCAGAGTGGGAAGATGGTTTGTGTTACTCACATGTGATAATGAAGACCTGAGGAGAAGAGCATTAATAACACAGTCCAACACAATTTTTGCTGACTTTTATATGAGACTTGTTTTTTACTAATTTGGGTGTGCTGATTTCAAATATCAAACCCATTTTTCTCTATCACGGCAGGTTTTTCCTCTATGGCATTTTCTTTTTTGCTAATTTGTAAGTTTTTGATAGTTTTAAGGAGGCAGTACTATTTAGAGGATCAAAAAAATCGATTTTTTAATATTATTTTCTGAAAGTATGTACTTTTAAAAATCTGTTCCTAACTTTTTATCAAGAAATTCGAAAAATTCCTGAAGATATAGCCTATTATTCAAAGCGGTGCGCAGATCAGAATCGGAGCGCTCACCGCTCTCGCTTGTTAGTAAACAAATAAATGCGTAAGAACCTACAATGGCACGTACTGGCACTTTGAATGCGAGAGAGGCCAATAATTAGATACATAACTACTTAACAATATTCATTAAAAATTACAAGAATATTTATAAAAAAATAACAATTTTACTTACACATGAGTTTCAGGGAATAAATTTTTGTTTGTAGCAATTTCTGCTGTGTGTTCTGTTTTGGCAATCCCTTTGAATACTCCAACAGTAGTCGGCCATCATGTGAGAATCCCATCTTCTTTGGTACCAATCTTCCATAGTTTTTAAATCTTGATGAAATTTTTCGCCTTGTTCATCGCTTACAGCACCTAAATTCTCGGGAAATCTATTAAGATGACTGTATAGGAAATGAAGCTTTATGCTCATGTTGCAACCTAGGCGCTGGAAATTTTCAAGCATTGTTTCCACTAGATCTTTGTAATTGCACGCTTTTTTGTTTCCAAAAAAATTATTCGCAACCATCGTAAATGAAGTCCAGGCCTCTTTCTCAATTTCGTTCATAGAGTTGATGAAATTTGGGTCTCTCATTAAAGTTCTAATTTGCGGTCTTATGAGTTTCAAAAATGTTGTGTGATTATTTATTTGAAAAACTTCATCTTTATCATCATAATCTTTTGAAAAGGGAATTTCATCCTTTTTCCAGAACTGTCTGTCATCAATAAAAAATTATGTAACTCTCCAAAAGAGCTTGAAAGGTTCAGTAGCCTCAGTGAACTTTAATTGGATATGGAAAAACAATTTAGTTACTTAAATATAAAGAGCCAATAGGCTTCATTTGGGCGATATAAACATTATTTAAATTAAGGGGATATTAAATCCCACATTGTTTTTAAACCGAATAAGAAACTCAAAGATTGGAATCAGAGAGTTTCATGCCGAATATAGTATAATAAACTATAAAAGTATCGGCAATTACTAGCGTGAGCTAATGCAAGCAGTCCTACTACGTAGTACAAACTTGGGCAACTCGCAGCAAAGGTGGTAAAGTTCTGATTGCTATTCTTGGTATTTTCCATAATATAAAAACACATTTCTTAGGAAATGTATGCTGTTATTACATTATGGTGGGAGGTCACTACCCAGACTGGTTTCAGCCTTTATTGAGGCTTCATCAGTCAGTTGCTAGACCAAATTAATACCAAAGGGTATAGTGAAAAGAACTTATATACTCTGCTATATGAGTTGTCAAAAAGGTGCACCCATTAAGTTACTTAAATATAAAGAGCCAATAGGCTTCATTTCGGCGATATAAACATTATTTAAATTAAGCGGATATTAAATCCCACATTGTTTTTAAACCGAATAAGAAACTCAAAGATTGTAATCAGAGAGTTTCATGCCGAATATAGTATAATAAACTATAAAAGTATCGGCGATTACTAGCATGAGCTAATGCAAGTAGTCCTAGTACGTAGTACAAACTCGAGCAACGCACCTTTTTGACAACTCGTATAGCAGAGTATATAAGTTCTTTTCGCTATACCCTTTGGTATTAATTTGGTCTAGCTTCTCACTGATGAAGCCTCAATAAAGGCTGAAACCAGTCTGGGTAATGACCTCCCACCATAATGTAATAATAGCATACATTTCCTAGGAAATGTGTTTTTACATTATGGAAAATACCAAGAATAGCGATCAGAACTTTACCATCTTTGCTGCGAGTTGCCCGAGTTTGTACTATGTACTAGGACTACTTGCATTAGCTCACGCTAGTAATCGCCGATACTTTTATAGTTTATTATACTATATTTGGCATGAAACTCTCTGATTCCAATCTTTGAGTTTCTTATTCGGTTTAAAAACAAGGTGGAATTTAATATCACCTTAATTTAAATAACAATTTAGTGATATTTTGAACTTGAAGGTGTATGACTGGATGGTGAATCCTTTTACTGCAAATGCTGCTGAGACTGATAACATGTCAAGAATAACTATTAGAACTTAAATATGATGAAGAGAGCAAATCACATTTGAATAGTGTGGTGGATACCAAAATCTCTGGCAAAATAAAAAAAATGCCTGCCATATCCAAATATGTGAAAAATGATATTTAATTTACTGCTACCTTTCCCTATCCCATATCTAGTGGAAATCGTAGCTTAGTGCTGTGAATCATATTGTTACTAAGCAGAGAAACTGTCAGAAAATCACTGAAAGAGGAAATTTTGCTTGTTTCTTATGAAATCGAACCAGATATCCAACATTTAGTTTTTCAGCATCAGTCTCAAAGATAAATGACAAGGTGATTTCAGTTTATTTTATTGTTTTATGTAGGGTATGTACCTTTTTTTTTTTTCAGTTTAAATATTAGTGGTCAGTAAGGAAATTTTACCCTCACAAAAGTTATAAAAGTGGACACTAAATATTGAAAGCACTGTGCTAGAGAGTGAAGTTTATCCTTAGGAGAGCAGATCAAAGTTGCTAATTTAATATGAGATTTGAATGTGGTGTAAAGGCCATGTTTTATTAGTACTTTGGCTATCTTTCCTGGTGTATTTCTGACATAGGGAATAGGAATGGTAAGGTTTTTGTTCCTGTTTATTAGAAGAGGGAGAAGTAATGGCACTATGTGGTATTTTATCTATTTTGTAGGAATTGTAGTCATTGGCCAAGAAAGTATAGCAGAGATATTCGAGTTCTGTGGCCATTTGTTCGTTAGAACAAATGACTCTGGCTCTGTGTGTGTTTTCAAAATACCATACTGTTGGGCTGGATGAAGATGTTATTTTTGTTGTATAATGAAACCTGTGGAGCATTCATGACTAAACATACACATGTAACTACAGTAGTAAAATTTTTAATAAGTTTCATCCGAAGTATCATAGGACATCTTCAGTACAGTTAATTCAAACAATACTAGGAATTACATACAGTGAGGGCGCATGCTTACAATGGAATCCCTCTGTGCATGCATTAACGTGTTGTAAAATTACGTTGAAATATATATCTGGGTTTAACCCCTCGAAGTGGGGCACTTGTTCGTGGTGGAGGGGACCTCCCAGTGATGGTACTGGCTCTTTTCATTCTACCTCTTTTTCTTTGTGTTTCTTCCCGTATTCTTTGCCCTACTTCTCCTGAGTCTCTTTCACTATCCTTTTTCCAGACCACCATCACTGAGATCCAATGCTCTGCAGCCATGTTTACCATGCGGTGCAACCCGTGGACATCCAGAAAGGGGGGGGGGGGGGGGATCCTGGTAGTCTTGCACTACTTTGGCCCCTGCTTCAGCAAGACGGGTGGTCCTGGATGGCCCAGCCAGGATCGATCAGCTAGTGGGCTTGCCTGCAAGGGTCAATGGTGTTGCAGTAAGCCTCTCACCCCATGGTCCGGGGTCGGGATCCTAGACCTGCTGCAGTGCTAGTATAGCATCCAGGGTAGCCCTGGCATTCCACTCCTGAGCGCAGTCTTTGCTTGCCGGGTAGTGGGTGTCCATGTGTGGCTCCGTGGTGGGTGAGGAGCTCTGGCGCCGAATTAAAAATTCCTTAAATATGAATTCTTCATCCTCATATGTTTCAGGGACCCTAACAAAGTCCCAACCAAGTACTGATAATATAGACACAGCGTATGGAAACAGAAGTAAGAAACAAAAGATATCAGATACTAACAGAAATGTACCAACCTTTTTAATCATTCATGCAACAGGTGAAAAACCAATTGGGAAAATGTCACCCTTCTTTATCCAAAAATGTTTAGGACTGGCAGGACCTCCCAAAACTGTCAAGAAATTGCGTTCTAGTGATATCCTCGGGGAAACAATGTGCAAACAACATTCTGAGAAACTACTGAGAACAACGACAATGGGTGGAATACAAATTGCAGTAACACCTCACAGAACACTCAATTCCAGTAGAGGAGTGATATCAGAATGGGATCTCCTTGAGGTTCCTGATGAGGAGATATGTTCAGAGCTTAAAGATCAAGGAGTGACGGGTGTGAGGCACATCCTGATATGCAGGGATGGTCGCCTGGTCTCAACCAAGAACATCATCCTTACTTTTGATACACCTAGGCTTCCGACATCTGTAAAAGCAGGGTATCTCAGCTGTCCTGTTAGAATGTACATCCCTAACCCGCTGAGATGCTTTAAATGTCAAAGATATGGACATGCCCAAACTGCCTGTTGTGGTTCTATTACCTGTGCTCGATATGGTAGTAAAGAACATGAAAATAAATATTGCTGTGAAAAAAAAAGCTAAACGTGTCAACTGTCAGGGAGATCATCCAGCATACTCTTGTGCATGTCAGAAATGGAAAGATAAAAAAGATACAAAAAATTAAAACAGAACAAAACATAACATATCAGGATGCAAAAAGAAAGCTAGCCACCATACACCTGTTCTACGATCCTCTTATGCTGAAAAAGTAACAATTAAAAAAGTGCCAACAGCAACTCAAACATGTATGTCTATTCCACCATTTGATAATTTCACCATATCTGAACTTTACGATCGCAAGTGCTTTTCTGTTGAGCGTATTAATCACAAGACCTATGGCCTTACTCCAGAGACAACTTCAAAAATGGTCTCATTTAATGAAAACTCATCTGCCAAAAAAATTATGGTGGAGACTTCACTCAAAGATAAACCACCAGACACTCGCACAGAAAAAATGGATACCTCCATACCAACTGACCCTAACAAATTTGATGTTTTGAACAATCTACCAGAGGAAGAGATGGACACTGGCCATCCATACTTCCCTAAAACAGTGGATAAATATAAATCTGACAAAAGTAAGCCCTCAACCTCTCGAAAACAAGACAAGTCAATAAAATCAAAACAATAGGAAAATTTTTACAATGGAACTGTCATGGGATCCGCAAGAATATTGACGATATAAAGATGTTGTTGCAGAAACACAAACCTTTCTGTTTCTGTCTACAGGAAACTTACTTAAGACCCAATGAGGACCGTACCTTTAGGAATTTCACTGTTGTACGTAAGGATAGAACTGGAGATAGTCCTGCTCATGGAGGAGTAGCTATCCTAGTGGGCAGTCATACTCCTTTCCATCAGGTCCAACTTAATACCTCCCTGGAAGCGGTAGCGATTCACTTCTCTGTTGGATTCCTTATTACAGTATGTTCAATTTATTTACCACCAAATGCTGAGTTAAATGAAATTGATCTTGATAACCTTATCTCGCAACTGCCTGAACCCATACTTTTGATTGTGACTTTAACGGTCACAATACTCTATGGGGTAGTGCCAACACTAATAGACGAAGTCGAATCATTGAAAAAATTCTTGATAATAATAATAACCTTTCCCTTCTAAATAATAACCTCAATACTTTCTTCCATATGCCTACCCGCTCATATTCTGCAATTGATCTTACAATCTGTTCCCCTTCCATTCTTCCACTGCTCATATGGGACGTTGAAGAGAACATATATGGAAGTGATCACTTTCCTGTTCTTTGTACAATGTCTTCACAGGAACCATATTCACCCACACGGATACCTATACGGAAAATGGACCAGGCTGACTGGAACACTTTCATCTTACAAAATTTAATGCTGATGCCATCAGTCAAACACCTATCGATGAAGCTGTAAAATATATAACAGAATGCATTGTCCAGGCAGCAACAACCTCCAAAGCCTTGGTGGAATGCAGAATGTCAGGCAGCCAAAAAAGATCAACACAGAGCATGGAGCATAGATACCCCACCACATGAAATTTAATAACTTTCGAGCGTGCTCGAGCCAAAGCACGTTTTGTAAGACGTCAGAGTCAAAAACAATCATGGATCCAATTTACTACATCAATTAATCAAATGACCAGTCCAAAAATTGTATGGGATAAAATCCGGAAAATGAAAGGCAGATATAGTACACATTGTTTGTCCACCTTAGACTATAATGGAAGTGTTCTTGGTGACCCCAAAGCTATTGCAGATACTTTGGGAGAAACTTTTGCTAAAATCTCAGCAACAGCTTCATATTCTCTGGAATTTTTAATACTGAAAGAGCAGCAAGAGAAACAAAGGCTTCATTTTTCTACCAACATTCTTCAGCCATTTGTCAAGGAGGAGGAACTAAAAAGAGCTCTCCTACAGTGCAGTAGGACCTGATGACATTATGAAATACCATTATGAAATGATAAAACATCTACCATCATCTTCTTCTCTTATTATACAATAGAATCCTTGCAGAGGAAGAGTTTCCAAATTCTTGGCATAAGTCAATTGTCATTGCTATCCCAAAACCAGGAAATGATCCAACACAAGCAAATAATCATCGACCCATTGCTCTGACCAGCTGTCTTTGTAAGATACTAGAGAAAATGGTTAATGCCAGACTTCTCTGGTATTTAGAAAGCAACAGTCTGCTTTCCAATACACAATGTGGTTTCCGTAGACATCGATCAACTTTAGACCATTTAGTTTGGTTAGAAACTTGTATAAGAGATGCATTTCTGAAGCGAGAACATCTTGTTTTTTTGACATGGAAAAAGCTTATGACACAACCTGGAGCTATGGCATATTAAAAGACCTCTATAACTTAGGTCTCAAAGAGAGAAATCAATCATTGAACAGCTTCCTCCCACTGTAGACAATGCTCTATATGTTGATGACTTTACAATCTACTGTCACTCACGTAACATGAGGGTAATTGAAAGACAACTTCAGCAAGCAATTGATCGTGTCTCTCTGTGGGCTCTTAATAATGAGTTTAAGTTTTCAACAGAAAAAAGTGTCTGTGTACACTTCTGTTGAAAACGCACTCATCACCCAGATCCTGAACTAAGAATGGGACCTACTGTTATTCCAGTAACTACAGAAACCAAGTTCTTGGGACTCATTTTTGACAGAAAACTCACATTTCTAGCACATATTCATCAACTAAGAGAAAAGTGCAAAAGAACTTTGAACCTCCTTCCCACTCTATCCTCTACTGGATGGGGTGCTGATCGAGCTTCATTGCTCCATCTTTATCGTGCACTTATACATTCAAAGATGGATTATGGGTCCGAAGTCTATGGTTTGGCAAGACAGAGTAACCTACGATGGTTAGATTCCATCCATCATCAGGGTATACGGATAGCTACTGGTGCCTTTCGCACCTCACCCACTCCAAGTCTCTATGTAGAAGCAAATGAATCGGCTCTATCACTTTGACGGAAACAGTTGTCTCTTAATTATGCCCTAAAAATAAAATCTCTCCCAGATCACCCTACATGGAATAGTCTTCTCTCTGCATTGGGAAGCTCAATATCACACACATCAAACTGCTGTACATCCTTTTGGTATGCGTATTAAAGAAATTGTGCAAGCTGTTAGTATAAATGTTGACAACATTAGCAAAATAAAGCTAAACAAAACAGTTCCTCCATGGCAGGTTTGCACACCATCCTGCAACCTCTCACTTTGTCAGCTACAGAAATCTTATACCCCATCATCCATTTACCTGCAATTGTTTAATGCACACAGAGCAGCACATGCTGATTTCTTACTCATCTATACTGATGGTTCAAGAACTAACACTTCTGTTGGCTGTGCTGCTGTGTTTCCTGACATTATTATCTCAAATCAGATCCCACCTGACTGCAATAATTATACAGCAGAATTACATGCCATTCAGCTTGCACTTGTGCATATAAAAGAAAACTGCTACCAAAAATGTATAATTTATACAGACTCATTGAGCTCTTTACAGGCTATCTCCTCTCCTATGTATAATCCTCATCCAGTACTTTATGAAGTGCTACACCTGCTTCACAAAATGAAAATCCTTAATTTTGATGTTCAGTTCTGCTGGATTCCCAGCCACATCGGAATCAAAGGAAATGAGGCTGCAGATGCAGCTGCTAAATCAGCCCATACCTTCTCCACATACTATTTGACAGTTCCATATGCAGACTACAGACAACTTATAAGACTAATTATGTATTACCATGATCTTTGTATATTTGTATCGCCCTGCTATAATTTTGGCAATATGTAAATACCATAATGCTAAACTTAAATTTTATGCATCAATGCTGTATAATAATTCCTTTCTGACTCTTTAAGTATTAGTATAATAATGTTTGTTGTAATCTTACTAGATGTAGACGCTGCTTTCCTTGACTTGTTTTATATATACATATGTTAACCTGTAGTTATCTATTTATGCACTGCTGAAACCTCTGCAGTAATTCTGTTTATATGTAGATACTGCATCACTTAACATACATTTTGTGTATGCATCTTATTTACTACTTTATTTTTCAAATAATCATGTAGTGCTGTAGGACATCTTACCTATTTGTGTACTTTCTAGTAATTCTGTTTATATGTATCCTAAATTCCATTTCTATTGCATTGCTAAATTTCATTTTCATCCATGCATATTGTATAATAATTCCTTTTGCCTATTTTTGTGCTGCTATAAAGGCATCTGTTATAATTTTACATATATGTAGATACAGCGTTCCTTGGCTTAGTGTTTCATATATTATGTATTAACTTATATTGTTAACTATTCTTGCACTACTGTAATAACCTCTGACCTTGTGTGCTGCTGTGCCCTCTGCAACAGTTCTGTTTACCTAGAGATGCTGCTTTATGAATTCTTGTACAGACATATTGTTAACAATTCTCTGTAAATGCTAATGTTTGTAACCTTTAGTATGGCACAGTATGACCTTTGTAGTTTTTGTGCCAAATAAACTATAAACCAACCAACCAATATCTGGGTTTTAAAAAAAAAATTTTTTTTTAAATATTACATTAAAATGAGATAACATATATAACTATTATTTTACATAATTTAGGTAGGATGACAATTTCCCAGACTTCAGGGATAGTAAGAACATCATTACGGTTCAAATTAGGTCTGTGACGTAGGGCTTCAGCACTTTCTTTATATAAACATTCATGTTTATATGAAGATCTATGTAGAAGTTTAGTCTTCTTCCAATAGATCCTATGGTTTGGGTTTTCAATTCCGTGTTGTGCAAGGCCAGATTTCTGTGGTTTGATAAGACGGATATGGTCTTGATGTTCCGAAATGCATTTGCTAATGGATCTATCTGTCTGTTCATAGTATGACAATTACAAGAGCATGGGACTTCATACATGCCAGGTAGCATCAGAGGTGAATTTGTCTTTTGGAGAAGGTAGCCAGTTGTAGATTTGGTTGATTGGTTTGTAGGTAGCAGTCAATTTATATTTCTTCATAATTTTTGAAAGACATTTGGAGATGCCTATGATAACAAGTATGGGAATCCTACGGATTTGTTCTTGTCTAGATTGATGTGTGGGGAACTGGCTGATGATTTTTTGAGTTGTTTTTGGATTATATCCATTTTGTGTGGCTGTATTTTTGATTATTTCCAATTCTTGGTTTAAAGATTCTTCGGAGGAGCAGAATCTGTTGCTCTGGTTACTAATGATTTAATGATGCCACATTTTTGAGATGGATGATGAGCTGAAGAATTGTGAATGCAGCGTCCTGAAAAAGTCTGCTTATGATAGAACAGAAGTGGAGATAGAACCGTCTTCTTTTGTCAGGAAGGAGATACCCTGTGGAGATTCTTTTTCTAGCGTGAATTTGATGTGAGGATGAAGAAGGTTGATGAAAAGGATTAAGGGATTTGCACTGTGAATTGTTGAAACATCCACCCTGTTCCCCAGATTTGGCTTCCTCTGCTATCTCTTCCCAAAACTAAAACTCCTCCTCGCTAGTCAGCGTTTTTCTTTGAATCAAGAGGTGATTGCAGCTGTAGAGGGATATTTTGCAGATCTTACTGAGAACCACTACAGGGACGAGATATTGTGCTGGAGCATCGCTGGAATAAACGTATCAGTCTTAAGGGAGATTGGTTGAAAAATAAAAAGAATTTTGAAATTATAAATTCATTTTTTCATTGTTAGGTCGAGAACTTTTCAGACCACCCACATATATATATATATATATGATTTATTTTGTCTTTAATTTGTGCATTAATGATATAGCAGAAGATTTGAAGGAGGAGGATATTCGTTTGTTTGCCAATGATGCAAAACTAGGGAGGACAATAGCTGATAAACACACACTCATACATACATACATGTTAAAATTTGAAATTTACTACTACAAAAACTTATCATTATTAGAGTGAAAATTTCCATGAAGAAAGATCAGAAAAAAGGTATTTAGTTAAAATTCCATCAGGTTACAGTAGAATCCATTGGACGATGATCTTAAGACATTGCAGTTTACTAAGGTGACAGAGACTGATGCTGGAGATACTCAAACATATCAATGTGAATACATCAGTGATCCTGGATGGCATCTCAGCTCATGATGCTATGAGAATGTGCAAGTGAACTGGTAGTACCTCTGACAAAGTTGTTTAATCTAAGTCTCAACTCTGGCAAGGTTCCTCCATATAGAAAGAGGGTGAGAGAATTCCATTACATATAGGTGGCTCAAAGACAGAAGTAGCAAATTACAGACCAATTGTTAAATAATTCAGGAATGGATAGATAGGAATATGATACTCTATAGGGGCAGCATGGCTTTGTAAAAGGCAGGTCCTCTTTCAGTAATTTATTCATATTTATAATAAGGTGACTGCAGAATTGGATAAAGGAAATGGCTACACCATGATATTGTTGGACTTATGCAAAGGCAGTGGACAGAATACCATCTGGAAAACAATTACATAAATTGGAGCAAATTAGGAATGGATATGAGGCTGGTGGTGTGGATGGGGGGGGGGGGGAGTCACTAATATGCAGAGGGTAATGGTGGAGTGAAAACAAAGCAAATGAAGATGACTAGCTGAGTGCCTCAGGGTTCTGTACTAAGACCACTACTCTTTAATTTGTGCATTAATGATATAGCAGAAGATTTGAAGGAGGAGGATATTCATTTGTTTGCCAATGATGCAAAACTAGGGAGGACAATAGCTGATAAAGGTGATGTGGATATCTTACGGAATGATTTAAATAAATTCGTAATGCAAGCAACAATGGTTGTTAATTCAGTGTTGTAAAATGTAAGGTGCACTTCAGGATGAAAATATTACATACTTCATATCATAATGATTGTACTAGTTTGAAATTCAGTAAATTGATGAGACTAGGGATCTGGGGGTAATGGTAGATAGAGATTTGAATTTCAGAGGACATATTGCAAGAGTTGGCAAAATAGCTCAGAGCATTAGTCACCTGTATTTCTTGAGGATTGGGAGTTCATTGAGAGGATTGAGATGAGTGACCAAGCTGGTGACAGGCCTGTGGAATGTTCCCTGTGAGGATAGATTGAGGGTTTGTGGGTTGCAGAGTTCAGCTGACAGGTGGAGAATAGGGGATATGATAGGAAATTTATAAGTTACTAAAGGGATTCTATAAGATTGACACAAGAAATTTTTCAATACATGGGGAATAAGGGGAAAACAAGGGATCACACTTGGAAGTTGTCTAATAGTGTGATTAGTAAGGATGTGATCAGGTTCTTTACCTGGAGGTGGTGAATGAGTGGAATGTATTGCCAGAAGTGGTTGTGAGCACCCCGACAGTGAATATGTTTAAACAGATGTATGATAGGTGTTGTGTTAATGGATAGTGTGTCTCCCACCATGGAGTGCTCAAATAATAAGAAGAATATCTTGATTTATAATTAACTCAACAAAGTGTGTTTTGAAAGAAAGATTATTTGGGCTAGCATTAATCCAAAAAGATCAGTGAAATACATGCACACACACACACACACACACATATATATATATTTTTATATATGTGTGTTACTTAATCTGCCTACTTATTGTTAAATTTTCAGACCGGTTATCAGCAGCCCGAGTGAAACAAGTAACTGACCATATCTGTAAACTTCAAGAGTTTGTGAATTCCATGTTACGCCTTCAGATTGATGAACACGAATATGCTTACCTCAAAGCCATTGTACTCTTTAGTCCAGGTAAATTTCTTAATACCATTATAGATTATGCTTAAGATTTGATATTATAGATTATATTTATAATTAACAGGAAAAATTGGAGACTGGCTATCTGATAGGTATCAACAAGTTGTGTATAGGGGAGTGATATCCAGGAAAAGGAAAATCACTAGTGGAGTGCCTCAGGGGTCTGTTTTAGGGCCATTACTATTTAACTTGTATATTAATGATATTGGCGAAGATTTGGATGGAGATATTCAATTGTTTGCAGATGATGCAAAGTTGGGACGAACCATAAAGAGTAGTGAAGATGTTGTGGCCTTGCAAGAAGACTTGAATAAATTGAGTGATTGGGCAAGCAAATGGGGATGTGAGTTCAATGTTGCAAAATGTAAGGTTTTAAAATTTGGAAAACAAAGATGGGATGCAGAATTTATGCTTGATGTTGTTGGAAGTAGAGGAAATAAGAGATCTGGGGGTGATAGTGGATAAGGATCTAAAATTTAGGGGACACATCACCAAAATTGTGAAGACAACACAAAGACTTCTGGAATGATGCGGAGGACACTGACGTGTAGAAGAAGGGAGATTCTTGTTCCATTGTATAAGGCTTTGATTAGGCCACACATGGACTATTGTGCCCAGATTTGGTCACTGGGTTTTCAGAAGGATGAAGAGATGTTGGAAAGGGTCCAAAGGCGACTGACTAAGGTAGTTTTCTGACCTCTGGAATGTTGAGTATGAGGAAAGATTGAGAAGATGTAATTTGCAGAGTCTAGTGGAGAGAAGGAAGAGGGGAGATATGATAGAGACTTACAAGTTGGTAAGGGGTTGTTATAAGATCAATGGTGGAGAAGTTCTACAGAGAATAGTGGGAGATCAGGGGAGAACCAGAGGTCATCTCTGGAAACTGTATAAAGAGGGTGTGAGTAGGGGAGTGAGAGGCAGGTTTTTTTCATGCAGAGTTGTGAATGATTGGAATGCTTTGCCTGAGAGTGTGGTGTCTGCAAGGAGTTTGAGTGTGTTTAAGGCTCGGTATGATGAGATGTGTGTGTGTGATAAAAGGACCTCCCAGATGAGTCTTTGACTCCATGAGGTCTTGTTTAATAATAATAATAATAATGGGGAGATCATGTTTTACTAACTTATGTACTATAACAAGGTGGCAAATACCTTGAACAGGGGAGATGCATATACAGTGATGTACTCGTACTTGGATTTTGCAAAAGCTTTTGATAGACTCCCACATAACAAACTATTAAATAAATTGACACAGATGGGATTGGATAACAGTCTTCTGAGTTGGATAAGTGACTAGCTGTCATATAAGTATTAGAGATTCTCGTAGACAGGCTTAAGCGTTGCTTGTACATGCTTACTAAATAACTTAAGGAAATTACAACGTACAATAGAATATACATAAAATTAAACTTTAATATATTTCCAATATTTCAGCAACGTCACGTTTCCATCCTCAAAGGAACTTACAATAAAGACACGTGCACGCAGGCACTAAACACAGTAAATGAGAACAAAACAAGGAAGCTATGGTTTTCCTAAAAGTCCTGATGGTGCCCCCTAGCAGGCTATGTAGGTATTCTTGGCCGTTGGGCTGAAGGTTTCCTGATGTAAGCCTCCCAAATTTGGGGCAGTCTCATGCAACCAAATTTGTTGAGGTTTGGCATGTTTCTTAGGGGTGAGGCTGATTCCATGAATAGTCTTTCAAATTTGAACTTGTTACGGTGTATTATTGTGGCTTTCTTCCACTGTATTCTGTGGCTTGTATCCAGAGCATGGTCTGTAAGACCAGAGTGGCTGTACTGGTGAAACTGGATGTAGTCCTTGTGTTCTGAAATTCTGATATTCACTGTCCTGCCTGTTTGGCCAAAGTAGTTGGAAGGCTGCAAGGGACCTGGTATACGTCAGATAGGTCTAGGGGGAGTGGTTGGTCTTTAGTGGAGCAGATAAGGGATGCCAATTTTCTATAAGTTTTGTAACAAGAGGTCAAGTCATGTTTTTTAAGATTTTGGTAATTTTTTCTGAGGTGCCTCGGATGTAGGGAATGGTGATGGATTTAGAGTAATCCTTGTTGTGATGGGGAGGGGGGGGTTGTGGTTTACTGGTTTCAATATTTTTTGGATTTTTTGGGGGGGGGGGGTACCCGTTGGCTGAGTAAGTGTTGAGGATGTGATTTAATTCATTGGTTAGGGCATTGTCATTTGAACAGATGGAATTTAACTGTTTGTTTATTTTTTTAATATCACTCTCACACACATGAGATGTCACAAAGAAGATAGCAATTCACCATGTGTGGGCAGTAGTCTAGAGAAAGGTGATCTGTTGATGTTCTTTTGTAAAGCTGGAAGTTTTAGTATTCAACTGATTTGGTGGGGAAGGGTCAGCAATTCAACTATAAATAGATGTCATTTTATGATGCCTAACTTTCATTAACAGAAATGGGAGGCATGATGGATGCTCGTTCTGCTGAAGTGTCATGAAAATATCTGTAGTAAAAAAGAACAATGCATAAACTGACCATTTCTGAAAAGAAGGTAATCAGTTAGCCAAACTAGCCTTATCTAAACAGCATCAAGAATTTTTAGAGAGGTTTTAGGTACGCTACCCCTAGGTTTAATAGGTCAGCAGTTGAGCTGTAAATGGATGTTGAATAACTGCTGCTTGTGCTGCAGTACACTCATCAGCAGAAATGGGGAGAAATGATGGAGGCCATTCAGTTGAACGATGAAAGTTCCTTTACAAAATGCATAAAGTAGAAACAGATCATATGTGAGATAATGGTGGGAATGAATCCATGAGAGAGAGATTATTGATTAGCTGAGCTACCATCTTTTGGATACCATCAAGATTTTCAGGTAAGTTGTTGGTGCACCATCCTAAATGTGAGAGCATTATCCTAAGATTGGGTGAATGTGGTATTTTTACAGAGTTAATAGCTGAATGTACACATGATTTGTTCTTGTTAGCATGTGGGAGTACCCAGGATGCCAATATTGGCATTTGGATGTAATGAAGTATTGGTCAGAAGTTACTACTTACTAGCCAGTTGCTACCATCATTCCCTGAGGTGTTATATGTCTAGAGTTGTGTGTTCACAGGGCCAGTTTGCTTGTTTTGAGGGATAAAAAAAAACCATGTTTCCGGGAAGAAACTAGTAAAATTTTGACTTTAATACTTTTTTAAAACTACATACCATATATTCCGGCATATAAGTCGACTTTTCAGCATTGAAAAAAAGTCCTAAATTTTTTAGGTCAACTTATACACCAGGTCAAAAATTGATTGCTTTCCAAGAAAAAACTAGTACGTATCATGCTCTGTTAAATTTATTAGCAATATACAAAAAGGGTAAATAAGTAAAAATCTTTCAACTTATATCAAATTTATTTACAGAAAAAATTATTTACATGTTATATAATTATTTATTTACAAAATGTCTGAATGTATGAAAAGTTCATTGTACTCCGGTTCTGTAATTTCTTCCGGTATATTGTCATATAAATTGTATTCATTTTCTCCATCAGATTTAGCATCAATTTCGTCATCATTGTCAACAAAATCATCTTCCAAGCCATCTAATTTGTTAGATATAGCACGTTTTTTGAAAGATTTTATAACTGTATCTGGTTTTATTTCATCCCATGCTTTCGCTACCCATTCACACATAGTTACCAAAGATGCATATCGCATTTGTCCTCCTTTTGTGTAACTTGTCTCTCCTTCTTGCATCCACGCATTCCACTGTTTTCGTAAACTGTCTTTAAATGGCTTGTTTATACACATATCCAACGGTTGCATTAGTGAAGTTAACCCACTTGGAATCACTGCCATATTGGTATTATTCTCGCTTAATTAAGATTTTGTGCTCTCCGTTAAATGGGATTTGAACATGTCCCACACTAAAAGACTGGATTTTTTAATGCACCTTGTCGTGTATTCCAAATATTTTTTATCCACAGCTTAACTCCTGCTTCGTCCATCCAACCATTCTCGTGAACATGGACAAAAACGTTTCTTGGAATTTTGATCTTTTTGTTTTTCTTTTAAAAATTATCATAGGTTTTAATTTAGTACCATCAGCCATACAAGCAGGTACAACTATGAAACTGCTTTTTTCATGTCCAGTTGTTTTTAAAGAAATAGTTTTACTTCCTTTCAATTCTACTGTTCTATTCCCAATCATGTCAAACATAACTGGAGCTTCATCCATATTTCCAATTTGAGACAATAAATAATTTTTTTGCTTTCTTTTAGTAATTATAAATCTTTGAAAACTTAATAACTTATCATCCAAATCCTTTGGCAGCTTCTGTGCGATTTTCGTTTTTAGTCGAAGCACTAAATTTTTCCTTTCCATAAACCAGCTAAACCAACTCACTGTAGCTTTGAAGTTTTCGCTGTCCTTTTTATTTGCTTTGCCCCGCTTCAAAGCAAATAAACGAATATTATTTCTTATTATAATGAGTCCATTTTGGCGATTTTCTCGAACCCAATCCACAACATTATTTTCCAGAATAGGCCACTTACAAATTCCTTTCCATAATACGCACTTATTTTTTGGCATTTTCATTATTAAAGTTTAATTTTTTCTCCAATCGCAAACTAGTTTTTCATTTACTCCAAACTAACTTGCAGCAACACAGTTAGTATTTTCTTTTGCAAATTTAATCACTTTGCACTTAAAACTTGCATCATATTTCATTCTTTTAAATGGAACCATTGCACTGTAGTTCACTATTAGTCAACTGGTCAATACAAAAAAGAAATTTTTCGAGTCGACTTATACGACGAGTATACTATAAAAACTGAAATAAACTCAAAAAATTCCAATATCAACTTATACGCCAGGTCAACTTGTACACTGGAATATACGGTATTTTTTATTTTCAACATTGTAATCAACACTTTTATTCTTTCTTAAAGCTAATTGGAGTTGCTTACTGGTCAAATCATATAATCGGGATCTCATGTTAGAGGTTTAATGGAGGAAACAGCACCAGGAAATTATTAAAAATAGTATTTAATGCTTCCAATATTTCATCTCAGTTACAGAGGCATTATCAGAGAGTACAAAATGAGATTTGAAACAAACACACACACTAAGGCAGCACAAAACTAAGTGAAATGAATGGATGAAATACTAGAGTCCTAAGTAGGCGAGGCACCCTCTATTGACATCTATCAGCAGCCTATTAAACTGGGATCTTGAAGTATTGGTGGTGTTTCCCATATTTTGGGAAGTATTGGGAATAATCAGTCCTTCCCCCAATCCATTATTCTTCAGAAAGATTTTAGTATGCTATCACCATCCCCTATATCTGAGGCACATGAGAAAAAATATCCAGAATTTTAAAGAAATGCCATATTTGCACCACTTTCAATCCCCACGATGTCACTTAAAACTAGCTACCCTTATCCACTCCACTAAAGACAAACTCTGTCCCCTCTCAGTTCCAGATATACATAGACTTCCTTGTTCCTGCAAGCTGACCTACTATGAACAGACAGGAATATCAGCTACCATCTGAATGGAAGAACATAAAAAATACATCTGCAGTCATGACTATAGTCAGTCAGCCTTTCTTCTTTAGCCTTACAGATCATGCTTTGGATACAGCTCACAGAATCAATTGAAAAAAGACCATCATGCTCCATGGCAGTAAATTTAGAAGAGAAAGAATGTTTTTAGAATCTGCTGCTGCTCTTAAAAATCAGCCTAATTTAAATAAATATGGTTGCATTCCTCATCTCTTTTCCTTTATGGCATGCAGTTTGTGCAGGAATGAA
Source organism: Typopeltis vanoorti (assembly GCF_054136105.1). Lineage (NCBI taxonomy): Eukaryota > Metazoa > Arthropoda > Arachnida > Uropygi > Thelyphonidae > Typopeltis > Typopeltis vanoorti. The sequence continues at coordinate 99,546,949 of NC_143570.1, read as the reverse complement.
GCATAATATTTTGCATCACAGTGTTATTCCTTTCCTTGAAGTCAATCAAGAGAATTCTCGGCAATCCCAAAAGATTGTTGCCATGATCTTCTTGGTGGACTGAGTGACCTTGGTTTTTCTCAGTGGTGCTTCACCTGGTTTACGCCACTCCATGGATTCCCTTTTGGAAGGAGGAGCATAATAAAGGACCATGGTTTCATTCCCAGTGACAATGGATTCCAGCACTTCTGATTCCCTTGGCAAAGCTCTAAAAACTTGTGAAAACAGGTCACACGATGCTCCTTTTCAATTGAAGAGAGAAGTCGGGACACCGATCTTTGTCATGTCAAGCTTCTTGTGAATGATGCAAAAAATGGTTGTTATAGAAAACCCCAACCTTGCTGAGATTTCTTTGAGCTTCAGCCATCTGTCATTGAGCAGTTCCTCCTCAACAAGACAGACATTTTCCTCAGTCATCACTTCCACAGGCCGGCAATCACAAGGATCATCTTCGATGCTCTCTCTCTTTCTCTCTCCCTAGGTGAAACTGTTTAGTCCATTCCTTCATGGTGGAATATAAAGAAGAAGATTCCCCATAAACACCATCCACTCACTGTTTGATAGTACTTGGAGAAAGCCCTTCTTTGGTGAAAAACTTTATCACAGCGTGGTATTCAATTTTTAACATTACAGCCACATTTGGGAACCCACCTAATATTCAACACTAAACACGACGATATGCTCTTGAATAACAGGCAGTATGAAGCAGAGTGGTGTGGGCAGACATAATGAGAAATTCAGCAATGAAATTTCATTTTGGTAAATTATGAAAACTAAAACCTTGTTAGGAATAATTACTTTAATTTAATTTAAACTTTCTGCAAAATTAAAGAACTTACTCAACTCATCCAAGGATCCACTTCCTTCTCTGGTCCACCCTGGAGTATACCATATTCATTGCACCTGTAATTTGCCTTATATAGCTGAAACAGGACATACAATTCCTATCCAAAAAAAGGAACATAAATGGCACATTAAATTTAATAATTTAATAACTGTTAAATCTGGCCTTTCTGATCATGCCCTGAATACTCTACATACAACGACTGGAAAGGCACTTGTTTTTTACATCGCACCAAAACATGGTATAAGTGTAAATTTAAAAAGGCCTGTGAAATTCTTAATCAACCACCCTAAATCTTAGCAATAATGGTGGTCTAAAAATTCCAAGAATATGGATGGATTTCCTTTTGGAAAGAGGATCATAATAAAGGACAATGGTTTCATCCTCAGTGACACTGGATTCCAGCACTTCTCTCTGATTCTCTTGGCAGATGCTCTAAAAACATATTCTACCCACATAAGCTTTTGGTCTAAGAGTTAATTATAATTAGGACTGTCATGATCTAGGATCTTAGCTCTAATATAACAAACACTTATGTTAAATTATTGATTAGGCCACCAATTTTGTTGTATTAAAACTATATGAATTTGTTCAGATGATGTTATAAATAGAATATAGCTTTGATGTAGTTTTTTTTTTCCACTAGGGGTCAGGCCAGTAGAATAAGGTTGATCAGATCATTGTCACTTTAGCATACCGTTTGAAATGTAACATAGTTTGTCTTTTTATATATATGTGTATATTCCAGATGATGACATAATATGAAGTTTGAAATGTCAGGAAATTAAAGTAATTATTCCTAACAGGGTTGTAATCTTCATAATTGGACTGCAGAGTTTTGTGTATAGAAGAAGGAGATTAACATGATGTGATGGAGACTTTTAAACAGTTGAGAGGTGGTTACAGGGTTGACACTGGGGAGTTCTTTTGCTTGGTTGAACAGCAGGAAGGAGTGATGACAATGGGCCATCCCTAGAAGTTACGGAAGGAAACTGTGAGCAAGAGGGTGAGGAGTGGTTTCTTTGCATGGAGGGTGGTTGAACCATGGAATGCATTGCCTGATAGCGTGTTGAGGGCAAGAATGGTCAATGAGTTTAAGGAGTGGTATGATCCAGTAGAATGACTGTAAACCCATTACCCTTATCCAGTTCAGCCGTCACTGTGTTATAAAACATGAGCAAGTTACTGAGGAACAATCTACCCTTCACAAAACCATGTTGTCTCCCATACAATATCCCATTTTCATCTATCCAATCCTGTGTTCTTTTCTTAACTAATTTCTCCAAGACCTTGACAACGATGCCTGATATGCTAATCGGTTGGTAATTTACAACAGCAGTCTTGGAACTGCCTTTATGCAGTGGAACTATTTTCCCCTCTTTCTACCCCCTCAGGACTAACCCAGACCCGAGACTCAAATTAAACAAAATGGTCAAGGATACTGACAATTCTTTAGCCACTTCACGTACGACATGAGCTGGTATACCATCCAATCCCACAGATGTATTGACATTGAGGTCTATTGCAAAACCTCAATGTCAATACATCCCACAGATGTATTGACATTGAGGTTTTGCAATAGACTACTTACCTCCACTTCCTTCACCACAATTTCCATATAATCTATTGGTTCATTCATTTCTGCAATGTCACCACCTGGATGATATATTATTGCAAAGTGCTCGTTCAATAACTCAACTATATCAACTGATTTGGTTACCTCCTACCATCGGCATTCTTTAAAATCATTCTGCCATATACATTTTTTCTTTTACTTGCAACATATCGAAAAAACTGTTTAGGATTCTCCTTAGCCTGCATGGCCAATGTTCTTTCGTAATCCTTTTTTGCTTTTCTTACCACACTCGTTACCCTTCTGGCCTGCGCTTTATACCGTTCATGTGCCTGCCGATCACCTTTCTCCTTAAATTCCCTCCATAGTTGTTTCTTTTTTTGCAGCTCAAGCTTAATGGTGTTATTCATCCATTTAACCTCTACTTGATTTATTATTCGGACTCTAGGTATACAGTCAGCCATTGCTTCATGCAAACACTTCTTAACCGCCTCCCATGTACTATCAACTTCTAGCCCTTGCAGTTGTACATGCCATGGCACTGAACCAATCAAACTCCTAAGCTTGTCATACTTACCAGCCCGATAATTCCACATGTACCCTGTCCTAATTGTAAATTCCACACCTTTAGCCACCTCCCAAGTCATGACCCTATGATCACTCTCACCAATTGGTGGCAATGTGGTCATATTAGTTACAGCCAAATCCTCAGATGCAATTACTAGGTCAAGCATGCTCTGGCCCTAGTATTTTCCATTACATACTGTCGCAGATAGTTATCCCTTAATAACTGCATAAAATCCAATTCCTTCCTCCCGTGTGTCCTCTCCTCACTCCAATCAATGCGACCATAGTTGAAATCTCCCATAATAATTACCCTCCTTCCACTCATTTCTTCTATTTGCTTCTGCATACTATCTCCACCATCTTTTCCATCACCTGGTCTATAGCAGCACCCAATTGTATATTTTGTTCTGCTAGCCACAATCTCACACCAAATGGCCTCAAATGTGCCCTTTTCTCTATCCTGCAATTCAACTTCTATCCTCCTCGGCTGCAGCTCATCAGCTATCATCAACAGTACACCTTCCCCCATTTTATTCTCCCTGTCATTCCTGAACACACACTATACCCATCACATTCAATCCCACTGGCTATATCATCTACAGTCAGCCATGTTTCACTAATGCCAATAACCTGTGGTCTGGAAATGCCAACCAAGGCCAAAAATTCTTCCTTCTTGTTACTAATACTCCTAGCATTAGTGTACATGAATTGCAGACCCCCGTTAGCCCCATCCCTACCTTGATGCCTTATACTAACTATCCCATTCTGATTTGTTGTCCTTATTCGCTCGGGCATATTATACTCATTCATACACTCAACTGCCTCCCAAAGGTCTGCATATCTACTCCTCCCCCCCCCCTTAATAAATCTAGTTTTCCTGATTCTGCACATCCACTTCATTCAACAACACTTTTTCAAAGTCATTTGCAATTATGGCCCTCCTTCTAAACACTTCACTGTCATACCACGGCAAAAGACTAATCATCCTAACTCTCTCACTGTTTTCTTTTGCTACCTCAAACAATTCATTCAGGTCCTCTATCATTTCCATTTTATCTCCTTTCAAATCATTCGTAACTGCCACAACTATCATTTCTTTCACCCTTTCCTTTTGCTCTCTAATAGACTCACTTATGTTATGTCCTTGATGGTCGCACCAGGTTGGTACGATTTTGTCAAATCCTCTACTAACACACCTTGTACTAACGAATCTCCATACAGCACTCACTCCTTCATTTTGTTTATGTTCACAAACATACTCTTATTTTTCCTATCATACTTTTTATTATTGGCTGGTACACTCAGTAGACATTTGTGCATACGCTCTAGCTGCCGCTTTGCCCTATGTATCGCTCCGCTCAACAACGCAATCTCACTCATTGCATCTATTTCATCTTTTTTTATTATCTGTTAAATCATTAATTTTCTCTGTATTAATACCATCATTCACACTTTCTACATTCACGCCCTCACGGTTCTCTGGTACAACCTCGCAATTTCTTATCATATCGCTATTTTCTTCATTCTGAAATTTGACAAAAATGTCACACTCACGACCTGAAATACACTTTAATTCCTCATTTTCCTTACATTTTCTACACACATTCACTCCATTATCATCATCTAACCATATTCCAACCGCTCTCCGCAAAGCGTAGATTTCGCAGATAGTACACTGAATAATCTCCTTTATATTACAGTTATTGAACAAAGATGGCGAACCATTATTACTAGCCGCCATTTTCCTTCTTACGAGAGCCATGTGCTCGCTATACTTTATCAAATTAATAATTGAAACACCAAAAACACACAAACAGACACACTATAATATGCAAAGCAAACAAAACTATGTAATATTCAAGCAAAATTGTCAATGAGAACTTAAAATTACACTTATCTTATCAGGAGCTCTCAACAAACACTACAGACCACGAATTCCTCTAGCAGCCAGCCTGATATATTCAGCTTTGAAATAATGTTGGATTCAATATCCACTTAATTTGTATAATTTTGCATCGCTGAAGTGAAGCCTTTTGGCTCTTTATTTCAGTAATTCTTGGGGTCCCTGTCCTGAAAGGTTGCTTACGCCTGGATCTGCCAAAACTTTTATAGTTTCTATATTCAGCACAAAACTCTTGTAGTTTCTATATATTTGGCTTTGAAATAATGTTGGATTCAATGTCCACTTAATTTGTATAATTTTGCATCTCCGAAGCGAAGCCTTTTGGCTCTTTATTTCAGTAATTCTTGGTACCTTTTAAAATGACACCTTTTGGCAACTCGTATGGGAAAGAATGAGTTTTGCATTACTTCAACCTGAGTATTTTATTTTACATCTGGGTCTGGCTCCCACTGATGAGACCTCAGTAAAGGTCAAAACTGTTCTGGGTAGTGACCCTTTCCAAATCCGTAAGGATATGTGCTTTGCATTATGGGATACTAAGGCAAGTGATGTGAAGTCATTAGCTTCTATATAGAGTTGCCCCCAGTCCTGAAAATACTTCAGGTGCAAACTTTGTTTGCTTACACTTGGATAAAGGATTAAACCAAGCATATAATATAATGCTTGGTATCTTTAAATTATGGGTAAGGAAAGGTTAGCAAAACAGGAATTTGATGCCAAGATGGCAGGAAAGAGACCCAGTGGAAGACCGATGTCTAGGTGGATTGATTCAGTCAGAAATGCCCTAGAAGCATGAAAGGTTAGATATAACAATATTTAAGTGCTCACAACTAATAGATTGATTTGGAGGAAAATTGTTGATAGGAGATTAAAATCATGTAGTTCATAGTAACCTGAACATCCCTTGAGGGCATTCAGGTCACTGATTATGATGATGATGAATCTTTTCACTGTTGCTTTTCTACTTTAGTTTTTTTATTAGTTTTGGTTTTGCAACCATGCATGATTGGCACTTGTCATGCCCAATAAGAAATTGGTATTTATATAGTAAAAAAAAAAAAAAAAAAAGTAAAGCATTTGAGATTCATGTACTTACCATATCTGATAATTGTAATAGTTTCAAAGGTTCTTTATCATAATTCACAATTGTTAAGTGTACCATTATATCTGCCATTTCTCCTAAAGAATTCTTTCGCTAACAACAACAACATGTCAGACATTACTAACTTCTCATTTGCTGCTTAGTTGAACAAGTATGCATGCTCACCAAAGAAATTGATGGGTGATTGACAGCTTACAGAGCATTTTGTACCTGGGTAACAATGAGAGAAGACAGAATGGAAGTTTGAGAACATGGACCAGAGAATTTTGTTCTAAGAAAGTTTGAAAAAAGTTGACAGTTGGAACGTATCAATAGAGGATTCCAAAATGGAATCTTAGCAAGGTGAATCCTGTGACTGAAAAGGTGATTATAGGAAAAGAAACTGCTTTTTTCTCTGGTAAAGAATTTGTTATTTGTGATTCTTATGATTAAATTGCCTGAGGTAAGACAATATTTATACTCGGTCAAACAATGAGGATGAATGGAACAATATATGCTAAATAAGTTAACTCTGTAGTTCCATTGAAGTTAAGAAGTTTTGTATTTTGAGAAAGGACTCGAAAAAGAACTGACTCTAATGAACGTTTATTATCTTTGTAGGAATTTGTTGTGAAAAAGAAAATGTTTAGTCTGGTAGACTTAAGTATATGCAAAACAAATATTAGTAGAATGAATCAATGAAAGAATAAATTCATCCTCTAAAGATAAACGAGATTTCAAAATATGGTTTTTATTTGGAAGGCCTTGGATCCAATTAGTTTTATAATTATTAATTTAATTTTATTTACCATGTATATAATTTTATTTAGTTTCATTAAATATATATATATTTTTTTTATGGTCTTGAGTCAATCATTTTCTTCATTCTATAAGGAATGAAGTTAAAAGTCATTGCACCAGTTGGAATGAACTCTTGTAAATTTACTTAACACTCAGTGTGAAAACAAGGTAAGGTGCATTTGAAAGAATTACATCAATTGTGTATACATCATGCACATACACACACATACAAAACAAACACAAGTCAAATAATAAATTCATTCTTTCATTATCCAAAGGCCAGACTGGAATATTGAAGTATGTGCATAAGTTTCTCAATAGAACAGACTCATTCTGCCTATTTACATAACTCATGTCATGTAACTTCTTCAGTACTAACAGATGGTGTGTATAATACAAAATGGATTGTCTTTTCTGATATTACCATACATTATTTTATTGTACCTTTATATATCATTTTAACAGATATTAATTTTTTCAACAATTTTTATTTATTTTTAAGTTTCCTAGTAAAAGCGAGTTGTGTTTCACTTTCTGGTAATTTCATTTCTCATTTTACCACTACCACCACCACCCCACAAAGAAGAAAATAAATAAATAAATCTTCATTCAGTTTAGCCTCTCGTCTTTTATCAGTTCTAGATTTTTTATCTTGGAAGACTGCCATGAGGACTGTCATATTACCCATAATTCCATGATGCTTACTAACAGATGCTTAAACACTCTGTTAGTAATTGTATTCTGCAATTAATGGGGAATGATCAAAATATCTTATTATAAAGAAACGAGAAATAAAACATAAAGTAAAATGAGAACTTTTTCTGCAAACTATCAGTCACACTTGCTGAACAATGACTGACTATGTGCAAGATTCCATGCTCCACGTGTTTCTGTTTAACTTGTATTTTTGTATAACAGTTCTTACAGTCTGTGTTTTTAGTTATGTAATGATTCATATTTAATGCGTGTTGTATATTTGCGTGTCCATCCTAACCCAGATGAAGCCACTAGCTTAAGTGGCAAAACTAGTAGGTTTTATTAACTAATTTTAACTAATTATTATGACCTATAAAACCAGTGTTAATTGTTTTTATTACATTAGTTTTTTGGTCAAAAAAAATCAACAGACTCATCATAAAGTAAGCTGCATTATCATTGTTCTTTCTTTTTTTAATTTTTTCAGGATTTTTTTTTAATCTAATATTTTATTACAAATTGTTGGCTGCTCCCCATAGTTAAAAAGCATTGCTTTTATATAAAATGTATTATTCTGCAGTACATCTTGGAATACCATTACCAATTTGATTAAGACTTTATTTTGTGACATTTTGCACAGATCATCCATCATTGCCAAGTGCCCGACAAGTTGAAAAATTTCAAGAGAAAGCTTATCAGGAACTCCGTTCTTATATTGGTCAGACATTTCCAGAAAATAATGACAGGTTTCCCAAATTGCTGTTAAGGTATGGTGTAATCATTGTGTTAAAATGATTTTTTTAAGAAAATATTAACACACACACACACACGTGCACACATGTAATTTTAGTGGTTAAATTTTGCTGCACTGGGGAAGGGCTAAACCTCTTCCATATGATTTTCAGTACTTGTAACCCTTCAAATCATTATTGAACTGAAACTATATCAGTTCAAAATGGTTGGTTAATCTGTTGTTATGTTAGTGGTACAAATATCAAAGAGCATATTGCTATGGGGAATAATTAAATGACAAAAGGTGTCTATTTGGAAACTACTCTGAACTCTAAAATTATAGAATACTGCGAAAGATGTTTTGCAAAAATTTTTAGGAAATAAAGTGGCTGCCATTGTAATTACAATGGCGACCACTTTATTTTTGTAAGTAAATTGTAATTGCATCAAATCACTGAAAATACTGTTCCTTCATTCTTAACCAGATGTTTTGCTTTAGATGTGGAGGATGTTTATTCTTCATTCACATATTCCATTTTCCTTCATAGCATTCCCTTGAAGAATGTTATTAAAGGAAGTGGAGCGTGAATTTCTTAGAAAACAGTTCAGAAATATTGATTCAAGAGAGAGAGAGAGATACCCAAGAGTTGAAATTTGCAAGTGTCAAAAAAAAATTGTTTTTAAAATTCATTAAAAATACATTTACCTAATTACAGTAAGCAGCATTTAATTCGACCTCAGTTAAGTCAGTATACCATTTAATAAAAAGTGAATTCCATCCTCCCAACATATATAGTTTTTCAATCATTAAAGGTACCCATGGCATAACTGTAAAAATAACTTAACACGATAACTACAGTAACTGACTTTAATGAAATAAAGGTACAAATATTTCGTACTGAAATTAACAGTACATCATCAGTGTAGACAACAAGCAGTTCAAAGGAATGGAATACAAAGTACATAACAGTTGGTGGATTACCAATTAAAATTGTTGCCACATGCTAGAAAATTAATAGTAATAAAATATTATTAAATAATTCTTAAAAACTATTTCTTTGATAGTTACATAAGATAAGAATCTCCCAAACTTTTGGGGGAGAGAGACAATCATTTCGATTCAAATTTTGGCGATGTAAAAGGGCTTCACAACTTTCTTTGAAAAGGCGTTCGTATTTAAACTTGCATCTGTGGAGAAGACAAGCTTTATCCCACTGGGTATTGTGTTTAGTGTCAATACTATGTTGTGCCAGACCAGGCTTTTGAGATTTCATGTATTCGATATAATACTGATGTTCCTTCATTCTTTTTTCCACAGAATGGCCTGTTTGTCCAAAGTATGTTACATTACATTCACACGGTATCTGGTAAATGCCAACTAATGATAGAGGTGCCAGTTTGTCTTTTATAGATGGTAACGAGCGAGAAATTTTGTTGATAGCAAAATATATGGAAATGAGATGATACGTCTTCAAAATTCTTCCAATAGATTCTGAGATGCCTGAAATATAAGGGATTGGAATCCTACAGCCTGTTGAAGAATCCTGAGGTGGTAGAACATAGGAGTCAGTTATCTGCTGGATTTGATTAGGGTTGTAACCATTAAATTCTATTAACTTTTTTATAGTGAAAAGTTCTTGTTGTAAGCTTGAGGGAGAGGAGCACACGTTATGTGCTCTATTAATTAAAGGCTTGATAGCACCAATTTTTTGAGAGGTGTGATGAGCAGACTTTTGATGAATGTATCTGCCAGTAAAGGTAGGTTTTGTGACACCTTGTTCTCATCCATTCATCCCCAACCCTCTCTTTGGTTTCGTTATGTTGATGATGTCTTTGCTATTTGGCCGCATACTGAACAGGAAATTACTAAATTCCTACAACAGATCAGTAGCCTTCATCCATGCATTCAGTTCACCATGGAAAAAGAAAAGGATGGTAGTTTACCATTCTTGGACATCCTCCTTACACACACATCCTCTGGTACTTTATCGATCAGTGTCTATCAAAAAAGTTATCTACCTTTACTGGCAGATACATTCATCAAAAGTCTGCTCATCACACCTCTCAAAAAATTGGTGTTATCAAGTCTTTAATTAATAGAGCACATAAAGCGTGCTCCTCTCCCTCAAGCTTACAACAAGAACTTTTCACTATAAAAAAGTTAATAGAATTTAATGGTTACAACCCTAATCAAATCCAGCAGATAATTGACTCCTATGTTCCAGCACTTCAGGATTCTTCAACAGGCCGTAGGGTTCCAATCCCTTATATTTCAGGCATCTCAGAATCTATTGGAAGAATTTTGAAGAAGTATCATCTCATTCCCATATATTTTGCTATCAACAAAATTTCTCGCTCGTTGCCATCTACAAAAGACAAACTGGCACCTCTATCATTAGCTGGTGTTTACCAGATACCGTGTGAATGTAATGTAACATACTTTGGACAAACAGGCCGTTCTGTGGAAAAAATGAATGAAGGAACATCAGTATTATATCGAATACATGAAATCTCCAAAGTCTGGTCTGACACAACATAGTATTGACAGTAAACACAATATCCAGTGGGATAAAGCTTGTCTTCTCCACAGATGCAAGTTTAAATATAAATGCCTTTTCAAAGAAAGTTGCAAAGCCCTTTTACATCGCCCAAATTTGAATCGAAATGATTGTCTGTCTGTCTCTCTCCCAAAAGTTTGGGAGATTCTTATCTTATGTGACCATCAAAGAAATAGTTTTTAAGAATTATTTAATAATATTTTATTAATATTAATTTTCTAGCTTGCGGCAACAATTTGAATTGGTAATCCACCGACAGTTATGTACTTTGTATTCTATTCCTTTTAACTGTTTGTTCTACACTGATAATGTACTTGTTAATTTCAGTACAAAATATTTGTACCTTTATTTCATTAAAGTCAAATACTGTGGTTATCGTGTTAAGTTATTTTTATTTTTATAGTTTTTTAATGCTATTCAGCTCATTTATTTTGAATATGCTTAACTTTTATTTCATATAAAAAACTTCATATGTTGATTAAGTTTCTATTAATTTGTAGTTTAAAATATCATAGCTAGTTTGAAAAAATACTGTTCTTAACTGGGTATTCCAGTTTGTCTTTTAAAATATCTCAGACCATTTGGATTGATTTTTTTATTTTTATTTATTTTTTGATGTTGTGCTCATAGACGAGAGGTTGGATCATCAACCTATAGTACATGAGTGCTATAGGTTGATGATCCAACCGTATATGGGTAGTGAGTTGGGAAAGGAGGAACTTGATTATATTTGATTTAAAAGCCTGTATATTGTATTCCTTGGGAAACACATCAGTGGATAGAATGTTCCACAATACAGCAGTAATAGAGATTTTGTTCCACAATACAGCACTATGAAGGGATTTTGAGCAGCAGCTGCTTACTGTAATTAGGTAAGTGTATTTTTAACGAATTTTAAAAACATAATTTTTTTTGACACTTTAAAATTCCAACTCTCAGTTATCTCTCTCTCTTGAATCAATGTTTTCAAAGATTTCTAATTCTTTACAAAGAATTAGAAATCTTTACAAAGGTTGTGGACAAAGAAAAGTCAGTATTGGGTACTATAGGACTGGTGAAAGATCTGATGGCCCTATGAATTCCAGTAGCAGTTATTTTATGGGGATAGGGGTGCTTCCACAAAAATAAGTAATGCAGCCACCATGCTGAATTAGAAACCTTTATGCAAATGTACATGAACGTCACACTTACACAGCATATATGCAAAATACTTAGTCACATGCGTCACCACGTGTTCTAGGCATCTATTTAAGAATGCTGTTGGTCAGTAATTGTCAATCACAATGGGGATGGTGGGGGAGATCTTTCAGAGTTCGATAAAGGGCTTATTGTGGGTGCCTGGCTGGCTGGAGCCACGATTTTGAAAGCAGCAGAGCTGACTGCTTTGCTACTTTCTCAAAAGGTGAGATATCCCAAGTGTTTAATCAGTGGAAAAATAATCTATATTTGTCTAAGACGCATAACCGTGGTCATAAAACAGTCTGTCAGGAACAAGATTGGCATTGACTGAGAAGGCTTTTACAGACAAACAGAACTTTCTGTGTGCAGCGAAGCATTTAATGAAGACTGTTTCCGACCCATATCTCACCAAACTGTGCAGGGAATTGAAGTGGATCGGTATTGGCACTAAAGGAGGTCCAACATTGTATTAAATAAAAGTTTCTAATTCAGTGTCCAGTATGTGTATTTTGAGCATTATTATAAGGCAGAAAAAGGAAAATGGAGATTTTAATGAAGCTAGCTACAATATACTTCATTCTTCTTGAATAGCATTAGCACATTTCTTGGAAAACCAAGACTTAAATAAAAGATGAGAATTTAAAGTAGAATGGAGAGAAAGTGTTTCCATACATGTCAAGATTTTTTTTTTCAGTAATATATGCAGCACAAATGTTTGGATCAGAAGACAATGAAAAGAATGAAAAGAATATTCCACTCAAAGAAATTAAGCACTGAAGTTATATAGATCACTTCACTTGGAAATCTTATAATACTGCTACATGGAAGAAGAATTCAGCACTAGAATATGGTCTGAATTGGCTGAGGGATACACAAAATTTTTAGAATATACTTAGAGGGCACATTGGTGAGGAAGAGATCAACAGTGTTTGGAATGCCCTTTGAATTATCTGGTAGGTATATGAACATGTTGTTTTGTGTGAGATAATTAGTGATAACAGTTCCCTGAGCACCTCTACAGTCAAGAATTGGAGAGAATGAGACAAAATAATTTTCATCCAAGAAGGTTAAAAAGGAGGAGATTCTAATTTAGACACTGACGTGGGATATCAGAATGATGCACAAAGAAAAAGTTTGTCTAGTTAGTAGAGCGGAGATGGAAGTGAATATCATTGAAGCTGAACCAAGACCACACTACGAGGTGTGGCTATTAAATAACGAGACAAGGTGCACTGTGCGTATACTTGTAGCAGTAGGATGTGCTTGCACTGTGAATGACCTTGAAGGTTCTAGAAGCAGTTGAAATAAGCATTGTTCACTGTTGCTCGTAGTTAGTCTGTAGGCAGTTATAAAAGAAACACGTGTGAAGTCACTTTGCTGGAAACAAATTTGCACTGACATCATGAAACGACTGACAGCGGAGCCAGACTTGCAGGAGAAGATCATCACATGTGATGAGATGTGGATTTTCCAGTACAATCCAGAAACAAAGAGACAATCAATGCACTGGAAAACTTCCACATCACTGAGAATGAAAAAAGCAAGAATGAGCAAGTCAAAACTGAAGGCAATGCTTGGTTTTTTTTTTTTTTTAAATCAGTGGCATGGCAATGGTTGAATGGGTAACCAACATTATCATCTTGAGGTTCTGGCCAAGCTGAGAGAACGAGCGAGGAAGAAGAGACCTGATCGGTGGAAGAACAACGCTTGGATTCTTCATCAGGACAATGCTCCAGCTCACAGTGCACTGTCTGTAAATCAGTATCTGGCTGATAAGAAGATCCCAGTGTTGACCATCCACCTTACTTGTCAGACTTAACTTCATGTGACTTTTACCTTTTTCCAAAGTTGAAATCTGCATTGAAGGGCACTCATTTCAGTTAGTGGATGAGGTAAAGGAGAAAACTGCAGCGCTACCGAAGCAGATAACACCTGATGACTTGCAGCACTGCTTCCAACAATGCAAAATTCGTCTGCAATGATGTATAGATAGAGGAGGGGAGTATGTTGAAGGGGATAACAATTAAGTTATACAATTGTAATAATAAACCACATTTTTGCAACCAGTCTCGTTATTTAATAGCCTTGTATAGTTCTGATATGAATCTCTAAGGTTTGAGGAGTTGGCTTTTTTTCCTTCATAATATCTATATCTTTTGCCTGACTTTGATAATGATTGTTCATCATCAAAGTCAAAGCCAAAGATCTCTTGAATCTCTCTGTGTGACATCTGATATGACTCTAAAAACATCATTCATATTATATGCTGGAAGAACTGGAGGAAAAAAATAAACTTGGGTGGTGGTGGTAGCTGTATAGCCTGTAGCAATATTTCTTATACCATTAATACTAGATCATCAGAAGAAAGACCATTATAGGTTCAGTTTTAGTTGCTGACTAGAACTTTTTTTTTCCCTTAGGCCTTTTTTTGCTGACCTTTTGGCACATGCAAATAGGATTTTTTTTCTCTCCACTTGTCTTGCCTGAGTCTTCTATGGAAACTTGGGTTTTAAACTACAAACCCAGCTTTTGGTGTTGGCTAAGAGTGAAGATTGTTTCTCCTGATTTCAAAAGTTAGATAGAAAAGAGCACTTCCTACTCTTTCATTTATTTTATGAACTGGAACTTTGCTGTGAAATGTAATATGCAAAATAATTTTATTATACTAAGCAATGAAACTCATCTACCACCTGGTTGTGCTTAGTACTACAGAGATTAGGCCTTTCCTCTTAGGGATTTGGACATCACTTCCCAATCCTTGCACATATTGATTCACTCCTCCTATCTGGTGATTGTATGCCTTTTGACTAGGGGATTACTAGGGCTACTTAAGCAGGCTCATCAACTTGAAAACAAAAGCAGAGAATCTGGTTGCTGTAGTCCATCAAGGCTTCATTTATCTTTGGCATACACTCACATTGTGGTTACATGAACATCAGTTTCATCAGTATTTTTAGACTTTAATTAAGATTTAGCTAGTTATGTATGGAGATCATATATTCTATATAGCAATCTCAAAAAAAAAATATCAACAGCCCTTCTTATGCCATTTGTAGTTTCTGTGTGCATATACAGTCAGTAATTTCTAAACTTTTCACAGCAGCATCACTTTATAGTGGGAAATCAGCCACTTTTAATCTAGTCTTTCTTCCTCTGAGAGAATAATGACCAGTATATGTCATCTTTGTTCATTTCTCTTAAACATTTATCATTGTCAGTCTCTCTCTCTCTCTTCATTCACAGCATTCAGTATAGAGGGTTTTATGAAAGTAGGCTGAAAGGCTTTAAGAGCTACTGAAAGTTAAGATCAGTAACTCTCTGTGAAGTATATATTTCATACTACATGTGATATACTGCAGAGCCATCATCTTGACTAACTACTGTTTCTCACCTTTATCTGTGATGTCACGCTCGAGTATATTTCAATTTGCTGATGATCTCAAAGATTTTTATGCAGTTCAAATCCTTAAATAAGCATATTTTGCATAGCAGTAGAAAATACTATGTTGGCCTCTCCCATTCCAGGAGGGTTGGGTCTACTACTCCCACAGTGACCCAATCCATCTTAGGAGAGTGTGTACATGAATGAATGAATGTATGAAGGTAAAAGACAATCACAAAAATCCATGCTCTTGGTGGGATTCAAACCTGCAACCTCTTGGCTGGAGAGTAGATACACTAATCACTCGGGCAGCCAAGCCGGTTCAGATAATGACTTTAAAATAAACACTGAAAATTAATATTCTTGCAAATTATCAGTTCAAAAATTAAGTAATGTGCAGTTAAGGGGATAATAAATCCTGTATTATTTTATTTAACAGCCAGGTATGAAACTTGGAGATCAAAATCCATCAAAATCTAAGAGTTTCATGCCGAGAAGAACTATTGGCGAGTCCAAGCGTAAGTCATCACTTGGGTAATAACACTAGGCAACTCGTGTCAAAGGTGGAGCAAGCTCCGTCACTATCCTTGATATTTTCTCATAATGTAAAACACAGCTCCTAGGAGATGTGTTACTGTTTTACATTATGAGGAGAGGTCACTACCCAGACCAGTTTCGACCTTTATTGAGGTCTCATCAGTGAGTAGGCAGACCCTAGAATATCAAAGTTTAAGTGAACCGAACTTACATATACCCCTACTAACAAATTGCCTGACCGGTGTACAAATATATTATTATTACTACGATAAAGAGCCAAAAGGCTATTTTTTCGGCGACATAAATTAAGTTAAGGGGATAATAAATCCCGTATTATTTTATTTAACAGCCAGGTACGAAACTCGGAGATCGAAATCTAAGAGTTTCATGCCGAAGAACTATCGGCGAGTCCAAGCATAAGTCATCACTTCAGTAGTACAACACTAGGCAACTCTTGTCAAAGGTGGAGCAAGCTCCGTCACTATCCTTAATATTTTCTCATAATGTAAAATGCAGCTCCTAGAAGATGTATTACTGTTTTACATTATGAGGAGAGGTCACTACCCAGACCGGTTTCGACCTTTATTGAGGTCTCATCAGTGAGTAGGTAGACCCTGAAAACCGGTCTGGGTAGTTACCTCATCTCATAATGTAAAACAGTAATACATCTCCTAGGAGCTGAGCCCCTGCACACAAGGTCAGGACCACAACAGTGGTTGGAGGCAAATCTGAATCCGTTGGACTTAAAATTGTGGCCAGAGCTTGAGAGCAGCCTGCAAGAAATGACACTCCAACATCACTAGCCTGAAGGTGGATTTGGTGTGAGCAGTAGCAGCGTTTCCTTTGGATGTTGCACGTGTGCGATGGCAAAAGACGTTTCAAAAATTGCATACTGCTGTATATACACATTATATATGTGGTTTATGTGTGCTGAAAGCTGTAAATGATTTACTGACAGATTAAAGGTTTATGCATTGTTCAAGTTGTAAGAGTATTTATGGTTTGACTAGGTAGAATTAAGGAGGTTTTGTTCAGACTGCATATGGATTAATGTGCACAGATTTGGTTGCCTGGTTTTCGAAAGGATGAATTGCTGTTGGAGAGAGTTCAGATATGATCGACTAAACCAGTTTTTGGTCTCTCAAATGTGGAGTAAGAGGATAGATTGAGAGAATGCAATAGCAGAAAGGCAGAGGGTGGGAATGTGATCGAGACATATTATGTTCGTAAGAGATAATTACCAGATTAATACAGATGAGATTTTTCATAGAGTGACTGAAGACAGGAAGAACAAAAATTTTGGAAACTGTATAAGGATGGGGTGAGGAGTAGGTTTTTTGTATGGATAGTAGTGGGTGAATGGAATGCATTGCCTGAAAATGTGATGAGTGCAGAGGCAGTGAATGCATTTAAGTCATGGTATGATGAGGTGTGTATGTGACAATGGGACCTCCCACAATGTGTAGGTTTGTGCCAAAATAGCTAAAATGTTTTACTTGTTCTATATGTTCTCCAGTTAAAATGCAGTCTGTTTTCAACGTTCCTACTTGTTTATACAGTCTTTGTCTTTTTATTGCTGATTTTCATACCAAATTTATTACAACAATTATTCAATTTAGCTAAGGAATCCTGAAGATTTCTCATGGATTTACATAACAATATAACATCACTTGCATGAAGTGAATAGTTGACTTGAATATCTCCAATTTTGAGATCAGACCTAATGCCACTTTCTTTCATAATGTAATTCATTATAGATGATAAAGTAACATGCAATCTTTGCTCATGCCTGATTGGAATGATACTATACAAGCTCTACTCCAATTATCTGGAATTTCACTCTGTGATGACCAGGCTATCTGAATTGACATCAATCCATCTTCATGCACCTCCAGAACTGAAATATAGAATATGTACTGTTCGATATGATGATCCATTTGCACCATATAACTGTAGTATTTTCAATAGCTTTTCCCTTGGTGCCTTGTTTAATTCCCATGATTTCTCAACTATTTGTCTCTTAACCACGCTACCGGCCAGGACGTATATATACGTCCAACTTTCCATGGATGCGAAGTGCATATTAAAATTGTAATACCATTGATATTACATTGAAATATATGATGGATACGAAGTGCATGAGGATGCGTATTTGATCCATAATGGACAGTAAGGTGGTTAAAGTGAAAATCTAATCCTGACACCTTCTGGCCCTGAAACCAGCTTGTTCTTCTCCAGATTTCCCTTCCACAATTTTTCTTAGCCTTTTTATTTGCATAAATCATGCTGGGATCTCGCATTCAGTTTTCTTTCACTTTTTATAAATGGTTACTATAAAAGCTTTCCTCTAATTATCTGGAATTTGATGCTGTGACCAGTCCATCTGAATTATGCAGTGTAGACACTGTAAAAGTTTTATACTTCTGTATTTCAGCATTTCTGATCAAATATCATCATCTACTCCAGCTGCCTTTCCATGTTTCAGGTTTTTGATGGCTTTTTCTACCTTATCTATTGATATGAACTCCTCCTGTTCCTAATTTCATTCCTCTAGAATATTTTCTACCACTGTTTTGTCATTTCTTGTTTCATTCAGCGATCTTTCAAAGTAATTACTTCAGATCTAGAAAATCTTTAATTTTCATGTCACAGGAATTATTTTTGATTTATTTTACAGTATTCCTTCCTCCATTTCTAAGCTTTTTTCCCATAGCCTCAAGAACATTTTGTCTTCCTGTCTTACCAGTCTTCCCATAATTTTGTTTAGATACTTTCACACGTTGCTTTTCTTTCTTACATTTATCTCTGTATTCTCTAAGAGTATATGCTGTTTCATTACCAGATACTTTTGGTAAATGAAAGTATCAATGTATTTTTTCAAGATCAGCCACTGAATCTTCAAGATATGGTTTGTGTTTTCAAACTCTTTCATTTTTCTTGAATAATATTTGTATATTGGAGTCCACAGTTTGCCTCAGAAAGCTGCTCAACTTTGATTACTTTCAATACTTTCTTACATGCTTTTCTTTTCAATATGATATTCAGTTTCATCCTGTGCAAATCTAAATGTGACCACTTTCTATTTCAAACACTCTGTAGAGTCTTGTGTCCTGAACCATCATGATGACATCACTATCAACAATAAAACAGTCAATGAGACTTTTCCTATTTCTTTTGTCTTCTCTCTCTCTATGTGAATTGGTACACATCTTCACTTCTTTATGTTGGAACATGATGTTAACAGTGTCATACAATGAGTATTCCAGGAGTTGTGCAACATTATTGAAAAATTGTTAAATTTGCACACAAAATTTCTTTTATTAAGATAAAAGCATTCACTTTATACATCATTTCAGACTTTCATTTCTGAGATGCAAACACTATATAAATTTGGAAGAGGCAGACGTGGTTTACTGTCTTTAACAATTTTTAACTTGACCTTCTATTCTCAGTTTGAAAAAGCTGTATAAAAATATCTTCAACACTGTTTTCCTATTGTTGTGAAGGAATAAAATTAAATGTCACTTTAAAAAAATAGACAGTTATCTATTTCAGTCTGGTTGGCTGAGTGGTTAGCGTTTCAGCTGCAAACTTTATACAGCCCAGTGAACAAGCTATCAACTAAATAAAGTATCAGTGTTATCTCATCCTGGCATCTACCAAATGGCTTGTTTTGGTCTTTCCTATTTTGATAAAACTATACTTCTGGCATAGGTTAGAATTTCAGACATTTAAAAATGCATTTGCTTTCTTAAACCTGAAAATGTCTGTCTTAGCGTAGCAAAGAGTAACAACTAGCCATAACATTCAGAAGCAGGACATGCTTCTTTAACCATTTTATCTGCTTCAAATTCAAACCACTGTGAAGTTTTGATAGACACCAAAATTTTAATGAATGCTGTCAGCATCTATCAAAATTTTGGAAGTCATTTTTTTTAATTGTTGAATTTATTTTAATAATTTACCTTTCATCCTTCTTCATTCATAATATGTCTGTCTGTAGCAATCAGCATGGAATGGTACTGAATGTTATGCATTTGAATGTGAAATAGCTGTAGTGAATAATTTTCTCATTTTTGTGTAATTTAATGAATGTTTTAAAAAAAAAAAAAACTAATTTGGTCAGTTTTATGTAATAAATTTTTCACATGGGTTTATATCAGAAATCTTCTTTCAGTGTGGTATATTATGCATTTAGTTAGAAACTAAATGAATATAGAACTATATTTGTTTTTTTGCTTTTTATTTAAGGTTACCAGCATTACGTTCTTTAGATCCTGGTATAACAGAAGAGCTGTTCTTCTCAGGCCTCATTGGTAATGTGCAAATTGATAGCATCATTCCTTATATACTGAAGATGGATTCCAGCGAATATACCCCAGATATGGGTATGTGCATAGGCGATGAATATGATTAGTAATTATGTACTACATTTGAACTTCATTTCAAAACTAAGAATAGTAAAACTTTTGAATTAAATAACTGAAAGGGAAAGATAAGTTATCAGTGAATCTGAGAACTGGATTATTCAAAATAAATCGAACAAACCATTTCGTTTGAATTTATTTTGAAAGATCTCACAAATAGAACATGATGTATGGCTTTCTAATATTCAAAAACTTTTATTTGCTATTAAATACAATTGAATGAATGGATAGCATATTCATTTTCCACCCAATTGGCATTGGTTTTGAATCCTATTATTGGCATAAATGTTTACAATTGTCTTCAGTGTTGCTGCTAATTACTTGGCTAGATAATATGTAAGACTATCAATTCTTTCCACTGCTGGTCTGAGTGGTATGTTATATTTGTGAATTCAGTGGAGCTCATAGATTCTTGGTGGTTTTGAATAGTGTAGTATTAATTTTTTTCACCTCAGGAAGTAACCTCTTCCAGCAATTTTTTGTTTTTGAATCTTTTTGTGGGGTTGCAATTAACTGTTTTGTGAGTATTAGTATTGGGCTGGTAGGTTCATATATTGTATGTAATTTTTTCTGTTTAGGACGACTCTTGCTTTACCTTTGCTGACTTTTATGACAAGTAGTTCCTTATTCATTTTTAGTGGCTTTATTACTGCTTTATCTTCCTTAGTTAAGTTCTAGAGGTGGAGGAGGGTTCTGATGTTTCTTAATAGGCAACTTGTATCCAATATATTTTTTTTTGTCAGCTATTTAAGTTTAAAGGTTTGAAATCCCTGCCCAAAGGAATCCCTACCTCCATTAGGAGGTGGGAATTTTAAACGTTTTCCAATATGATACACCATATCTAATTTGTCAACAGTTTGGGGAGCAACTGCAAAATTTAGGTCTTTGGTGGGTATAAAACGTTTTCTTACATTAAAATTATGGCTTGATAAGTTCACAGTGTAGTTGATTTTGTGCATTGCCAATTAGTTGCAGTTGTTAATCTTTTTGCCAAATTTATAAATTAGTCTTCTTTTTTTTTTCCTTCTTGAAAATGGCTGTGTTTTTGGTAATTCTTTTTAGGATTTCCAATATGCCTGGATTATGTTGTAATTAATAAATACCATGAAAAAGAGGCCAATAACAATTTGCTTGGATGACAATGACCTCAAAGAAGAACTGCAATGGCTTAGAACTGTTTGTGTTAAAAACAGATATAATAAAAAGATAATTGGCAACATACTTGACAAAGAGATAACACACTAAAAATGCTTTCAGCAAAGCTATATATATCCCATATATTATGTTAAAGGTCTATCAGAAAAAAATAAGTAGAAATCTAAAGAAATACAACATAAAAATTATCTTTAAAGCTCTTAAAAAACTTGAACATTTATTCAGTGCATCTAAACCTGCCCCCCCCCTCATGTTCAAGATTATACCAAATTTAATGCACACATAA
Organism: Typopeltis vanoorti; assembly: GCF_054136105.1. NCBI lineage: Eukaryota > Metazoa > Arthropoda > Arachnida > Uropygi > Thelyphonidae > Typopeltis > Typopeltis vanoorti. Next base: position 99,525,189 of record NC_143570.1, on the reverse strand, counting down.
CCTGCCACACATTGGTGATACAAAATGCACAGTTGATTCAAAAAAATCACAGAAACAGGCCTTCTGACCATGTACTGGGGATTTTTCCATAGAATTGATTGGAAACGCTCTAACCTAACCTAACTCTTACACCACACAAGAACCTGATATAAAAAAAAAATAATACACATGCATCTGAAATAGTCATAAAACATTCAAATTTAAACAAAAATGATGGGCTAAAAATTTCCAAGTTTTGGACAACATACAACAATGCACATCCTCAAATTGCCTAGAGTACCTCTCTACAAGTGAAACTGATCTCCACAAAAGATAATAAAAATTCACATCAGATGAATGGCAAATTCAAAGTAAAAATAACTTCAAAAAGCCAATAGAAGACCCTGGGCTGTTTATATACAAGGGCGGTCTGAAAAGTTCTAGGCCTAACAATGAAAAAACGAATTTATAATTTAAAAATTCTTTTTATTTTTCAACATAATCTCCCTTAAGACTAATACATTTATTCTGCCCTAGCGCCATTATCTTGTCCCTGTAGTGGTTCTCAGTAACATCTTCAAAATACCCCTCTACAGTTGCAATCACCTCTTTATTCGAATAAAAACGCTGACCAGCGAGGAAGAGTTGGAAGTCAGAGAGAGCCAAATCTGGGGAATAGGGTGGCTGTTCCAACAATTCATAGTGCAGATCCCTTAATTTTCCCATTGCCAAAACACCTTTTGTGAGCAGGTGCTTTGTCCTGATGAAAGATGATTTTTTTCTTCTGCAAACTGGGTCTATTCTCACGAATTTTTTTGTCTAGTCTGGTTAAAAGATCAGAATAATATTTCCCAGTTATTATTTTATCCTTTTCAAGATAATTAATAAACAATATGCCTTTAGGTTCCCAAAACACTGATGCCATGACCTTTCCTGCTGATGGAACTGACTTTGTCTTCTTTGGTGCTGAACAACCGGCTTCTATCCACTGTTTTGACTGCTGTTTGGATTCTGGAGTGTAATGGTGAATCCAAGTCTCATCCATAGTAATAAATTGACACACAAAATTAGTTTTATTTTTGTTTAAACACCCAGCACTGTTTAGAGATTTTCATGTGAGTGCCTTTTTGATCTGCTGTGAAGCTTTTTCATTTGCAATTCTTCATGCAAAATATATCCTACATGTTCTTTTGAAATACCTATAGTCTCAGCAATTTCACGCACTTTGACTCACCGGTCATCCAATTCCATATCGTGCACTTGATGGATGATTTCTGGTGTTGCTACACTTTTTGGACGTCCTTCACGTGGATCATCTTCAAGGCTGGTATGGCCACGTTTAAACTCAGCAGCCCATTTCTTAATTGTCGAAAACAAAGGAGAAGAGTGCCCATAAACTTTTATGAACTTCGTATGAATTTCTTTTGGCATTAAACCTTATTTTACAAAGAATTTTATAACCGCACGATACTCAATTTTATCCATTTCAAGGGATACAGACAACACTTTTGCTTCAGACAGCTGTATAAAACAAACTACATGATAGAATGACTTGCAATTTCACATGGATGCTTATGACAGACATACCAACTTAGAAAAAGAAAATTTTGCCGATAGTGTTGCCATCTATGGCCGATGCTGAGAACTTTTCAGACTACCCTCGTATATAAAGGACTCTACACTAAATACTATAGATAAAATTAATGAATCATTACAATAATATCTAGTATCAAGACTAAAATAAAGTAAGGTGCAAGAACCAGTTGTCATAAATAAGAATATTTTGATTAGCTGATGTTAATTAATCTTTTGTTTTACTTGAATTTTTCTTTCTTTCTTTTTTTCACCACAAGAGATCAGGCTAAATGCATAAAGCATGATGATTAAGACATTAGACATGATGTAGCTTACTATGATATATGTGCTTGTTGCTGTAACATTCTTGTGTATGTGTGTGTAGGTTCATCAGAATTAAAGTATCTCTGTTTAAGATCATGCAGAGCTCCGCCCAGTGATTCTAATGCTGTGAAACTTTGCAAGAATAGATTGTGCACCATATAGAAGCAATATGCGAAGGAAAAATCACCACCAGGTACACTGTATGTGGTGCCGAATGTAGATGTAATTATTTTTCTGAGTTTGTAAGGAGAAAAACAACACAAGTGTAAATAACACATTTATATTCACTATTATGCATTCATAGGCTGTATTGTTCAATGTGCTGCCTTCCTGCCTTATGCCACAAACTGCATTGCACACTGTGTTCAACAGCAAAACGTGGCTGGTTGGGAATGATGTTCTGCACATACTGCATTATGCTGTCTTTCAGCACTGGCAAGTTATCAGAATTACACTAAATCCTGTCTTTGAAAAATCCACAGAGCCAGAAGTCACAGGGGGTCAGTTAAGGTGAACGAGACAGTCATGCAGTGGGAAATGAATGGCTGATCACTCTGGCTTCCGTGAAATGTTCTCGAAGACCCTCATGTACAGATCAACAGATGTGTGGAGGGGCCCCATCCCCATCCTGCATGAAAATAACAGAATCTATGCACAGGCATTGCTGTAGCTGTAAGACAACAAAATTGTTTATCATATTGCGAAACATCTCAGCAGTAACTGAACAAGCCATAGGACACAACTGGCTAATGTCCATTAAAGGAAGAATGGGCCAATGACAAATGAAACTGTAAACCCACACCAGATAGTAACTTTGGGTGAATGCAAAAGAATTTTTTGGATTGCATGCAGGTTTTGCATAACCATACCTAGCAATTGTGGGTATTCACAGCTGCGTTCAGGTGAAAGTGAGCCGCATCTACACACAAAATCATCCATAGCCATGCAGCGTCCAACTCCACTCAAGCAAGGAATGTTAAAGTGAATGTCAGCTGACTTTCAAGGTTCTGCGAGTGCAACTCCTGTGTCAGGGTTATCTTGAATGGTTAGAAATGCAGAATATTCCAGACAGTTGTGTAAGGCACATCCATGTGTTGTGATACAGCATGTGCATTGCAGGAACCAACTTCATTCACTTGTTGTAAACTGATTGGTTTGCAACTTCCACCAGGTATAACTGACAATAATTCCATTTCTTCAAAAAGACTAACCATTCATCACAAAACACATGGAGATAATAGACCTTGTCCACACTTCTTCAGGTGAAGAAATGGAGTGCAGTAACAGTATTGCAGTTGTTTAGGTAGTACAGCTTCACGAGCAAAGCACCTTGCATCAAGGTTAGTGCCATCACTGTGGATGATATTGACAACCAGAATAAAAGGAAAAATCTCATGTCCATCTTTTTAAACCTTCCTGGCACCTGCTGAGTTGCATGATATGCAAATTCCATACATTTGGTGTTCACAGTGACCCTGGTGGTGAATTTTGGGACCTTTTTTTTTTTCCCCCTCTCTCTCAGATATCCTTCTGCATGACACACAATGCATTTCTGCAAAGTTTTGTAGCATTTGAATCACTTGATAGTGCTCCAGAAGGCCTTAAATGGGAATACTTTAATTTTGATCACTCTGTATATATATTCCTGAAGATGACTTTAATACAAAGGTAGAAACAGAGTTTTATTATTAAAGTTTTTATTGCAAACAGTAGTTCACTCCATAAATCGGATACGAGTCACCCTTCTTTATCCAGGATTTGGAGGGTTGGCACCCAAACTCATTAAAAAAAATAATTCATTTAGTAAAAATTCTTTTCAAAAGATCCTCCTAGAAACAGTCGGAACAATTCCTTAATGTGTGAGGCCACATTGAATGTGGCCTCACTCCTGAAAACACAACAAAAATAATTATTCTACATGAAACCCACTAGTTAAAAAAAGAATGCATTGTGTGCTCCCAATATTAAAGAATATGCCTTCAAATCTATTAATAGATGGAGCAGAAAACTCTAGGCCTTCTTCTCTAGGCCTACTAAACATTCACTGCTTTCAGCCTACAATTTGTTTACCACCCTTCATCCCACATGTCTAAACTGGAAATAGAAGATAATAACATCTATGGGAGTGATAATTTTCCCATGAAATCTGCTTTCTTACATGGAATAACCATGTAATCCACCATGGATATCATACTGGAAAGTAAATCAAGCTGACTGAAATATTCTTTTCGTCCCAACAGAATTTGATTGTGTTACAGTCAGCTCCTCCCAGAACAAAACATCAAGTCACTTTCCACCTTTCTGCAAACCAGGGTGGAATTCAAAATGCATACAGAAAGCCCAAAGCAAAGCTTGAGGTACCGTCCAGATACCCCCACTACACAAAACTTGATTGCTTTTAGGCATGTTCATGCCTGAGCATGATACATTTGCCATCAAAGCCAAAAGAACTCATGGATCACTGCTTTTTCAATATGCATCCTCTGTCACTAGAGCAACAAATACCAAGTAGATCTGAGACAAAATTCAGAAAATAAAGGGCATAAGAAAGGATGTGCAATTGCAGATACACTTGGGGAGAGTCTTGCTAGAACATTGACGACATACTCTTATACATCAGAATTTCAGTCACAGTCCCTAAAAAAAAAAAAAAAAAAAAAATCTGTTCACTTTAGTCTGGAAGATAATAACATGTCATTCAAGAAAGAAGAACTAACGGCAGTTAATTGAAGAGACTTAATTCTCTTATAGATAATGTATCTACATGGAATGAAGATCAAAAGAAAAAACTTAAAACCTTCTTTGGTCGTCCACCTAGATGGTCTTAGATAGAAACAGAGTTTTATTATTAAAGTTTTTATTGCAAACAGTAGTTCACTCCATAAATCGGATACGAGTCACCCTTCTTTATCCAGGATTTGGAGGGTTGGCACCCAAAATCATTAAAAAAAAAATTCATTTAGTAAAAATTCTTTTCAAAAGATCCTCCTAGAAACAGTCGAAACAATTCCTTAATGTGTGAGGCCACATTGAATGTGGCCTCACTCCTGAAAACATAACAAGTATGGTCTAGTATGGTCTTCCAAAAGTTCATAAACCAACAGTTAAGACCAGTCATAGATTGTATAGGTTGCCCCACTTACAAAATCTCCAAATTTTTATCAAATTTACTCTCCTCTTCAACTAGAAGAACTGATACTTATATAAAAAATACTTTGGATTTCAAAAATAAAATTTCAGATCTTCATTTGGACATTTCTGATATCATGATCACTTTAGATGTTGTTTCTTTATTTACAAATGTGCCTCTTTCGGAAAGCATTGAATTACTGCAACAGGAATTTCCTTCAGACATTGTAAACGTATTTGATTTTGTAATAAATTCTGGTTATTTTTCCTTTAAAAATAAGTTGTATCAACAAATTGAAGGAACAGCAATGGGTAATCCTCTTTCTCCTGCTATCTCCAATTTCTTTATGGAACATTTTGAACAACGTATCTTTGACAACATTTCTCCCAGACCTACTCATTGGTTCAGATATGTCGATGACATTTTTGCTGTATGGAATGGCTCTTCGGATGAACTTCAGCAATTTCTCACTAAGTTAAATGCATTTCATCCTGGGATCAAGTTTACCCTAGAAGTAGAATCAAATAAGCAGTTAGCCTTTTTTTTTTTAGATCTTCTAATTCTTTGCCAACCAGATGGTAACCTAGATTTCTCAGTTTATAGAAAGAAGACTCATACAGGCCATTATATCCATGCGGGATCTCATCACCATCCCAGTCAAAAGGCAAGAACTATTAAAACACTGGTTCATCGGGCCCACTCCTTTTGTTCTTCAGATGATCTTTTACAGAGAGAACTACAATATATAACTTCTTCCTTTCTATCTAATGGTTATAAGAAGTGTTTCATTAAAAGAACTTTGAGTAGTTTTAATATATCTTCCTCTTCAAACAAAGAAGAAATAACGCGCATTACTATCCCTTATGTACAAGGCATCAATGAACGTATAGCAAAAGTTTTAAAACCACTGAATATTTTTGTTACCTTTCGACCATTTAGAAAAATCTCCACCTTTCTCACTTCTCCTAAGGACAAGCTTCCACATCTTAATCATCCAGGTGTCTACCAGATTCCGTGCTCGTGTGGATTATCTTATTTCGGACAAACGGGAAGATCTGCCTCTATTTAGAAGAACACCCATCTTATATTGAATACTTTAAACCTGAAAAGTCTGGACTTGCAGAACATGTCATTTTCACTAGACACAGACTTCATTGGAGAAAGACAAGAGTTCGTCACAAAAGTCAGTTTCTCATGGAACGCCTTTATAAAGAAACATGTGAAATTCTACTTCATTCTCCTAACTTAAACAGATCCGACAGCTTACGTCTATCCCCTTTATGGGAGATAGTACTTTACAAATCAGCTAATCTTTCCTAACTTTTTATTGTATTGGTTTTTTTTTTTAGGAAATTTATTGACCTTTTTAGTTATCTTACACCAGCTACTTAGGTAGCGCTTTTTGGAATTGTCAGTTATTGTTTAATTTGAGCTTAATGTACTGAAGATGCCTGTGACACACAGGCAAAAATTATACTATTAAATAATCTTTGTACGTGAGTTTTTTCCATTATTAATTTTGTATCGATATGTCTACTCACGGTATACCTCTTTTAAAACTTAAATATAAAGAAGTTTATGAATTTATTCATCATTGACCATTCTACAGAAAGTATGCTTTATTGTAGTTATGTTGTTCCAATTTGAAGTCAATTAATGTGCTCCTAGGTGGTTAAAACCATTAACTTGTTCTAAATAAAAATTATGTGAAAGTATAATACTACTAACAGCTCTTTACTAAGCAGAAACTGCTCGATTTTGAAATGCAATGCTTCAGAAAAATAAACAGAACTCACTGGACAGAATATAAGACTAATGCAAAAAATTTGAATATCTCTAATTCAACAATTCTTATTACAGTTAAAAAAATCAATTCCATTGGTTTGGCCACATTGTGTGAATGGAATCAGACTTCCTTGTTTGACGGCACTATGGAAGGTACAAGACTTAGGGGAAGACCGAAATTGACATGACATAAAGCTCTTTGAATAGCATTAGGCTTTCAAAGCTATTAACATGTGAAAGAACTTTCTCTGGATAGAGAAAAATCAAGAGCTTTATTCACAAGGGACTGAGTTGATATTTTTTATTGATATTACAAATTGTCTGTTTTTACTAATATCTGGTAATAGTAAACAATGGCTCCCAGACTAACAAATTTTTTCTATATGTGTATATCTGTGTTGTATGTAGTGATGATGGGTGTGAAAGCTGGATTATTAAGAAGAAAGAAGAAAGCAAATTGATTCATTTGAATTATGGGTGTGGAGGTGACTATTAAGAATCTCATGAACTGCAAGAATGACCAGTAAGAAGGTTTTAGAGAATATAAAGACAGAATGCTCCTTGGAGGTGATGATCGCTAAACAGAAGTTAATGTACTTTGGACATATTATGCGAGTTGATGAATCATTGGAAAGGGCAGTTATGTTTGGGAAGATTGAGGGAATGAGAAGAAGAGGAAGACCACAAACGAGTTGGATCGACAACATAAAAGAACTTACCAACTTGAACTTACAATTGTTGAAAGAAAGGATAAGAGACTGAGTGGGATGGAGAGCCTTTGTTCACAAGATCACCAAGAGTCGAAAATGACTGGATGGCGCATAACAACAACATAACATATCTGTGTTATTCATCTTCAATAAGTGATAGTTACACATTTCCATTGTTCATGTATTTATTTTTATTGTTTGTAACTTTAGTTTTATTTGAGTTACTTAAGTTAACTTAAGTAACTCAAGTTTTATTTACTTTTCTTTACACACATACATACATACATAGCTCATGGCAAAAACATGATGTTAAAAAAGAGAATCATGATGTCATTATAGATTAACAGGATTGAAGAATTTAAAATATTTTAAGTTAAAAACTTTGAAGGAAAACATAGATCTAATCCAAGGAGTTTGAAAATTAAAATAAGAGTTAAAAGTAAAAGTCTTAATATGTTATAATAAGGGGGAGAACATATATATCATTATAAATTCAGATCCAAGTTCGTAATTCAGGTTACAGCTTCAGGAGCTGCTTGTAAAAAGTCATTCCAGTCATTCTGATAAGCACAGAAGGTGCATTCTTTTACAATATGTTGCATAGTCTGTCGTGGAGCACCACAGTCACATTCTGGAGATGTTTGTCTGTTCCATTTATAGAGAGTATCTCCACATAGGCCACGGTTTGTCTGAATCCTATTTAGTATGTCCAGGTTTTGCGAGGTAGATCTGATCCTGAAATGATTTGATCACCTTTATAGATTATGCAAATTTCTTTATTTTCCTTCCATGTTTCCTCCTACTTTGATAAAGGATTAAAATTATTTAGCACTAGTTCTTCTGCTGCTCGTAGTGATGGATGATGAGATTTCAATTTATTGACGTTAAGAGTTGAGCGATCCTGATGAATACGTAGGTTCGGATACCAGCAATTTTTTGAAATTCTCAGACTAAAGAATTCAATCTATGTAGTTCTGTAAGAATAATACCTGCTAAAAGAGGTAAACAATATGTTGGAGTCGATCAAATAGAGCCTGTAATTAACCTTAAGGTATTATTCAATTGAGAATCGATAATCCTTGTGTGAGGGCTATTTAGCCACACAGGAGCATAATATTCAGCACTTGAGATACCAAAGCAAGGGCTGTTGTCCGAAGAGTAGAGGCTCTTGAACCCCAGGTAGTGCCACAGTCTCTCTGTAGGATATTATTACGTGCCCTTAGTTTGTATGCCAAGTTTGAAAGATGTTGCCTGAAAGTGAGAGAAGGGTCAAGTGTGACTCCCAAGTACTTAGGGAATTTATTATATGGAAGTATAGTGTTGTTCAATTCAATTTTTAGTTTCACATTTGCCAAGTTATTATTTAGATGAAAACAAGATATTACTACTGTTTTGCTCCTATTTAAACAGTCTCCATCTCTTAAAATATTCATTCAGAATAGTTAAGTCAGCTTTTAGAATTTCTTCTGTACGATTTATGCTGTGTAGTTATTGCTATATCGTCGGCATAACAAAATTTCCTTGATGTAGTGATGGGAAGATCAGATATATACAGATTGAATAATAACGGAAATAAAACAGATCCCTGTGGCAATCCATTATTTAACTTCCTTTCGCTGCTAGTTTTATTACCTATAGCCACCATAAATCTTCTATCTCTTAGCATATTGTTAATAATATGGACTATTGTTTTACATGGGATAATTTTATATAATTTATATAGAAGGCCTTGTCTCCAAACAGTGTCGAAGGCTGTTGACAAATCAATAAATGCTGCTGATGTTTTTAAACCTTTTTGAAAACCATGCGTCTATGTGAGTTACTAAATAGGGAAACTGGTCACAACACCCACGATTTGGTCTGAAGCCAGCTTGTTCTGTTGGGACATATTTAAAAACTGTGGAGCCTATTCTATTATAAATAAGTCTTTCAAAGAGTTAACAACAGCTGAGGAGAGTAATAGGTTGGTAACTTTCCAGTTTATGATTAGTCTTACCAGGCTTTAAAATTGAAAGTATTTTTGCTTTTTTAAAAATAGTGGGAAGTTTACCAGTTGTAAGAATGTCAATATAGAACTTAGTTAACCATAATCTTGCATTTCTTCCCAGGAGCCTTACCAGGCTTTAATTTCTTTAAGGTTGCTTCAACTTCTTGCTGCGTAAAAGGGGGTTGCAAAATCGGAAGTTAGAGGTGAAGACTTGCTAAAATTCTTTTAATTTTCTCTTAATATATCTTGTATGCTTTTTATTGATTGGGATACATGATATATTAATAACATGTATAGCTAGTTGATCTGGGGTGATTCTTGGTTGTTCTTTAATCAGTGGAGCACTATCACCTAGTTTCCTAAGAAGGCTCCAAGTTTTACGGCTGGAATGAGTAAAGTCTATACCTTCAACTGTATTTACCCATTTTTTCCTTCAGGATATATCCAAATTTTCTAGAAATTTGTCTGCTGTTTTTGGGTCATTGTTTATCTGATATTCATTATAAAGTTATTCACATTCTTCGCTCCAACCATTTTTATAGTTATGTCTAATACCTCTAGGAATGCTTTTCTTGGCAGCAAGCAGGACTACACCTATAAATCGATGAAAATTACTTATTGGAGATATCCAGCGAATACATTTGTCAAGTTCATTTGTGTATTTATTCCAGTCAGCCTTTTTAAAATTCCAGCGTGGGATAGGCTTTGATCTTACAAGTGGAATAGAAATACCAATGTCAATTAATACCAGTCTATGTTGACTATGAGGAAAGTCAGTTAAGACCCTTCTCAAATTCTTTTTGCTCACAAGACATAAATCAGGGTTATAGTCTCTTTTCCAGGCTGCAGATCTAAAAGTGCTTTTGTCTTTGGCATCAAAGACTAAGTGAAGATTATTTAGTTCGACCCAATCAACAAGTTTTTTCACCACATTCGTTGTTTCGAGCATAATTCCACTGTTCATGGTGACTATTAAAGTTCCCAATATAAATTGCAGGATGTTTAGCAACAGGAATAATTTTTTCCGGCCAAGGTGATCCAGGTGGCTTATAAATATTCATAATTGTAATATCTTGAACTTTTATCACTGCTGTATGTATGTTTTCTTCAATATTTGAGATAGAAGAAAAACTTCTTTAAGATGATTTCGCACGTACGTGGCTATTCCATATACTTCATGATAAGTTGCAGCAATAGCAATGTAACCTGGAATGCGACTTCTTTTAAGGAGCTGTTCAGAATCAGCAGTATGTGTTTCCTGGACAGCAATGACATCAACATTGTTGGTTAACAATAATTTTGATAAATAATCACATTTGGCTTTGCTAATAGATTCAATATTTAATTGATAAATACGTAGTGTAGGGCCAATGTTTCTAAATTCTGGTTTCTGCAAGTCACTATATTCAGTAGACATCATGAAATTGGCCAGGAGATGCTTAGGATGAACTGGCATTTAGCACCACCCAGGGGACACGTATAGCTTAAGGATCGCTATGGACGTGAGCAACTTTGTCCCCCTTTACACACATTATATATCTATGTATATATAGGTGAATGCCATGGTTTAACTTTTTCTGATTTCTCCATCTGCTCTTCTTTCCTCGTAACTTTGCAAGGAAAGAAGAGCAAATGGAGAAATCAGAAGAATGGTTTACCTCAAGGCAGCATATTGGCCCCAATGCTCTACAATATTTATACTAATGATCAGCCAACCCAACCACAAGTGAGGAGGTTTATCTATGCCAACAACACAGTTATATTCAGCAAGCAAGGAGTTTTGAAGAAGTTGAGAAGAGGTTGACAGAAGCCTTAGAAATACCCTCCAATCACTATGAGACCAATTGCCTGAAGCCTAACCCAAACAAGATTCAGGTTTGCGCTTTCCATCTGTGCAACAGGGAAGCAAAATGGCAGTTAAACATTGTCTGGAGAGGAAAACGCCTCGAACACTGCAGCAACCCCAAATATCTTGGAGTTAAGCTGGATTTACCTTGTCGTATAAGGTACACTGCCAGGAACTAAAAGGAAAAATCTATGCAAGAAATAACATCATAAGAAAAATGACTGGCACGACATGGGGAGCTCAACCAGAGGTACTTCGCTCGACGGCTTTGGCATTGTGTTTTGCTGCAGGGGAGTACACTGCCCCAGTGTGGGAGGCATCTGCCCATGCGAAACACGTGGATGTGGCTTTAAATGATAGCATTAGGATTATAACCGAATGCCTAAGACCAACCCCAGTCAACAAGCTATATCCTTTAGCAGGCATAAGACGTCAAGTGGCCAGTGAGATGGAGAAAAAAAAGCAGATGACGGACGAAAGACATCCAATGTACGGCCATATTATCATGGCTTCTCGACTCAAATCGAGGCATAGCTTTATGCAAAGAATTAAACCATTGATCCACAGACCTGAGGAACGACGCCTTGTTCTATGGAGGAATCAGTTCAACTTCAAGAAGCCCCCATAATTAAGAAAGAGTTAACCAAGAGATATCACCTACCCTATAGCACTTGGAGGACTTTGAACCATCTTAGAGTGGGAGTGTCCAGATGCAGAAGTAACCTGATGAAATGGGGTTATGCAGATGATGACAGCTGTGACTGCAGAGACCCAAACTGACGAACATCTTTTATGTTGCCCAGATCTAATCGATGTGTGCTCCACGGATGACATTCTGGCAGTCAATGACAAGGCAATACAAGCCGCTGTCTTTTGGATGGAGAGGATATGATTGTTCCTGACTCGGAAAGAAAGTAAAGTATGGTTTAACTACCTAGGAGCATATTAATTGACTTCAAATTGGAACAACATAGCTACAATAAAGCATACTCTCCATAGAATGATCAATAATGAATAAAATCATAAACTTCTTTATGTTTATATTTAATTCAGAAAATTGCATCTATACATAGATATATGTGTGTAAATGTATATATGCAATTTTCTGAATTAAATATAAAGAAGTTTATGATTTTATTCATCATTGACCATTCTACGGAGAGTATGCTTTACTGTAGTTCCAATTTGAAGTCAATTAATATGCTCCTAGGTAGTTAAACCATGGCACCCACCTTCCTAAGATATAGGACCTCCTTTTGCTATGATGACTGCAGCAATCCTATAGGGCATACTTTCCACAAGTGTATGACAGCGATCAATGGGAACTTTGGACCAAAAGATTGGTCCTGGACTGTTGTGAGCCAAAATGGCTCATTATTTTCCAAAGCCTTTCCTCCAAGGCTTTGAAAATGATGACTCCACAAATTATTCAAATACCATGTAAGCCTCTCCACTCTTCCAGTACTCTTGATCTTTCTCTCTCTCTTTTCAAACTAATTCTCCTTTCATGCATGCTGTTGTGGTCACCTCTCCTCGTGTAAGGTTGCTATCCCACAGAACACCCTCCCCTTAACCATTCCCAATTGCCTGCCCTTTGACATTACAAAGGTGCTAAGTAGTTTGTATGTACACTACAAAACAAACTTCTCTTCCTTACAAAACACATACAAACACCTCTAAAACTTCTCTTTTTTGTGATCAGACTATTACTCTCCTGATTCCAATACCTGCTGCTCTGAACAACATTCAGAAATTATTCCTGGTATCAAGGCCTTCATTCCCTTCTGGATACAAACTTCTTGTTCACTTTCCAGTACCCAGGCAGTTAAAGGGGAAAAAAATCAGCATAGTGCACGACTGTTTTGTGACAAGAACTCCATCTTTGCACTCACCCTACGTTGAAGCACACAACAAACTCCTACAAAACACATACAAAAGACCATCAACAAATATGAAAGGAACAACAGGAGAAACCTTGCTGCTTCCTGTCCAGACAGAGCTGTTCTAGTCTCTTGCGAAGAAAATTGGGCACAACTTCCGTTCTTCTTCTTCTTATGGTGCTATCTTCTATCGAAGGTCAGCGACCATCTTGGTGAACAAGCTGCGTTCTTGTGTTAATTGGAGCAGTTGTGGGCTGTTCTTTCCTGTCCACGTCTTGATGTTGTCAAACCATGATATTCTTTTTCTTCCTCTAGTTCCTTTGCCATCAATTCTTCCTACAAAATAGTTTGTAGAAGTTGGTATTTGCTGTTTCTCATGATGTGGCCAAGATATGATGTTTTTCGTTTCTTGATTATTTGTACAAAATCTTTAGCTTTGCCAATAGATTTTAAGACATCTTCATTGGTAATTTTTTCTGTCCATGATATTTTTAGCATTCTTCTGTATAGCCACATCTCAAAGGCTTCAATTTTCTTGATGGTTGTTGCCTTCAATGTCCATGTTTCAACTCTATAGAGCAGAATAGACCACATAGCATTTCAGCATTCGGCATCAGACTTCCATGTTCAGGTCTTTATTGCAGAATAATGTTCTCGTTTTCATGAAGGACTGCCATGCAACTTCAATCCTTGTCTTTATATCTATTTCAGGATCCCACCTTTCATTAAGCCAGCAACCAAGATATTTATATCTTGACACTTGATCAATATTTTTCCCATTGAGTGTCAGTTTCATTGATGAGGTTGGATGTTTGCTGATGACCATGTATTTTGTCTTGTTGATGTTTATATTTATTCCTATTCTTTGGCTTTCTATGTATACTCTGTTAATGAGTTTTTGGAGATCCATAATGTTATCTGTAATTAGCACGGTGTCATCTGCATATCGTAGGTTATTAACAACCTTTCCATTTATTGTGATTCCCTCTGGACATTCTTCCGATGCCTTTTTAAAGATTACGTCTGCGTATATGTTGAATGAGTGGTGACAGCACGCATCCTTGTCTCACTCCTCTTTTGATGTTAATATCACTTCTGTTCAGTTTTCTAATTTTGGGATTTCCAGTATAAAACCCCAAAATATTAAGAAAACTACTAGTTCTACTTCTTATCTTTTCTGCTCATTTCATGTACTTTTTTTCTTTTTGAGAGAGAGAGAGAGCATTAGCAGTTGAAAAATGGTTTAACGATGGATGTGTGATGAACTTACTTAGCTGGAACTATTACCTTTCAAAACATAAAGCACAATATATCCAAAGTTTATGCTGGTGAAGATATCGATAGCTTGGTTTTTATTGCACTGAGCAGGTATACACTGCTTGGAAATAAATCAATGGATACCATGTGTGGAATAAACAGCCATGGCACCCACCTTCATAAGATATAGGACCTCCTTTTGCTGTGATGACTGTAGCAATCCTATGGGGCATACTTTCCACAAGTGTATGATAGTGATCAATGGGAATTTTGGACAATTCTGACTGTAGGCATGTAATGAGGTCCTGGACTGTTGTGGGCCAGACAGCCCTTGACCTCACCTGGCACTCCAGTTCATCCCACAGATGTTTAGTAGGGTTCATATCAGGACTCTGTGGAGACCAGTCGAGGGTGGCGACTGTGATGTCCACAAACCACGCAGTTACAGCAGCAGCCTTATGACATGGTGAATTGTCTTGCTGAAAGAGACAATAGTCAGTTCTGCAGAAATGCCACAAAGTAGGAAACATTACATTGTTTGTCACACCACAAACAGAGGTCCGACACCAAGCCAGGAAAAACTGGACCATACCACTTAATAATAAGAAACATTCACTGAGCATCCACCACACCACCCACACTCATCCATCTGCTCAGTAGAGGGTGTATTGCTCTATAACACAGTTTTCCAAGTTTCCACATCTCACTGTACATGCTCTTTGCACCACTGAAGACAATTCTGTAGGTTGGTTCAGGTAATGTGGGGCTTGCATATTGAAGTCCTACCATGGAAACCCATGTTGTGATTCTTGGTGCTGAATGTTTTTGTGCAGATTCGTGTTAGAGTCAATGCCTGGAACTTTACATTTAACATGATTGCCAAACGAATGGTGATTTTTACTGTTGAACTTCATAGCACCCTATGGTCTGTGTAGTGGTCATCCACTGCAGTAGTACTTGCAGTTGACTCCCTGTGCTTACATCTCAGTATGGTATCACTAATTGTTGACCTGGGATGGCCCAGTTTGTCAACAATTTGCTAAACAGATAGGCATGCAACATGGCATTTATCACAATGTCTCTTGCAAACTCCATCAGTTCCCTTCTCACAACCATTTCACCCCAACACAGTTGCACTGACTTGGGAGCATCATATTCCTCCAATTTATACCAGCTACAAACACACAACTCATTACATGGTACAATGCACCTTGCATGTGTGGGTGTCTATTGATTTCTTTCCAAGCAGCGTATTTAGCAGTTATATGGCATTTCCATTTTCTGCCGAAGTACAGGATGATGTTCACTGTTTGTATAATAGGGTAATCCAAATTTGTGTTTTTCTCTTCCTTTCCGCATCTTTAACATGTTCTGACATGCAGACCATCCTCTTTTCCTTTTCTTCATAACATATGTTGCATGAATAGTAGATTTTATAAACACGTAGTGTTCTTAAGGAATGAATGAGGTGTTTATGAAGGTGTAAAACTTTCGAGCTCTTGCATAATGGGGTGAAAGCTACTCAAGGGGGTGCAAATTAAAACCCCATAATAATTATATTTACAAATTTTAATTTTACTTCAAAATTTATAAATGATTAAAAATTTTGATGTCTGTAAACATAGAAATCAGATGCACATAAAAAAGCACTTTGTATTAGAAATGGAAAATTGTTAAGTATTGAAGAAATTAGTCAAAATACAGGAATGGATAGATGGAAATGGGATACTTTATGGGGGGGGGGCAGCATGGTTTTGTGAAGAATGGATCATGTCTGAGTAACTTGCTCACGTTTTATAATACACTGACGGCTGAACTGGATAAGGGTAATGGGTATACAGTGATACTGCTGGACTTTGCTAAGGCCTTTGACAGGATACCACAAGGAATTCTTATCAGTAAACTGCAACACATGGGGATAGATATAGGGTTGGTGAGATGGATAGGAGGGTGGCTGATGAAGAGATATCAGAGAGTAGTTTATTCACGAGTAGAGTCCAAAAGAAGGCCTGTGACTAGTGGTGTGCCTAGTGGTATTTAATTTGTTCATTAATGATATAGGAAAGTATCTGAGAGGAACTGTTCATTTATTTGCCAATCATGCAAAGTTGGGTAGAACAATAGTGAATACACATGATGTCAAAATTTTGCAGGATGATTTGGATAGATTGGCAGCCTGGGCTAAGGAGAATGGATGTCAGTTTAATGTGGCAAAGTGTAAGGTTATGCATTTTGGGGTGAAAAGATTAGCTGCAGTATACCACATTGGTGGAACTGTACTCCAGGAAATTGACAAAGCCAGAGATTTGGGGGTGTTGGTGGATAGGGAGTTAAAGTTTAGGGGGGCACACAGCAAAAGTGACTAAATCAGCTCATCAGAAGATCACTTGGTTACTGAAGAATACTTTGATGAGCAAAGACAAGCAGGTTATTGTTCCTCTTTATCAAGCCTTGATAAGACCTCATCATAACTACTGTGCCCAAATCTGGATGCCAGGATTTCTTCTTGATGAGGAGGAGGTAGAGAGGATCCAGAGGCGAGTGACCAAGATGGTAGCTGGTCTATGGAATGAACCTTATGAGAACAGGTTGAAAATGTGGGTTACAGAAATTGGTTGATAGGCGGAAAAGGGGTGATATGATTGAGACATACAAATTACTGAGGGGTTTTTACAAGATTAATTCAGAGGAAATTTTTCAGAACAGGTGTGGTCGTGGGAGAACTAGAGGCCATCCATGGAAACTGAGCAAGAGTGTAGTTAGCAAGGGTGTTAGAACTAAGTTTTTTACTTGGAGAGTGGTGAATGAGTGGAATAAGCTGCCAGAGTCTGTTGTGGGTGCCATGACTGTGAATGAGTTCAAAGCAAAGTATAATAGATACTGTGTGAAGCTTAATAGTTCTTGACATGATGTTTAGGACCTCCCTTGATGTGTCTAAGGACTCCTTGGAGTTGCCCGTAATAATAATAATAAAAATAATACTAAGATGTTTTGATATTTAAAACAGAAAAATGATTATATAAATTTCATTTTTTGTAGTTAGTATAGCATTTTGTTTTTCCCCCCATTAGGATCAGGATCTGTGATGGGACATTCAGCAGAGAGCACACCAACTCATTGGTAAGTCTTTTGAATTGAAATCTAATATATGTTCTAATATCATTAATTTCCTTTTAAAGAAATTAGATACTGAAATTCTTTTTGCATTATACAAAGAGCATTCCAAAAGTAAGATCTATATCATGTGCAAGGCTCTTGGAATGTGAGTGGCCTTGACATTTTTTGCCTGGTCTTTGTTCTTTCATCTCTCTCTCTCTCTGCTACAGTTTAGTATACAGTGGTGATGTATCAAAGTTGTATTGCTTTTGCTGTTTTATACACAGTGAGCAAGTTTTTTATCGGTTGAAGAGCATAAAACAGTGCACAGTCATTGAATTTCTGAAGCAGGAAAATATGAGTTCTTGCTATTAAAATTCTCTACTGATCACAAGGTTTTTATGGTGAAGGGTGGATGTGAGTACTATCTATATATCATTGGGCATGAAGGAATTGATATTATTGACCAATCAAATTGGGCTATGCAGCTGATAGTTTCTGATAGATTAACTGCTCAGCTGAAAGCTGAGCAGTTAATCAGAGAATCAAATAAGGCAGAGTCACTATCAATGAAACTGAACATTGAATTAGCACAATTAATGAAATCATAACAGAACTCAGCCACAATAAAATGTGCACATGTAGGGTGACTAGCAGATGCAATCATACAAGACTGCAGATTGTTGCTGACTGCTTCAGCATTACCAAACAGAAGAGAAATGCTTTTCTTCAGAGAATAATGATGAAAGTTGGGTCCATCGTTATTACCCTGAAATGAAAATTTAGTCTCTGGAATATCACCACCCTGTCTCACTAAGGTCAAAAAAATTCAACAGTGAATTAATTATGTTCATTCTGAAGAATAATTATACCATGATAACATAGAGATGAGCAAGTTCCCTTCAACATTTAGTGAAGAGATCGGATCTGAAGTTGTGAAATATCTGGACTTGTGGTTTTTTCAAAAGTGAAGATTCTGGTATCCATTTTGAAAATGATGAAGTTAAAGTAGACATGGAGAAAACAGTTCCAAAAACCAGAAAAGTTTCACTGTGATGGTTTTGAAAAATTTATTATATTATGACATATAAAAAATGTATTGAAAGGAAGAAAGATTATGCTGAGAAAATAAAGTAGAGACTTCAAACCCCCCCCCCTTCATATCTTTTGGATAGGGAGCTACAACAATGATGGCATTACTTTTGAAATGCCCATTACAAGTTCTAATGGTATGACACAAAGCATAACTGAACCTCCAGAAGAGCAATAACTAAGCTCTATTTGATGGGAAAGAAAATCGTGTATAATCTCTTGAGTATTTTAAATTTAGGTTAGAAACACTAGAGTTAGTTCCAAACTTGGCATTGAGAGAAATTTTGTTTGGTGCTTATCTGAAAAAAATAAAATAAATTGAAATACTGCATAATCCATGTAAAGAGCTGTAATAACATTGCACATAATCCACATAATGATAAAGTGCTGGACTTCTAAGTTGAAATGCATAGACAAGATAGTTGCAGTTCCCCTTCATACACCACTACATGATATTCCTTCTCTTATTCATGATTCTTTTCCTGTCCATCCCCATGCCCATTACTGACAAAATTTTTGTAACTATTATTCATGTTGGAAGCTTAATAGATTTTTTACAACACTCAAAAAGAATTAAAATAGAATTTAATACTTCCTATATTTCATCCTAGTCACTAGGACATCTACGGGGATTACAAAAACAATTAATGTAACATGCACACAAATATCATACGATACTAAGCCCAACCATGTGGGTGACACTAAAGTCCTATCTAGGTGGAGTGCCCTCTAAGGGCAGTAGTAGGTGGCCTGGAATGTAAGGTGGGACCTCTGGTGATGAGTGTTTCCCAAATCTTCGGAAGCTTAATGCAACCGTATATTTATTAAGATTTGGTTGGTTTCTGAGAGCTGCTGCTTCTAAGAAAAGTCTCTCTTTCTTGAATTTGCTGTGGTGGAGCATGGTGGTTTTCTTCCATGATACCCTGTGGGTGGTGTCCAAAACATGGTCACCCAAGCCTGAATGGCCATAGTTGTGTTTACAGATGTAAGACTTGTGTTCCTCCAAGCAGATGGATGCTGATCTGCCTGTCTGTCCAAAGTACGCCAGCTTACAGGAACAGGATACTTTGTAAACTCCAGGCAGAGAGAGAGGAGGGAGATCTTTCGTAGAACAGATAAGGGTAGCAAGTTTGCGGTGGGGCTTATATGCTGAGTGTGGGTTGTACTTTTTTAGAATCTTGGCTATTTTTTTGGATGTGCCACGGATGTAGGGTATGGTGATGGCATTTTTAAAATCTTGTTGACAGGAAGGACGGGGAATGGGGGAGGAACTGATTATTTTTTTGATACTGTGATCGCTGTAGCCATTGGAGAGGAAATTGCTGTGTATGTGGTTGAGCTCAGCAGTGAGGGCAGTTCCACTGGAACAAAGATTGTGGACTCTCTTGGTAAGAGTTTTAATAATGCCATATTGTTGAGAGGGGTGGTGGTGGGAGAGTATAATCTGGGAGAGATTAAAAATGCCATCACCATGCCCTACATCCGTGGCACATCCGAAAAAATAGCCAAGATTCTAAAAAAGTACAACCTACATACAGCATATAAGCCCCACCGCAAACTTGCTATCCTTATCCGTTCTACGAAAGATCAGCTCCCTCCTCTCTCTCTGCCTGGAGTTTACAAAGTACCCTGTTCCTGTAAGCTGGTGTACTTTGGACAGACAGGCAGATCAGCATCCATCTGCCTGGAGGAACACAAGTCTTACATCCGTAAACACAACTATGGCCATTCAGGCTTGGCTGACCATGTTTTGGATACCACCCACAGGGTATGATGGAAGAAAACCACCATGCTCCACCACAGCAAATTCAAGAAAGAGAGACTTTTCTTAGAAGCAGCAGCTCTCAGAAACCAACCAAATCTTAATAAATATACGGTTGCATTAAGCTTCCGAAGATTTGGGAAACACTCATCACCAGAGGTCCCACCTTACATTCCAGGCCACCTACTACTGCCCTTAGAGGGCGCTCCACCTAGATAGGACTTTAGTGTCACCCATGTGGTTGGGCTTAGTATTGTATGATATTTGTATGCATGTTACATTAATTGTTTTTGTAATCCCCATAGATGTCCTAGTGACTAGGACGAAATATAGGAAGTATTAAATTCTATTTTAATTCTTTTTGAGTGTTGTAAAAAATCCATTAAGCCTCCAACATGATGTCCTCACAGCACTTAAGCCTCTACACACGAATTGTAACTATTATTATTACTCAAATATGCTTATTTCCTTGTTAACTGATGGCACTTAAAAATAATGCATGTGGTTTTCTACTTATTCCTTTTATAATGAAATTAAATTAGCCAAGAAGAAATAATGATCTATTAGTGAATTGGAGATTTAATTGTAATGTCAAGGTTTTGTGGGTCTGCTCCTGCTAGGCCATTACCTGAGTTGCCTTGACTGATGGATTAGTTCTGTTGGTTGGCTCAACAAATTTGTCTGAATAATCATTTTTCTCACATACAAAATGAATGTCAATTATGCTCTCCGCATGTACAAATCAAAAATTGGAACTGCATGTTCAAGTAAAACAAATGTTTCACTACGTCCATCATAGTAGACAGCTATGCCATCGAGGTCACTTGTATGACTCTTTGGTAAAAATTTTGCACCTAGTCACATAAGTTGACCTACTTTAGATGAATTGGGGGAGAGGGAAAGAAATTTTATTATGTTGAAAACAATTTTATAATATTTTAAAATTTACAGTCTTGTATGAGTTTATATCTGTAATGCAATAGTTACAAGCATATAGTCAGTGTTAAATTATATAATTAATATTAAGCTTATGTGAATTTGTTATGTTAGTATGACATGCATATAGAGTTAGCCATGCCCTTGTCCTGGTTATTTAATGAGTCTTGCAGTGGGTAAGGTTTTTCCTAAGGAGTGGAAAGAAGCTAAAATAATACCTCTCCACAAGCATGGTTTGAGAACAGAAGTTTCCAATTATAGACCAGTCTGTATATCTGCAGTTTGTAATCAAAGTGTTGGAAAAATTGGTCAGAAATAGAATACAGAATTGGATTGATGAACATAAGATTCTTTATGATGGTCAGCATGAATTTGTGAAGGGCAGGTCTTGTTTTTAGCAGTCTGCTTATGTTTCATGATAAGGTAACAAATGTGTTAGATAAGGGAGAATCATATACAGTGATATTCTTGTACTTTGCAAAAGCATTTCATAGATTACCACATGATAAGTTGGTATGCGAGCTGCAGAGGATAGGAATAAATAGTATATTGGTTAGATGGATCAGAGATTGGCTCTCTGAATGATACCAGCAAGTCGAGTATGATGGAACCATGTCTCAGGAAAGAAAGGTGACCATTCATGTGCGTCATTGCTCTGTTCTTGAGCCCCTACTGTTTAACGTGTTAATGGTATTTCGTGTAGATTGACTTGGGATCTTCAAATGTTTGCTTATGATGCAAAGTTAGATAGAATTATCAGGAGTAGTGCTGATATTAATTCTCTGCAGGAAGATTTGAATAGACTTAGCTTGGACAAGTGAGTGGGGCTGCAGTTTTAATGTTGATAAATGCAAGGTGTTACACTTTGAGATACAGAGATATAAGGCTATTGTCTGTACTGGTGGAGCTCTACTTCAGGAAGTGGATGAAATTTGGGATCTTGGAGTGGTGGTGGACAGTGGACTGAAGTTCTGAGGACACATCGCATGTGTTGCAAAGACTAAACATCGTATTACTGCTATGATAAGAAGTGCATTGACATGTAGGGATAAGGATGTGATGGTGCATCTATATAAGGCATTGGTCAGACCACATATGGACTATTGTGCTCAGATCTGGTCACCTAGTTTTCATTGTGATGTGGAAACTCTAGTTCAAAGATGAATAACCAAAGTGATATCAGGACTCTGGAGTGTCCTCCAGAGTGGAGGACATTTGTAGTGGAGGACTTCTAGCATTTGTATACAAATGCTAGAAGTATAAGAAGCAACCATTTCATTTGCCTTCGATGAAGACTGTTTCAGAGAATGTGCATTACAGAGGTTGGCGGTGGGGTAAGAGGAAAAGAGGAGATATGAGAGAAACCTTCAAATTAGTTAAGGAATTCTTTTAGATTAATACAAAAGAAATTATAAACAGAGTGGATGTTATGATAGAAAGAACGAGAGGCCATCCCTGGAAGTTGTATAAAGATGTGGTGAAGAAGGGTGTGAGGAGTATTTTTATGTGGAGAGTTGTTAGTGAGTAGAATGCATTGCCTGAGTGTGTTGTGAGTACAGATAGTGTAAATAACTTCAAAGTTTATCATGATAGACATTTTGATGATTGAGTGGGCCTCCCACAATGAGTGTTGACTCCATGGAAGTTTCCAAATAATAATAATAATATAGCAGCACTCCAACAGAATTTCTTTACAAATAGCTTTCATTACTAGAAGAATAACAATTCTTTAATTTGTTGAAAGTTTATTTTTCACTTGGTTAGAGTATAATAAATTTAGTTTAATCCTTTATCCAAGTGTGAGCAAACAAAGTTTGCACCTGAAAGTATCTTCAGGACTGGAGTAAGGTGGTACAACACCAGGACACTCCTTGCAAAGGTGGAGCAAGCTACCAACACTCCTATCTCAGTATCTCCCATAATGCAAAACACATCTCCTTGCGGATATGTCTAATGTAATGCATTAAGGGAATGGCCACAACCCAGACTAGTTTCGACCTTTATTGAGGTCTCTTCAGTGGGAGCCAGGCCCAAGTGGAGATACCAGGCAGAAGCTTAGCAGGTCATCTCCACCTATAGGAGTTGCCAAATAGTGTGCTGCCCTTTTTTAATAAATTACTCTGGATTTAGAGAAAGATGTTGAAAGTTTATTTTTCACTTGGTTAGAGTATAATAAATTTAGTTTAATCCTTTATCCAAGTGTGAGCAAACAAAGTTTGCACCTGAAATACATATCTGCAAGGAGATGTGTTTTGCATTATGGGAGATACTTAGATAGGAGTGTTGGTAGCTTGCTCCACCTTTGCAAGGAGTGCCCTGGTGTTGTACCACCTTACCGCAGTCCTGAAGATACTTTCAGGCGCAAACTTTGTTTGCTCACACTTGGATAAAGGATTAAACTAAATTTATTAATTCTTTAATTAATGGAATATGATTTTCTAGATTTTATTCTCTACTTACCTGTTTGTTAACACTGAATAACTTATTCGCAATAATATGAAATCAATATATGCTTATTCAATAAAGAGATATCATGCAAGCTAGGAAGTTGCTTGATTAATAAGAACGCTGCTGTTGTCATCAAGGAACTGGTGAAAATAGCGTAAAGTTGGTTACTGGAATAACATCAGCAGAATAAGAAACTTCAGTGAAAAGGAAGTGTAACTAGCACAGAATTATAGAAATATTTCAACATAATTGATGTTACCAAAACCGAAGAGACTAAAACCGGTGACAATCTTTTAAATAATAAGTATAAGATGATCTACAACTTTTGTCTCTTGGAAACATTACAGGGAAGAAGAGAAAGAAACTCAGGAACGTAAGATGGATACTATGGAAATAGCATATGACGAAGCTACCTTAAACCCTCCAGGGAGGGTATCTCCTGATCCGTCATGTCTGAAAACCAAGAATCTTCTCTTAAGGCTTGCAACTTGGAATGTAAGACCTTATATGAAGCTGGGAAGTTACATAACCTTATACAAGAATTTGAAGCAATGAAAATGGACATTGCTGGTATCAGTGAAGTCAAATGGACTAATAGTGGAAAAATAAACAGAAAGAGCCATTCAATTATATACTCATGTGGAGACAGTCATAGGAATGGAGTAGCATTTGTACTAAAAAATAAGATTGTGCAATCCTTACTTGAATTTTGGCCCATAAGTGACAGGATAATTGCATTAAAAATTGCAGCTCAACCTTTTCATATTTTTATTGTCCAAATATATGCAACTACTTCTGATTACCCAGATGAAGATGTTGAATGTCTATGAAGACATTCAAAATGCACTAAACAATGCTAAATCAGATGACATAACTATTGTTATGGGAGATCTAAATGGTAAAGTAGGCCCAGAAAAGATCTCTTCCTGCATGGGAAACCAGGGCCTGGGATATAGAAATCCAAGAGGAGAAAAATTAATACAGTTCTGTGAAGAAAACAATCTGGTAATAGCAAATACTTTATTTAGCCACCCTCCTAGAAGACTTCACACATGGAAAAGTCCCGGAGACAGCTGTAGGAACCAGATTGACTATATAATGATTTAAAAAAAGATTCCGGAATAACATTTTACAAGCCAAAACATACCCAGGGGCTGATATTGAATCAGACCACAACCCTGTGGTCATTAAAGTAGCAATAAAATTAAAGAAAACAATGAAACCTCTAAACATAGAAAAATATGATCATGGCTGCCTTAAAAATCAAGAAATACAAGGTAAATTTTTAAAGGAACTGGCACAATCCACTGCTCCTGATCCCATCAAGTATCCTTACCCTAAAGATGAGATTGAGGATAGATGGCAGAAATTTAAAGAGGGCATAAAAAAGGCAGTGAAACAAACAATTCCCAAATTTGAGAAGAAAAATGAGTAAACCCTGGATGAATGATAAGATATTGAAAATGATGGAGGAAAGAAAGAAACACAAAAATCGTCCTGAATACAAGAACTTAAATAAGGAGATCAGGAAAGAATGTAGGATTGCAAAAGAACTATGGCTCAACAACAAATGCAAGGAAATTGAACTTCTGAGCAAAAAGCACAAAAACCAGAGAACTTAATGAAAAAGTTAAGGAGCTAACTAACAAATCTTGCAAAAGGGTAGGCTCTCATTGCATCGAAGATACCAGTGGAAACATCCTAATGGAGAAAAACAAAATAAGGGATAGATGGGTAGAGTATTCAAAGGAACTCTACAATCATAATAGAATAGATAAGCCAATGCAAGAAGATTTGGAGAGGGCCTACTATTCTTACCTGGGAAGTAACAAATGCCATTAGGAAACTGAAACCAGGAAAAGCTCCAGGAATGGATGGAATTATGGCAGAATATCTAAAGGCTTTAGATGATAAGGCTATAAGATCACTGACTGACATATGTAACAAAATATACGAAACAGGACACCTGCAAAAAGATTTTAAGCACTCAACGTTCCGTTCCTACCAATACCTAAAAAATCAAAGACAATCAAATGTGAAGAATACAGAACAATCAGCCTGATCAGTCAGATAGCAAAAGTTATGTTATATATCATCCTAGAAAGAAATAAACATAAAATCAAAATGGAAATTAATGAAACACAATCTGGTTTCCAGGAAAATAAAGGAACTAGAGAAGGACTCTTCAACATTAGAACTATTATAGAAAGATATCTGGAGAAGCAGAGAGAAGTCTACTTATGTTTTATTGACTACACAAAGGCCTTTGACAATATACAACATGAACAACTAATCAAATGCATCAGAAATTTAGGAATAGATGGTAAAGATACCAGATTACTGATAAATCTATATTGGGAGCAAACTGCCTCAATAAAAATATCAGGAGAAATCTCGGAGGAATTCCCAGTAAAGAAGAGTGTCAGACAAGGCTGTGTTCTTTCTCCTATATTGTTTAACCTCTATACTGAAAATATCTTCCAGCAATTAGAAGAATTTAAAGGAGTCAGCATAGGGAGCAGGAATATAAACAACTTAAGATGTGAAGGTGATACAGTACTGTTAGCTGAAAATGAAAAAGATCTTCAAAACCTATTAGAAGAGATGCTGAAGCGAAAATAAAAATATCAGGAGAAATCTCAGAGGAATTCCCAGTAAAGAAGAGTGTCAGACAAGGCTGTGTTCTTTCTCGTATATTGTTTAACCTCTATACTGAAAATATCTTCCAGCAATTAGAAGAATTTAAAGGAGTCAGCATAGGGAGTAGGAATATAAACAACTTAAGATGTGAAGGTGATACAGTACTGCTAGCTGAAAATGAAAAAGATCTTCAAAACCTATAAGAGACGCTGAAGCTAAGTGAAAAATATGGACTTAATTTCAACTTCAAAAAAACCAAAACCATGCTGGTAACAAGAGAAAAGGGGAAAATACCCGATATAAATATTAAGATCAGAGGAAATATTTTAGATCAAGTAGAGAGTTATATTTGAGTCAACTAATTACAGAGAATGGAAAGTGTTATAAGGAAATATTAAGAAGAATAGAAATTGCTAGATTTGCTTCATTAGCATGAAAAACATTCTGACCTCAAGGGAAATTCACACAAAAACAAGAATTAGGCTGTCCAAATGCTACGTATGGTCAACACTGCTATATGGAGCAGAAACATGGACAATATCAAAATATTGTGAAAATAAACTAAAAGCCTTTAAGATGTGGATCCTCAGAAGAATTCTTAGAGTCCCATGGACTGCCAAAAAAAACTAATTTAGAAATATTAGAGATGATTGGAGAAGATAGGAATCTGTTGAAAACCATTAAGAAAAGGAAAACCACCTGAACAACTTGGTCACATACTAAGGCATGAATCTCTACAAAAAACACTTCTAGAAGGAATGATACAAGGAAAAAGAAGAAGAGGAAGACAAAGAGCAGATTGGATGGAAAATATTAAGGACTGGATCATTTTGTCCTATGAAGAATACAAAAGAGAAGCACAAAACCGTACATGGTGGAAGTTCATGGTAGTCAACCTCCTGGAAGGAGATGACATCTGACAAGACAAGATAAGATGATTTATCCAGTCAATACTGATTACTAAAAGGAATAGAGCCTCTTTAGCTCAGTCAGTATAGACAAAGCCCTTTGGTCGGAAAGACCTGGGTTCAATTCCCGTCCATGACGTGAGGAACCTTTATCTGGTCTCTTTCGACTAGGGTTTTTTCACCCGGAAACTCAGGTTTTTCGTCCCTCAGAACAGTCAAACCAGTCCCGTGAACACACACGGATTTACAGTCATAAGTACATACTTAATCCCTCACTAGGAGGGCTCAACCAGTCTTAAGGGACAGTTGAGGAATTGAGGGAATCCCATACGAATACATTAAAAACTAAAAGGAAGAATAGCTAATCAGTTTCAAGTAGTATGGACAAATTTCAAAATAGGAAATTAGACAATAGAATTTGTGTCTGTGGTCTCAGAAATGACAAATCGTGAGAGAGAGAGAGCAGGTTACATAAAAAAATATAAAAAATTTTAAAAAATAATAAATAAAGGAAAAAAATTAGTTCTTGTTGAAGACCTGAAAAAACAGAATAGGAAATGAATCACAGACATGCAGAAACATTTAGGAGATATAGAGCAGTCTAATAATAATGGCAAATTCCAGATATCTGCTTGTGACCCTAACCAGTCATTATTAACACCGTGTTCCAATACAAAAATGTGCATAATACAGACAAATCAACCTTCAGAATACACGCAATTTATAGCCAAAAAAAAAAAAAATACTAGTGGTGACAGAGGGTAGTAGAAGCAGGTGCCCTCCCTTGATGAATCCTTGGACTCCTTTGAGGTGTTACGTAATAATAATAATAGATTTGCATCAAGAGGAATCCACTTAAAACAAGAAATTGTTGATAGTGGTGTCTTCAGGTTAATCAAAAATACAAGAGAATTTGAAATAGGAGTGACCACAACTTAGTGTTGAGTAGGATAAAAATGATTTTTCCATGGAAAAGAAAAATATGTACAAAAGTTTTGAAAAGAATCAAAGTGAATTAGCTCTTGTGACCTGTAGATGCAAATATACAAACATTTTCCAAATGTGAGAAAAAGTGACGGTTTGCAGTTTGAAAGCAAGAACCAAACCACAGACTCGGTCACAAAATCTGAAGAAAAGGTGATTGATTCAGCTATGGAAGAATGTGGTGAAGTTGTCTAAAACCTAAAAAAATAAGTCTCCATGAAAAGAAGAAATATAGAAAGAGTGAGCCAGTAAGTTAGCATGTGCCTTTGAGAAATTTGGAAAAAATGTACGAAGGTTGTATGTAAAGTAATAAAGGTCATTGAAAAGGTTCAGTAGAGTATAGAATATAAATATGAAGGAGGAGGCTATTGAAGAAAAATTACTGTGGAAGAAAACAGAGATCATACATGTAACTGAAAAAGTCTGATAGATTACGTGGAAAAAAAAAATTAATATTAACTACACACATAAAAGTTTATATAATTTGTAGCACATGTGTGGACATGTGCGGACAAGAGTTAAAGGGAGATTTGCATTTTTTTTAAAGTCCAAGAAGAGAAATATAATTCTTGTTTAAAATTCTAAGTATTATAAAAAAAAAAAAAATCATCATCAAATTCTTGACATGTACCCTCAATTTTCCCTCATCAATCTGTTATCTGTCAAGACTCGAACATTATCAGATCTTATATTTCTGTCTTCTAAGGTACTTTTTACTGTAACAATCCACCTATATCTTGGTGTTCCTCTGGGTCTTGTTTCCTGCCAACCTGGCAGAGAACACTTGTTTTTCTAATCTTTCCTCTCCCTACTAACCAAACCACCTGTGATTAGCTCTGCTAACACATTCCTGGATGCTAGCAATGTCAAGTTCTTTCCTAATATCCTCGTTTCTAATTTTATATTGCCATTGATGCCATCTGTTCATGCCCCTAATCTTTCTCAGAGCTCTCATATCTGTAGTCTCTAGTCTTTGGTCCAGCTCTCAGATCCATAAGTTAAAATTGGTTTGAACACTGCCTTGCATACAGCTATGTTTCTTCCTATTTTCATTGTCTTTGTCTTGTTATTGCTGATTTTCTTACCAAATTAATTGCAAAAGTAATTCAATTTAGCCAGGGAATCTTGCAGACTTGTACTGTATTTATTTAAAAGAATAACATCTCCAATTTTGATATCTGGTTTAATACCACTTCATAATGTGATCCACATAGATAATGAATAACAGAGGGGATAATGTACATCCTTGTCTGACACCAGATTTAACATTAAACCATCTTCCTGTACTTCCTTCAATTCTAACTACTGACTTACAACTCAAATAAAGACTTAGTATTGCTTGATATAATGCCCCATTGACACTATATAACTCTAGCGTTTTGAATAGCTTTTCTGTTGGCACCTTGTCATATGCCTTTTCCAGATCTACAAAACTTAAATACAGATCTTTGTTATATTCTTCCAATGATTGATCAACTCTTTGTCGTAAAGTGAAAATCTGATCCTGACAGCCTCTATTTGGCCTGAATCCAGGTTGTTCTTCCCCAAGCTTCCCTTCCCTTCCACAATCCTTCTCAACCATTTCTCAGGTATACTTGCATAAATCTTACCAGGAACACTCAGTAGGAGAAATATCTCTGTAATTCTCACATTCAGTTTTATTTCCCTTTTTAAATAAAGGTACTATGAGCTCTACTCCAATCACCTGGAATTCAGGCCTTCTTAACTATGCAGTGCAGCCACTGTAAAACTTCTATACCTCCATACTTGAGCATTTCTTGTCAAATATTATCTACTCCTGCTGCCTTTCCACATTTCTGGCTTTTTATGGCTTTTTCCATTTCAAGTATGAATATGTATTCTTGAGTGCCTGTTGAGTGTTTTTTACCACTGTGCTGTCACTGCTTGTTTCATTTAGCAATTTTCGTAATTACTCCATACCTCAAGGATATCTTTTTCTCCAGTGTTCATGTAACCTTTATCATCTCTAATTCCTTTTACAGCACTCTTTCCTCCATTTCTGAGCTTTTTCAACAGCCTCCAGAATATTTGCTAACTTCCTGATATTTATTTTCTATGTTCTTGCCAAAGTCTTCCCATGACTTTTGTTTAGCTAGTTTTACACATTGTTTAGCTTTCTTACATTTGTATCTCTAAATTCGCTAAGAGCACAAGCTGACATTTTCGCCATACTTTCTTCTTTTCCTTCACTGCCTGTTAGGTATCTATCTGGATAGTGAATGAACAAAGATGGGCTGGCAATTTGGGATTTAGCTGACCAAATTGTATTCTTATTGGCTTAAACCATGATGTAAAATTATGATGTTATGAGAAAAAGGTAAGAAAAAGTGAAATAACATCTCTCTTGTAGAGAATAACACAAGACTGCATTTAGTAGCAGTGAAGTTCACAAGTTTATTCCCATCCCACTGAAAAATAGCAAGGAGACCAAAGAAGATCAAAGAAGACCAAAGATCTTGAAGCCTTGAATAACTGTGTGCTACAAAGTTTGTTCAATGGAGTGCATCAGCAAAGCTATGGATAGGATTTGAGCTCAGCGAGAAATTGGTCATTTATTTACAGATGAAAAGAGTGGGCTAAAATACATAGCCCTCTGGCAATTCAGAACTGGTTGGGAAGAGGAAGTCATATTACCGTGAAATGTTGCAAATAACCAATGAAGCTGTCTTGTAAATTAATTGCTTAGGGCAGAATGCAGACCATAAGATGGTAGTTTGGTGAACACACCTGTATGTCACACACAATCAGATGTCCTGGAATGCCAAGAGCAACCACACAAATTTCTCCAAACTTCTCAGTGGTTTGTATTCAAAGGTAGGTAGTAAAGGCTAAAACATCAGATGTGAAGAGACTGGCAGAATACATAGTGAGGAAAATGAAACAGCAGTTTGATAGGTGAATATTGGTTAGCTTCCATACTACAGAGTTCATGTTAGACAAGATGGGGGGGAAACAAAAACAATATGATGGAGATAATAATGATATGAGATCTGCATCACTCTTTCCCCCCAACTCTGATGTTACAATGGCACCATCTGGATGTGTAAGTAGTGAGAGCATGGAAAATATTTAAAAAATACTTGAAAACATCATCCTGTGGTGCTTGCAAGTATTTGGAAGGAACCAGAAGGCTCTTCCTGCCAATTGAACAGCAGGCAAGATTACTGCATTTGACCCTTTCAAAATAAGATTCAGATTTGTCACTAGTTTTTGACTAGCATAAACTGATTGTAAAGCTGGAGTTTTGCTCTTGAGTCAGTTTTGATTACTGGATTTTTTTTTTTTCTTAGACTGCCATCTGTTATTTGATTGGATCAGGAAAATAGAAAGGAGTAATGAAGGCCATTCCATCTGCCACATTGCAGTGCATGCCAAGACACACTGGCTAGGTAACAGATATTCCATAGTAGAGGAAACTCAGATGAGGTTGTGGCATGAGCTGACATATGCAGTGCATTTGGAAGAGGCTCCAGTTAAGAAAAGGTCATTGGTGTTGGTAGGATAGTGAGTATTATCTAGTATTTGGGTAAAAGGGCCTAAGAAATGTTAAAAACTGAGGAAAGAGTATCAGTAGGAATCAAAGATGGTAACTGGAATAGCAAAAAAACTGCTGAAGATAAGGATATTCTAAATATCTGGAAAGGTGAGAACAGCTGTAGAAAATATCACTAAGGAGTGTATATCAGTCTTTGAGATAGAAATGTAGAAAGATAGCTAGAATAGACAGTGTTAAATCTGAAATATATCAGTTCAAGGTTTTGCAGTGGCCACACTGAATAATTTAACAGTTTAGTCACAAAAACATTTCTCAGATGAGCGGAGCAGATCTCTCTCATTGTACATTTTTATGAAATTAAACATAGAATCATAGAGGATTTTTCTTGTTGAGTAAAAGGCTAAGAAAATTTATTCAAAGGAAAACTGTGAAAAAAAAAAAAAACAGCTAGATTTATGTTAAAGATACCAAGCTATTTTAAACCTGGTTTTACTCCATTTCCCAAGTAAGCAAACAGACAAATAAGTCAAGTTTGTGCCTGCAAGTGTTGCAAGTCTAGCTGACCCTGCACGTAGTGCAAGACCAAGGCAACTCATGGTAAAAGTAGAATAAGCTCTGATCACTAATCTTAATATTTACCCTTAATGCAAAGCACATCTCCTGGAGGAGATGTATAATACAAAGCATCATACATCTCTTTGTTATCCATGATTTCTGGCTATTGTAATAATATATAAATCTGGTCTATGCAAACCCCTAATTGATATAAATCTAGCTGTAGAAAGTATTTCACCTTGGGTATAATAAATGTTAAAGATACCAAGCTATTTTAAACCTGGTTTTACTCCCTTTCCCAAGTAAGCAAACAGACAAATAAGTCAAGTTTGTGCCTGCAAGTGTTGCAAGTCTAGCTGGCCCTGCACGTATTGCAAGACCAAGGCAACTCATGGTAAAAGTAGAATAAGCTCTGATCACTAATCTTAATATTTACCCTTAATGCAAAGCACATCTCCTGGAGGAGATGTATAATACAAAGCATCATACATCTCTTCCAGGAGATGTGCTTTGCATTAAGGGTAAATATTAAGATTAGTGATCAGAGCTTATTCTACTTTTACCATGAGTTGCCTTGGTCTTGCACTACGTGCAGGGCCAGCTAGACTTGCAACACTTGCAGGCACAAACTTGACTTATTTGTCTGTTTGCTTACTTGGGAAAGGGAGTAAAACCAGGTTTAAAATAGCTTGGTATCTTTAACATTTATTATACCCAAGGTGAAATACTTTCTACAGCTAGATTTATATCAATTAGGGGTTTGCATAGACCAGATTTATATATTATTACAATAGCCAGAAATCATGGATAACAAGGGGAAACTATTCAAACCACTAAATCTTATATATATAATCATTAGTGGTTGCAATAGACACTTAAGCACCCATGATCTTCCAGTTCTTAGATTTCATAACCCTAACTCTAGGATGAGGTGGTTAGCCCTTTTCTGATAAGTATTCTTTTGTCTGTAAATTGCACGTATTGTACTTGCCATCTTGCCTGGCTGTGAACAAGAAACCCAAGTTTCTTGGCTGGTATCCGTATGATACCAGCTAACTCACCTTCAGTTGAGAAGACCTGATAAAGGTTCTTCGCATCCTAGACAGCATACACAGACACAAAGCAATATATTTAAATGGGCAATTAGAATTGAAGGATGTACAGAAAGATCATTTGAATGTTAAATCAAGTGTAAGGCCATTCTTATTAAATATATACATTAATTATATGATTCAGGAAAATAGTATTAAACCATTTGGATAGAAGATAGTAAACTTAGTTCTTTCCTATATGGTACCGATGACATTAACCTCCCAAATAAATATGCTACAAATCCTTAGTCAAATTGCAACAGCCATGAGAAACTGGTGAAAATTGGCAATAAGAAAAGACTATGAAAGTAGGCAGGAAAACAGAAAGCAGATCAGTAGAGAATATTCTCGTCAAAGAATCTATATAACAAGTTCTATGTTTTAGTTAGTAGTGATGATGGGAAATAGATATTAGACTACACACACACACACAAGACTGGGGTATAAATCTAGTTGAATATTTATATGGAACAACAGAAATTGGTGAATATAACAAATTAACAACATACAAGACAGTGTAGAAACTATTGCCTTATGTATCTGAGAAGCGGATTAGAAATAAAACAGATCAAAGAATGGAGGCCATAGAGTAGAAAAACAAAAATATTAAAATTCTGAGGAAGATCATGGAAAGAGATAAATGGTATCAATGGCAGAACTATATTAATATTCAAGAATGTATGAACATTGAATATTAATAGTTTATCTCATCTAAAATTATATGGCCAAATAAATAAAGAAGAGGAAAGATTAGTAAAACAAGAATTAGCAACAAAAAATGGAAGGAAGAGGAAACTTCTGATGAATACCAAATATAAGATGGGTTGATGCATTCAGAAATGCCTAACAGACTTCTTTGTAATATGTTAATATGATATGTATATATATATATTTGTCTGTAATCTTTTTTTGAGTAGCCATTAATAAATAGTAATATCAAGTTCACATCAGAGTTAGAAGTTGATGGCTCGCTCTCCTTCTTAGATATTAAACTGACCAGGTCTACAGAACAACTCAAGTTCACCATTTATAGGAAACCAACACATACAGACCTTCATGCTGACTCACACCATTATCCTCCGCAGAAGTTAAGTATCATCTCTACTCTGGGTCACCGAGCCCGATCTCTTCTTTCGAATGAAGAGGAACTTAAAAATGAACTCAGTCGACTTCAAAGTACACACACACACATATTATTATTATTATTTATAAAAAAAAAAATTATGTGACACCTCCAAGGAGTCCAAGGACTCATCGTGGGAGGGCACTATACTCTACTTCACTAAATACATCTCATTCTCTCCACTACTACTTAATTCTTCTACTATGACATTACTACCATCATCACCACAACAGTATTTTTTTGTCTGTAAATTGCATGTGTTCTGAAGGCCGATTTGTCAGGATGAAAAACCTGAGTTTCCTGGAGTAAAAACCCTGCTACCTCCATGTGAAATCGGTTAACTCACCTTCAATTGAAAAAGCCGATATAAGAATTCCCCTCATCATGACATATCCCACACATGAGAGGTAAAGAACCTATAGTGCATCAGTGCTACGTGCAAGGTGCAGATAAGGGTTGTGAAAGAAGTAAACCTATTGACATTCTTCTTAAAGATCTGTAGGGTTGGGAAACACATCATGAGGAAGGCTGTTCCAGAGGACAGAGCAAGATGGAATAAATGAGAAAGAGGAGAAGTCAGTTCGATGAGTTTAGTTATACTGTAAAGGAGTGTTGGACAGGCGTATTTCAACCTTCTCTCACAACCGTGTGAGAGAAGGATCATCTATGAGCAGAATTGCTCTCCTCTGAACAGCATCAAGAATTTTTGAGGAGGTTTTAGGTGCACCACCCCAAGGATGGGTGGATTTGGGATTTGTATAGGGTTAGTAGCTGGGGAAGGTGTAAAGCTTCTTGAGTGGAAAAGAATACCTAGTTTTTTAGATGCTGAGTAAGCTATTCATGTGATATGTTTGTGCCAAGTGAGGTTGGAGGTAAATGTTAGTTCAAGGAGAGATAATTCATCCTATCTGGCAATATGTGTATTACTGAGGATGAGGGAAGGTGAACTGAGATCCCCTTTTGCAAGAGAAAAGGCAGGACTGTGTTTTGGCAGCATTGAAGGTCACTAAGTTATCCTGGCCTCATGAAGGATGAACACATTTGAAACCCTTGGAAATGTTAACAGTGACACACATTTCTGCGAACCTTTCCATGGCATGTGTCCAGTGGTGAGTGATGTAGGCTAGGATATCAGCCATAGATCTGGATTGGTGGAATCCATACTGGTGATCACTGATTAAGTGGTGAGCTTCTAGGTAGTGAAGAAGTTGACCATTGATAACTTTCTCCATTGTTTTGGAGAGTATTACTGTGACTTGGCCTACTATGAGCAAACAGGAAGATCGGTTATCATCCGCCTGGAAGAACATAAAAAATACATTTACTATTATTATTATGGCAACTCAGAACTGGCAGACCATGCTTTTGGACACCCCTTCACACACAGAATTAGATGGAAGAAAATACAGTTACATTAATTTGGGAGACTTCAACTCCCACATAGCTTTTTTTTTTTTTACATTAGAGGGTGCCAAAATAGGACTTTAGATCTTTTGTCCATTACAGTTGTATTGTTTAACTTACTCACTCGTATATACAAGCTGTGTTGTGCTCTGATGCTGATTTGAAATTCAGCAAAATATAAGCAGTTAATAAAATATCTTTTGATAAAATAGTTTGTCAGGTGTTGTTAATACCATTAAAAAATAAGTCACATTTTATTTTAATTGCTGTACCCTCAAAACAGAGGAGTGAAGAGTCTGGGCCTCTAAGTATGTTAGGACACTCTTGAAGAGTATCACTCATACTGCATGTAGAAGAGAGAAGGGGTTGAGCCTAAACATACCATTTGAAACTTCAGACCCCATTGATCTTCATTGCCTGGTATTTCACCAGGCAATGAAGATCATCTACCACTTAGTGGTCTAGTTGCCTTTTTCTCCTACTAGGAAATGCCCCCCCCCCCTCGAGATGTATTTGGAAGGCACTCAGCAGCACACTCAAATGAACTACTGCTTCGGCCATCTACCTGCGATATTAATACTAGTACTTAAGTACTGCTTGGCACTGGTAGATGGCTGAAGAAGCATTTCTATTTAATATTTATTTTTATAGGATTTTATGTAAATTATCAAATGCACAGGATTCCTTGTGAATCTGAAAAGCATCTTACAATTCTAAATACCGCAGTATAGCTTAGTGGCCTCTGGGCTTCATTGAAATTATTTTTTTTATTTAGCTTAGTAGCCTGTGGGCTTCATTGAAATTATTTTTTATTTAATCGTTGTAATGTTAAGTAGTTTTTTTTTTTTCAAAACAACTGGCGGGCCATGGCAAAGACCCCTGCCTTAAGAAGTGTACAAGCTACTATGACATTACTGATCTTCTGTCAAGTTTTCCTTCAAAAAATTAGTCTATTACTTGTCAGCACTACAATACTGTTGTATCTAACATTTTGGTATTCTAGGACATTTCTGACTAAATCAGTCCATCTAGATCTGGGTCTTCCTCTAGGTCTTTTTCTTGCCATCAAGTACCTCTTTTGCTAATATGTTAGCATAACACCTTAGATTAGCCTTCTTCATGCATTCTTGAATGCCAACAATATCAAATTCCTTTTTAATATTTTCATTTGTTATATGATTATGCCATTGATGCCATTTGTTCTTAATTTTTCTCAAAATTCTCATATCTGTCATCTCTAATCTTTGATCAGGTGCTTTATTTCTAACCCAGCTCTCAGATTCATAACTTAAAACTGTTTTGTATACTGCTAGTTTGGTGATTTGGCTAATTACTCTCATATTTCATATAAATTTATTCATCTGGCTTCCCACCATACCAGCTTTGTTTAGTCTGTTGTTTATTTCCATATTTGATTTGCCATCTTCACTAAAAACTGCTTTAAATAGCTGAAATATTTACCTGGTCTATGGGTTCTACAATGAAAGCAGAAGTTTTCTATGTTCCTGCCACTGACACCCCAAGGTTTGGTTCTTCTTTTCAAACGCTTTCATTTTTTGTTTCTTGAATAACCTTAGTATAGTTCAGTCTACAGTTTACCTGTAGAAGCTGCTCAACTTTAGTTCCTTTTTAAAACGTTCTTATATATTGTTCTTTTCAATGTGATGATCACTTCCTGTCTACTCTTGTATCCTGAACCAGCATAAAGATATTATCAGCATAACATACCATGGCTTTTCTTACTTTTTGTGTCTTCTCTTCATGTGAACTCGTACACATCTTTATGTTGAAACATAATGTTTAGTAATGGCTAGTCTGCATCCTGAGCAGAAAACCACCAGTTACCTTGCTACCTGCATAGTGGAATTCACTGGTTAAATTCTAAACTGATAAGCTCCAGGGCCCTTAAAGTAAGGATCATAAACGTGAGGTTATTGTTAGATTGTCGCAACATTTTTTTAAATTTTATTTATTTTGGATGATCTACAAAAGGACGTTTATGCTTTGCAATATGACACGTAGTGTGAAACACACGGCACGTTATTTCTTGAGCTAAAGAGTTCTGTTCTTCTACAATGTGTCACAATGAATTCTCACTTTTACTTCTAATGATTGCTTCTGCACTTTTGTGAGATTTGGTATCTCTATGTTCGCAAATTTTCTTTCTGAGTTGCCATTGTTTCGACCCTTTCCCTTTAATACATATTAATCCATTTATCCACTCTGATGCTAAGTGAATACTTTGATGTGAAGAACTTGCACCTAGGGTCTGTACCTCTGCACATGTTATATACCCCAAACCTCCCTCCTTACAAAATAACCAATTGTATTTGCCTTTGAATGCTATCCACTGGTTGAGTGTCCAGCAAGTCGGCAAATCTTTCATTTCATTCAATGTATTAATATTATCTCATTGCAACTGATGGAAATTCTGTGTGTCTGTGGATTCGTTACAGACTTCTTTCTCTTCAGAAACTACACACAAACTGTCATTACAAACTCGTTTTGTATTATCACTGTCATCCGAGCTATTTTTCCATTTAAAGAAGGTATCCATAGTTGAAATAGTAGGTCTACATAAATACAAAAATTTTACATGATTTTCTTTGTGCTTCTCACAATCATGAGCTCTGATAAACAACTGCTAATCTGCTTTTCTATTGTTGGTTACTGACTGTTGCCAATCAGAAAAGACAAACTATCGCTACGAATCTGTCAAAATTCTGCTACACTACACTGCAATAATGTTTGCTTGTCAATCGCTGCAAGATAACGCATTACAGGAAGCTCCAAGCGTCCCCTTTCATCACACTTTCGTAATCAGGCGACTGTTGATATTGACTTTATATATGCACACTCAAAACTGTACACAATTGTTGCATAATTACCATAAAGAGAGAAAAGTCATAAAACAGAAAAATGTTCCGGGTCCAGCCCGGTGCATAAAAAAGTTCTGGGGACGAGACCCAGAGGGCCCTGGCTGAATTTAACCACCGCTGGGATTCGTTTTCTACTCTGCTGTTTAAATCTTTTTTCATTTTCTTTATGTCAGCTACCTGCTCTAATGAATGGAAAAATTCCTCCTTTTCTTCCTTAGGATAACCATCTATGGGTCCATAGGCATGAATATGTTTCAATGTCCATTTCCTGATTTTGAAGATT
The DNA here is from genome assembly GCF_054136105.1 of Typopeltis vanoorti. Lineage (NCBI taxonomy): Eukaryota > Metazoa > Arthropoda > Arachnida > Uropygi > Thelyphonidae > Typopeltis > Typopeltis vanoorti. Next base: position 99,485,998 of record NC_143570.1, on the reverse strand, counting down.
GCTGTTTAGTGTTAAATGCTGTCACTACATCTTCCTTCCTTACTTTTCCTTGATCGTTATTGCCTGAATATAACATAACATCCTATACTTATTATTTTGCAGGATCTTACCTCTTTTAATCTTCTTTATAATGCTGATTATGTTCACATGGTACTTTTCCAGTTCTTCTACAAGTTTGATGGTTCTTATCTCCAGTTCTGACGTTGAGTGTGTTGTTCTAGATGTTATGTTGGAGTTGTACCAGTAGCTGACTTTTCACTGTTCACCCTGATAGAACAGTGGGAGCACTGTTCTGTCATAACTGCAATTCCCTATCCAGTATAAAATCTCATTATATAGTACCATCATGTTTATTTCTCGTTTAAGCCAAACAGAAGGTACAATTTGGTGAGCTGGATCCTTGTTCATTCAGTGCTTACTGGATAGCTACTAACAGGGTGCACCCTGTTAGTAGGTATGGAGGTGAGGATGAGGATTGGACATTAGGTCAGAAGCCCCAATTGGTTCTCTGTGGAGGTCTCCTTCCAGTTATTTGGCTTTGACCCTTAAGCAACCCCCATTAAGAAAGCACATAAACTATATAATGGATGTAAACTAAGAAACCAAAATACAGGTTGTGTTCCTTGTATGCTGCATACTGCCAGTGCTTTAGATTTCATAATGTGGTGGAACAATAACAAGGCAAAAAATAATTAGTGCAATTTTCCTACCCCATGACCTCAAATCTTTTTTCTTGCATACAGACTAGTTACTGTATGCACCTTTGGCTTGATGCATGCATTGCCTTGATTTTGTTAACTGGCATCATAAACATTGGGGGGAAAAAGTTAACCATACAGAAAAATGGTTACCGAAGGCTTCTGATCTGTTTTGATCAATGCATCACCACAGTGAGGTTCCTATGATGTTCCATAGGAACATCATAGGAACCTCATATTTCCTATGATGTTCCTATAGTTCCTATGATGTTCCATAGGAACCTCATATTTCCTATGATGTTCCTATAGTTCCTATGATGTTCCATAAGCAGAGAAGACACTGTAGCTCAGATAGTCAACTTAATTACATAAACAATGGAATAATCCTCTTTAAGTTCTAAGGTTCCACTCCTGCTGAAAGTACACCAAATTCCTGATATGTACTTATAGGAGAGGGGGTGCAGAATATTATTATAATACTACAAAAGGTTTATATCACTAACTTCCTGTCGACAATTTTCCTACCAAATTAATCTGTTAGTGCTGCGAAGACTTCAATACTGTCAGATCTTATATTTCAGTCTTCTACAGCATGTCTTACTGTAATCAAACCATTTAGATCTTGTTGTTGCTCTGAATCTTTTTTCCTAACATCCTGGCAAAAAACACTTTCTTTCCTAACCTTTCTTCTCCATTCGGTTTAATGACAATACCAGTTGACACTAACTCTGCTAAAATGAATGCTAACAATAGCAAGTTCTTTCTTAATATGATACTGCCACTGATGCTATCTGTTGACTCTCCTAATCTTTCTCAAAATTCTCATATCTGTGGTCTCCAGTCTTTGATCATGTTTTATTTCTAACCCAGCTCGATTCATAAGCTAAAATCGGTTTAAACACTGTCTTGCATATGACTAGTTTAGTGTTTTAACTAATTTTTCTCTTATTTCATTTGACTTCCTACCATACCAGCTTTGCAAATTCTTTTGTCTTTTCCATATTTAATTTGCCATCTTCACTGAAAATTCCACCTAAAGAGCTGACATGTTTTACTTGTTCTTTAGCAGTGGTTTTCAAACTTTCTGACCATGAACCTCGGTGTAAAAAAAAAAAAAAATGCATTTTACATTTCAACTCAAAACACACAATATATATATAAGACTGAAATGTAATACCTCTCGAAGAGTCTGAGGTTGTACGATACCAGGTAACTCTCTGCAAAATTGTGGGTCAACCTCACAGTACTTCACGACCATTCAAAAATCAGTTTAAAATTTTGGCCTGTATCATGCAGTAAGCTGATAAAAACAGATACTACAGTCATATATCTAGGACAAAAGGCCAAGAAATGAAAACTGTAGTTTCTGTTCTTATCAGTTGAATATCTGATGCAGGTCCTATTGGCCCCCCAAGATATTAAACAGATTTTTGGAAGGCATTAAATTGCATATAGCTTACTTTACCTTTGCAATACCTCCAGGGTCAAGTTCTCCATCAGGTAGAAATGAAAAACACACACACAACCAAAACAAAAGTTTCCCAAAAATCAAAAAAAGTAACAAATTTAATATCAAATATGAATTTTATTAATATTTAAAATACAACACATAGAACAATTTAAACAACAAAACAGAAATTAAGAAATATTTTATTTAACACATTCACAACTGTCTCTCACACTGGTGGGGCGAGAGAAACACCATGCCCCAAAGCAGTTTCGTGTTTGCATATCAGCCGCACCACACATTGTGACCGTTCTTCAGTTGTAACGAAATCTGCATATGGGGGGGGGGGCAATGTGTTTGTTTTATTATATACAGTAGATTCTGGCCCAATTATGCCAAGTTTCATATTAATAGTTACAAAGAGACAAGCCAAATTTTACTAAACAACAAAGCATTTATTCAAAATAATTACAATAGCAAAACATGTACATATTTAAATTTTCCTCAGCATCAATATCAACAGAGATCAGTTGTTCTTCAATGTAATCCTATTAAAACAAAATACACAACAACACGTTAGAAAACATTTGACATTTAAAGAACATGTAATGTATATAATAAACATGTGCATACTTACTTTTCGGCTTTTAGTTCATAAAAGTTATTGCCAGAAGAATTTATCTAGTGTGCAGACATTGGCTGCCGTCATTGCCTTCCTAAGTGAAGTATCGTCATAACCAATCAGTAAATTTCCTGGAATCTTGTATCATTCAAATTTAGATGTGTCATCTTCATCACTTTCTTTGCCTTCTAATTCCTCATCTTGGTGTTTTAATTGAATGTTTTGAACAATTTCATCCTCACAATCTTCATTTCCATTGTAACATTCAACATTATTGCTGATACCTTCAAATTCTTCATAGTTGCTAACTTTTTGAATTTCTGAAAACCACAGTGAGAAAAACAGTTCTGAATTGTCTTACTGCCTATATCTTCCAACTACTGGCAACAAACTCTAATGCCTAGAGAGGGTTAACTTATAAACTCACATCTTTGGCTGTGTAAGTTATTAGTATATGTTCAACTTTGTGCAGTACATCTTCACATTTTTTTATGACCCCCACATCTATTGCCTACACCAAGGATGTAAACTCACATCTTTGGCTGTGTAAGTTATCAGTATATGTTCAACTTTGTGCAGTACATCTTCACATTTTTTTATGATCCCCCACATCTATTGCCTACACCAAGGATGTAGCGTTGGTGACCAGAAATTTCAGCTGGATATTTGTCAAACACTAAATAGTGAGACTGTGCCACACAATTGTGTCAAGAACTTTTCCTGATTTTCAGTTTAATTCCACCTCATTAACCATTTCTTAAAAATTTCAGAAGTCATCCATCCATCAACTATCCATTGCTTCCTTAGCATCTCACATGAATGTAGCAGAGAGAACCATCCATTGTGGCACAATAAAACAAGCCTGTTTCATCAAGCATTGTAGCTGCACAAAATTTCTGAAGTAATCTGGATACTTTCTTTTGCACCTACAACGTCAGCACTGTCTTTTTCTTCATGTGCTTTCTTGAGTTTAATATTATGCCTACATTTCCATCTAACAACCACAACCAGTCATCTATTGCTTTAAAATCATGAGCTTCTCTGACTTTTTTTAACATTGGATCACTGACGCAAACTCCTCATCCAGGTATAATGGAGAACCACTGATTTAGAGCATCCTCAATGTCAGGATCCTTACCTTCATATTTCCATTTTTGGGATGTTCCCTTTTTTTCCATGATGTGTGCATTCATCTCGCAGTTGTATCAAGCATGCAATCATAGATCTCAGTACTAGCCTTTGATTTGGTCTAGTGATGCAATTATTTCAACTAGTGACAAATCTCTATGTTACAACTTGGTAAGGGTTGAAAATTATCAAAAAACAGCACTGAAAAATCTACACTTTCCTGATTAGGCATTGGCTCAGCATAAACGATCACAACTGGGTTCCTTAGAAGGTAATATGCTATATTGCCAGTCGATTTATTTATTTTGTGAGTCCCTTTTATGGGGAGCATCTCAATCCCCCCCCCCTAATTTTATCTGGGCTCAGGACCAGCATAGCTGACAAATCGGGCCTATGGCTGGGTCTTAAGTATTCCTGACTGTAATCCATGTGTTCACAGGGCCAGAATCCTGTTCTGGGGATGAAAACTCCTCCACCTCCATATGAGACTGGCTAACCCACTTTTCATCAAAAGAGACCAGATAAAGTTCCTCGCTTCATGGACGGAATTGAACCCAGCTCTTTCTGACCAAAGGGCTTTGTCTATACTGACTGAGCTATGGAGGCTCTACCTGAGTCAGTGAGAGAAGTAATGAGTCATTTACACATCACATAAATTGTGGAGGAACAAAGCTGTGGTTTGGCACAGAATGACCTTTGCACTCCTTGTGCCAATTAGCCTTAAACCAGCCATTTAGAGGTGATTACCTTAGCAGAATAATCTAGAGTGCTGCATCTCCTGTCCTAAATAAATGGCTGCCCCATAAACTGATGGCTCAATTAACTGATTATATGTGAACCATCCTTAATGAGACATGTAAGAGACAGAAAGAACAGGTGTGAATAGAAATACTTTCATTACTGGCAAAAGAATTAATAATTAATGTGTGTGTGTGTCGTATATGTTGCTGAGTGGAATGAATAACATGATTCTATAAACTCGACATGCATACGTGCATTTATGATGACAACTAAAAAAAAAAAATTAAGAGAATGAAAGATTTGTTTGCAAAATATAAATAACTAACCAACAATAAACAGCTGCTGTATACATTTGGTAGATAATTAAATAAATATAGAGAGAGGGACTAGTCCATTGAACTAATTGTAAATGACATCCAGTGAAGATTCTACAGTCAATTGAGTTTAAGGGATGAAAAACCCAAGTGGAGAAAATAACCCACTTGCCGATGCCAGAGATCAACTAACTCGGGAACTAGTTGAAGAAAGGCTTAGAAAATGTTCCTCTAGAATTGAATCTAGGTCTTTCTTTGGGCACCCTTCTTCTGTGATGAAGGTTATTAATTTTTTGTAAGACATGTAGTTGTTCACATAAATTATTCTATATAGTGAAGCCATATCGAAGGTTTTATCAATTTCGAAATGTGCTCATTAATAATATTGATATGGGGTTTTTGCCCCGTCCCTTTGGAAGGGCAGCTTAAGCCTTCTGATGAGGGATTAAGTATATATATATATATATATATATATATATTTTTTTTTTTTTTTTTTTTACAGCTGTAGATCCACTTGTGTTCACAGGGCCAGTTTGCCTGTTCTGAGGGACAAAAATACCCAAGTTTCCAGGTGGAAAAATCCTCTACTTCTGTATAATACCAGCTAACTCACCTCTGGTTGAAAGAGACCAGATAAAGGTTCCTCACATCATAGACAGGAATCTGACCAAGCTACAGAGGTTCTAAGGACCCATTTAGTCACTCGTACTTTAATACTTCTCTTGAACACATTCACCAAAGATGCACTCACAACATCTAACAGTAGCCTGAACTTCATGCTTTCTAATCACACCCTTAGCCACCTTCCTGGGATGACACTGTTCTAACTCCACCAACCATAAGCTGCAGAATCTCATGGTCAGGCTTATATATTGATTCATATTTTTAATAAGGATATTACAACATAGTAGTTATACTAATTAAAATAGTTGCAGAAAGTTTTTTCACTTGGTTATGAAGTAGGTTAGATTGAACAAGAAATTATATTGTTTAATTCTTTATCCAAGCATAAGCTTGAAACAAAGTTGCACGAGATATGCCTTCATGACTAAGTTACTTGCATATTGAAGCTGTTGATTCCACTTCCATTGCCTTAGTATCTAATAATGCAAAACACACATTTCCTTTCAGATGTGTAAATTATTATATCCTTTCCATAATGCATAACAATGCATACATCCCAAAAGAAGTGTGCTTTGCATTATGAGATACTAAGGCAATTGATATGAAATCAGCAGCCTCTATATACAAGTAGCGTAGTCATGAATACTTCACGCACATACTTTATTTGATTATACTTAGATAAAGGATTAAACAAAAATATGATTTCTTGTCAAGTCTAATTTATTAATTAAAAATACTTCCAGTACTTCAGCAAAGTCTAATTGCTATCATCAGGAAACAAAGTACAGAAAGACACTACATTTGGTGGGACTGAAGCAGAGAAAAACAAAATAAAGGTTTGCCTCGAGTCCTAACCTCGGACTACAGTGAGTGTTCTTGGTCTGAGGATGTGTTTCCCATATCTGCAGCAGTTTTATGCATCCAAATTTGTAGAGGTTTAGATAGTTTCTTATAACAGCAGGTTCCAGAAATAGTCTCTTGTAATTTGTTATGGTGAAGTAAGCTGGCCTTTTTCCAGTATACCTTGTGGCTGTTGTCTGAAGCCACAGTCTGCAAGACTTCTTGAGTGATGATAGTGGTGGGGCCTTTGTAGTCCTTGTACTTGGAGATTCTGATGTTGACTGTCCTGCAAGGTGGTATAGACCAAACAGGTCTAAGGACTGGAACTGTAGCTGCGAAAACAGATAAGGAATGCCCATTTTTTGCATTGTCTTTAGGTGGTTACACCACTGTATTTTTTTTTAGGATTTTTTGTCAGCTATTCAGATGTGCCCCTAGACATATGGAATAGCGATAGACTTAGAATAATACCCACCAAAACATAGAATATACTAAGAAGATGTGAATATGATCATGTTCAGCAGTGAGAGCTTGTACAACAAGGTTTTTATAATTCCATAGTTTTTTTTGGGGGGGGGGGAGGTACCATCCAGACCTCAACAAATTTAGGGATGGGAAATGCTCATTATGCAGCCCAACTACCATGAATACCCAATCTAGCCCACTAGGTGACACCATTTAGGATTTATTGCTCTGTTTCAGTCTCACCCAGTGTAGTGTCTACATGCATCTATCCTTCTATGCATTGTTTCCTGATGATGGTGTACTGACTTAATAATGGAAATATTATTTTAACTAGTATAACTTCTACATTGTAATAATATTCTTATTACATTGTAACTCGAGTAATTTGCTCACATTTTATAATGATGTTACCATTGAGCTAGACAAGACAAGGGAAATGCATACATCATGATGCTTTTGGGAGGCTGTTACATAAGTTGGAGGATATGGGAATGGATTATAAATTACTAGTTTGGTTAAGAAGAAGGCTGAGTGACAGATATCAAAATGCAGTGCATAAGGAGATGTGAATCTACAAGATTTAAGGTAACAAGTGGTGTACCCCAGGAATCAATCCTTGGTTTGGTCCACTGTTATTCAATCTGTACATTAATGATATTGGAAAGAATTTAACAGGTGATATACAGTTATTTGCTGATGATGATAGGTAGGGTAATCAGGAATGCAACTGACATGCAGGACTTGTGGGCATCTAAAAATGCCTGTTAGTTCAATGTTAATAAATGTAAAGTTAAGCACTTTGATGTAATGAGATATCCAATGGCAGGATTATGCTAGAAGAAACTGAGCAGGCTAGGGATTCTGGAGTTTTAATAGATAGGAAGTTGAAGTTCAAGAGTTACATAATGACAATTGCAATAGTGAAATGAACACTGACATATAAGAATAAGGAAGTTATTTTGCTCTTTACAAGGCTTTGATACAATCTCATCTGGACTACTGTGACAGGTCTGGTTTCTGAAGTGATTATTATTATTATTTAGGCCTCCAAGGAGTCAAAAGATTCATCACAGGAGGTCCTTCCTAGGAAACAAGTCTATCATACCACTCCTTAAACTCACTGACCATTCTCGCGCTCACCACTCTATCAGGCAGTGCATTCCACGGTTCAACCACCCTCCATGCAAAGAAACCACTCCTCACCCTCTTGCTCACAGTTTCCTTTCATAACTTCCAGGGATGGCCCCTTGTCATCACTCCTTCCTGCTGTTCAACCAAGCGAAAGAACTCCCCAGTGTCACAGTGATACAGTGGAGAGGTTGCAAAAGAGTGTTAAAGATGCTATCAGGACTATAAAATGTAATGAGAAGAATTTGTGGACTGCAGATGCTAGTAGACAGGAGAAACAGGAGTGATAGACCTACAAACTTCTGAAAGGATCATGCAGGATACCAGTAGTTTGCAGTCAAGAAAGAGGTGAGAGCTAGATTTTTAGAGTGGTGCATGACTGGAATGGCTTGTTTGGAAGTTGTAAGTATAGATAGTGTGATTGAATTGAAGAGAAGGTATGAGATAAGGTGCGAGTGATTCGTTCACTCCCTCTGGTTCTATAAAGTTTTGATAATGGTTCTAATTTTTTTCATTTTATTTATTGTTCAAATTTTCAAACAATAAAACATTTGATAAAAAAATAATAATTTAAAAATCATATTAATAACTGCAGCAATAGAATGCCTTAGATTCCAACAAAAAACATGGAAAAAAGAAACTGGGATAAGAATATTGAAACAATCAAAAACAGGTAATAAGCATATAAACAGTAGTCTGGTTAACATATACAATAGGCTGTGGGTTCAAATCCTGCCTTGGACGTTCGTGACTATCTTTAGGTGGGAGATGAATTTAATGCGAGACCACCTTACTTATCAGAGGCCTGCAATGGCCTGAAAAAGTTCCATGTTTGTTCTCTAGAGCAGGGTTTTTGGATTATGTAAAAAATATATTAAAAAAAAAATCCTTAGCTCATCCACAATACTGTAAGCTAACATCCTTTTGTGAGTGAGAGTCTCATATAAAAAAAAATCACTAAAATCAGAAATTTATAAGCAGGAAAAGAACAGAAACAAGATCATTCATCCTTAAAGAAATAAAAAGTTAATCTCGAAATAATAAAATGGAAAACATCACATGGCTTGACTTTGCCCATTACTAATGGCAAGATAGTAAAGCAAGCCAAAAAAAAAAAACCCCTTCAACATGTGATAAGTAGAGGAAAAAATGATAGTGGTAGGTTAAAATAGTAGATTAGTAACTGCTGCAGGGGATATAGTTGAGGTATTCAGTGAGCAGTTTCAGGATATTTCATCTTCATGGATGCAACATCATTGAAGAGCTTGAGTGCAGAAGGGACTGATGGTGAGTGAGCAGGAATTACATAAGATATGTTAATAAGATGGTGGGAACTGACAACATATTATTGCATATCTGCCCCCTCACAGTATGTCATAATTACCTACTTTGTAAAATTCTGCATGCTCAGCATGGCTACATTGATTACTGCTAAGTTCTCTGATGCTGTGATCAGATCCAGCACTCTTGAACCTCATGTCCTGTCCATTACATGCTATCTAAGCAGCTGTACAAAATTCCATTTCCTTTCTGCCCTAGAGCTATTCTTCCTTCCAATCTATGCCCCAATAGTTGAAATCCCCCATAACAATTACTTGGCCTGCACTCATCATTGCCAATGCATGCCATCTATATTCTCCCTTATACTCCCTAGCCTATAGTAACACCCAACTATATATTTCATCCTGTTGGCCTCCATACCAGATAGCCTCAAATCAACTGTCCTTACCAGAAATGCTGTATTCCTATGATAATGTTTTCTTTAGTCAACTGTTTCACTAATACCTATGACCTTTGACCAAGTTCAGCTAATCAATGTCAAAAAACTCCTCTGTCTTATTCTGAATACTTCTGACATTAGTATACATAAACACATACTCTTCATCCCACAACTCCCTTACACGTTGCATTGATTATCCCACTGAAGTGAAGAACGTGAGAAGCTATGCATCATATGCTTACTCTCACACTTACTCCCTTCTGGGTTGCTTGCATTCCCTGCCTCCAGCCATTTTAATTGATGACTTCACTTCCAAATTCTTGTTGAACAATACTTTCTCAAACATCTAACTCTGAATCCATTTAAATGCAAACCATTTACCTTTTGTAAGTCCTTCATGTAATCAAACTCACTCCATACTTCCACAAACTGCACAACCTACACACTGACCCATTCACAATCACAGCTCACTTGTATCATACCATGACACTTACTTTCTCACCCATCTTATTTGCTTGCACCAGCATCTCTTTCATATCCTCTCACATTCCACACTTTCCACATACTAGATCATTAGTACCAATCAAAATAATCATCTCTTCCAGCTTTCCTCTCTGCATCCTTACAGCATCACTAACATCCTTAATCTTGGCTCCACGGAAACACGATTTCTTCACACTCTCCTCCTTTCATTCTTTTATACTCTGCTTTCACTTTTGTATCATACTACCCACCAGGCATTTCTCCAGCCATTTTGTTCTGTAGAGAACTCTATGTGAGCACCCTATCTCTCCTTGTCGTGCTCTTCATTTTCTGTCATTTTATTCTAGCTATTACTCTGACCCCCATGTAACATTAACCCTGCCATTCACCATCACATTTCGTCATTCAACTCATTGCTATCATTCTTCTTACTTTCCCCACATTTCTTGATACTTTGACATATCAAGACTAATATGAAAGCTCAGAATTGTTCTGCATGCTACTGAGTAGATATGTTTAATAACTGACTACACTGTATAGTCAGTGTGACAACACACTGACTATGACACAAGAGGTGACAACACACACTCATGTATCCAATCTCCACACATCGGACAGAATAATTTGTACTGTCCTAATCACAATGCAGATTACGTGATTACAACATGTCACCTTCAAACTGCACTGCAGCCAGCTGTGGCCTAAATGTGAAACCATTTATTGAAAACTACTTAGGTATCTATAAAATCAACTACCTGCAGAAAAGCTTACAAATCAGCCAATTGTTAGAAATCAAAACAGGACATCAGTAATATTCAGTCTGACTGCATTGATAAAAACTGAAGATCATAAAATGGACTTGACAAACTGTCACAGTAGATTTTCACTTTGAGAGTATTTAATGGATTTTGAAAGTTTATTTTTCACTTGGTTAGAGTATAATAAATTTAGTTTAATCCTTTATCCAAGTGTGAGCAAACAAAGTTTACACCTGAAAGTATCTTCAGGACTGGGGTAAGGTGGTACAACACCAGGGCAACTCATTGCAAAGGTGGAGCAAGCTACCAACACTCCTGTCTCAGTATCTCCTATAATGCAAAACACATCTCCTTGCGGATATGTCTAACGTTATGCATTAAGGGAAGGGCCTTACCCCAGTCCTGAAGATACTTTCAGGCGCAAACTTTGTTTGCGCACACTTGGATAAAGGATTAAACTAAATTTATTATACTCTAACCAAGTGAAAAATAAACTTTCAACATCTTTCTCTAAATCCAGAGTAATTTATAAAAAAGGGTGGCACACCATTTCGCAACTCCTATAGGTAGAGATGACCTGCTAATGCTTCTGCCTGGTATCTCATCTTGGGCCTGGCTCCCACTGAAGAGACCTCAATAAAGGTCGAAACTAGTCTGGGTAGTGGCCCTTCCCTTAATGCATAACATTAGACATATCTGCAAGGAGATGTGTTTTGCATTATAGGAGATACTGAGACAGGAGTGTTGGTAGCTTGCTCCACCTTTGCAACGAGTTGCCTGGTGTTGTACCACCTTACCCCAGTCCTGAAGATACTTTCAGGCGCAAATTTGTTTCTCACACTTGGATAAAGGATTAAACTAAATTTATTATATTTAATGGATTGTGTTACATAATAGACTGAAGATACGTGATATATGGAAATTCAAAACACTATTCCAATAATTAGATCACAAAATGAGTGCCTGTGGTACTTTGTAAAATGGAAACCAACAGCTTAAAACACCACTTACTGTTTTGCTTGAAACTAGTTATGTTTGTTGAGTGCTGCAATTACCTAAATAGTGTATAATCTTTGTTAATGTTAAGTATCATAAAGATCCTAGAAGTCAGAAAAATTTGTTGACAGTTTAGTATTATTTATACTGAATTTTATTTAGCCCAAATTATTATGGATTACTGTTGAGAGGTTAGACTTAGAATACAGATTAAAAGTAAGTTTAGTATACAGTCAGCTTTCACTATATCGAATACTATTACACTGAACTGATTTTTTTAACAAAAGTATCCTGGCCAGGTGTATCGTATTAATGCTATAATAAAAAAAATAAATAAATAAAAAATTCACTATAACAAATTATTCCTTTGAGTACATCAGTTTAGTAGTATATTGAAGAGTTGACTGTATCAGCCAATAAGAATAGAAAATGGTTAACTAACATTGACCTTGTAATTAACTTGTTAATTAAAATGTCTTTTCTCTCCCCCCCCCTCCAATAGCTGAAAAGATTTCAAGAAGTGACCTTCCAAGTGAGAGACCTGAAGACAATTGTTACTTTCTCTTTTTTTTTTTTCCTCCTTAGCCACAATCCTTTAACTTGTACAGAAGAGAAGTACTTTCAGATTTGTTAGTATACCATGTGATATTGCTTCTTTGTAGAATAGCAAGGGGGGGAAAGGAGGGAGCTTGTTCATTGGCCCGGTATGCCATCTGTTGTGAGGTTTCATAAATTATTCTGTATTTATGTTGTGTAGTGAAGCACAGACCGCAGCATTAAGACTTTACTCAGGTTTTGTATACAAGCAGCTGCTTTTAAAGTTGATCCGATGGTTCATTGGTTAATAACCAATTTTCACAAATATTTCTCCATTTCTCATCATGATGTATAGTAGTCTCCGACTACACAGCTCTTTAGTGCTTCTCCAGACACTGTGTAGCTGCAGCATCTATGCTGATTGTATACTACACAATAATTTATATGGTTCAATAACCTTGGTAACAAGGATTAAATATTATCAACAGTGTTGTTAGTGTATTCATTTATCATGAAAAACATTCTGCACATGAAACATCTTTAAAATTAACCTGACTCATTTATGATTGCATCCATAAGTAAAAATGAAATTTTCACATTACACAACACACATACAATAGTACATTTTTGTACATGATTGACTTAAAATTACTTTGCAGTAGTATTACAGTTTAGGTGAAACTCAGCATGTGAGAGCATGTAAATATATATATAAAATAGGGGAAAAAAGTAATCCTTAGTCTACCCATGGTACAAATATACTTTAGTTTTACACAAAACTTTTCGTGAGCAAGAGCCACAAAAAAATAAAAATTAGTGATAAATACATGGCTCACAGCAAAATTAACAAAATGTTTTTCTTGAATATTTCATATAATAGGTATTCTTGTGTGTGCAAATTCTGAGTGCCAATAAAAATTGATTTACCACTCAACAGGTCCAACATGCAATGCAAATTACTCATCTATTAAATCAGTGTTGTGACCTCATCACATTCCACTTTTCAGCTTACTCAGTGGGTTAGCCACATTTCCAGTACATTCAGGAAGAGTCATCATTGTTTGGAAGACTTAAAGCTAGGCATTTCTTGACATCAAGAAATGTCTCAGCACTATAGATAAAGTTTCAGGAGATAAGAGCCATTACAAGAGCTGGCCAAGTTCATTCAAGGGATACATCACCAGAACAGACAACAAGACAGAACCTTCTGTCACCAACATCTTGAGGATGTTACAGCCACAAATGAAAACATTTCTAACCAGTGTTAAGAAAACTCAAAGTACTTTACACAAAGGAGCCAGTGGTTTGTACAAGCTCTGTGATTACACAGAGCTCGTTGGCTGGTGCCACAAACAAGACTTGGAGCCCTGACAAATGGAATACAGTTCTGTTCTCGAATGAATCCCATTTTAGCCTACAAATGGATTCTAGATCTTGTCTGATCTGGAGAGAGAGAGAATGAGGAATGCATTACCATCCCTCCTCCACTTACAGTAGAGGAGGAGTATCTTGAAACTGAAGATAACCAACAACTGCCATGGCCAAATCACTAGACTTAAATCCAATTGAACATGTGGGACTCTCCTGGGCACTGCATTTTACACAGACAGCCACTGCCTCAAGAATGGGATTTGTTGCCACAGAATATTATACTAAGAATTATATATCACTGTCACCTATTCAGCTGTTAGATCACATGCCATACTGAAGTTACTCAACCATATTTTCGAGCATACTGTGTAAATTTCTGGTAATTCTTATACACTCACATATAACGTCCCTTATATAAGTCCTGCTGTCTCCTTGTTTCATTATTCCATCGTACACATCACAAACTGCACGAGTTACACCACATTTTCGAAGTGTTTCATTAATTTTGTCAAGTAGTGTACTAATAGAAATACTAAAGAAATAGAACAAGTATATCTATTACAACCAAAGCATTATAGTATTTTATCAATTGCAATTAACACAGCACTTAAAAGAAGCCAAAATTAAAGAACATATAAAAGTAGAATGGTAATCTTTAATAAATTCATAACGCAGCCTCTGAAGTTCTTGGAAGGAAAAGAAAATTTAATAAAAAAAACAAAGTTAGCACAGATCATTCCTTCAAAAACAAAAGAAAGAATTCTAATGATAGTAAGGAAGGCTAGGCTCACCAAGATTCTTGGATAGATTTATTAATAAAACAGAAGATATATCCTACAAAATTAAATATGAAGAATGTGATACAGTACAACTCAATAAAATAGAAGAGAAATAATGGATAGAACAAAAGAATTTATCATACAATGATCCAAATTTATAAATAACAAAGAAATCGGTATATAAATATAGAACAAATTAAACTGGAAAAACTAAAGGTTTAAAAAAATAGAACATCAACTGGATTAGATAGGATAAATACAGAGCTTTGGCAGTATGGTGGTAAATAAATATATATTAAATATTTTTAAATTTAAATAACTGTGGCAGGAAATGTAAAGTTCCATCAGATTGATTAAAAAACTAAGGTTATATCTATATTTAAGAAAGCAGACAGGGATGACTATGGAATATAGAGAAATAAGCTAATTAATCATAATGTTTGCCAGCAAAAGTTGGTCGATTGGTAGAGCCTCTGCTACTAATGGCTCAAGCAAAAAGTTAAGCAAGTCTGAGCATGGTTAGTAGTTGGAAAGGGATCAATTGTTCGACGTTGTTGGCACTCTGCTGAGGATTGGCCATTCTCACAGAGTTAACTTTGGCCTGTAAACTGACGTATGTCAGACCTATGTGCCCTAGAGACGTGGGGATATGACAATCATAATGTTTAAGGAAATTAACAAAAGGCAATATAGTAACTCAATAAATTTATATATTATTTCCAGTGTTTCACTAAAGTTAAACTTGAATCAACAGGAGAATAATATACTATTTCAATATATTCACACAGACACTACATCAGTAAGTGAGAATGAACTGGAGAGAAAATACAGGGAGACCAATTGTCCTAAATTATACCACCTATTGGCTTTGAATGTTCTTACTCATTGAGCCAACTGTCTGCAGATGTTTCCCAGATGAAAGTTTAATGCACCATATTTGTAAAAGGTAGGATTCAAGGAAAAGCCTCTCAAATTTAAATTTGGGTGGTTTTTTTCAACAGATCCTGTTGCAGATATTCAAGGCATTGTCTGCTAAACCTGACAGCCACAGTGGTGGAAATGGATACAATCTGGTTGTCCTCTCTGATTGAGCATAGTAGAAAAGGTTCCAGCTGGTCTTTAAACAAGCAGATTAGGGATGTTAGCTTCCTGTGCAGTTTGGTGGTCACAAGATTGTTTTTTTTTTTTTTAGGCTCTAGGTGGACTTTTTGTAGGTTCCATACATATGCGAGATAGTGATGGATTTATTGTAGTCTATATTTGATGGGGGGGGTATTGGATGTTGGTATTCTTTTGGCTAAAAAGGTGCGTTTTATATGTGATCGAGTTCAGTAATGAATGCATTATCAGAGCAAATCAATTTTACTCTGTGAACTAAGATAAGATTTTTACAATGTCATACTCTGTGGAGGGGTAGTGGGGAGGAGAATGATGCAAGTGTTGATGGATGTATTTACCTTTCCATGTGAATTTTCTATACATGGCAAAGGCCAAGGATCCATCTGGTCATCTTGTAACTAGGGCAGACTGTTATTACTTTCTATTTCCATGGTGAATTGGCTCCTTAGATGTTAGCTGCTCAAATGAAAAAGAAGAGCATTTAGGGTGTCCATGTGACTACATCATCTACATACCATAGCCATTGGGGAGGGTGAGGGAAGTTTAAGGGATGTGCCAGGGTGGACAAAGAGGAAAACATGCCTGTACCCTTTAGTTGTAGAATTAAATTTTCTAAACCCAACAAACTAGCCAGATTTCATTATGAACTAAAACAGGGCTGAGATATTGAGAGGAAATTCTGCTTGGATGAGATCAATGGTGCTTTTAAGTGAAATGTTCATGAATAAGGAGGCGGCGTCAGAATTGACTATTACGTCAGTATTGAAGATCATGAGATCTTGTATATAACTAAAAGTAGGCCAAGTCTTTTATATTTATATATATACGTGTGTGAAGAGGTGTTGCCAGTACTATGAGAGAGCACTTTGGCCAAGTGTTTCGCTGGTTTGTGAATGTATGCTGTCTACAAAATGGGCAGGAGATGACATCATGGGTTAGTCAGCAATAGATAGACATGGTCTATCTATTGCTGACATAAGGACAGTCATTTTTATAGTGCAATCTGAGTAATTGATTGCTTATATGGTTTTGTGATTATCCACTTTCATATTGATATTAGTGTGTTATTCCTTTCATGATGCCAATTTACCTTTGGTTAAATACTGGAAATAAATTTAGTTATTATATCATCTACATCAGCACTTCCCAAACTGTGGGCTGGGGGGCCGCAAGTTTTGTTGAGGGGGGCTGTGAAATAATGAAAACAAATTTAAAATGTTATAAGACTAAGTAGTTCTTTTTTTTTTAATCTTAAAAGAAACATTTAATTACTATTATTTATTATTTGTTATTTTTTATATTTTAATGGAAAAAATCGCCCATTGCTATTTGGTTCACAAATTCTGCTTCCTGCATATTTCGGTGCTTAATGAATATCAGTAAATATATGCTTATTCATATAAGTTTAATTTCAAAGGTATTGGTAAGAAGCACACAAAAAAAGCTTACAAATGCAAAATCTTGAATATAAATATTATATTCAAAAATATGTCTGTATTTACGATTTTTTTTCGATGGGAGCCGTGAAATATTTTAATTTTTCTAAAGGGCCTTTACATAAGTTTGGGAAGCACTGATCTACATTGTTGATTTCCTCAAATCAACAATATGTTGATTTCCTCAAATCAACAATATAGATTATGGGTAATAACCAACATACAGGTTACAAGATATACATAAAATTTAAAAAAAAACAAACTTAGAACTATAACAAATAACCTATTCTCAGAAGAACAAAGTGGCTTTAGACATGGAAGAAAAATAGTTATGCTGAAAAACAAATTATTGAAGAAAGATGAGAATTTTTAATGTGGTGACACATTTAAAATTTAGAGGTTATGAGAAAGCTTTTGATAAAATACATACAGAAAAATTACAGATTATCATGAAAACAAAAATAAAGTTTACAATTTTGTAATAAATTAATAGAATAGATTGAAATAAATCAAAGTGTAAGAGGGGGATGTTTGTCTCCAACTCTATCAGTATGTGTGTGTGTGTGTGTGTGCAAATCAAATTATGGTAACAAACAAAACAAGGTATCAAAGTTAACCAGAAGAACTCGTATTAATACAATGCAGATGATCAGATTTTATTACAGTAATGAAGACGACCTTCAAAAAATTAGTTTATGAATGAAAATAAACCAACAATACAAGCTAAAATATCACAAAATAAAACAAAAAACATGATATCAAAAGTATTCATTGATGATAAAATAATAGAACAGATGACAGTTTAATTGTTTAGGTTGCATAATAACATGTCTAAAAGATTATCATCAAATTCCTGATTACACTATCACTAACTACCTAGCAATAATTTTCCTCCAAATTAATCTTATCTGCCATAATTCCAGATCTTATATATTTCTGTTTTTTAAGTGCTTTTTACTGTATCAATCCATCTATATCTTGGTCTTCCACTGGGTCTTTTCTCTGTCAACCTGGCAGAGAACACTTGTTTTGCTAATCTTTCCTCTCCCATTCTGTTTAAGTGACCATACCACCTAAGATTAGCTCTACTAGCACATCCCTGAATGCAACAATGTCAAGTTCTTTCCTAATGTCCTCATTTTGATGTGATACTGATGCTATCTATTCACTCCACTAATCTATCTTACAATTCTCATATCAGAAGTCTCCAGTCTTTCATCAAGTGTTTTATTCTAACCCAGCTCTCGGATCCATAAGTTAAAATTAGTTTGAACATTGTCTTGTATACAGCTCATTTAGTGTTTTGACTGATTTCTTTCCTATTCATATAAATTTGTTCAGCTGACTTCTTACCATACCAGCTTTATTAATTCTGTTGTGCCAAAATAGCTGAAATGTTTTACTTCTTCTAGAGGTTTACTATTCAGGATACAGTTGATGATTCAATGTTTCTGCCTATTTTCATTGTCTATGTAATTTTAACAACGGTTATTCAATTTAGTGAGGGAATCTTGCAGACTTGTGCTGGATTTATTCAGAAGTATAACATCATCTGCATAAAGTAAAGAGCTAATATTAACATCACCAATTTTAATAGCAGATTTAGTACTACTTTCTTTCATGATGTGATCCATATGATGATGAATAGGAGTTGAGATAATGTGCATCCTTCTCACACACATCAAAAAAACTTCCTGTACCTCCTTCAATTCTAACTGCTGACTTACAGCTGAAATAAAGACTATGTATTGCTTGATATGATGTCCCATTTACATCATATAACTGTAACATTTTGAAGAGCTTTCCTCTTCAAACATATGCCTTTTGCAGATCAATAAAACTTAAATACAAATCCTTGTTACATTCAAGATTTCTCAACAATTTGTCTTAAAGTGAAAATCTTATCCTGACAACCTCTATTTGGGCTGAATAAAGCTTGTTCTTTACCAGGCTTCCCGTTACATAATTTTTCTTAGTCGTTTCTCAAGTATACATGGGTGGTCAGCCTCAACCATAAATGGTAATACTATCGGCAACATCTTTTTTTTTTTTCTAATTTGGTACATCTGTCATAAACATCAATGTGAAACTGCAAGTCATTCTATAAAGTAGTTTGTTTTATACAGTTGTCTGTATCCCTTGAAATGGATAAAATTGAGTATCGTGCAGTTATAAAATTAAATTCTTTGTAAAAGAAGGTTTAACACCAAAAGAAATTCATTCGAAGTTCATTAAAGTTTATGGGTACTACCAGCCTTGAAGGTGATCCACATGGACGATGTCCAAAAAGTGTAACACCGAAATCATTGATCAAGTGCATGATTATGGTATTGGATGACCTGTGAGTCAAAGTGTGTGAAATTGCTGAGCCTATAGGCATTTCAAAAGAATGTGTAGGCTATATTTTGCATGAAGAATTGCAAATGAAAAAGCTTTGCACAAGATGGGTGCCGCACTTGCTCACAGGAGATCAAAAACTCACTCGCATGAAAATCTCTGAACAGTGCTTGAAGCATTTAACAAGAATAAAACTAATTTTGTGCATTGATTTATTACTATCGATGAGACTTGGATTCACCATCACACACACACACACACACCAGAATCCAAACAGCAGTCAAAACAATGAACAGAAGTTGGTTGTTCAGTGCCAAAGAAAACAAAGTCGTTACATCAGCAGGAAAGGTCATAGCATTGGTGATTTCGGATTCTAAAGGCATTTTGTTTATTAATTATCTGGAAAAGGGTAAAACAATCACCAAGGAATATTATATTCCGATCTTTTAACCAGGCTAGACAAAAAAAAAAATTGTGAGAAAACACTCAGTTTGCAGAAGAAAAAAAAAAATCATCCTTCATCAGAACAATGCACCTGTCCACAAAGGTATATTTTGGCAATGGGAAAATTAAGGGATCTGCACTATGAATAGTTGGAACATCCACCCTATTCCCCAGATTTGGCTTCCTCTGACTTCTATCTCTTCCCAAAACAAACTATTCCTCGCTGGTCAGCATTTTTCTTTGAATCGAGGTAATTGCAGCTGTAAAGCGGTATTTTGCAGATCTTACTGAGAACCATTACAGGGACGGGATAATTGCACTGGAGCATCCTTAGAATGTTGAAAAATAAAAATAATTTTGAAATTATAAATTCGTTTATTCATTGTTAGGCCGAGAACTTTTTCAACCACCCTTGTAAATACATTAAGGTCCTAATAAAATAACTTTAACAAGAGATTATTAATTAATACATACATACATCTTCAAGGCCCATTCTTCCTAATTGGGTTGTGGGGGCAAAAGCTGCAAGAGGAACTTCCAATGGTCACGATCCTCTGCCACCAAGTTCAGGTGTTCTGGTGGGATTCCCAAACGTGTCCACCCAAGGTTTTGGATATAATCTATCCAACGAGTCCTTGGCCTCCCACCCTCTGGCTTGGCAAAGAGGGCCTGCTGAGGGAGCCTCTCTAGTGGCATTCTGACCAGGTGCCCATACCAGCATAACTGTGATCTCTCAACACGGAGAAGCAGCGGTTGAGTATTGAGGGTTTCCCGAATTGCAGAGCTTCTGACTCTGTCGAGTTTTGTCAGCCCCGCAACCCCTCGAAGGAACCTCATTTCAGCCGCTTGGATTCGTGTCCGCATTCTTTCGGTCATTACCCAACTCTCATGACCATAGGTGAGGATGGGGACATAGACTGTATTGAAGACAGTCAGCTTTGCCTTCTGGCTTAACTCCCGCTTCAATACTACTGAACGGCCAAGCTCCTGCAATATTGAGCTTGCTAAGCCAATTCGAGTATCTAGTTCTACGTCCCATTTTCCATCATTCGTGAATATGGACCTAAGGTATTTAAACTTCTCCACCTGTCTCATTGGGACTCCACTTACATTTGGAGTGCACTGGGATGGTTGTCTTGAGACCACAAATGTTTCAGTTTTGGCCACACTGATCTTCATTCCCGCGTCTGCACAAACAGCTACAAACCTATCCAGGGTCCACTGGAGGTCATCTGTGGAAGAGCTAAGCAGAACTAGGTCATCTGCAAAAAGCAGACGTCCAATGCTATATTTTCCACGGCTGTGCCTATCAATCCAGTCCATAAATATTATGAAACCGAGGGGTGACAGAACACACCCTTGGCGGAGGCCAACGGAGACCGTGAAAGGTTCAGACTTTGTGCTGTTTACCCACACAAAACTCTGGGCATTCATACAGGGACTTGATGGCAGCTAATAGTTGACCATCCACTCCATACTCCTGTACTACTTGCCAAAGCTTATCCCGAGGAACCCGGTCATATGCCTTCTCCAAGTCCACAAAACATGTGTAGACATTCTTGGCATATTCCCAAGATTTCTCTAAGACTTGCCTTAAAGTGAAGATTTGGTCAGTTGTGCTTCCACCAGGACGAAAGCCACATTGTTCTTCCTGGAACTTTGAATCAACTATGCTCCTGCACCGTCTTTCCAAGCACTTAGCATACACTTTCCCAGGCAGGCTGAGCAGAGAGATGCCACGATAGTTACTGAAATCCTTCTGGTCTCCCTTCTTAAAGAGTGGTATTATTATGCCTGTCTGCCATTGCTTTGGTGCTCGCCCAGATATCCAAGCAGCCTCACACACTCGAGTCAGCCAGAGAACACTGTCTCGATTTAAGGCTTTTAGCATTTTGGGCCGAATTTCATCATCGCCAGCAGCCTTGCCTGATTTTAGCGATTTTATTGCTAAATGGACTTCTTCTGCTGTGAGACTAGTCATTGCCCGATCTGCACCTCTTGGATGTCCACAACTGCTGGGCCACCCAGGTTAAGAAGGCTCTCAAAGTATTCCCTCCATCTGTGGAGGATATCCTTCTCGGTTGTTAAAAGTGCACCATCAGAGGCCTTAATTAACCCTTGCTGTGCATGATTTCCTCCCTCGAAGGCGGCCGATGGTCTGCCAGAATACTTTGTTTGCATTTGCATACAAAGTATTATGCAAAGAATCTGATCTTTCTCCAAAGGATTCCCAAGCCTTCTGCTTTGCTGTCTTTACTGCCTTAGCAGCAGCTTTTCGTGCCTCAGCATACTGCAAACGCATCTCAGGTGACCTGACTAAGCCATGTTAGGTAGGACTCCTTTTTTGCCCAGACAGTTTTTTGGACTTCTTGGTTCCACCAAGGTGTCCTTTTCTCACTGCCCGTTGCCATGCCGAGCCGCTTTCTGCCACACCATGAGAGTGCAGAGGCAGTGACAGCTGTTCTGAACAGCTTCCATTCCTACTCAACATCTGCAGTATGTTTGGGAATCTCTTTGAACCTGGAGGAAATGTCATCTACAAAATTCTTCCTCACAGCCTCATTTTCCAATGTCCCATTTCACGTGGTATAGCTGCTTAGGCCTACCAGCGTTGATGGTAGCACCTGGTTTCTGAAGCCGTAGAGTACACACAACAAGGTGGTGGTCAGTTGACAATTCTGCCCCACTTCTCACACGAACGTCCAACACTGAGGAAAATAGGTCTGCTGAGACTATAAAAAAGTCAATCAGAGACCTTTGTTCTAGTGTATCCCTGTACCAGGTATACTTATGGACTTCTCGGTGCTGGAAGAAAGTATTCATTATGGACAAGCTATTAGTACAGCAGAAGTCCAATAATTTCAACCCATTCGCGTTAGGGTCAGGGGCACCGTTCCTCCCAACCACACCCCTCCATGTCTGGTCATCTGTTCCAACATGTGCATTGAAGTCACCCATTAGCAGGACTGATTCCATGTCTGCCACCCTGTCAAAAGCAGCATCCACTTCCTCTATGAAGGCAGAGTATTCTGACTCCAGATTAGTGGCTTGCACCACAGCCAAATCATGGTTTTTCATCTGAAGCCTTAATACACATACCCGTCCCCCCAATGGAATCCACACAGCAACACAGTCTGACAGCTGGGGGCTTTTGAGTATCCCCACACCCGCCTGAGCAGACATTGTTGGGCTCACACCAGAGTAGTAGAGCTTCCACCCCTTATCCAGGTCGACAGTTCCAGAGCCTCTCCTCTTGGTTGAAGAAAGCCCGACTAAGTCTAGCCGGTAGCGTTTGGCTTCCTCAACCAGTTCCAACTCCTTCCCTGTCAGAGAGAAGATGTTCCAGTTGCCTAAAGCCATAGTCTGGTGCTGCTGTCGTTGCCATTTCCGTCCTTTTGCAGAACCATTTCTTTGTGCTGCCCCTAAACACCTCCCCAAACGGGTAGCGGGCCCATTGATGAAGTTTCCTCTAACAGAGTGCTGTCTAAGGGAGACTGTAACATATTTTTCGAACGGGTCCCTCTGCCTAAAACCTTAACGCGTCCCTTGGTAACCCGCGCGACGGACAATGCGGTATGAACATTTTTTGATGGCCTGATCATGTTACAGTGTTTGATAATGTCCTGTTAGCACAAGACGGAATGACATAGAAAAATAGGAAAGATTCCCCTCGAATACTCTAATATCATTCGGGGGAAGGAGCAAGAAGAGAAGAAAGAAAGAATCAAGGGAGGAAGAGGAGGGACCAGTCTACAGATAATATAACAGATGTATATTACATGAAGTAAGGCATGGTCCAACATCAGGTACCTCGGGTTTGCCACACCCGTACTCACCAAAGTGAGCCCCTGAAGGTATTATTAATTAATTATTAAAAATAATAATTCCATTACTTCACATATGTTGAAATTCAGATAATGTAGCGAGGTTTTACAACTTTCTTTATATAAGAATTCATAAGATAATTGCTTTTATGGAGAACCTTAATCTTCTTTCAAAGTATTTGACGTATGGTGGAAATAGCCTGTTCTGCAAATCACGACTTTTCAGGCTCGTGGAATATAATGTAGTCTAAATGTTCATCACAACACACAGTCACTGATTTTCCTGTTCAGCCAAAATATAACCTACACTGGAAAAAATTTGATATGCTCCAGTATAAACTTTTAACAGTATAAACAAGTAGACATTTGTAGTGTTTTATTCATTTTGTATAGCTCTAAAATGGATACATCTATAAGAAAGCATTCAAAAATATGTGCTCTTCCTCAGTACACATCAATGACTGTGGTATTGGTTTGAGTACTGTTAATGTGATTTTAAAGAGGTTTAGGGAGACAGGTATCTTTTTTCTTGACAGGAAAGGAAAATGTGGGAAAAAATGGAAAACTACACTTACTTGTTAGGAAAAGCAAAATGAATCCAAGATTGCTGCTTTAGACTTAAATAGAGACTAGGCAGCTGGTATGTTGAATGTTTTTGACATGACAGTCTGTCTGTCAAAGACTGTTGGAAACAGCAAGGACTGTCCACAGATCAAAAAAAGAAACAATTGTTGATGAATGCTATGCAGAAAAAAAAGTTCCAGTGAACGAACATGTACAAAGATTGGACTGTTAAGAAATGGAAGATGTTCTTGAGTTGTTTTAAACATGACAGTCTAAGATCACTTGTACCTGTTGACGGTATGATGAAAGTGACCAAGACATAAAAATATTGGAGAAAAGTGTGGGCCCACAGATCCAGAAAGACAGAACTCATCTTCCAACAGGAAAAGATTAAATATAAACAAAGACAAAACAAAAATAATGTATAATAAATACATTACCAAGAAGCAAATGGAACATCAGGAAATTGATATAATAACTTCCTATGTTAGCCTAAGACAAAAGATCACTGTAGAGGGTCACTATAAAGAAATTATACATAGAATTCAACTTGGTTGGATAGCCTTTGAAAAACACCGTGATGGGCAGGCCATATTGCAAGAAGTAACACTCAAAACTGGACAATCATTGATATCAGAATGGTATCCAAGAAATTGAAAGAGCTACAGGAAAACCAAAGAGATGGCAGGAAGTCAGTGGCATAGAAAGGCTCAAGATGAATGGAGTACTTTGTGGGAGGCCTTCATCCAGCAGTGGACAGAAAATGACTGATGATAATGATTGTCTTTCGCTCTAGCTACTTCACATGCCTGAATAAACTTTAGCAACAAATTGTGGGTACATCAATGGCTAGTTCTCTTTCTCTTATACTAGCTAATTATTTCAACAGATACTAAACAGCATCTTTCCTGAAATGTCTTTATGGTATACATACATAGATGATATTCTTGTAGTGTGGCATGGTTCTCTTATAGATCTACAAGAGTTCATCAGTAAGATAAGCAGTTTTCACCATCATATATAGTTCGCTCTTGAAGTAGACGGGGACAATCTGAGTTAATTTTTAGATTTCCTTTGACTTCAATGGCCAGATGGTAATCTTCATTTCTCAATTGTTATAAAGAAAACTCACACCCCACTTTAAATTCTTGCTCTTTCACACCATTATGCTTGTCAAAATCTGGTACATCAGGTAATCTTCTCTAGTGAAATACTGCTCTCTCTCAGGAAAAAAATCACATCAAGTCCACTTTCCTTGCTTTACTGAATCTTATATCAAAGTACTGACAGTTGTTGAATCTTCTGGTTTCTCTCCCAGTTGTTTAATTTGAAAGTCATACTAAAGATGCTCTTCTGGAGCAAAAATTCTATGATAGTGAATGAACTGGCACTAGGGTCTTTACCACCTGCATCTTTTAGGAAAAATAAAAGAAAAGATAGATGAGAAAATAAAAAAATAATTCAGAAATAATTAGAACATTTAATATAAGTATTCAAAAAATAACATCTTTACAGAATAACAGAAAATAAATTAATTACATAAATATACTTGAAATTTTTTTAATTCAAATTTTAGGGTTTTTTATTTCATATTCACAAAATTAGAAATAATGGTCTTAATGTCTAATTCCGCACATATATCATTTTCAATAGCTATTAACGCAAATAACAAGCTTTTTTGTGACATACTTGTTCTTAAGTAGGTTTTAATCAATTTCAACTTGGAAAAGGAACGTTCACCGCTCGCTACACTAACAGGTAAGTGTAATAGTATTCTTAAAGCAATTGAAAAGTTAGGGAAAGATAAATTATTGGACAAATAAAATTAAGAATATCGAAAGAGTTTTGAATATTTAAATTATCCTTCAGAAAAATATCCCGTTAAGCACATAACTCGTCATATCGTCGTATTGCATTTACGTCTTTATTGTCGCCGTCCTTCAAGAGAATCTCTAAATCATCAAAATTTTTTCGTAAATCTTCGTTATTAATTTGTAGTAATCTATACAAGAAATTATCATGTGTTTTTAGTTGTTCAAAATGTTCTATTAACGAACACATCATTGCAACATCTAGAAGTGTATAAAACTCATTCACTCTAAATTTATCTTCTGGCGATTGTGGCATTTTGTCATGATGCTCGTAGTCAAATTGTCGTGTCTTCTTTCGTCGTCGAACTTCCACCATACCAGTTTTAAATTCTTGTTCTCTTCTTTTAAAGAAGAGGTGGATGAAGAACTTTAAAATTTGTATCTGATCGATACTCTTGTAAGAATATTTTAAAGTTTTCGATAGATTCTAAACAAGTGTAATGTTCATATTTTTGTCTTGAAGCATTTTACTCACAGGTGTAATATATTCCATGTTTTCTATTATTCTATGTACTTCCTTACTTAGTATTACTTCTTGCCCCCCCCCCCTTTTTTTTCTGATGCTAGATAGACCTCGTATTTAAGATCTATCTGGCATGGAAATCCCTGAGCAATCGTATACAAATCAATTAAGAAATTTATTTTAATTCCAACTGCACCACTTAATTGATCTAATTTATGTTAACAGGGTGAGAAGAAAACAAAATGTAATCTTACGCTTCTATACAAAAAAAAATGCAAGTCGTGGTTCGCTGTTATAATTTACTCCTGTAGGCTCGTTAATTATTTTCGGCAGAGTGCATTGGCTTAGGAATTAGAATCAGGCAATTGTAAAAACAAAACATTTATTTTGACTTCAAAGACATGATACAAAGCATAGAAAGAATGATTGAATACTAACTTAAACAAAATGCACCATATATCACACATTAACTCACTATCTGAACATCATAGATTATAACACTTATACTAGCAAAATTACTCAATCTTACTTATCACAGAATATCCTCTATGGGACAAATATAACTCATAAGCATACACAATTGTTATAAGAACGTTATCACAGTTAATTCTCTTCTATTACATTTACTTCTTAATTAAGGCTCATTCAGATATTGTATCAAGCATCTCGAGAATCATATAACATTAACAAAACAAGTTCTTCCTTGTTTTGTTAATTATTAACTGCAGCCGCCAGTTAATAATTAGCCTTTCTTTCTATTTCAAGACACAATCGTATCGCATACTGCAAAACAAAACGGGGGCTTACTTGTTTACAATTTCCCGAGAGGAAAGTTCGATTCCTTAATGATACATATGGACACTTCTATCAGGTCAAATCCTCGATAGTCTTCCTTCAAATTATGCACTGGAGTTCTGCTGTGGCAATTCACAGCCTAGAGCGAGTGGGCGGCAAAAGTACATCAGGCATCGGCGGCAGGAAAAACAACCATCTTTCAACTCTGGAAGAAGCCCTCATAGGTGCTGCTCTAAAGTCCAGAAAAAATCAGCCACAGGTCAAAAAAAATCACAGTTCTTTGTTCTCAATTTGGAACATTTCAGGATTAGGAATGAATGAACCCACGTCATCGCAGGCCCTTACGATCTTTTTGGCGCTCGGTGCTAATTCGACTTGTCTTTTTAAGCTATTAGTAACATATCTTTAGTGCACGTGCACTTTTAACAGCATACACATCTTTACAATTCTTTTATTATTGCAACTACCTAGTACATTCTTATTTTATTATTCTACACAAAATTCTAATTGTAAAATAATTAGCAAAAATCCATTAAACAAAACTTATTTCTCGCGATATTTTACACAGAGTTTATTCTGTTAAGTAAATCATGCCAAGTTATAAGAGCATATAAATTTGTAGTCCTTTATTTTAGCACATAATGTTTGTGCTTCATGCTGAGTTTTTTTATTAAAATTTTCATTATTTAAAATTTCAAAAAGTGCATCATAAATTTCTCCTAACTCATATCGTAGAGGGCAGACTGCATTAATTTTACTTTCCCATCGCGTTTCAATGTTAAATTTTTTATGAACTTTAAAAGGATTGCCCAACGTTTGTAAGAAAATGAAAAGAAATTGTATATTTCTTCAATTGCATCAGCATTCTCTTTGGCTGCATCATTAATGATTAAATTTAGAGTATGAGCAGCATATGGCACTTAAAAAACTCGATGATTTTTGTTCAAAAGCAAATTTTGGAGCCCATATGTTTTCCCTTTCATATTTGCCCCATTGTCATACCCTTGATCTTGCATGTCGTCAATGGGAATGTTCCATTATTATTGCACATCTACAAAACCTAAAAAGTTTTCCCTGATCTTGACGATCCCAGTCACGGGAAACAAAGCGAATAATAATGGTCATTTGTTCTGTTTTACTTGCATCAGGTGTACAGTCTAAGCTTATGGAATAATATTTAGATTTTCAAATTGATAATAAAATTGTATCCCTGATTGTGTTACTTAAAGTTTCCAATATTTCATTTTGACTGTCTTTACTCAAATAGTGTATTCTAGTTTTGTTGTAGGGCCCTTTCAACACGATTTTCCATAACGGGATCAAACTTTGCAAACAGTTTGACTAATTTTAAAAAATTGCCGTTATTCCTTTCATATAATTTATCAGATGATGTGCGAAAAGCTAAATTTTGGCTACCAAGGAATTTTATAATTTCAATCAAGCATTCTAAAACACTCGTCCAATGTTTCTTTTCCATTTCATATATGCTTTGAGTCTGGCAATCAATGGTAGTTTTGTTTTTTAAATTTTTATCAAGTTCCTTCCATTTTAAGAAATTTTTCATGTGAGTTAAACTAGTCTCATGTCTATGCAAAGTTGTACTTACATTTCTCCAATCGTTATAACCTTCTACAAGACTACTCGATTCAGTAGGTGCAAAAAGTGCAACAAAAGCAAAAAACTGAATTTAAAGTTTCGGAATAAATGAGCCATCTTCTTGACACGAACTCCCCGTTTTCCATTTTTCTATTATAATAAGTGTCGCCAAATTTACGACCATATGTATCTCTGGGATATATTATATTTTTCTTTTGAACAGGCTCCATTTCAATTAAAACAACTCTTAATTTTTCACCAATATTTCCCCATTCACCTGGATCTTCTAAATTTACAGACTAACAATGTGTTAGTTTCATGGTCAACTACAACTAAATCTTCCTCCTGTTTTTCACTTAAATCATGCGTCTTGTTATCTTGCTGAATAGTTCCAATAGTACTTTCATGCAAACTGGATGATGTGTGCAGTTCTTCAACTCTGATTTCTGATGAATCGAGTTGCTTACAATCTGCATCAGAATATTTTAATATTTTAACAAATTTATTAAGAGCCCCAGTTTGTTTCTTAATATCTGCTTCTTTTGCAGAGTTGGCACTTACGATTTTGTGCACTGGATAACTTTTTTTAATTTTTGATTCCATTTCTATTTTATACCCACAAGAAATTATTACACAACACGACACAGACAAAATAATTGTCTGCACTGCGCTACTGTCAGTAGCCTACTGAGATGCATACCATATGACTGGTTAACTAGCAACAAATGTTTAGTACAAAAATTCGTTTCTGTTCACCGTTTCACTTTAGATAGATTGCAGTAGACACAACATTCTGCAGGCAAGCATCAGGCATTTAGTCTGCTCTCGCTGCAAAATTGTAAACAGTCAGCTGATCAAAGAGGCAACAATATAGAATTTTTTTCAATTTTTATTCGGTGTATCCAGCCTTATTTATTTTAATATTGATCAGTCTAAGAATTTTTTGCGTTTATGATAAAAATTGTTTCTTAAAAATGAACTTATGAACCGTGAGCAGCGGTGCCCCCTTCGTAGTGGCGCCTGCATGCATCGCATGCCTGCTTTCGCCAGCACTGTGTGTGTATACATATCTTCTTCCTTTCAGCCATTTTCTGTCCACTGCTGGACGAAGGCCTCCTCCAATTCTTTCCACCTTTCTCTGTTCTTGACAATGGTTGACCAATTTTTCCCAATAAAATTGGTCAACCATTGCCAAGAAAATAGTTCATCACTCCACCTTCTTTTAGGACGTCCTCAGCCTAGTTTCCCTTCTTTTGGAATCCAGTTCGTTAGCATGGTGGTCCATCACTCATCTTCTCTTCTAGATAGACGTCTGGTCCATTTCCATTTTAGTCGCTTATGGTGAAAAATGATGTCAGTGATGTGAGTCTGGCTTTTTATCCAGGTGTTTTGCTTCTTATCTTTTAATGTGATGCCTAGCATCAACCTCTCCATTTTTCTATGAGTTATTGTTAGTTTATTTGCCAGTGCTTTTGTTAGCGACCAAGTATACACTGGTTAAATGTCTTCCTTTTTAAAGACAGTGGGACATCATTGTTTTGAAAAATGCTTTTCAATTTTCTGGGGGGGAGTAAATTTTTTCCCCCAGAAAATGGGCACCATCTATTTTTTTCAAGCAAATTTTTTGAATTCTTTTGTTAAATGAATACATACAACGTTTGCATTATAATCAAATGTTTTATTACTTAAAAGTTTACATTATATAAAAATTTAAATATATGTAAGTTAGTGTGATCCTTGGCATTGCATTTCATTGGCCAGTGCTTCATAATTAGGAAAATATGCTGATATTCCAGTTCTTAAACAATCATCGTGATGCTCATCAGCGAGTCGTGATTTATATTTTGATTTTACTGCTGACATAATGTGACATTTGTTATAAAATCCCTCAAATAAACAATCGTCACCAGCCAAAAATGCTTCTTTTAACAACTCGCCATCTTGGAACGGTTTTTTCTTCTTTGCGAGCATGTGAGAAATTTTTAAAGAAGCAATTGTGGCATTTTTAGATGTTACTACATGTCTAGTGAAAATCGACTGTTGGGCAGACAGGTTCGATTTTAGTTGATTTATTTTTTTTGTTATTTCAGATTTAAGTGGATAATTCATATGAAAAGTGGCATGCATTGTCTGGAAGTGACGTTCAACATTTTTTTTCGGAATCGCAACGCTACTGTTGCACAACAAACATAATTATCTTTAAAATTAACGAAACAATATGTTTCCTCCCAGGCAGCGTTAAAATTATAGCTTCATTTACTTGATTCACTCATTTTAAGATTAAAAATCAAAATATTTCAAAATTTAAGCACAAGACACTGTTAAAATTATGTGCATATAACTAGCAACAGATAATGAACAACTTTGAATGCGTGTCTACTTTACATTGTATGCGTTTAATACTCATCATGTGTCATTAACGCATGCCATGATTTGTTGCGTGATGTGCACGTGATTATTTCAAACTATATGGCACACAGTTGAACAGCGGCGGGCACACGCAAATTGGTCGACGGGTGCCATGGTGCCCGCGGGCATAGGGTTGGAAACGCCTGTTCTAGTTCATCATGTTAAGCCAACATAGTATGTCTGCTAATTGTGTGTTCTTTTGGACAGTTTACCTAAATTGTTTTACAAAAACAATTTAAGATTGGCTAATTCACCTTTAGTTGAAAAACCCTGTAAAGGTTTATGTCCTTGACAAAATTAAACCCACATCTTTCCAACCAAAGGGCACTGTCAATACCAACTCAACAATGGAGGCTCCTTTTAATAGTAAAACAGTGAGCATGTCATATCAAGAAATAAGGGCAGTAAAATAGATCTACGTTACTCACACAAAGGCATATCATCTACTTTCAATAAGATAAGATAAAACTAAAAATGAGCACGAATCATGTGTATACTAGACAACCAGTTTAATTTCAGGCTT
This sequence comes from Typopeltis vanoorti, assembly GCF_054136105.1. Classification (NCBI taxonomy): domain Eukaryota; kingdom Metazoa; phylum Arthropoda; class Arachnida; order Uropygi; family Thelyphonidae; genus Typopeltis; species Typopeltis vanoorti. Next base: position 99,453,966 of record NC_143570.1, on the reverse strand, counting down.
TGTCTAGTATTAACCTGTTTATTCCATGCTGTTTGCATGCTTCATGATTAGTGTATAACAGTAGAAAATGCTGACCTTATAGAGCAGTGCTTCCCAAACTGTGGGGGCCGTTATTTTTGTTGAGGGGGACGTGAAATAATGAAAACAAATTTACAACTAAGTGTTCCATGTCAAATGTGTATGTAAGATGCTAAAAATGTAATATTTGCATTTGATTTTTGCAATATTTGCTGTGTATATTTTGTACTGAATTTAAATACAATAAATATTATAATAATATATGTCTGTATTGCGATTTTTTTTCGATGAGGGCTGTGAATATTTTAATTTCTCCAAAGGGGCCTTGATATCCATAACTTTGGGAAGCACTGTTATAGAGGACAAGCTCGCCTTGGAATCAGTAAAGCAACTAGGTGAGGCTTCCTCATACATTTGATGTATCAGATGCTGGATCCAAGAGAGAGCACTGGATTTAGGTGTTATACCAGATTTCTTGGTATAAATAATGAACCCTGAATAACATTTCATCTTTATGCAACCTCTATGGCATGCAGCTCAGCAGTATAGTTTGCCTGTATTAAACTTAGTAAAAGCAGTAACTGTAGTTTCAGTACATGCAGTAACTAAATTCAGATGTATGCAACACAAGTAGCCTAGAGTCATAAAGCTATTTCAAATGCAAACTTTGTTTTGCTTACACTTGTGTAAAGGACTAAACAAGAATAGAATTTCTTGGCAAGAATAATTTACTTTAGAACCAAGTGAAAAACTGTTGAAAGTTTTTCCCCCTTGGTTATACTATAAATTAAAGATGTCAAGAAATTATATTCTTGGTTTAATCCTTTACACAAGTGTAAGCAAACAAAGTTTGCGTGAGAAGTAACTGCATGACATTGTATATAGATGTTTTGACCTTTATTTAAGTCTCATCAGTGGGAGCCAGATCCAAAAGTGATACCAAGTTAAAGTAATGCAAAACATGTTGAAAGTTTTAATGAATTGAACTGGACAAATGGAGGAATTAACATTAATGGAAAGATTAATTTGTCGTGTGTTCTTATTTGATTGCCACATTACAGGAAGATAGCACTTTTAGCATAGCCTTTAAGAGCTCGTGGATTTTCAGCTCAGTAAATAGGCAAAGACTTTAATTTAAAGTAACTAGATGCATTTCCTCCACCTAATAAAAGTGTCAAACTGTCTGGTTGCAAGTTTTCCTTCTCTGCAAGGAAACAAAAAAAAAAAAAAAAAAGAAGCTGCACAAGGGCATCTTCTTCCAAAACAACTTTCCTCTACATCAAAAATGTCTACATTCTTATAGCCTCCTTTTTCAATCACTTCTCTTTAACTCTTTGGGAAATTTTGCATCGTTATCAGCACTAGTACTTTCACCTACAATTCCAAAGTTATGGAGCTTCCTACTCTTTCCAAAATTATAAAAAAAGCCACGACTTACTGAAAACGTTTTTCCTTCATCTCCATATCCTTTGACTGCCTTATAGAGATTAAAGATTCCAAGAAATTATATTCTTTATCCAAGTAACAACTGCACAACTGGGCTACTTGTATATAGAGGCTAATGACTTCACATTAATTACCTTAGTATCCCATAATGCAAAGCATATATCCTTACGGACATGTATAATGCTAAGGCAATTGATGTGAAGCCGCTATATACAAGTAGCCAGTCGTGCAGTTACTTCACGTGCAAACTTTGTTTGCTTACACTTGGATAAAGAATTAAACCAAGGATACAATTTCTAGGCATCTTTAATTTATAGTATTACCAAGTGAAAAAAAATCTTTCAACATCTATCTCTAATACAAAGTATTGTAGTAAATGGGTGTGACACCTTTTGACTACTTATAAATTTAAATAATTATTCTGCATTACTTCAGCCTTGGTATCACCTCTGGGTCTGGCTCCCACTGATGACATCTCAGATTTCAGCAAGATAAGTACTTTGGTTTTCTTTCGTTTTCTTTTTCACTTTGATTTTATTTTACTAGAGCTAATGGTGGTTTTGTCCTCACTAGCAGTTTTTTTTTTTTTTTTTTAAGTAAATATTACTATTGCTAGTAGTAGTTAATATCTGCATTATGGTCCTTTTGTCGGTATCATGGCCGCCATTTTATAATAGCTCAAATAGAATCATTTTATATCACGGGATTATTTAATTCTCAGTCTTATGACTGAGGTTTTTTTTTTTTCCTCCTCTTACAAAAAAAATCCAGAGGTTTTAGTCCTTTTCCCCACCTGAGATAATGGTACCAATTCCTCCAAGGGTGTGAACTCTAGGAATTGAAATTCCAAGATGTGAAGAAACGACACAGGTGGACTAAGGGTTTAAAAGAGATAACTGATGCTAGTAAGATTTTTTTTTTTTTTGCCCCATATGGCAGGGACAAATATGTAATGTAGTTAAAGATGTAGGAAAAAGAGACATACCACAGGGTTTTGTTTTTCTTTCGAATGCAGCAGTTATTCCTGTAATAGTGGGAAGCCAGGTTAAAACACTAAAAATCAAAACATTTCCAATGGAATATATAGAGAACGATAATGAAATTCTTATACAGACATTATTGAAATGGGGTAAAATCAGTAACATGCCAAAGGGTTTATCAGGTGAAGATCCAAACTGGTTTTCTGGTGAGGTTACCTTCACAATGGATATGAAGACACCCGTACCAAATTTTGTCAACATCGGTACAACCCGAGTTACAGTACACTATCTCTGAGTACAGAGGCAGTGCCTGCGTTGTGGTTCATGTGATCACTTGGGTGGCAACTGCCCCAAATCTAAATGTTTCAACTGCATGGAGATCGGACATTCACTAATCAGTGACGCAAGCCCTGTCAGAAATGCAAAAGTTCTGAACACTGTGTTAACACACCTGTCCTTTCAGAACTTTTGCTGAAGGAGAGGGAGCACCAGTAGAGCTGATTAGAACACCGTATATATCAGAGGCATAAAGAAGAGCCTCTGGATCTTCCAATTCAATCTAGTAAAGACGAAGCTTTTAAACAAACTACACTTAGTAAAATCAGAAAAACAGTGTGCAACCAAATCACCCAGAAATTGCCTTCAAATTCCATAACTGCAAGAGCCACTTTCTCAGTCAAATATGGATGGAACAACATCAGTTGAAATGACCAATAATGAACCTAGTATAACAACTGAACAGATACATGAGGAAATGTAAACACATGAAACTGTTCCACAAAGAGAAACTGGAGAAGAAACAGAAAAATAAGAACTTAATATGCAGACAAGATCATCAAAGGAAAGATGAATTAATAAAAAAATTGAGGTAAAATAAATGAAAAGATATGTAAAAAAAAGGAACTACGTCTAAAAGAAAAAGAAATAATAAAAAATGTAAAGATGGAGAAGGTTGCAGATCATCAAATGAAAACTCAGAAGAGTTTATGAACTATGAAGAACTATCTCATGTAATAAAGGGAAAGCAAGAGATACAATTAAAGAAAAAATAATAAAGATTACTGATTCAAAGTTTTCTCAGTACATGAAATGAAAATAACTAGCTTCCAAATCAAGAATGATAGGCATGAAATCGAAATAATGGGAAGCAACTGTAAAAAACTGAAAAATAATTTACAAGAGGCAAGCTACATAACTGCTCCTTCACAGATTAAAGATCTCATCAGATTCACCAAAATCCAGAAGTTAAAGACTTACCAATGGCACTTCACTAATCATAGCATCTCCTTTCTGTATTGCCTCATTCAATGTACGAAGATTCCACACTCAAGTTAATCAAGAAACGGAAACTTATGCTATGCCATAATATCAGGTTTTTATTTCTCCGAGAAACATACTTCTGCAGATATAAAAAACTTTAAGATACCATCTTTACTCGAATATAACTCTCCCATGCGTATGTCTAGCACCCCTGATTTTACTTTATGAAGAAAGAAATTGAAAAGTTTTGCATGGTGTATCTTGCTAATGAAAAAAGTTTGAAATTTTAAGAAATACGTGGTGAATGTTGTTATGGCAGTTTCAGATATTTTGGAATTCGGTTGAAGAGAATTAGCATTTCAACTCAACAATCTTCGGCTTGTCGTTGAGTTGCAAGATCCTTTGTTAATACCGCACTAATGACATTTGAGTAAAGTAACCGGAAGTAGCGATAGCGAATAATAGATTCTTGGTAATTCATACCCATTTTCAGTTGATTTCTTTTTTTTAGATCATCATGATCTTATGATTTCGAAATGATAAAAGGACAAGTAATAATGAAACTGTTTGTTTTAGTTTAATTACAGAAGTATTGCCGCTAAAGATTCAAATATATCGCATGATGAAGGTGAGCGACAGAGTACGTAAATAACATTGATAATTAAAATTTAAATGCATTCATTTTATAAATAATGTGAACAATTATAAATTATAATGAATATTGAGAATATAATTATAAACGTCACTTTAATTTTTTCCCGAAAAACTTTAGTTTCCAAAAATCCCCACATATATCTCGCCGCACCACGATTTTTTAACTTTAATTTTGGGGAAAAAAGTGAGAGTTATATTCATGTAAATACGATAGATATCCACTTCTTTATTGGAGCTTTGGGAGAATTTAACAAAGCTGAGGTAGGAGTTCTTATTCTTGCTCCCCCCCCCCCTCCTTGGGTCATTCTGCAATATCCAAAGGGATGCAGAAGGGAGAATCTTGATAATAGAGAAATACTGTGGATGTGTAATAAGATTTATGAATGTTTATGCTCCATCCAATGGAACAGTTAGATGAAAATACTACCAGGAATTTGAGCCATATTTATAAGGGTGCCCACTACATCATAGCAGATGGAGACTGGAATTTTATTGCCACATTAGACAAAATATGAGATCACCCCAGGACTTGAAAAGTGGGATATGCACAGTTAAAAACATTTCTCGACAATGCTCAACATATGAAAGATTTGCAATCCTAAACCCAGCTTACACAAAAAATGAATCAAGGTATTGGCACCCATCTTCATTGAATTTCTCTCTCTTTTTCCCTTATAAATAGGATGATTCAGATAAAATATCTTGACATCAACATTATCACAATCCGGTTCTACTTAAATTCCGCTGCATGGAACAAGTAGAGATCAGTTGTGGACCATGGAGACCTTCACCAAATTTTCCGTTGATCTTTTCAACCAAATTCCAGACCCTCTGTTCAAATTGGAATAATGTTAATCTGGAACTGGGATATGTAGTTAAAATGCAAACAAGCAATAAAACAGGCTTTCCTCAAAAGAAAAAGTTAAAAGACCTGTATAAAGAGAGAAGCTGGTTCATAGCAAACCAACACAATGGTATAGAATGTAGCAATGCCATTAGAAACATTAATAGAGATAGAAGTGGAAAGGCAGAAACAAGTAAAAGAAAGAAATTTTAAGATAAGAATACAGCAGCAGCACTCAGCAGATAACCCTTCAGCTGCATTCTTCAATAGACAATTCACTGAATTCTGCAAAGAAAGGACTATCATTCAAATCTGCGCTGATAGCAAAGACATGTCCATCACTCAAGACATCCTTGACTCCTTTCAAAAACACTACAAAAATCTGTTTAAAGACTGTGGGAAATTATAACTCTTGGAACATTAATGGCTTTCCCGTTCATATCAAAGAAGGGCTTGAAAGACCCATTACAGCATCTGAAGTTACCACAGCAGCCTATCCAGACAAGAAAATCCCCAGGACCTGACGGGCTAGAGATAGAACTTTATCCTGAGGCCTGGGATTTTATTCTTCCCATTCTAGTTATACTGTTTAATTCTTTTCTCTCATCAGGACACATACCAAGTGAATTTGTAGCAAGCCATACCGTCCTCATTCTGAAACCTAATAGAGATCACACCTTAATCAGCAGCTGGAGTCAGTATCTAATATTGACTACAAGATATTTTTCCACGTTATCAATAGCAGGTTCAAAGTGAGAATGAGATATATAATTAAAAGCACACAGGTGTATTCCAGACCGAGCAGTAGAATTTAATGTTTCTGCTACAAGATCACTCTGCTTAGTTAATACGAAAAAGCAGTCGATGTAGATCTTACTCAAGCATTTGTAATGTCCGGCATCCCTTTCTGTCCTCCATCCTCCTATAAATTGGTGTGGGTAAAAAGCTACTATCCATTATCAAAGGTGACTATGCCAATTCAACTACCCGCCTCCTAGTTAATGGGTTCCTGACGGACCCAGATCAAAAAGAAATCAAGCAAGTTTGCCTTCTTAGTCCACTACTCATTGCATTGGTTTTTGAACCTTTCTTACATGAAGTCAACCATACACGTGCTGTGCGAGGAATAATGGTTCCTTCAACTATGAAGGAAAATAAGGTATTGTAACATATGCCGATGATGTAGTCAGCACTTTGAAGGATAATGATTCCATATACATCTTTTTTTGGTATTTTGGAAAAATTCAATAAGATCAGTGGATTAACTACTAATGCAGACAAGACAAAATTAAAAGTTTTTGGAAAGTGGAATCTTGGAGGCATTTCTTTTTGGACTAACCCCTGAGAGAGAACTCCACATTACACTTGGAATTCCCTTTTCAACTTATCAAATATTACCAGTTCAAGAACTTATATGCAAGAACATTAAAACTTAGAACACTGGAAAATAAGGCTGCTTTTATTCTCTTCTAAAGCCACAGTACTTAAAACCATAATCTTCCCTTCTCAGTTGTACATAAGAAATATTACAGACATCACAGAAGCTGAAGAAAAGTAATTATATTGTAAGCCTGTGCAATTTTTTTGGTCCAGCCGATACCAAGAAGTTATAAAGGAATTTCTTCAACTATCAAAGACGCATGGAGAATTTGGGCTTCCAGTCTTAAAATTCTATTATTTAAGCAATACAGCTTCAAAAATCCATAAAATACTGCAGACCAATCACACATATGCAGACCTTCTGTACTATGTTGGTTTTCATCTTCCCCTGTTTGGAATAAATGATTATAAAGCTCCAAAAGCTGAGATTGTTCCTACAACATTCTGTACTATATTCTGTGCTTAATTCTAAGACTGCTACAACACTCTGGCATTGACATTCTTTCCATTAAAAAAGAAAAAGTAAAATTTGATATAAAGAAATCTTTAATCTCTTTTGCCGTGAACTTCTGCAGTTGGGTACTGACAACACTTTGTTTCATAACTTATTGAAGTTACAAGTATAAGGATACCCTAATAGGAGGGATCTTGCTTGGAGAATTGCATATGCCACCTTTCAGTCAGTGCTGCGCCGTAGGTAGGAGGCATCCTTGTGCAAAACTTTTTCAGTGCCCCCATAAAATAAGTTTAATGCAAAAAAATTTTACTTTGTTAAAAGTACAAAACAGTTTATACACATACATAAAAATAAATTTTATTTAACAATAGTAGAACATTGTAATCACTAAAATTCATCAATAAGGAATTTTTAATAATAAAAATTTTTAAAAAATGTTTATTTCGTTAATATATAAATATAACAGAATATATTCTGTTGTATTTATATATTAACAAAAATTACTTTTATTTTAATATAAAAAGAAATATTATTACATAACAAACATAATTTGGAGATATGCTTTTAACTATATAACAATTAGGATAAATGTAGATTTATTTTACATATTTATCAGTCTTGCTTTAGCCGCCAAAAAAGTTTTAATAATATCTTTAATATCTAATGAATCCATATTATTTTCAACTGATATAATGGATAAATCCGTTAGACACTCTCCAGACCTCCTGGAGACTTCCCCCGATGCTAGAGATATTGGTAATGTTAAATAAATACGCATTACAATCGCAGTATTACGGAAACATATCGGTTCATTTATTTTTGTATATATAATTTAAAACATCCTGAGGTGCCGACTCTTTTTTAATAAAACATTGCAAAGATTTTAATTCCTCAAATAAAATCATACAATCAATATCGTGATTGTCGGAATCTTGGTTGTTGCTCAGTTTTAAGTGCAAATCTTTACAATGTTTCATTAAAATCTTCATTGCTCCAATCTTTTAATTTGCTAATGTCTCTTATAACTTTTTAAAGTCCTCGCTATGTTGTTTTAAGAATATGAATCTTTCTGTGACTGAAGTTATTGTCGTATCTAAATCGCAAAGAAAAATTTTTTTTTTAAAATTCTGTTTAGGATCATGCATTGTCTCATCTGATGCTTCGTAACCAAACATTTTTGTTTTTGTTATTTTGCGAATGTCTTGAAAAATAGGATGAATATGAAAATCGTTTGCTATTTCTTTTGCAGTTCTAATAATATTTTCAAAATATTGGTCTCTTGGGTGAGTGTTTAATTCTTGTATAATATAATCAAGATTTTCTGTAATTTTTTCTATATCAAATGTCAGATTCTGCATTATTTTGCTTGCAACATTTACGAGACTTAAGATTTCATACCAAACATGAACAGAGCAAATAAATTTAAATGAATAAATCTTTGAAATTAACTTGTCTGGCTGAACTCCAGAATCAATATCTTTAGTTTCATTTTCCATAATATCAAAAAGAGCCTGATAAATTTACTTGATATTATTTTTAAGTGGCTTTATTGCTTCTACTCTACTTTCCCACCTAGTAGCAGAAAGTGGTTTTAAATTTAAAACACGAATACGTTTTTTATAATATAGCCCAACACTTCACAGATATTGGAAAATAATTATATAATTCCTGTACTATCCCAAAAAATTTACAGTTTCACAGGATATCTTAGCTGCATCATTAACTACCAAATTTAATGAATGAGCAGCACAAGGAATAAAAAAGTCCTTGAATTTATTTCAAGGATTTTTTTTCTGCAGTCCATTATGTTTGCCTCGCATATTTGAACCGTTATTATAAGCTTGGCCACGTAAATCCGAAATGTTAATATTCAATAATTTTAAATTTTTTATAAATTCAAATAATCCTTGCCCAGTGGAATCTTCTACAGATTGAAAACCCAAAAAATGTTCATGAATTTCTGCTATATTTGCATCTTTATTTTGATTAACAATAGTTCTTTGTGGCTTATATCCAGAGTAGTATCAAGAATTAATGAATATTTTGCCTCTTTAACCATTTCTAAAATTTTTTGTTTTATAGCTTCAGAAATTATACGGATAATTTCATTTTGTATTTTCTCACCTAAATAATCAGCAATTCCTTTTTTGTGATGTTTGGATGCGATGCAAGCGTTTTGCCATTATCGAATCAAATTTAGCGAGTTTCTACTAACTTTAAAAAATTGCCATTATCATTTTCAAAAAGTTTTTGTGAAGAACCTCTAAAAGCTATACACAGTCTCGATAAATATTGTATTATGTAGATTAACCATTCTATAACAGATTGCCAATATTTTTCCTGTTTCGTATTCAACAACCATATTCATAATCGTATAATCTTTGTTCTGCAATTAATAATGCATTTTTTAATCAACGACATTTTAAGTTCGTTGTATTTTGCACAGTTTTTAATGTGTGCGGAACTTGTCTCATATATTTTTAGTATATGATTCAAATGTTGCCAATCGTTACAACCGTATTCATTAGTAAGTTGGGAATTTTGACTACCAAATATTTTGCAATAATAACAGAAAACGGAATTTTGCGATTTTCAATAAACTAAATAACTTCGTAAAAGTTTTTCTCCATTTGCTAAAGTTCGATAATAGTATGGATTGGAAAACTTGCGGCCAGATTCATCTTTGGGAAATTCTTTATTAACTACTTGACATGGGCAATGCTCAACTAAACAATCTCTAACTTTGGTAGTTATATGATTTGGCCAAGTACTTGGATCATTAACATTAAAATTTAAAGTAAAATTTTAAAGTTTTGGGTTTCGCTGAATCGGAATCCAATATTTCTTCTGCTGCAACTTCTGTAGACAGTCCAGTTTCATTTTCGCATGTAACATTTGTTTCTTCATAGTTATCGTGTTCTCTCTTTTTCTGTAGTAGTGCTACACAGAGTATTTGCTTCATCAGAACTTTGTTCTTCGTGTTTTATGTGGTCCTGAAGTTAAAAATTTATTCAGCGATCTGGACAATTTATGTTCCAGTTGTTCTCATTGCAATTGTCTGTTCCTGCTTTGTGCATCAGATAACTTCTTTGGCTTTTTTTTCCCAACATCTAGGAGTTAACATACTTGGTTAGACTTTAAAATAAGAAGAGCAGTAAAAGTTGTCAGCCAAAATAAATAATAATTTCTGAAATTTCCCCTTAAACTTATTTTTTAACCCCTTAACCGACTATTATTTTTAAGGTGAATGGCCCAAAACTGACTATTTTTTTTTTATTACAGAATTTGATTTTTCAAATGTTTTGAATAATAAATATGCTTACATTTTAGGGAGTTTTTTTTTTTGAAATTAACATGTAGAGATATTAGCCACTGATTGATTTCTCGGTGATATTTATTTAATATTTTTTACATTCTGGTAATTGTTTAATAATTAAGAAATTTCTAGAATATTAAAATTATTTATTAAAGAAATTAGTAAATTAGAAATAAGAAGAAATATATAAATAAATCTCTTATTGAAAATTATTTATTTTCTAGACATCTACCCAACATAACATAAACATATTTTGTTTTCAAAATAACATAACTAAAATTAAACAATTTAACAGATTTTTAAACTTAGCAAAAATATAATAGATGTACTTACTTTACATGAATAATAATCCAAATTCACAAAAATTTACTCAACAACAATAAATATATTTTATAAAACAAAAGGCAACTGCATAGTAATACTGTAACGCACAAAATGAAATGATGCAAAATACATCAAAAAAGTATCAAGAAAGGGCCAATTGCAGTATGTGTAAACAAACCTAGATCATCTAAAGTTTTATAGCTCATAAATAACCTATGTTTATTAATTTATGTCGAGCCGCATCAGCCTGACATGCCAATTGTCTTTGACTGTTTTGTTATTAATGAGGGAGAGTGTGCCAACAGCATCGAACGATTGGTCCCCTTCCAGCTACTAACCGTGCTCAAACTTACTTAACTGAGCCATTAGTAACAGAGGCTCTACCAATCGACCAACCTTTGCCGGCAAAAAAGTTGGGCCCGTCTGGGATTTGAACCCAGGACCTCTCACACCCAAAGCGAGAATCATACCCCTAGACCAATGTTCCATTTGTGCACCAGATAACTTCTTTGGCTTTTTTTCTGACATCTAGGGGGGTTAACATACTTAACCTTTTAACATAATTAGACTTTAAAATAAGACCGGTAAAAGTTGTTCTACTCCGCATATATACGGGATTTTTAGCTATGGTCCCTCAGCAGCAACCTGTATACATATATACGGGATAATCGGTTAAGGGGTTAAGAAGAAAATAATAGGTAAATTTATATAAAAAAAAAAAAAAATTATTCAATTATACAACAAAAATAAGTCATTTACGATTTTTTTTTTTTAAATTTTGTGTTTTTCGTGAAAACTAGAGGTTCAATTAAAATTTATTTTGGCTGGTCAATTTTACCGCTTTTTATTTGAAAGTCTCACAAAATGCTTACCGTCGAAAAAAAAAATCAATTATGTTATAGTTTCTTACCTTCCAAATTTGCAGAACAATGTCACTGTTTCAGCACAATCATACATACATCCACAAAGGGCAAAGCACAGCGTAAGAATGAATTCACGGTCTGTCTTAAACTAATAATTTCCACTAAAAATATAATAAACAATCGTGAATATTTATACAATTTTTGCTGAGTTGATGCTTACTCTGTGAAATAAAATCTGTGGTAATATTGATAACGTTTCACTTCAAACAAATTATAATAAAATTGGTGATGTATTAAGTTAAAAATATTGTTAGATTATTAATTCATAATAATTTGACTGATTTTAAATTTCATTTTTATTGCATTAACTATAATTTGTAATTGTATAATTTATATAGTGCGATATAATTCAAGAATAAGAAAATTTATATATATATTTTTTTTATCATTTCCCATGGTGAAATGGCACCCCTCATCTTCAAGCGCCCTTGTGCACGGTGTGGCACTGCAGTCAATACTATCAAATGGAGGTATAGTACACCCACAGATATGAGACCCTTCTGCACATGTCAAAAAGAAGGAGAATCCATTCCGATAATAGGGTAATCAATCCATATTGTGGGATGAGTGTTTATTATTACACATCGGAAAATTAACTTCTCTTTTATGATCATTGTAGTTTTTAAAGTGGTAACTATTTTGCTTGTATAACAGCTCGAAAATTTTACATATAAAGCACGTGATTTTGCTTGTTGGTGACTAATTCGTACATCGCCTTATTTCTTTCTCCCCTTCACCATGAATTGACTCTTCTTGGCACCGAGCCAACGACAGCTCTCGTATCTGTGGTCAGACTATACTTTAACATTGGAGATCCAATCTGTGACATCTGTTACCAATTGGAAACAGTAGAACATGCATTCTAACAGCTACCATCTTGCCTGCGTATTTGGAACAGTTTTATGCAGTTTGATTTCTATAATTAATGAATTAAAATACTATTTATGGAAGGTTAGAAAGAAACATGGTTTTGAAAACCAGCAATATAACATCCAAATGCTTTATAATATTGTATTGTGGAAATTTTTAATGTTCAGTCGGAAGCATGATTTTTGAAGTAGAAAGAAGCATTCTAGGAGATATCAAATTTTTGGCTACGTGGTGTGGACTACCCACATTATGGAATATTCACCAGGAAGAGATAAAGTCTGTCTATTTTTGCAATGAGAGGTTTTTTAAATGGTCCCATCCTCTTAATTCAATGTGGTCTTATGGTCATTTGCAGGGATGACTGGAGAACAATCCCAGACAGAGGCCAACTGCTGTTAACTCAGAAAAGGCTAACCACCTAGGTATCAGACATCTTTGCGCTTTAGTTGTTCATCTATGACATTGGTGAAAAAGGAAAACTAGATAGTGTTTGGCTATATGATGATACAAGAGCTGAGACCCTTTCTCTATCTCTGATACTATCTTTTCATTTTCCTAACATTATCAGGCTCTCCTGCACTCCCATACTAACTACTCTAAGGCCTATGATGAGCACCCTTTACTTTTCACCTCAATAAAGGTCGAAACCGGTCTGGGTAGTGACCCTTCCCATAATGTATAGTATTATACATGTCCATAAGGATATGTGCTTGGCATTATGGGATACTAAGGCAATTGATGTGAAGTCATTAGTCGCTTGTTCAAGTAGCTCAGTCTTGCAGTTACTTCATGCACAAACTTTGCTTACACTTGGATACAGAATTAAACAAAGAATATAATTTCTTGGCATCTTTAATTTATAGTATAACCAAGTGAAAAAAAAACTTTCGACACTTACAGACTTGATGCGTTAGAGTGAATTCATCTGACTTAATGGAATTTTTTTCTGATTGCAGTCCTCAATCCATATCCTTAAATGCCGCACAGTATCCATTGCAGAACTATGTTAGAGATCACTTTTGTCATATTAGATGTTTTCTGAATTTGATCTTTCTTGTGAATTAACGTTCGTACCGATTAGCGAGTCATTGGTACAAACGTTACTTTGTTATGTACTATTTTAGCAAATGACACTCCTTCATGAACCTTTATAATTTCAAGTTCTAGTGAAATTATATTGACTATATGATGATATAAGAGCGGAGACCTTTTCTCTATCTCTGATACTAACCTAGCAAGCATAAATGGTTAACCATTTATGCTTGTTAGGTTCACAAGCAGTACCGTCGACAGTGTAGCATAGAGGCAGCCTGCCTCACAGCACGGCTTAATAAGGGTGCTCGTTCAGCCATATTGCGGTAGGCGCCATCACTATGCTAACAATTCATGTTAGCATTGTTAACATAACAAGTGCAGAACGAAGTTTTTCCAAGCAACTGATTAAAACTTATTTGCGAACATCAATGACCCAAGAAAGATTGGTTGGTCTAGCAACTATATCGATAAAGGCAGACATAGCTTATAATTTAAATTTAGAAGAGCTTATAAATGGTTTTATTGTGCGATATCCTCGTAGAGCAAACATTTAATATTATTATGTAATCGCTCTGCATCAATATTTAATTGTTTGCCTCATGGCACAATCTAATCTGGCGATGGCCCTGTTCACAAGCATCGTAGCATTTCCTCATGAGTATAAAAGGGTACTCATATGTAATTATTATTATTATTATTATTCAGGCCTCCATGGAGTCGAAAGCCTCATCGTGGGAGGTCCTTCCTAAGAACATAAAGTCTGTCAAGACTCATCGAGGGGAGATCCCCCCCCCCAAGAAACACTAAGTCTATCATACCACTCCTTAAACTCATTGACCGTTCTCGCTCTCACCACTCCATCAGGCAATGCATTCCACGGTTCAACCACCCTCCACGCAAAGAAACCACTCCTCACCCTCTTGCTCACAGTTTCCTTTCGTAACTTCCAGGGATGGCCTCTTGTCATCACTCCTTCCTGCTGTTCAACCAAGCGAAAGAACTCCCCAGTGTTAACCCTGTAACCACCTCTCAACAGTTTAAAAATCTCAATCATATCACCTTCTCCTTCTATCCACCAAACTCTGTAGTCCACATTCCCTCAGCCGATCCTCATAACTATCCTTGTACAGTCCTGAAACCATCTTTGTCATCCATCTTTGTATCCTTTCCACAGTTAATTTATCCCCTTCAAATCCTGGGGACCAAATCTGAGAACAATAGTCCAAGTGTGGTCTGATCAGAGACTTATACAACGGAATGATAACCCTCTTATCTCTGCAGGTCAGTGTCCTTCTCATAATTGCAGCAATCCTCTGTGTTACTTTCACCACCTTTGCAATATGTCCCCTAAACTTCAGGTTTCTATCAACCATCAATCCTATATCTCTTGTCTCCTCTACTTCCTCCAGCATAACTCCTCCCATAGAGTATGCTGCATCCCATCGATGTTTCCCAAACCTCAAGACCTTACATTTTGCTGCATTAAAGTGACACCCCCAGAAATTTAATGAAAAATTTATTTAAAAAAAAAAATTGTAGAGCACCATGATTTTGCTGTATGAAAGCTGAAATAGTACTAAAGAGTGCACTGATACAGCTGTTGCTACATCACTACACACTGTTTCACTAGTCGGCAATGCGGTACAATATCGTACTACTGTTTTTTTTAACAAATTAGTAAAAATTATAAACCACGCTATAAAGGTATTGCTGTAATTCTTGCCTCAGTACTCCATAATGTGCAACACACTCTCTCTTGGGATGTAACCCTTGTGAAGAACTTTTGCTTATGAAGAACCTGTAATTGGTTCTTCGTAAGCAAACAAGTAGACATTGGAATAGACAGATCAGGTAACATCCCAGAGAAAAAATAATGGACTAGTGGTAAAATTAAACAGACATGTCAGATCTTATATCAACACACTGGTACTACCACATAATTTGAATCTGGCTGTTTTAAATTCTATTCACGGTGTTCTCTTTGTTGCTGAAATCGAAATAGTGGTAAAAAAATTATATACATTTGCAGAATTCGCCACTTTCCCAATTATTTCCATCCCTTTTTTGGCGAATTCTGCAAATGTATATAATTTTTTTACCACTATTTCGATTTTATCCATGTTACAAACAAAAATCGTGAAGTTTAAGTATCTACATTCAGTGGGTCTCTAATATAGTGGGATGCTGTGCTTGTTAACTACTCTGCAGGGAGTCATGCATTTGAAAGAAATAGCTAGTTGAAAAGGGTATGATGATGCTGCAACATCAAAAGGCTTGTTAAAGAAAATGAAGGCATATAATGGTATTCAGATAATATATGCAGGGAGATTCCTATGTTGAACGAAAACATTTATGATGAAGGAATAATGTTTTTAAAAGTTGTCTCTAATTTACCTGACCCGAAGATCTGAAAGATTTTGGGAAAGAATAAAGTAAGATTCTGGGCTCAACAAATATTTGGATTATAAGGAAAGAAACAGTAAATATGATGAATGAGTGGTAATGAGTTCAACGTTGTCTGAGTAATAAGAAGTTTCAATTTCTCTCAGAATTTGCTTAGTCATAGCCATTACTAGTTCACATGGCAATATACAGCTAATATATTGCCATGTGAACGACGTTTTAGTCAAATGAGTAATAAAAGGGAGGTTCAGGTCATCAATGAAATCCCTCCATCCTGAATGATTTATTGGTGATACATATGAATGGCCCCTCTCTATAGGGCTTTATTCAAGAAAAGACTGCAAGACATACTGAAGCCCTTATGTAAATGAACAGTTAGTGGCATACATTTCAAACCCACATTGAAAGGGGGAAATATTTCTGTATAATTACGTGTAAGGTGTAGTAAGAATTAAAGAATGTATGCCTGTTTTGTTACCATAACATTTACTTTTAAAAAAAAAAAAAAAAAAAACATCAATTATAAAAATATTTATATAACATAGGGCAAGTTTTTTTTTTTTTTTTTTTTGTGGCTAGGTGATTACAGTTGTACTGATAACTTCTGGACACTGAAACAAGTAACTCAATTTCCCTTACTTCTAATACTACTGACATTTGTATAAACAAAGCAGTGCATTGTAAAAATGGATATACAGTCGATTCCGTTTAATTGGGCCAAATCTCAAAGAATGGAAACCAAACCAACATATTAATATATAATTTAAACGCTTAATTGGGACAGTAGCTGAAAAGGAATTTAGCAATTTGATATATTTTATGGATTTTTCGAAAATATGGCAACACTACGTACACTAATATTTGGCAACACAAGCGTGATGCGAATCAGTTATCTTTCATCGTGCATCCGCTTAAGAATCTACCTTTACTATATACTGTACCTAGCGATATCGATTTATTGTGTCTAAAATTGACATTTTTTAAGATTTAAAATTTTTAAATCTTAAAGAAAAAAAAAAAAACACTTGCCATATGTTATATAAATATTTTTATAAGTGATTTTTTTTTTTTAAAAAAAAAAAAATAAATGTTATGGTAACAAAACAGGCATACATTCTTTAATTCTTACTACACCTTACACGTAATTATACAGAAATATTTCCCCCCTTTCAATGTGGGTTTGAAATGTATGCCACTAACTGTTCATTTACATAAGGGCTTCAGTACACTTTCAAGTAAAATTGCTTTGCTGGATAAAATTAAAAGCCAGCCATTAAATACAAGCCATCATAGACTTGCTGATATAACTGGTGTACCGAAATCTACCATAGCGCGTCTTCTACAACAAGAAAACCAACTGCGTGAGGAGTGGACATTACAGAAAGAAATTCCAGGAACATCCAAAAGAAAGCATGATGGAAAGGATCCAGAAGTTGAAGAAGCATTAGATCAATGGTTTTCTATAGTTAGCAGGCGAGGCGTGAATATCAGTGGCCCAGCGTTGAAGGCGAAGTCAGAGGAGATCGCTAAAAAGCTGGACCACGACGATTTTAAAGCAACTGCTGGTTGGTTGTCTCGATGGAAAGTTGGTTGTCCTCCCTCGATGAGTCTTTGGACTCCTTGGAGGTGTCATGTAATAATAATATCATCATCAATAGACACGTCAAGGGAGTCTATATGATATATAATCTATGTGCATATATGATATACAGTCTATACGATAGCTAGGTTAAAAATAAAAAGCTTACCAAGACTACAGATTTAGTTCTGAGAAATATTATGTAAATAAACAGACAGCATCAATGGAGGAATCATATTAAAAATGGATATGTTAGTAAGGAAAATGATACTGTTAGCATTTAGTAATGTGTGAACAAAGCTAATCTCAGGTGGTATGGTCACTTAAATATCAGAATGGCAAGAAAGGACCCACGGAAAAACCAAGATCTAGATGGACTGAAGCAGTTAGAATCGTCTTAGAAGACTAAACCTGACAGACGGACTAATCTGGAGAAACACTGTTGACAGGGGGCTAGTAATAATATAAACTTTTTATATAGTAACATCATAGTATTCTATGTACCTGTATCAGGAATTTGATGATGAACAACAACAACTATTTATTGAATGGATTATAATAATCTATTATTATAATAAGTTTGTTTATTTTATATGTGATATAACTATCATAAACTTTATCATACCAAAACATAATGCACAAAAAACATTCCAAATCAAGAAATAACCACACACACACACACACACGTACACACACACTTAATTATCTGACCTTCAAAATAACAAAACCTTCAGTTAATCAACCCTTGTCTAGTTAGCAAGTTTACTGAATCCTGGACTCCAGCACTATGTAAATTTATTCAGTTAATGATATCCTCAGTTCACTGAGGTATGGTAACAGTCAAGTATCACCGAACATAGTGGTAGATAACCTATGGAAACACCACTACATTTCTTAGTAGAGGCCTGAAGTCACCATAGTAAAAATTAAATTCATTATGCAGATATTTCATCTTAGGTATAAGAAGACATCATCAGTGCAAACAACAATAAGTAATCTGAATAAATTTCTACAAAAAATCAATACCCTACATCCTTGTATTAAGTTCACGCTAGTAAAAGAATCAACAAAAGGTATTTCCTTTCTAGATTCCCTTCGAGAAAATGATATAGCTGTCTTTCAAGAGACACATAGATAATGAACAACAATTGAAATCTAGAGGAAGAATTGCAGAATATGATATTCTAGGGGCTACATATCACCAAGTTCATGGTTTGTGCAACTTACATGTACGATAATATAGAGAATGCCCACTTAATATCAATACATATTAATCAGAATATACACATAATCATAGCAAGAAATGAAGATCTCACAGTGGTTAACATCTATAAGTCTCTCCTAGTAGAATGGCCACCTGAAGTAACTTCCACATCTTATTATCTACATAGGAAATTTTAACAACCACCACACCCTGTGGAATTACAATAATAATGATGGAAATGGTGAAGCTGAGCAAAACAGTCCGAGCTTAATATTCGATGCAAAGGACAAAGGCCCCGTTAAGGCTACAGCATGGAATAGGGAATACTGCGCAAACCTCTGCTTTGTTAGCCAAAAAGTCCTTGAAAATTTTCCACATAGCTAACATCATCCAGTAATGATAGTAGTAGGAATAAAATACCAATAATACAGTCCATTCCAGGACCAAGATGGAATTTTAGGAAAGCGAACTGGCAGGATTTTTCACAAGAACTGGATAAAGTAATAAGATGGATACCAACTGTGTGCGACTACAATAGATTCATTGGAGCAATCATATGAGCAGAAAAGAAGTATATTTCAAGGGGTTTCAAACAGGAATACACACTTGGCTGGAATAAAGACTGTGAAGAGCTATACCAAGTCTATTTACAAACTCACAACCGTGCCACAGCTGACAAATTACTCCAGAAGGTTGATAACGAGCGCAGAAAAAAATGGAGCCCATTAAAGAAGTTAAGCAGAAGTGACCCAGTCACTCGTAAAGATCTTTTCGTGACTCCACATTGAATAACTTCACTATCTAAAGCCCATCAAGATCATCACACACACACACACACACACACACACAGGAGGTTAAGATTACTCAGAAACTTACGACAAAGTGCAGTGATAGTTCCCAATTTTCAAGAGAATTTACCAGATGAAATAATTGTTGCCTTAAAGGAAATTAAAACTAGCAAAGCACCAGGCTTTAATGGTATTCAGCCTGGATTCTGGGTTAACTGTGGAAAAAATGCTCTTCAATAGCTAACAAGATTCTTTTCCTCATATTTTAAGGATGGAAAACATAACAAGAGTCTTTAAGAGAACCAAAATAATAGCCATATTAAAACCCAACAAGTTGCAAGAGCAAGCAGAGAGCTATCACCCAATTGCACTCCTTAGTTACTGTTACAAGCTCCTTGAAAGACTCCTCCTTAACCGAATTAGGCCAAAAATGTCCGAAGTTATCCCTATTGAGAAAGCAGGCTTTAAGGCTCAATGTAGTTGTACAGACCAATTTCAGAGATTTTTTTGAAAACTTCTGTTGTGCTTGTTGACCTTACTGTCATGTACGACACAGTATGAAAAGCAAGATTGCTATACAAGCTGATACAAGTCATAACATGCCAATCCATCGCATGACTTATTATTACGGGTATCTCCATGGAGTCAGTAGACTCATCGCGGGAGACCCAAACTAGCAAAACAATATCTGTCATATCTCTTCTTGAATTCATTTACAGACGAAGAGCTCACAACTAAGTCAGGCAATGAATTCCACTCATTCACCACCCTCCAGGCAAAAAACCTTGTTCTGACACCTTTGTTAACCACACTCTTCTTTAATTTCCAGAGATGACCTCTTGTTCTTCCATCACTTTCACACAGCTGAAACATTTCCCCTGCATCAATCCTATAAAAACCTTTTAGTAATTTGAATGTTTCTATTATATCCCCTCTTCTTCGCCTATCAACCAATCTCTGCAATCCACAAGATCTCAATCTATCAATGTAGGGAGCATTTTTTATATCACTCACCAACTTGGTCACTCTTCTCTGAACCCTCTCCACAGCCTCCTCATCTCCAAGGAATCCAGGTGACCAGACCTGAGCACAGTAATCCAAATGTGGAAGTATCAATGCTTTATAAAGGGGAATAATAACCTCTTTATCTCTGGATGTCAGTGTGTTCCTCAACAACCAAGTAATCCTATGTGCAATCTTGGACACCTTAGCAATGTGTCCTCTGAACTTCATCTCCCTATCTACCAATACCCCTAAGTCCCTAGCCTCATCAATCTCTTGGAGTACCTTTCCATCGATGTAGTACACAGCTGGTAATCTTTTAATTCCAAAATGCATGACTTTACACTTTTCCACATTGAACTGACATCCATTTTCTTTTACCCATTTTACCAGCTTATTTAAATCCTCCTGCAAACTTTCAACATCAGCTTGATTTTTCATTGCACTACACAACTTTGCATCATCAGCAAACAACTGAATATCTCCCTTTAAGCCATTTCCTATATCATTTATATACAAATTAAACAACATTGGCCCAAGCACAGAGTCCTGAGGCACACCACTGGTCACCTGCCTCATTCTGGACTCGGCTCCTCCATACACCACCTTATGGTATCTCTCCCTGAGCCATTCTCCTATCCATATCACCAATTTAATATCCATTCCCATCTGCTCCAATTTGCGTAACAGTGTTCTATGGGGTATCCTGTCAAAAGCCTTAGCAAAATCCAGAAGTACCACTGTGTAGCCAGTTCCTTTGTCCAACTCAGATGTTATTCTATTATGAATAGTTAATAGATTGCTAAGGCAGGATCTACCTTTAACAAAACCATGTTGGCCTCTATAGAGTATCATATCCTGATCCACCCATTCTTGAATTTTGTCTTTAACCAACTTTTCCAATACTTTTACCACTACTCCTGAGATGGTGATTGGTCTGTAATTCAATACCGCAGTTTTAGAGCCACCTTTATGCAAAGGAACCACTTTGCCTAACTTCCACTCCCTAGGGACCATACCAGAGTTCACACTTAAGTTAAATATCCAGGTGAGAGGGGTTGACAATTCATTTGCACATTCACGCAACACCCGAGCTGATATTCCATCTAAGCCTACCGCAGTGTTTGCATTTAAGTTTTGCAATATATTTAATACCTCTGATTCTTTAGCTTCAATTCTCACATTAGGTATTGCTGTAGGTATAGAGATATCCTCACTTGGGTGATAGACTTTTGAAAAGTGATCACTCAGTAACTCTACTATTACATCTGATTTTGTCACCTCAATACCATCAGCACCCACTAAGATTATCCTTCCGAAGTCATTCTTCCTCTTACTTGCCACATAGCGGAAGAACTCTTTGGGATTACCCTTGATCTCTTTGGCTAAGGTCTTCTCATAATCTGATTTAGCTTTTCTTACTATGCTGGTAACCTTCCTAGCTTGAGCCTTGTACTGCTCATGGGTGTCCTGATCGCCTTTCTCCTTGTAAATTCTCCATAACATTTTCTTTTTTTGCAGTTCAAGCTTGATACTACTGCTCATCCATCTAATGCCTGCCTTGTTTGACCTCCTAACCATGGGGACACAATCTGATATTGCTTTCCTCAGATACCCGCTGATTTTATCCCAAGCACTGCTAACATCTTTCCCTTGCAATATGTTCTGCCATGGGATGGCTGCAAGCTCACTCCGAAGCTTGTTATAATTGCCTAACCTGTAGTTCCGTACATACCCCTTCTTAATAGAAAAATCCACAGATTTTGCAACCTCCCAAGTCAATACCACATGATCGCTTTCACCAACTGGAGGTAACGAGGACACCTTACTTATGCATATAACCTCTGAACCAATAACCAGGTCCAACACTCTCACACCACGTGTCCCTTCAGTTACGTGCTGTTTCAAGTAATTATCTCGTAGAAGATGTATGAATTCCATTTCCTTTTTGCTACGTGATATTTCCTCCTTCCAATTGATATCACCGTAATTAAAATCCCCCATAATAATCACCAAGCCTTCACTCATTGCACTAAGTTGCTGATGCATGAATTCAATATCTCCCCCCGTACTTCCTGGCCTATAGCAGCATCCAACTGTATATTTGGTTGCGTTGGTCACTATTTCGCACCAGACTGCCTCAAATGAACTCTCATTCACATGTCTATCATCATGATATACTACTTTCTTTGGCTGCAACACATCAGCTATCATCAACAGTACTCCTCCTCCTGTTCTATCTTCTCTATCCTCCCTGAAAATACTGTACCCATCACATTCAATTCCAGTGACCACATCTTCTGCTGACAGCCAAGTTTCACTAATGCCTACAACTTTTGGTGAGATTTCACTGACTAATGCCAAAAATTCTTCTCTCTTATTTCGAATGCTTCTAGCATTGGTATACAAAAATTGCAGATTCCCTCTAGATCTTGTACCGGCTTTAGAACTGATATATAAGTCACTAACTACCGTAGTCCTATGCCGATTTTTATCCCCTCTCTTCTGCAATTTATTCAGCCTATAAGGATCAATAAATACACAATCAGTGCTAAAGTTTCTCTCTCTTACACTCAACCTTTTCAATATTAGTTTCCCTGCCCAATAACTTCAACCTGTTCAGAAAACAATAACTTCTTCAATCGCTTATGTCCTTCCATGTTAAGATGCAGTCCATCTCTAGCATACAACTGCCTTTTTCCTTCAAACACACTCCAAACATCAACAAACTCCAGACCTCTTTTTCTGCACATTCTTGCAATCATATCATTCATTATCATTGCTCGTCTACTTAACTCGTAATTGTCAAAACGAGGCAGCACACACACTATTCTCCCATTGACACTTTTCCTCTTCACAATATCTAATAATGTTCTTAAATCTTTTCCTACCCGATTTATACTACCTCTCAGGTCATTCGTACCCACCATAACTATCATCTTGTCTGCTTCATGCCCTCTCTTTATTGCTAAAGCCACTCTTTCTATTGTCCCATCAGCCAAGCACTTATTGGTAAAATGCTCTCTGACAGATTCTATCATGTGGTACTGGGAAACAAAATGAGCAAATAGAGAAAGCTGAACAATTGTCGCCCACAGGGCTCAGTATTAGCACCAATCTTATTTAACCTGTATACATCTGATCTACCAACAAGTAGGTCGAGAAAATTCTTATGTAGATGATATAGCCCTCACTATCCAACATAAAAACACTGAAGTAACTGAAGATATTCTCACAAATAACCTTAGAACCATTGGGAAATACCTTTATAAATGGAGAACACCAAGCCTCTATAAGACCAAGGTTAACTGTTTCCACCTGTTAAATTGTGAATGAAGAATTTTATAATTATTAATACTTCATTCATGATTTAACATGAATTGCATTTCCTGAGCTAAGTTTGCTCCTAAATAAATTGTAATTTAAACACTTACTGTTATTTGTTCATTGAAATAATAATTGTAATTTTTTTTTAGTTATTTTATCTTGTATAAATTATTAATATAACTTGTAAATGTATCCTAAGTGAACTGTAATATATGCATTTTATTTGTTGTTAAGAAAAGTGAAAGTATTTCTAATGGATGTGATTTGATTGGCTGCTGTCAGAAAACTAAGTTATTTCATGATAGCGCATACCTTAGCATATTGAAAACTGTACAACGATCATGTGATAATTTCGTGGTTTGGGTGGGAAAAAGAGAGAGGATTTATGAATTAGAGGAAGAAGGAATGAGAGGGAAAATGGAGAGAGTGTAGGAAGGTCATGAGATGTGATCTAACCTGGGATCGTATGACATAATAAAGATTTGGAAACTTGTTCCGATTTTAATGGATCTTACTTCGAACTCATATTTATTTATAGTTTCCTGTCATCTTGTAAAGGAATTTACCCGAGTGAAAGGATAATAATATGATCGAGATTTATCATAAGATAAGTTATTACGAGCAAAAAAATACATTTTCCAGTCTTAACAAATAAGTTATTGAACTCAGGAATACCATAAGTTTTGTGTTGCCTATAGTGGAAGATTATCAAGTGCCTAGAAGTGTTGTAACAGTTTTCCATAATGTGCAAGCTATGATGATCATACCGGTAAGAATATCTATTCTATAACTAATGTGTGATAGTGTTACTTGTGTCCGGAGAACTTGGTCAAATTTCCTGTTGCTGGAGCCAGCTAGTCAAGCTTGAATGAGTGATATTATAAAACATTTCCTTGTGAAATTAATGTGAGAAACTTCATTGAAGAATTAGTTTGTGTTTGAATGTGTTATCTCGCTACGTATATGTAAAATCAAGACTGAGCCTTTTAAGAACTATTTTAATCCTCTGATAAATATTGATGATGCTTGTTAAGTGTTTGATAAATTTAAGTTTACGAATATTTCACTGAGACTAAAAAGAACTGACTTTTGAATGTTTTGCTGAATATTGATATTGTTTAAATTGAAACCAAGTTGAAATCCTAACGGATGTGAATTGTGAAAATCATAAGTTCTATCAGTAAATGATGCACTCAGCTTAGTAGAATCTTAATACTTTATTGAATGTATAAATTATTTTCTAATTGTATTGATCTTAATAGAATTCTTGTTTCTTATGTAAGAATAATTTTGTGAGAGAATTAAATATCTTGTTTAACTTGATTCTTATGCTTGCCTAATTTCAGTTTCATTGCACCGGTCATTAAAATATAAATCTTGCAGGAAACCCTATATATAAGTAAGACAATTTTGGCCTGTAGTAAGTTCTTATAGCTGTAGTGCTAATTGGTGCTCGATTCCCTCACAAAAATTGTGTGATTTCAAACATAGAGTGGCACAGTATAATAAAAATTTTCTTTATGTTTGAAAGTGGGGTCAAACAACAGCTAGCAAATATAAGGTTGGATGAAAGACAAAACCAACACACCTAAACACCAAAATGGCAAATAGGAAACCTCAGGTCAATTTGAACAACACAATGCTGTGACATCAAAATTTCCCTAAATATCTGGATGTCACCTTAGATAGAACACTATTATTCAAATGGCATCTGGAGAATATCTCTTTAAAAAGTCAGAATCCATAATAATATCATACAAAAACTATGTGGTTCTACATGAGGTTTTTATGCTACTACATTGTGATGCTCCATGTTGGGCCTGGTCTACTCTGCAGCAAAATATTGTTCACCAGTATGGCTAAACAGTCCTCATATCAAGAAAATCGACATGCAAATAAATGCAGCAATGAGGACAATAACAGGCTATGTCAAATCTATTCCTCTCTACTGGCCTCCAATCTTGAGCAACATTGTGCTACTGAACTTGGGCAGACAAGGCACTCTTGTAAAAGAGTACAGAAAAATAAATAGTAACCCCTGTTACCAATACATAACCTCCTACAATCAAGATTAGGGATGGAAGCCCCTAATATTAATTCATCATATTCTATCCTTCTCCTTTCTCCTAAAAATGTTTTCTTTCACCTTCCCAAATAATTCACAGCCCACCCTTGAAACTCAGGTTTTAAATTCACATAACTTTGTTTTGTGAATTCCCCCACATCTTTCTATCTCCACATTTCTGCCCCCCCCTCCTTTCTGTCATACTTCAGCAGTGGTATATAAATGTTTATTGCTATACACCCAATGCCACTCCAAAAAGAAGACAACCAAGAAAATCCTACCAAGGTATCTCAAAATTATTCCTTCCTTATATTGTTCATGTACCTATGTCTTTAAAATATCAATAATATCCTAAAAAATTGAGTAAAAAGCCAATGACATCATAAAAGGTATACTCCTAAAGAAAAATAGGCAAAATAGCCATAAAAATTAAAATTAATTATAGTTGGCTTCAAGGCTTTGGTACTGCAATACTAATTCATCCTCCTCATTTTTTTTGCTATGTATACATACAAATACTAGGCCATTCTCTCTGAAAACAGTCAACAGAGCATCAACACACATAAAAAAGGTGACTGATTCATATGAAAGGAAGGAAGTCTATGTATATAATTATACAAGTTTAAAATAATAATTTTGTTATATTTATTATCATAAGCAGCCTGCCATCATAAGACTCCTTGAGTCTGTCTAAAGTGGCAATGGCATGAACACAAATGCAAGTAACCAGTAGCAAATGTGTTTGAAGTAGTTTTCTATCTCCACATTTTGTTAGTAGAAAACTAGAGCACTAAGCAGAAAACCAATCTTACTGCATAGTTTAAGGTTAACTTAATGCTTGGGGAAAGATGAGTAGTAAGTGAACCATATGCCAAGTAATTATCACAATGGTTTAACATTAGGTTCACAGCCCAACACCTTCTTTTTTTTTTTTTTTTTTTTTTTTTACATAAATATATGTATATATACAAGAATAAATTACTTTAAGAAGTAATTTATTCTATAATCCATTTATGAAGGCTATTTCAGATATTGTCAACCCCAAATGTAAAGATTAAATCTAGTACATTTGTTACACTTCAGAGTGCAAATGTCACTACTTTGAAAACGCACTTCAAGATGTGGAACCTTAGGATATGGGAAGAAGAGGAGATGGTCAACTCCAAGTTTTCTCTCTAACCTGAGGGTTAGAGAGAAAACTGTAAGTGGTATAAAAGCTACATACAGCATTACTGTTATAAAGAGCACACTAACAAGTGGAGATAAGGTGGTGGTTGTGCCACTGTATAAGGCACTGGTCAAACCAACAATGGATTGCACTAAAATTAGGTCAGCTAGTCTATTGTAATGGACAAATTTCAGAAGGAATTCAGAGATAAGTGACTGAAACAATATCATGACGGAATGTCCACTATGGAGGAAGAAGATAATGAAATGTAAACCAGACTTTAGTGGAAGACAGAAAAGAAGTGATATGACAGACATTTAATCTCGTGATGGGATTTTATTAAATTAATATGGGGAGACACTGCATGAGAAGTTTAGATGATGGTTTCAGGAGAAGTTATGCGAGTGTGCAAGAAAGGATTCAGAGAGTCAAGGATGTCAGAGTGACATTTAAGGTCTGGGGAGGGGGTGTAAGATCAGTGATGATAGACAGGAAGGAAAGTGGAGTCAATGGGACTTTTTATGGAATCAGAAATGAGCTAGTGTATATGTTTATAAATGCTAGAAGTATCTGAAACAAGAAGGATAAAATTATAGCATTGGTAGAGTTCATTCACTCAAAAATGGTTGAAATAACTGAAACATGGTTGAACAAGGAATACATTCTAACAGGAATACAGATGGAGGGATATGTACTCTTTTGTGAAGACAGACAAGGCAAGAAAAGGGAGGATTTGCTATTGATGATGGCAGAGGAGTTGTGGCCATCCAGGATGGAGATGCAAGGAGCAAACAGTGACAGTGGTTTTGAAGCAGAATGAATCTCATTGCCAGTGTGAAACACTACCAATGATATTCATCTATCTATTTGAAACTTAATAAAAACATTTCATTATTAATTACTGCACAAAAATCTAAATGGAGTATAATGACCCATTATGGGCAGCCCATACTATCCACACTATACCTATCATACCATTCTTGAACATATTCACCAACAATGCATTTGCAGACTCTGGCAAATGTTCCAGCCATTCATCATTCTCCAAACAAAAAATAAAATAAAATAAATTTTAAAAAAATCAATCCCTTACCCAACTGCTGCTCCCTCTTACCCAATTTCCATAGATGACTCCTTGTTCTGCTCTCCCTCTCTATCCCAGTACTCGTATATAAATCTTTTACTAACTTAAACATACTAAAATATCATACCTCTTTTCTGCCTATTGACTAACTTCTGCAAATGACAAATCCTCAGTCTATTACTAGCATTCCACAATTTACTCGCATTCTTGGTCACTGGCCTCTGAATCCTCTCCACCATTCCTCATCTCCAAGAAACCCAGGTGCCTAGACCTGTGCCCAGTAATCCAGATGTGGATTACATCAAATCTTTTAAAGAGGAATAACTTCCTTATCTCTACTCATTGGTGTATTCTTCAATAACCAAGTAATCCTAAGAGCTACCATGGACACCATTGCAATATGTCCTCTAAACATCAACTCCAAAATCACCCCAAAATCTCTAGCTTCATCAGTTTCCTCAAGTATAGCATCGTATACTACACAGCTTGTAATCTCTTGATCTCAAAATTAACAACTTTACAATTATCCACATTAAAATGGCATCTATTACCATTCTTCATACTCTCACAGCCTATTTAAATCATTCTACAAGCTCTCTATATTGCCTTGATTAATTATTATGTTACTCAATTTTGCATCATTCAGCAAATGGAATTTTTCCTTTCAAATCATATTATAAAACTTTTTAAAACTTATTTTTATGTGAGAATGAAAGGACAATACACTTTAGATTTAAGGATCAATAAAGGAAAATTGGGGTGCTTAAGGGTCAAAGCTGTATAACTGAGAGGAGACCTCCACATAGCCTTTAAAGGAATGCGGAGAACCGACCAGGGCTTCTGACCTAATGTCCAATCCTCACCTTCTCGTGGTGCACCCTGTTGGGTATCTACTTTGATACTGAACGAACGAGGATGGGCTGGCAATTTGGGATTTAGCCGACCAAATTGTATTCTTATTGGTTAAACCAAAATAAAAAAATGATGGTACAACATGACAAAATTTCATGCCACCTGGGGCGTCGCCCGGTTAAACAAGGCCCCCGTTGTTTTCGCCAGGGAACCAGGGCGAACAGCGAAAAGTCAGCTACTGGAACAAATCTGAAAACAAACCCTAACTCAACATCACCAGAGTTAAAGATCGGTACTATCAACGTAAGAAGCCTGAATGGCAAAGAAATGGAGCTAGCTGAGGAATTAGATAAGTACCAGATCGACATAATAGGGGTGACTGAAACAAAAAAGACCAAAACTGTTGAGATCTTTCTGAGCAATAAATACAAAATGTTATATTCAGGCAATGACAATCAAGGAAAAGAAGGAGTAGCCATAATATTCAACACAAAATACGAGGCTAATCTTCTTGAATGGAAGTCAGTCTCGAATAGAGTAATGTGAGCAAATATGAGAATGGGTAACTGGACAATGAGACTTATTTGTGCCTATGGTACCACAGAAGATTCTACTAAGGTAGAAGTGGAGGAATATTTTGACACTTTAGAAAAAGCAACTGACACAATGAAAAAGGAAAAGTTGGTCCTTGTTGGGGATCTAAATAGCAGAGTAGGAAATGATTGTGAGACATACAAAAATATTTTGGGAAAATTTGGAGAAAAGAGCAAAGCTAATAATAATGGCAAATATCTGTTGGATTTCTGCTCAGGACATGGACTGGTTATTACTAACACCATGTTCCAACATAAAAATGTGCACAAATTCACATGGAGAGAAGAGGCTAGGAATAAGAAAAGTCTCATTGACTATGTTATTGTTGATAGTGATGTTTTCTCCCTGGTGCAGGACACCAGAGTGTACAGAGGATTTGAAATTGGAAGTGATCACTATTTAGTCTTGAGCAGGATAAAATTTAATTTCATATTGAAAAGAATAACATGTAAGAAAGTTTTAAAGCGAATAAAAGTTGAGCAGCTCTCAGATGTGAACTGTAGACTAAAATACAGAAAGATTATTGAAAAGAAAATGAAAGAGTTTGAGAACAGGAATCAAACCTTGGAGATTCAGTGGCAAACTCTGAAGAAAACATTGATTGATTCCGCCAGAGAGGCATGTGGTGAGGTTGTGTACAAGGATAAAAAAATCAGAACTCCCTGGTGGACACAGGAAGTTAAAGAGGCAGTGAAGGAAAAGAAGAAAGCATATCAAAAGTTCCTGGCAAATAAGTCAGCTTTTACTCTTACAGAATACAGAGACAAATGTAAGAAAGCTAAACAGTGTGTAAAACCTAAACAAAAGTCATGGGAGGACTTTGGCAAGAATATAGAAAATAAATATCAAGAAGGTGGCAAAATATTCTGGAGGTTGTTGAAGAAACTTAGGAATGGAGGAAAGAGTGTTGTAAAAGGAGTTGGAGATGATAATGGTGACATGAAAACAGGAGAAAAAGATATCCTTGAAGTATGGAGTGATTACTTTGAAAAACTGCTAAATGAAACAAGCAGTGATGACAGCACAGTGATAAAAAACACTGACCAGGCATGCAGTCAGGAATACATATCCATACTTGAAGTAGAAAAAGCCATCAAAAGCTTGAAATGTGGAAAGGCAGCAGGAGTAGATGATATTCGACCAGAAATGCTGAAGTATGGTAGTAGAAAAGTCTTACAGTGGCTGCACTGCATAGTTCAGAAAGCCTGGACAGAGAGACGAATTCCCGATGATTGGAGTAGAGCTCTCATAGTACCCATATATAGAAAGGGAAATAAAACTGAATGTGAGAATTACAGAGGTATTTCCCTACTGAGTGTTCCTGGCAAGATCTATGCAAGTATACTTGAGAAATGGTTGAGAAGAATTGTGGAAGAAAAGCTTGGTGAAGAACAAGCTGGATTCAGGCCAAATAGAGGCTGTCAGGATCAGATCTTCACTTTACGACAAATAGTCGAGAAAGCATGGGAATATAACAAAGATCTGTATTTAAGTTTTGTCGATTTGGAAAAGGCATATGACAAGGTGGCAAGAGAGAAGCTATTCAATATGCTGCAGTTATATGGTGTCAATGGGCCATTATATCAAGCAATACTTAGTCTTTATTTGAGTTGTAAGTCAGCAGTTAGAATTGAAGGAAGTACAGGAAGATGGTTTAATCTTAAATCTGGTGTGAGACAAGGATGTATATTATCCCCTCTGTTATTCATTATCTATATGGATCACATTATGAAGGAAAGTGGTATTAAACCTGATATCAAAATTGGAGATGTTAATGTCAGCTCTTTGCTTTATGCGGATGATGTTATACTTCTAAATAAATCCGCTACAAGTCTGCAAGATTCTCTGACTAAATTGAATAGCTGTGGTAATAGATATGGTATGAAGGTCAGCAATAAAAAGACAAAAGACAATGAAAATAGGCAGAATCATTGAAAATGTCAACTGTGTTGTGAATGGAGAACCTGTGGAACAAGTAAAACATTTCAGCTACTTAGGCACAATTTTTACTGAAGATGGTAAATTAAATATAGAAATAGACAACAGAATCAGCAAAGCTGGTATGGTGGGAAGTCAACTGAATAAATTCATATGGAATAAGAGAGAAATTAGTCAGAACACTAAATTAGCTGTATACAAGACAGTGTTCAAACCAGTTTTAACTTATGGATCCGAGAGCTGGGTCCGAAGTAAAACACTTGACCGAAGACTAGAGACCGCAGATATGAGAGTCCTGAGAAAGATTAGAGGCGTGAACAGATGGCATCAATGGCAATATCATATTAAAAACAGGATATTAGGAAAGAACTTGACATTGTCAGCATCCAGCAATGCATTAGCAGAGCTAATCTCAGGTGGTATGGTCACTTAAATAGAATGGGAGAGGAAAGATTAGCAAACCAAGTGTTCTCTGCCAGGTTGGCAGGAAAAGGACACAGAGGAAGACCAAAATATAGGTGGATAATACGGTACAAAGTGTCTTAGACGATAGAAATATAAGATCTGATAATGTTGGAGTCTTGACAAGTAACAGACTGATTTAGAGGAAAATTGTAGATAGGAAGTTAGTAACGATGTAATTTTTTCATGTAGTACTGTCATATCCTGTACACCCCTTGAGGGTACATGGCAGGAATTTGATGATGATGATTGATGATGATAAAGGACAATTCAATGAAACCCCACCATCATGGTTGGAACAAAAGATTACATATCATATACAGGGTGTTCGGGATAAATTTGACAGTTTCGTAAGGAAAAAGAAAATCTTCTTTGTATCTATTAAATTTAATGAATTGACAAAAAAACATTACAAGCAGAGTTAATTACAATACTATCAACAAGATTTACTCAAAATAACCACCATTAGCATCGATCACAGCTTCAATTCTGCTTCGGAACCTCGAACAAGCTGATGCTACAGTCTCCCTGGGAAGGGCCGCAAAAACTGTTTTAATTTTATCCATTAACTGGGCTTTTGTATTACTGGAAGTGCAATTGGTGTCTTTTTCAACTGCGCCCCATACAAAATAATCCATGGGGTTAAGGTCTGGGGAGTTTGGAGGCCAAACATTTGGACTGGTGAAGTCGTAGAAATTTTCAGACAACCATTTTTGACTTTTCCCAGAGGTGTGGCAAGGGGCCGAATCCTGCTGCCATACATACGGCCTACCATTGGCTACCCTTGTTATCCAGGGCTTGACTACAGTTAGCAACTCCACGAACAAAGCCCGAATTCCAATGCCAGGGTTCTTCAACACCTGTTCCTGCAGATTTGCGAGGAATTCTGCTGTACGAACGCAATCAGATCGTCTGCTAGGGATCTTTCTTCTTGCTACATCCTCGTAGTCACCATTGCAAGTCTCTAGTTCATGCCTGATTGTTTTTACTGTATTCAGGGAGCATTGGGCAGCAGTCGTAATATCCTTATTTTGATGGCAGGCACGAATCATCATGATACAAGTTATTCTCTTCCATGATTCAGGTGGGTTCCAGCTATCCATCCTTTCTGACATCTTGTATATGAATGAAGAAGGGTCCAAACTTTTAAATGAAGAGAAGTGTGTGTTAATACATGTAACTTACGGAAAAATATAATTAATTATAAATATGTCAAATTTATCCCGAACACCCTGTATATACATACCTGTTAATTGTTGTAAATATAACAATGTAACCTACCAAGAGTGGGTTATATTGTTGCAGGTGGAGGAAATAAGATACTGGTGTGATGGTGAATAAGGATCTGAAATTTAGAGAGCAATCTCATGTGCCATTTTAGCCACCTTTGCAATATGCCCTCTAAACTTCAACTACCCATCCACCAACCCTCCCAAATACCTAGCTTCATCAATTTCCTGGAGTACAGCTCCATTAATGAAGTATCTTTTCACTTCAAAATGCATAACCTTACACTTTGCCACATTAAAGTAACATCCATTCTCTTTTTCCCATACTGCAAGTCTATTTAAATAATCCCGCAAAATTTCATCATCTTTACTGACTACTGCTGTACCCAATTTTCCCTCATCTGCAAACCACTGAATATTTCCCTTCATATCATTTCCTATATCATTAATGTACAAATTAAACAGTAGTGGCCCAATTACAAAACACTGTTGCATGCCACTAGTCACAAGCCTGCTACTGGACTCTGCTCCTGAATAAGCTACTGGCTGGTGTCTCCATCAACCACCCTCTTATCCACATCACCAACTTCATATCCATCCCCATCTGCTGCAATTTTTGTATCAGAATTGCAGGCAGTATCTTGTCAAATTCCTTTTAAAAGTCAAACAGTTATCACCATGCAGCCATCACTTTTATCATAAAAAGTAAGTTACTGAAGCGTAAGCTACATTTCACAATGCCATGCTGCAGCCATACAGTATCCCATTCCCATCAACCCATTCTGAAGTTTGCATTTAACTAATTTCTCCAACATGTTGACCACCACTCCTGAAATGCTGATTGGTCAATAATTTTACACTTATGTCTTGGAGCCTCCTTTATGCAACAGAACTATTTACCCCTCCCACTCCCTTGGGACTCTACCAGAGCTGAAACTCAAACAATCTTGTCAAAAGCCATTACCAATTCTCCAGCATGTTCTTATAATATACGAGCTGATATCGCATCCAAACCCATAGGTTTATTCTGATGCTATAACATCCTATATTCCTCAACTTCCTCTACCCATACTTTCAAAAATCAAACCTGTCACATCTATTACAGAATCATCTTCACCTGGATCATACACCCTTGAAAAGTGATCACTCAATAAGTAAACTATTATGTCTGCTTCAGTCACCTGCATTCATCAAAATTAATCTACCATTGTCATTCTTTCTTTTACTTGCTACATA
Organism: Typopeltis vanoorti; assembly: GCF_054136105.1. Lineage (NCBI taxonomy): Eukaryota > Metazoa > Arthropoda > Arachnida > Uropygi > Thelyphonidae > Typopeltis > Typopeltis vanoorti. Next base: position 99,419,528 of record NC_143570.1, on the reverse strand, counting down.
CTAAAAGAACTCTTTTGGATTAGCCTTGGTTCACCCAATTAATCTCCTCTCATACTCTGATTTTGTCTTCCTTACCATATCAGTCAATCTCGTGGCCTGTACTTTATACTGCTCATGAGCTTTCTGATCATATTTCTCTTTGAATCTCGTTTTTTTTTTTTCTTGTTAACTTTTGCTTAACATTGCAACTCACCCATTTAATTCACAATTTATTAATTCTCCTAATTCTAGGTATGCTGTCAGCTACTCTTTCCTTTAAACATCCCTTTACACTTCCCATGCACTATTAACATCTCTCTCCTGCAATACATCCTCACATGGCATATTGCTCCTAGCAATCTCTTAAGTTACCCATCAGTAGAGCATTCAGGATTTAATCTTGGGGGGGGGGGGGGGGGGGGACACGAACTGAGTAAACAATTTGAGAATACACACTACGCATTGCATACAACCTATGACTGAGCATCTACAATGAGCGCTAATTCATAAGTAGTATAGAAATAGAAGACACGACACAACATACATCAAGTTTAAAAAAAATTAATTTTAATTAGGAAAATATTTTTGGAAAATTTTCTAGTGTGTTTTTTTTTTCCTTTTTCTTTGGCAGGGACTGGGCCCCCTTCCCCCAACCTCTGGGTGTGCCACTGCTATCCATAATCATAAGCTGTGTAATTCTGCATGTGTAAACCTTCTTACTGAAAATTCCACATGTTTAACCACCTCTCAGGTCAAATCTGAATTAATCAATCTCACCAACTGACTGACAGCAATGTAGTCGTCTTTGGATAGACAAATTCTCAATTTTCACAAGATCCAGTACTCTCAATCCCCTGTTACCTTCCTTCAAGTTCTACCATTGGTAATTATTCCTTAGAAGCTGCATAAATTCCATTTCCTTCAGTCCATGTGACCTTTCCTCTCTTCCAGTTGATATCTTCATAATTAAAGTCATCCATAATACTTACTTGCCCTCCACTTATTGAGTTCATTTTCATTCCCTGACTTATAGCAGTAGCCAACTAAATACTTTATCCTGTTAGCCTCTATCTCTCACCAGACAACCTCAAATGCATTGTTTTCCATTGATGAGAGCTCCTGTTGAATTCCTACTTCTTTGTGGCTGCAATTTATCTGCTTGCTATCATCAGTAATACCCCCCTCATTCTGTTTGTTGTATCTGCCCTGAAAATACTATAGCCTTCATATTCTACACCAATAATTACCACTAATCTTCTGTCAGCCACATCTGGCTAATACTAATAACTTTTGGCCAATAGAAAGTTACCAATGCAAAAAACTTCTTGTTTTTTGCATTGGTAACTTACATATTAGTATACAACTGTTTTTTTATTTTGTTTTTTTAAATTGATTTCATTCAATAATTTAGTTGAATAGATTTGTTTCAATAATTTACTCACATGTTATAATAAAGTAGCCACAGTAGTGGATAAAGGGAAATTAGTTTAAGACAACATATGACATGTTGTATTGTTGCCTATTCCCACCTTCTTTGATGAGTCGCTGCCTTCGGATGTTTGTGAAATAATAATAATAATTTAAAAATTCAATAATTAGCATATTTGCGCAAACCTTGATGTATTGTGATACTAAAAATCATTACCGTCCACCAGTTAACTAATTGCAGCAACTAGGCCACTTAAGTATAAATATACCATTTGGAATTTTATATTTTCATCTAGAAAACTAAAGTCGTAAAACTACCGAAACTTACATAAATCACTGGAACTAAAGACTACATGAATTACAAAAATGTCATTTTTAATGTGAATCCTACGTTAGATTCCACAACAGCGATCTCCGTCGGTAGAAAATTGCCTTTACGTAATGATTTTGTTAACTGGATACAGTAGCTGCTTATTTGAAAATTACAATAAAAATTAACGGAAATTTAGAAATATCTTACATGTGAAGGTTATAAAACAAGATAGATAATATCATCTCGCCTATAACTTCATTTAAATAGCGAGTCTTTTTATCAAAATTTAAATGATATCATTTGTTGTGTCTTTTATAACAAAGAAGTGCAAATAATAGTAATAATAATAATAATAATAAAAAAACTGACATCCAAATTACTATATATTAAATAAGAATAGTTAATTGCACTGAAGAAAAAAAAATCAAATTTAGCCTACAAGCAGCAAATTATAAAATACGGTGAAAATCAAATTTTTAAGTGTTACACTGTGATGTCAATATAGGAAAGAAAGAAAAGCTAATATCATTGAAATAAAATTCACAAAGGTAAAGATATCAAAATATAATTCAATTAATAAAGATTTTGTAAAGATTAGTTAATGTATATTTATATGAAAATTTTAATAAACTTTAGCGAATGGCCCGTTGGTCTAGGGGTATGATTCTCGCTTTGGGTGCGAGAGGTCCCGGGTTCAAATCCCGGACGGGCCCAACTTTTTCTTTAAAATTTATTTTTCCCCTTTGTGCTCAGTGATTATAAATAATTAATAATCATGTTTAAAAATTTACGCATATTTTTATTATAACAATTTTCATATTTTTATGCGTAAATACGTATACTTACTATTAATTTCTTCTGTGCTTGAGTATTCATTGAATTGAGTCTGCAATAGTTGTAGTGTGTTATCTCTTACAAAAAAAAAAAAAAAAAAAAAGTCAGCATTTTATTTTCAACACACTCCGTTTAAATTTTATTTTGTCCAAATTCTAAGAGAAAGTCTTAAGCAAACATAAGAAACAACTTCTTCCTCTGTGCGTTTTTCTCGCTTCCTTTGCAGGTCCGCGTGTTACATAGATACGACATTTGTTAGTACAACCCCCAGCCGGTCTGCCGTTGAGGGGGAATGTATTTTTGACTGTAGCAGTCAAAAATTCATGGGGATGGTTTGCCTGCTTGTGGGATGAAAAACCCCAGATAAACTGGGGGGAAAAAAAACCCTGCTGTTCACACCCAAGCTAACTTGGTTATGGCCGAGAAAGATCCTTAAGCTCCTCACCTCGTCGACGGGAATCGACATAGCCCAGTGGCGTAGCTGGGCGCAGAGGGAGAGGTCCGCCCCGGGCGGCACTTTGAACCTTTTTGAACTTTTGCAGTTAATTCTAAAATGCAGTCTCGAAAACTCATTTCCAAATATTGTAATACTACTGCGATTTTTCGTCACAATTGCTGTAAATGTTGCTAGTTGTGAGAGGAGTTTTTCTAAATAAAATTGATTAAGAATTACTTTCATTACTATGAAAGAGACTTCGCCATTGTCATCGACGATTTTGCTAACAGAAAAGCAAGAAAGATAACATTTTAGAATGTTGAAGTTAAAGTTTTACTTCAAAAATAAACATAGTGTTTTAATTTATTTCCCTATACGTCGTTTTGACTTTTTGTAGTATTTTTGGTGTGTGTTGAGAGGGGCGGCAAACTCAGGGATCGCCCCGGGCTAACCGCGAGGAACAACGTAAGAAACAACTGATATTATACATTTTGTCGAAATTGATTGAATGCAAGATCTGTAAAAAAGTCTGCAAAAACTTTTTTCCTTGCATACTCACTACTGAGAACTATATAAAATGGAACATCATTGAATTTAGTGAAACTTGGAGACTTAAATCCAAGATCCCAGGGGAGAATTGTCATCCTAGTTAACCGCTCCATAACAGCTCAAATACAAGAGATTAAGATACATCACAAACAGGAATGCAGAACTCTGCAAAAAAAAAAAATAGCCAGCATCGGTTTCCTGAGTGGTCAGCGTATCTGCTCTCCCGCCAGAAGGCTGCGGGTTCGAATCCCGCTTGGGGTATGAAATTAGTACCGTATTTCTCGGACCATAAGCACCTTTTTACTTAGAGAAATCGATCTGGAATGCGTCTAAGGGTCCAAAGGAGATACCGGGTAAGTCTTGGATTCCCACGTTTTCGATGCGAGCCAAGCACGTGTCTCACTGCATATGTGAGAATCCCCGATTTACATACGAAAACTTTACCGGCGTCAATAGTAGTTAGTGGGCGAGCGGATCCGGTTTTATTATTAATATTATTATTTTGAACGGACGAGATGATTAAGTCTTTTAAAAAATGCGGCATAAGTAAAGTAACGCGATGGGATGATAGTGAAGATGACTTAGTTTTGAAGAGAGTGTTAATATTAGTTCAGACAATAATACGAAAAGTGACAGTAACGAGGCGAGCGAAGACGAACTGAATGCTGCTGGTACAAGTTATGGTAATAAGAAATGAAATTTAAGGTTTCTGAATATTTTTATATAATAATATATTTTTCTAAAAATTGTCTCATAAATTTGGGGGACGTCTTATAGTCCGGCACGTCTTATCGTTCGAAAACTACGGTATGTTATATGGAGTGGGTCACCATAGGAAAAGTAAACCCAATCCTCCAGCAATGGGAGAGGCCTTCGCCTAGCAGTAAGGAAGATGCAGGCTAAATATCATTATCAGCTTAAAATAAATAAACGTTATAAATTAAGAATTATGCAAGTTCATGCACAGACTTCAGATCACACCAAGGAAGAACTAGATACATTTTATGAAACACTAGACCAACTACTAAATAACAATGATGCATTCTTTACGATCTTCACGGAAGACTTCAATGGTAAAAGTAGGTGTAAGCAATGCACATCCAGCAGCAATAGGAAAATATGGAGTGAGACAGAGGAATGAAAATGGAGAAATATAAGATAGAATTTGCTGAAAGCAGTGGTTCCTACATAATGAATACTTTCTTCGAAAAACGGAGAATCGGAATTGGACGTGGTGAAATCCGAATGGAGGGGATGTTTAATGCAATTGATTATATTTTAAGCAACAGAAAATACATTGTCCAAGACACAGATATAATAAATAGTTTCAATACAGGTAATGACCAGATTAGTGAGATCGAGAATTGTTGTGAACAAAAGATGGGAAAGAGAGAATCTTATTGAAAGTAAGAGATTCTTTATCAAATCTGAAAAATAGAAATGATATCCTATTAAATAATGCCAAAGATAGGTGGAATTAACAAATAGAAGGATGAAAGAAAAGTGTCTGAAGAAATGTTAAACCTTCTCATAAAGAGAAGAAAAATTAGAAGAAATATAGACAAGAGAAGTAGAACAGAATTCTCGGAACAGTGTAAAACAAAGAGGAAAAGGATGACAAAATCAGATCAGTCCCATTAGTCTCCTTTGGAAGACATATGTTTTTATTTTTGTTTTAAATCGTTATCAAGAACAAGCAGAATTCAAAAAAAAAAAAAAACTACAGCACGATTGATTCTGTGTGTATAATAAAACAAATACCATTGAAAAGACAAATAAATACCAAAAACTCTTAGGCTCAGCATTCATTGATTCTGAAAAGGCATTTGATTCAATTTCAACGTTGGCTGGCTATTTTAAATGCCCTAAAAATGAAGGAAATTGAAAAACTTATATTAATATATTTAGTTATGTATATAAAAAATTCAACTGCATCTATAAAATCAACAGTAAATATAAAATTTCCTACGAAAAAAAAAAAACGGAAGGTAGACAGAGTAACAACATTTCACATAAATTATTGACACCATCGTCATCATCATCATCATCATCATCATCATCATCAAATTCCTGCCATGTACCCACAAGGGGTGTACAGGATATGATAGTACTACATGAAAAAATTACATCATTACTAACTTCCTATCTACAATTTTCCTCCAAATCAGTCTGTTACTTGTCAAGACTCCAACATTATCAGATCTTATATTTCTATCGTCTAAGGCACTTTGTACCATATCAATCCATCTATACTTGGTCTTCCTCTGGATTGTTTTCCTGGAAAACTGGCAGAGAACACCTGTTTTGCTAATCTTTCCTCGCCCATTCTGTTTAAGTGACCATACCACCTGAGATTAGCTCTGCTAACGCATTCCCGGATGCTGACAATGTCAAGTTCTTTCCTAACATCCTCGTTTTTAATATGATATTGCCATTGATGCCATCTGTTCACGCCTGTAATCTTTCTCAGGACTCTCATATCTGCGGTTTCTAGTCTTTGGTCAAGTGTTTTACTACTGACCCAGCTCTCAGATCCATAAGTTAAAACTGGTTTGAACACTGTCTTGTATACAGCTAATTTTTGATATTTGACTAATTTTTGATATTTTGATTATTGACACCAGCTCTAGAAAATAAAATTTTAAAAATCTGGATTGAAAAAATAGAGGAATTATAGTAACTGGGAAAGAACTAAATCACCAAAGATTTGCTTTAGGAAACTCTGCAGAATCTCTACAAAATAATTCTACAACGGAAATTCTGCAAAATAACTCCAAAGAATGATCAATGAATTAAATGCAGAAAGTAAAAAGTAAAAAGAGAGGAAAGCAAGTAAGTCAGAAAGTAAAAAGAGAGGATTAAATATAAACAAAGACAAAACAAAAATAATGTATAATAAATACATTACCAAAAAGCCAGCACCAGACAATTCATTCAGTAACCTCCAATGTTTACTAGAACAAAAATACTAGAATTCAACTTGGTTGAATAGCCTTTAGAAAATACGGTGACGCACTCAATGGAAACATCCCAATCTGCCTAAATACGAAGGTGGTCTCACACCTTCCAGGCCTTGACCATAGATAGCAACATTATCGGCAAGATTTATTTTTCTAAGTTGGTACATTTTCACATGGTACCTTGTGAAATAAACTTGTAATTTTCACATGGTAAACATCCATGTGAAATTACAAGTCTTTCTCTCAAGTAGTTTGTTTTATACAGCTCTGAAGCAAACGTGTTGTCTGTATCCCTTGAAATGGATAAAATTGAGAATCGTGCGGTTATAAAATTCTTTGTAAAAGAAGGTTTAACGCCAAAAGAAATTCATTTGAACCTCAGAAAAGTTTATGAGCACTCTTCTTCTTCGTTTTCGACAATTAAGAAATAGACCGCCGAGTTTAAATGTGGTCGTACCAGCCTTGAAAATGATCCAAGTGAAAGACGTCCAAAAAGTGCAACAACACCGGAAATCATTGATGAAGTGCACGATACGGAATTGGATGACCGCCGGGTCAAAGTGCGGGAAATTGCTGAGCCTATAGGCATTTCAAAAGAACGTGCAGGATATGTTTTGCATGAAGATTTGCAAATGAAAAAGCTTTGCGCAAGATGGGTACAGTGCAGATCAAAAACGCACTCGCATGAAAATCTCTGAACAGTGCTTGGAGCGTTCAGAAAAAAACATCGAAAAAACGAATTACAATTTCAAAATTACTTTTATTTTCCAACATAATCTCAATTAAGACTAATACATTTATTCCAGCGATGCTCCAGGGCCATTATCCCGTCTCTTTAGTGGTTCTTAGTAAGATCTCAAACACCCCTCTAACACCCGCAATCACCTGTTGATTCGAAGAAAAACACTGACCAGCGACGAAGAGTTTTAGTTTTGGGAAGAGATAGAAGTCAGAGGGAACCAAATCTGGGGAATAGGGTGGATATTCCAACAATTCATAGTGCAGCTTCCTTAATTTTCCTATTGCTAAAACACCTTTGTGGGGAGGTGCATTGTCCTGATGAAAGACGATTTTTTTTTCTGCAAACCGGCTGTTTTCTCACGAATTTTTTCGTCTAGTCTGGTTAAAAGATCGGAATAATATTCCCCAGTTATTGTTTTTCCCTTTTCAAGATAATTAATAAAAAAAAATGCCTTTAGCATCCCAAAACACCGATGCCATGACCTTTCCTGCTAATGGAAACGACGTTGGCACTGAACAACTGGCTTTGTCCACTGTTTCGACTGCTGTTTGGATCCAGTCTCATCCATAGTAATAAATCGACGCACAAAATCAGTTTTATTCTTGTGAATACTCTCAAACACTGTTCAGAGATTTTCATGCGAATGTTTTTGATCTGCTGTGAGCAAACGCAGCACCCATCTTTTTGAAAAATTGCAAATGAAATTTGCAATTCAATTCAATTTCATTTGCAATTCTTCATGCAAAATATATTCTGCACGTTCTTTTGAAATGCCGGTAGTCTCTTCCAATACCATATTGTGCACTTGATCAATGATTTCTGGTGTTGTTACACTTTTTGGACGTCCTTCAAGTGGATCATCTTCAAGGCTGGTACGGCCATGTTGAAAGCAGGCAGCCCATTTCTTAATTGTAGAAAACGAAGAAGATTGCCTATAGACTTTTATGAACTTCGACTGAATTTCTTTTGCCGGTAAACCTTCTTTTACAAAGAATGTTTTAACCACACGATACTCAATTTTATCCATTTCAAGGGATACAGACAGCACCTTTGTTTCAGACAGCTGTATAAAACAAACTACTTGATAGAATGACTTGCAGTTTCACATGGATGCTTATGACAGATGTACCAACTTAGAAAAAAAAATCTTCCTGATATTCTCTGCTTCGACCATAGTGTTGCCATCTGTGGGGCCGAGAACCTTTCAGACCATCCTCATATATATATTGAACGGTGTTTACTTCTGGTCATGACATACGGAGGTGAAACGTGGAATTTGACTCAAATTTAACCCCTATAAAGGATAGGCCTGTGTAGCCCAGTGGAAGTGGCGCTTGCGTCCTCTGCGCTTGGTCGCTCGAAGTCAGACTTAAGTTCAAGTCTAGTCGCCGGCTGGAGGAACTTTTTCTATGCCTTTCTTTGGCCGATTCCCGAGTTAGTCGATCTCTGGCACAGGGAAGCAGGTTTTTCCTCTCGGACACTCGGGTTTTTCGTCCCGTAAACTCAAGAAAATCGACCGTAGTACCAAGATTATTTCAGGCAGTAACATATCTTGTTAGGGTTAGGTACCAAGAGATGGCAGCACTTGTATGCCAGCCTCTTCTTCGGTAGCTGCTGTAATTAGGGATAGACATGGGCCAGCTATCTATGATTGGCTACCGGTGGAGATTGAACTGCCCACTCAGTCTCCAAAAGCTAGATAGGGTATAAAGTTCTTGCCTACTCCCTATAAGGGAATAAAAGGCGTTAGCTGATTTTCTATTTTTTTTTCAAGTTTAGGATTACACAGAGAAAAATGGAAAGATCATTACTTGGTAATACCATTCTCGATAGAAAATTTAATACTTGGATCAGAGCTCCGACTAGGATTAGAGACATTATAACAGCCATTAAGAGTTCAAATTGGATGGATGCATAATATATGATCCTCTCAAGTAGGATCCCATAGCCTCTCCTCCCCAATCCAACTCTTACCTCCACATAAACCCTGGAATCTGAGCAACCAAGTGGAGGATTGAGTACCAACTCTAGTGGGAAACTTGGTTGGTCACGTACAAACGAGAGAAGGGAGACTTTGGCAAGCTTGGAGGCACTAGAGTGGAAGTACCGCCACCAAAGTAAGCTGTGGATGGCCGGTAACCAGCCCATAATGTCAGATTTTAGGGAAAGACAACATATACTAAAATATTTATTTAAAAACTTTAATTAATACTTCCCATATATCGGTAATGTTACATTATCATCTTCGGGGAACATAAAAATAATGATATGTGCATGCAGGCACTAACACTAAACAAATATGGCTGAAGAAAACAGCTGAAATCGGTCCCAGAGTCCTAGTGGTCTAATTGGGTTCTCTTGGCTGTTGGGGTGATGTTCTAAGAATGCAAACTTCCCATATTTGGGGCAGTCTCATGCATCCATAACAGAGATTACACTAAATCTATCACCATTCCTTATATCCGGGATCCTTCTGAAAAGTTAACAAAAATCCTAAAAAATATGACCTGACAACTTGTTACAAACCATATAAAAATTAGCATCTCTTATCTGCTCCCCCAAGGACCAGCCATTTCCCCTAGACCAGTGTTTCTCAAAGTATGGTATGCGTACCCCAGAGGGTACGAGAAAGGTCTTCAAGGGATAAGTGACAATTTTCGGCTATGCATCATTAACGCATGGAATCATTATTAAGAAAAAAATAATTATTTTAAACGTATATATTTCTCAATGAAGTATATATTATGTATGATTTCTCCAACTCAAATTGCAAGTTACTCGCCACGACGTTCAAGTCCTGGCGATAGTAACTCGCTCCCTGCGGTAAACAACACGCCCTCCCCAACAGTATACTGAAGATGCAAGCAAAACAAGTAGTTTTATTGTATCATTGAATAAGGTACAGAGACATTTGCTGTCTGTGTAATATATTTCTCAACAAATAGTGCAATTAGAGACAAAAGGGATAAAAACGACACTAACTAATGAATCATATCTCATCCTCCATCAGAAACTGCTGTATAGACTCATGCAAAACCATGTTGCAGGTGCAACATATGGTTTTGCTTGACACCACCCCGTCGTGAACGTGTTAAAACTAAGAAATATATAGTGAATGTGTTTCAGATATTATGGAATTTGGATGTACAGAATTAGCATTTCACTTCAACTTTTGGCTTGCCTTTTTCTTTGGTTCGCGTGATCTTTGTTAATGCCGCACCAATCATATGCACTTTTTTATAGTTGCTCTATCTCTACTGGCCTACTCAAGTCTTGTAAATTACTGGTAATTTTTGCTTGAAATAATGGGAAAGAAGATGAAGCTAGTTGGGTAGATGACTTTGACGATGCACACAAGGAAACTGTTCTCGATGCCAAAAGTAGCGATAGCGAATAGGAGCTTCTTGGTAAGTCACACCATTTTCAGTTCTCTTCTGAAAAGTTTAGTTTCCGAAAATCCCCGCATATATCTCGCACCAAGATTTTTTCGCTTTAATTTTGGGAAAAAAATGCAAGTTATATTCGAGTAAATACGGTAATATTTTTAGCTTTCAAATTCTTAAGTATGGATCATTGGTTAAAGACTGCATTTATAAAATGCACAAAAGAGAGCAATATAGCAAATAAAAGTAGCTGTAAGCAACAAGAAAACGTTGATATTGCATCAAATGAAATTGATAAGGGTGTGTCATCTGACATCTCTAGAGAACCAACTAGGAAGAGGATGAAAACTCTTCGTAAGTATGAATTATTATTATTATTATTATTATTATTATTATTATTATTATTATTATTATTATTATTATTATTAGAGAGGGCGGGGAGCCTGTGTAGCTCAGTGGATGTGGCGTTTGCACACCACCGAGTCGATCTCTGGCACGGGCAAGCAGGTTTTTCCTCCCGGAAACTCGGGTTTTTCGTCCTGTAAACTCAAGAAAATCGACCGTAGAACCCACATTATTTCAGACATTAAATATATTGTGTTAGGGTTAGAGACCACGAGATGGCGGCACATTTGAGCCGTCTCTCTTCACTGCGTACCGCTTAATTAGTGATAGCCTTGGGCCATCTGTCTCTGATTGGGTACCAGTGGAGATTGAACTGCCCACTCAGTCTCCAAAAGTTAGATAGGGTTAAATGGCCTCGCCTACTCCCGTATATACGGGAATAAAAAGGCGTTAGCTGATTTTTTTTTTTTTTTAGAGAGGGCGCTGTGTAGGCATACGAACGGTCGTACGGTGATATCGCTGCTCTAGTTTTTTATAGTTTTAAAGTGGTTCCAACTCCTGTTTTAAGTTGAAAGTGCTCCCAAGTAACCCTACTTATGACGCCGACGACAGTGATATAAAATTCAACGAGATCGGCTAAGAAGAAACCAAGTTTTGAAGTGTTGAAAAGGGAACAGAGAGGACCGTGGTCAACAACCAGCGAAGAACAAAGGACGTCGCCATCTTTCTAATCACGCCTCACTGCCAAAGGGAAGAAAGGTGAGTCATGAAGTGTATCAAATGCCTGGAGGAGTTATCGTCCAACGGAAATAATATAACTTGTACGAAATGCAGTAGGATTCTACACTTAAAATGTGCCAGCTTTTCAGAAACAACCAGGCAACATAAATATGAACCCGATGTAACACGTGAGGAATGGAAGTGTGTAATCTGCTTGAGGAACAAAGAAACGCACGTAAGGCAGCCACCTACGATGCAGCTGATTATACCGGAGGCAAAATCAGATGACGAACTGAACAGACAAAAAAACGCAGGTGAGTCCTATAATTTAAACTCTTTAAGTATACTAATAGAAAACGGTCTAGTGACTATAAAAGCCAGCTTAGTAGATCTTGTGCAAGAACTCTTTAAGAAACAGAACGAACAAATAACAAAAAAAATCTAGCGAATATGAAGATTTGGTAAAACATAATAATTTAGCAGTTATAGAAGTGTTGCAAACGGTAAAAGACATTAAAATGAGCATTAACGCACTAAAAGACAGGCAACACAATTTGATGAAAGAGACATCCGAACTCCGTCAAGAACTTCATTCTATAAAGCTACAATACGAACGTTTAAATCAGCAACAACATAAAAAAGATCTTGTCATAAACGGTCTTCCTGAAACTGCACCTACAGAAAACCTCAGAGACGTGGTTTTAAAATTAGGCCATGTAATTGATATACCCCTACAGCTTAACGACATTCAGACCGTAAATCGCATTCCTAGGAAGAGCAAAAACCAAGGCTTCCCACGACCTGCACCAGTCATAATTCGTCTTAAAAGCAAGTCCACAAGAGACAATCTCATAAAAGCCAGCAGGCAGAAAAAAACCAGTTGCCAAGGACTTGAACGCACAGCAAGACAATACACCAATCTTCCTATCCGAATATTTAACACCATTCAACCAGAATCTGTTGTACCAAGCAAGAAAAGCAAAAATGGAAAAAAATTACCAATTTTTGTGGACCAGAGATGCCAAGATATTCATAAGGAAGTCACAAACTTCAAAGCCGATACAAATTAAAAGCACAGAAGACACAGAAAGGCTGCCACTGTGAAGAAAAAAGCCCCCTAAATAGTTCAAAAAAGAAGCCCACAATAAAAAAAGAACGTGAACCATCAAGACAGATGCAATAACACAGGATATATCGGCAATTTCACTTTGATCCGACCTTTCAGATCATTCATTTGACCTCCCAAAGATCTGCCTACTTCCAACACAGCAACCAAATCAATAACAAATATACGTATATATAACCAGTATCACTCTCAGATAAGCTAATTACAAAGCTTCGAGGGTGCGGTTGAGTTACATCCCAGTAGTAGTATTTATCTAACATTATTCACTTAACATTCTGTAATGAATTCTAGTAGTAAACAGAAAATGTGATAGTAATACTTCAGTTACATATTTAAGTTTAAAATTATATATTTAATTTACAATTTAAATTTTAAAAAAAAATTATTATTATATAAACTGCAACATAAGTAATATTGTTTAACTTGTGAGTCATTAACAATAAACACGATTATTATGATTATTATTAATGGTAATAATACACACATTTTACTCTTGTGTCAATGAGAAATTCTGCAAATGATAATGATATTAAGAGTAATTATAATTCTTACTGAACCATTTTGCAAGAAAAAGATGCATTGTTACCTAAATGTTAGTATATTCATGTAATTATTTGAGAGATGATAATAATAATAATAATAATAATCTTTTTTTTTTTTTTTTTTTTTATAAACGACTTATTTATTTTTACAATGAAAATGATAAGGTTTACTATCACACAGAGTATCTGCACACACATAATGAAAAACATATTATCTTTTCTGTACAGTACGAAAATTCGATATAAAATGCAGAGTACATTTATAAATATGAATATACATTTTTTTAAACTAGCTAAATATGGATTGGCACCAATGTGCACACAATTCACGATACAATGCAGTAATGCAACATACACACACAATTCAATAATAATAATAATAATTTTTTTTTTTTTTTTTTTTTTACATTTTATTATGTCTTAGTATAAGTTACGTAGAATAATAATATTTACAGTATTTGCAATAAGGATTATACAGAATTTTTTTTTTTTTTTTTTATGTCTCAGATGAATTGCATACATAGTTGCTGTAGTAATTATATGTATATAATATTCATAACGCATTACAAGTGTGTATAACAGATACTTGCAAGTTAGTAATTTTCTTCCTCGATGCTTAGCAGAGCTTATCTGAGGAAGATAATAGATGACAGAGGGTGGTGGTTTCATGGTTGTGTTCCTATAGTGGTCACAAGCCAGGTGTTGATTTTACTGTTTGTTGGTACGTGCTTGAAAGACTTCGACTGCTATTACAGTTTAACTTTTTTTTTTTTTTTGTGCAAATAGGGTTGGATTTAGACATGGTGTGTTTGTTTCTTTGTGTTCTTGTTGTGATAGTTTTTTGAGAGGGGGGGTTGTCGTAGGTGTGTGTGTGTGTGTGTGTGTGTGTGTGTGTGTGTGTGTGTGTGTGTGTGTGTGTGTGTGTGTGGTGGGGGAGAGAGAAACAGGAATTGCTCTAATTTTCATTCTCGCTATAATATTTATGTAGTGCCTGTTTCAGCTCTCTGTATGTTCCTAGGTTTCTGTTGTCGAACGGCAGTTTGTTTATCATGTCAGGTACGTAGAAGTTTCGGGTGGCTTTGCCGTGGTGATTGTTGTACTTATATGTTATGTAGTTTGTTGACTGTGGTCTTGTTATTTGATATGTTGTTCTGGTTACTCTATATGTTCGGCTGTAGTAGTGTTTTAACATGACTGTGTAGTGGCGTAAGTGTTTCACCTTAAATATTTTGTGTTTTGTCCATGCTTCCTGCATAAGAGTGGGTTCTTCCCAGAATATCAGTTTTATCATTTTATCTTGCAACCATTGTAGCCTGTTAAGTCTGTAGTCTGCACAGAATGCGTATGATGTGATTGCATATCTTAAAATGTTTTCACATAATGCTTTATACATTAGTATTTTTATGTGGGTTGGGGCAATGTCTTTTAATCTGTATAGTTTGCTTGCTATTATCCTAAGCTTGGTATGTAGATAGTTTTTATGGCTATTCCAACTTTGATCTGCATCGAAGTGAAGTCCAAGGTAGAGTGTTGTTTTCACCTGTGTGATGGTTGTGATTTTAGGTTCTGCACTTTGTGTATAGGAGGATGAATGTTTGATAGTGAGATATTTAGTTTCTATGGGCAGGGTTTGGGGGTTTTTGAATATCATTAGCTTTGTTTTTCCAGGGTTTATATATATGCTGTTTTCGGTTAACCAGTTAGTGATTTGATTGATGTCGTGTTGCATATTCTTGTAAGCGATTTTTGCAGTGTTGTGAATGGATACTATGGCAGTGTCGTCTGCATACTGGAAGATTTTACTTTTTAGGGGGAGTTGGCTTATGTCGTGTGTGTGTGTATATGTTAAATAGAATGGGAGATAGGACAGCTCCTTGCGGTACTCCACAGGTTACATGTACCTCTTTGCTGTGTACTGATCCTATACGTGTGATGTGCTTTCTGTTTTTCGTGTATGCTTTAAACCACTGGAGTAGACGACCTCCAATTCCGATATGGGTAAGTTTCGTTAACAAGGTTTTATGTGTTAGTGTGTCAAATGCTTTTGTTAGGTCAATGAATACCACTAATGTTATTCTGTTTTTATCCAATGCAGCGTTTATTACATCTGTGAAATCTTCCAGGAGTGTTGCTGTTCCTTTATTTTTTTGAAAGCCATATTGTGTTTTGGGTATGATTTGAAATTTTTCAACGTATGTGGAGAGTTTCTGATGTACAATGCGCTCCATGATTTGGTTGATTACAGGCAGCGTGGCGATAGGTCTGTAATTACTTATTATGTTTCTTTTTCCCTGTTTGTGTATGGGTGTGATTAATGCAGTCTTCAGTGTTTCAGGTATGTGTCCCGTTTCGAAGATTTTATTTAACAGTTTTTGTATAACTGGAAGTAGGTCGGTTGAGTGTTTCTTGATGTCTTTTGGTCTGATTCCGTCTATCCCCGGTCCTTTGTTAGGATTAATTTGTTGAATTGCCAGTGATAGTTCTTCTTTTGTTACTGTGGGGAACCACATCGACTGGGTTGCTCGTGGACCTAGTGGAGAATGTTCGTATGTGTGAGGAAAGGTTGTTTCTTGTAGCTTTTGGACAGAGTTCACGAAGTGCTGATTAACGTTGTTTGCCAACTGTTTGAGGGATTTGGGGTCGCAGGCAAAGCTGTGTTTTATTGTTTCTGTGGCAGTGGTTCTGTGTATATTGTCCAGCATTTCATTAATCAGGTGCCAGGTTTCCTTTATGTCATTCTGTGCTGTTGTTAATTTGTTGCTGTAATAGTTTCTTTTTGCCGTTCGAATCTGGGTTGTTAGGAGATTCCGTTTTCTTTTGTATTCAGCTTTTAAAGCGATATTGTTCGGTGACTTCTTAAGTTGTTTCCATAGGGCATCTTTTCTTTGTATGTCTGTTAGTATGTTGTCTGTTATCCATGGATTTTGTTTCGTTTGGGGGCGTATTTTTATTTTTGTTAATGCTTTGTTGTATATTTTGTTAAATGCAAGTTTAAGATTATTATATACAGCTTCAGCGAGTCTAAAGATGCTATCTGCATCCAGTCTGTTTTTCTGATTTCATCGTTCACTATTGCTTCGTTTACAATGCTATGATACTGTTTTGTAGTCTCAGTGATTTTTATGGGTTCTGGTTCAGTGTGTAACTGCAATGCTGTGAAGTAATGATAATAATAATATAATAATAATAATTATTATTATTATTATTATTATTATGAAAGACGCAAAACCTATCCAACAACTAGCAAATGACTTTAACCAATACTTTGCAGACTCCATCCAAGAACTGCACAGAAATATTCCCCCAATCACAAAACGAGACCCTCCACTTCGACCACAATCAAAACAGACATTATGGTTCCCAACCATAAAAGAAGCAGAACTTCTCTCAGCAATACATCAAATCAAACCAAACAAAGGCCCAGGAAATCAGACCTAAAGATATAAAGCAACATGCAACTAGTTTAAGTCCTATCCTACTAAAACTAATAAATAAAATATTTAAAACAGGATAGATACCAAGTATGCTAAAGACCGCCATAATCACACCCATATACAAACAAGGAAAAAGAAATTTAATCATTACCAATTATCAATCAAATTATGGAGCGGATCATACTGAAGAAACTCACAGCATACACTGAGATCTTTCATATTATCCCCAAAACACAATATGGTTTTCAGAAATATAAGGGAACAACATCTCTCTTGGAAGACTTTACAGACGTAATTAATACCGCCTTAGACAAAAACAAAATTGCCATGGTGGTCTTTATAGATCTAACTAAAGCATTCGATACACTTACACATCAAACCTTGTTAGAAAAGCTGAGGCATGTTGGAATAGACGGGCCTCTTCACAGGTGGTTTACAAACTACCTCCAAAATAGAAAGCATATCATACGTATCGGATCAAACCGAAGCAGAGAGCTACCAGTAACCTGTGGAGTGCCACAGGGAGCTGTACTCTCCCCAACTCTATTCAACATTTACATGCACGATATTAATCAGTTACCACTCAAAGGTAAGATATTCCAATACGCAGACGATACAGCAATAAT
Organism: Typopeltis vanoorti; assembly: GCF_054136105.1. Classification (NCBI taxonomy): domain Eukaryota; kingdom Metazoa; phylum Arthropoda; class Arachnida; order Uropygi; family Thelyphonidae; genus Typopeltis; species Typopeltis vanoorti. The sequence goes on along the minus strand of NC_143570.1, from coordinate 99,402,111 downwards.
ATCCATCCATAATAACGCAAGCATAGCCCAAACAAATATGCAACATGATATAAATCTGATCATAGACTGGCTCACGAAAAACTCCATACACCTAAACTCAGAAAAGACAAAATTAATGATATTCAGAAATCCACTGACTCGACCAGTTGATAACAAATATATAACCATCCAACATCCACTTTCCAACATAAAAGACACAGAACAGCAAAACCACTACAATCACTCAGGTTGAAACAATACGATACCTTGGAATTTACTTCGATGCAGATATGAACTGGAATAGCCACATAAACCATCTACACAACAAACTCCGAACAATAAGTGGCAAACTCTACAGGTTAAAAGACATAGTTCCCATACGCATAAAAACACTAATATACAAAACACTATGCCAAAATATACTAAGATACGCTATAATAACGTATGCTTTCTGTGCACCCTACAAATTAAATAGATTAATGTCGCTACAGTACAAAATGGCAAAACTGATCTTTTGGGAACAAAGAGAAAATCACTACCTTATAAACATTGCAATGTCAGAACACAAAATACTGACAGCAAAACATTTAATCACTATGCAGCCTTGCTAAAACATTATTTCAATGCCAACTACAGGACAGTTAGAAATGCATACCGTATAACAAGACCTCAGACTACTAATTATATCACATATAAATACAATAATCACTACGGAAAGGCCACGCGAAACTTCTACATCCCAGACATGATTAACAAACTACTTTTTGAATGCAGAAACCTTACAAACTACAATAGCCTGAAAACAGCTTTAAGGACATACTACGAACAAGAAACACGCACCCAAAATACCATACAAGCTTACATATAAGCGTCGAAGATGACCAAATGCACGTAATGTACGTATCACATGAAAACCAATGTATGTAATGTATGTATTATATGTAAACCAATGTACGTAATGTAAATATCACATGTAAAGAAATGTAAGTAATGTATCATATGTAAAAAAATGTATGTAATGTATATAATAACTGTAACAAATGTATGCAATGTAAAAAAAAAAAAAATTCTTTTAAATGTAATTCATGAGTTTACACCGTATGTTTGTGAAAATAAGGACACATAATAATCAGATTGCATATGTGTAAATACTGTTGTATAATCACACCTTTTCAAACTTGAAAAAAAAAAATAGTAAACTACAACATGTAATATTATACAACTTATGTAACTCTGAACAATATAATTGTAAATGGTTATTATGATTGTTTTATAATAAAAAAAACTGTTATCATCATTACTATTTAAATCTGATTATATGTAGCACAAAGTGCTGAACCTTGTAAAATAATATACTGAATAGATGATCATTGTACATATGTAAATATTTGAAAGAACAATAAAAAAAAAAAATGTGACACCTCACCGAGGGAGAATCATCAAGGGAGAATGTGCCAATAGCATCGAACGATTGAACCCTTTCCAACTACTAACTTGCTTAACTTTTTGCATGAGCCATTAGTAGCAGAGGCTCTTACAATCGACCAACCTTTACCAGCAAAGGTTGGTCGATCTATGAAACACATTACCATAGGGAGCCTAAATTCTTTATACTTTTCTATGATCTGTCGAAAGCAAAGGAGCAACCATGGAAAATAAATATTCTAATGCAATGAACAGTCAATTGCTATTTAGTAGACACAGAAAATACGTGTTTCTCTTCTCTTATGTTGCTTAAAGAGGCGTTTATTTTCTAAAGTCGATCTCAAAAAAAAAAGAAAAAAAACAGTAAGCCACGCGTACTGTTGCAAGAGAAGCGTTGTTAAGTGGTGGTGATGATGATGGACTACCTGATACTTCCTGTATAATGTATTCATCAAATAACTAAGAATAGCGTAGATTAAAGATATTAAAATAAAGAAAAATAAAGAACTAATATAAATTATTAAGAATATCGTACTATATATTATCGCATTATATAATTACAATAACTGTATCACGTAAATAAATAATAATATTATTATCAAGATACAAACTTATTTAATACTGACCATTTACAAACAAACTTACATTATAGCCTACCAGTTTCGCCAGCAAAACGTTTGCTGGCGAAACTGGTAGGCTATAATGTAAGTTTGTTTATAAATGGTCAGTATTAAATAATTCTGTATCTTAATTATAAAACGACCAAATATGTTTAGTTTAAATATTATTATTAATTAAAATAATGCATTTAATTTTCATAGAAGCAAGATTAACATTCGCATTTTGTATATTTTATGGGTAACAGTGAGATATCCGTTTGTTATGTAACGTTCGAGGAGTTTAAATAATTATTATTTGTGACAGCGGTTACTAAAATCAGGAAAATAGTACAGTCCCTGATGAAAGCATTTGACTTCAAGTTGCTGTATTCCACAATGCAGAACTCCCGTTTTATGAAACTAAAGGACATATCTCATATAGTGGCGCCATCTACTGGTTAAACATGCAACTTCAAGTTAATTACAATACAGTATTTCCTTTCTCAAAAACATTCTCGGTTGTTGTTTTTGTGTGTGTGTGTGTGTGTGTGTGTGTGTGTGTGTGTGTTACTAAGATAAATATTTTGAAGATGGTTTTCAGTTGTTAGAATAATTATCGGCAACGAAATGCCGTAAGTTCACATGCAGTATGCTGCAGAAGCGCCACCATTAACATACCAACACGGCGCGATCCAGACTTTTTTTCTCTCCTTTCCGAAGGGTAGATGAATTTTAAAATACTACAAAAGCTCTGAAACATATCTTTTCTTTTAATATCAATTTATTTCGATTTTTTGTTTCAGTTCAAAAATTTAACTGATATTTTAATTAAATAGCATAGTTTTTCTTTTAATATACAGTATGCATAAAGAAAAACGAATCGCTAAAGACAGAAAGGGAACATGTCCATTTTCGCCAACTTTACAGGAACAACCCCTCGCTCTCAAAATTTGTGGTATTGTTCACATCTGCAGTAAGACATCTCAATAAAGCCATTTTCAAAAAAAAAAAAAATGGACATGTCCCCCTTTTATGCAGTTTTTCCGAATTTCATAGGGACAAGATGAAAAGCCAAACGGGATTTTTATCCCCTTTACTTCATAGGGACAAATTTCATAGCTAAACAGAAGACATGCATGGATAGGTCATCGTGTACTGTTAACAGATACGCATCATGTTTACAGTTCCCCACACGAATTTGCCTGGAGAAAGAAACGAGAACGTTCTCCTCCTCTGAGCTGCATGCGAGGAGAATGGATACAAGTTTCTCTTTTGCAGGCCAGGATGAACCGTTGGACAGCTTCTCCGCCACGTGCTAAGAAGCTGTGGGTTTTCGAATCCCAGAGTGACGCGTGCGAAGCTTTCGGTCGACAGATGATTTTTATCGCCTGGGATGGAACCACTTCGTATTTACTGGAAACTTAAAGTGGTAAAACAAAGACGAGTTTGGTTCGTTTGAACAGCAGAATTGCCGCTTTATGTTGCTTCTCGCAGCCGACAGTTTGTTACCTTTTATGTTACACGTCTTTCCTGTTGGCTGGATGTCATTAAACAAAAAATTCAAACCAGAATCATTGCAGATAAGGAAAATACTTTGTGAAACGTTCGTGTGACTTTATGAGATTAATCTTTCGAGTGAAGAACTTCAATCACATGACCATCTTCGATGGCAAACATCGGCGATGGTCGTTTAGGGTTTCTTTGTGCACAGATGTTGTGCCCTAGATGAACAGAAGAAAAAACGACGCAGTCGTCTTCTTTAAACGAAATTATAATACCGAACAAAAGCACTTCCGTGGTCGTTTGATCGAACTTTTATTGAAAAAATGTCACACGTGTACCAGTTCAAAAATTAAGCGAATGTTTAATAAATTTGGCACCCGACTCTGGTCCAAACGCTTCTGGCAAAATACAGCAAGAGAGGGAAATCCCCTGTTTTTACTTTAGGATTTGCTATCATTATGGATTAAGTTCAGTGTTGAAAGTCATTTTTATCCTTTTTGGACGATGAAATCCAGTCGTTGAAAAAAATGAATGTTTATAATAAATAAATAAATAAGACTTCTATTTCTTTCATGCCTTGCGTGTTATTTATAGACAGTGTATGGAACATCTTTGATTGGGTGCTGTCGGACTCCAATTCCACTTCGCCTCGCACAGCAGCTTTTATACTCGATGGAACCTTTCGCTTGCTTGTCAAACATGTGCGGATAGTTGCTGGCAAAAGTGCACGAGCCTGAGTTCTTCGGAGAGAGGCGTAAATGGAATTGCAAAAAATGCGCTTTAAGGATGCATTACAACCAAATGCTCTCAGTTGAACATCATTTTCGGATGTTTCATTTCTTAAGAACGAAATCCTCGCTTTTTCACGCTGCATTCTCAACATCTTCCTTTCGAAATCATTATTTTTCTTATTTATTTGTTTTCAGAACCAATAAAAAAATGCCGCTCTGATTTCAGCATCTTTTGGTCCTGGAAACTTACGAAAAAAAAACTGGAGTTTCCTTGATTATTGCTTGTACGAGTCCCATTTCGTGTGAGAAGCAGCAAAGAACTTTTAGTGAGCTCTTGTGCATTAGAAGGTTATTCTTTGACAATTACTATGAGTGGTTTGGATTTCTCTGTCCCATTCCGGGAGGGGGAGGGAGTATTTACTGAAACTGTTCCACATGCTCAGAAGTCCTACAACCTTCCTTAAATCTACACATACATAACAGGAATGCGCAAAAGAGTGATTTTTTTTTTTTTTTTTTTTTTTTGCAATTTTTATATATGACTATGTGGATAGGGTGGGAAATGGGTACATGTGAATACGCATTACCCACAGGGTGGGCAATGCGTATTCCGACAGCCCCTGCTATGCCCACAGGCATAGGAGGGGCTGTCGCTTATTAAACTTAATTTGTTAGACAGGTCACCGAATGATATATACTATATTAATGAAAGATGCGTTCTCATAACTCTCATTAATATATTACATAAGTATCGTTTTGTTTTTTTTACACTATTACATAAGCATCGCTTCAAAATCTAGACTACTGCAAATAGAGGGAGGGAAGGGGGGGATCATAATCGTTCGCTAAACACTCGACTCGGAACAAGTGGTAAAAGTGGTTTAGTTGATGTAGTCGGTCTGAAGTATAGATCCGTGGATATTTCAAACCCAGGAGCTTCGTCTTCATCCCAAAATACATATTTATGGTGGTTCTGGCATTGGTAACTCTTCATTATGAGGTACCCGTACCAAAAGTATCATATTTTTGTTTAACAAAAGCAACGTATATTCGACAACAGAATATACGTTTGCTCGAGCAATATGGCCAGAACAGCCAAAGCCAACCAGTTAATCGGTGATCGCCATTATGGATTCTGTCACTCTCGATTCGCACCAAATCTCCTGTTACCAACGTCAAACGTGTATGGACCCGAGCTTTGGCGAGACCCGTGTGGTCGCTCCAGATATTTCCTAGACTTCTGATCGGGTCTGGAGCAATGGCCTACTCACCAAATTATTATTGCACGCCTAACTCCCATTCTTTCGAAAAGGACTGTCAATTTCTCCCTTCGTGCCTCTGCAAATAGTTCAACGAAAACAGATGATAAAAACCTGAGTGGCCCGGTAGGTGACACCCTCGTGCTTCGATCAATTAGCTGAGCGTTCGAATCTCATTATGAGCATGGATGTACGTGAATTTCTTGAGGCGAAGGCGATTTTCATCTACTCATATCAAACGACTGTTCTGCGTACTGGAGGCTTGAAAAAGCACAATGCTTGTTCTCTGGAGCTGAATTCCTAGATAATTTATCCCTTGGCGCACCCATGTTACTAATATCAAGCACATAAAACCACTTCCAATAAGCACAGTTTGACTGGAGTCTCAGAAAGCTTATATTCTGACAGACTAAAAGATAGGTGCTGATGCATTTGCAAAACGAATATAATATCCGAACTCGAGCTGTTTCTGAATAATATTATGATGTTATAGTTTTGTTTTGTAAAAGAAATGTCTAAGGTGAAACCAAAACTGAGTTTATTGGACAAATATTAGTGGATATCCTAAATATCAAATTTCATTAAATCCATTAAATACGAAACTTTCTGCCAAATTTCATTGGAAATGGAATGAATGAGAAAATCCAAACTGCGAATTTTAAGGGAAAGTGCGGGATCTGCATCAGCATACCTCGACTTCTTTCATACACATCACACTTGATCAGTAGCGCACTCAGCATTTAATCTTGGGGGGGGGGGGAGACCGAGTTGAGTAGACGATTTGAGAATACACGCTACGCATCGCATACGACCTATGACTGAGCACCTGCGATGATCGCTAATTCATAAGAAATAGAAGACGCGACACAACATAAATAAATAAAAAAAAATGAATTTTAATTCGGAAAAGATTTTTGGAAAATGTTCTAGTGGGTTTTTTTTCCCCTTTTTCTTTGGGGACCAGGGCCCCCTCTGGGTGCGCCACTGCACGTGATAGCCATATGCATTATCTATATCGGCCAATGTGTCATAGTTTTATTGTTTTGTCATTTGGGACTCTTGACGCAATTTCGCGCTTGTTAATTAAATTAGTGACAACCTGTAACGAGAAGCAAGTCTCTTACAATGCACTAATGTTCCCCTCCGTATCTGACAAAATAAATGGCTTTTGAGAATAAGATAAATGTCAAAATGAGCTCTCCCATTTCTAGTTCTTATGTGAGGAGCATTTATGTAAAATAATCTTATTTTTTTTCTCCTGCAAAAGCGACAAACAGACAAAACACGCGATTTACATACAAAAATATACGGATCCACTTCAGGTGGCGCTCTTTCCTGAAATCTCTTCTTATCATTCTAAATACCGAAACAGTTCTTCGGTCAGCTGAATCAGGGAAATCTAAGCAGCCTCAATAGAAAGAAAATATAGAAGCGCATAACTGAGTTTCTTTAGCTGTTTTTAAATCCTATTTTCATGAGGATCAAATATTACTCTGAGGAGGGAGGGTCGACTCATATCTCATGAAGAAAGTAAATAGCTTTTCTAGGCATTTTCCATGAGAAGTTATTGCATTCTTAAACGGAAACTTCTAAGACTAACTAAGACAACACTTCATCACACGCACGAAATCAAAAGAAAAAAAAAATGTCTACAATGAATGAATACTACATTCTGCTTCTGCGCCTCAGATTTCCGAGATCTCGAGAAATGAGGTTTCTTATTTGCAATGCCTGAAATTTCTGACGTTTTTTTGGCATAAACAGACCGATATTTCCTCCTCTTACAAGATAAGAACAGGCACTCGCTTTGAATTCATCAATACTCATCCTCTGAAGATCTCAAATCCAACTTACTGTATAAAATATTGTTTCATCCCTGGAGTTTCCAATCCTATGAGAAGTACAGACAGCCCTCGGTTGACGCCTCAGTTCCGTTCCTGAAAAAACGGGCGTAAACTGAATCGGCGTAAACCGAACCCAATTTTAATGGGAGGTACAAAGTTATGTTCCGCGCAGTCAAAAAGTATGCACATGAAGTATGCGTAACATTATTATATTTAAAGCTTTGATAATACATACATATATATTTGTTAAAATAAAATATTAAAAACGAAAACAAAACAAAATTATATACAAAAAATATGAAACTTCGAAAAGATATTTCTATGTTGAAGTTCCTGGTTTCGGATCACCCATTTTTGTTAAAAAAGTATCCAGTGTTAACTGCCTAGATTTTCTTTTTCTTTCTTTAAGGAGTTCAGTGTCAGGTCGAATAGATGCGATTACACTCCTTTTTTACGTTCGCACTCCGTTCCCAATCGTGGTCCATTTCACAGAGTTCATCAGTCAATCTCCCTATGCTTGCAAGGATACGCTGTAAATCGGCCGTTTTCATATCTCTCAGAGGACCTTCTTCGTTTTCTTTCTCCTCCTTTGGATGTTGACTTAATTGTTAGGCTAATTCTTTTAAGTCTTTATTGGAAAGCGGTTTATCGTGGCTTTCTAAGACTTCTGTCACATCTTCAGCTGTAATATCGTACAATCCCACCTCTCGCGCAAGCTTGGTAACGTCTTCAATAACATTCTTCTCTTGCTCTAATTCCTCGAAGTCCTGCATAAATGCTGGAAGAAGTTTTCGCCATGCGCCTTTTAAATACTTTGCACGTCGTTCCAAGCTGCCTCGATGTTGTTAATGCCCTTCGAAATATCGAATGACCGCCAATAGTCTTTAACAGTTTTTCCTAAAGTGTCCAAGACTCTTACCATTTCCATAAATGTTATACGGAGGTAACAGACTTTGAAGTTTGATATAATTCCCTGATCCATCGGTTGCAAAAGCGATGTTGTGTTTGGGGCAAGTAAACAACCTTGGCATTCAATGGTGTTCTTACTTCAGCAAAGTTTTGAGGATATCCAGGGGCATTATCAAGAGAAGCAATGCCTTGGCTGGCAAATAATTTTCTTTACAGAAGCGAAGCACACGGTAGGACAAAAAATAATTTGTGTACCAATCTATAAAAACGTCTTGTGCAACCCAAGCTTTCTTGTTCCATTTCCAATAGACTGGCAGCATGGCTTTTAGACCCTTGAAGGCGAGTGGTATCTGTGAATGGTACACCAACATTGGCTTTAAAACCTGGAGCGGAACGTTCTTCCCAGGAAATGAAGGTGCGTGATGACAATTTTTTCCAGTAGAGCTCAGTCTCATCATTAAAAATGAGATCAGTAGGATAAATTCCTTGTTCTACACAGTCTTCAAAAGCTGCCGCAAGATCTGCCCTTGCCGCCTCACCACATATTTGACACTGTGGCACTTACTTCGAGACAAATCTCATGAACCAACCTTTGCTTCCTGAAAATGTTTCTTGGCCTCCATCTGTCTTTTTAAGATCCTCAAAAATTGTTTTGCTTTCTCAGTTATAACGTCAGAGGAATGTTTTTCTGATTCAAGTCATCCACCCATAACGATAATAATTTTTCCATTTTTTCGTGAAGTTTACCCCTGCTATAACGTACACGTTTTGCATTTAGTGCTGCCGTAGATTGTTGCGCAGACTGCTTTATTCTGTCTGAATTTTTCATAATTGTAGTAACAGTCGATGGAGGTAAGTTCATACTTCTACAGGCATTAGCACGTGTCTGCTCAGACATGGTATGTAATTACGTATTTTATCAATTTAAATACGTAAAAAAAATTAAATAGAACAATTAGGAACAAATAGAATAGAACAATTCAACATTAAAAGTAGGTTTGATATATATGTCGTATTAGCTCGGTAAACACTCAAACACTAGAGTGCCTGCTAGCGTCGTTTCTCAGCCAATCACACTACAGTAAGAAAGCACGCGCAGGCAACCGGCGTTATTGTGAATCGGCGTAAACCGAGGGCTACCTGTATTAATAAAATTTCTGCGATCCTGCAGTGCGAAAACTAGTGCTGGATCCCCCGTTCTAATTAATACTGTAAATAACATTAATTCCAAGCAATTTTAATTGAATCACTCGGAATAATCCAAATAATGCGTAGCGGCGATGGCATACCCATCGCAGCACGAAATGAATTACGTTCATCACTTGACCCTAATTAGTGCTGCCATAGGCCAGTAAATCTTATCTACGTAGTCTGCTAACTGTACTCTTTGGATGGTTTGCCTGTTTTATGGGAAGGGGAAGAAAAGACCTTATAAAAGTTCTCTTCGTCCTTGATGGAATTCAAACCCAGATCTTTTCACTCAAAGGTCGTCTTTACCATCGAACTATGGCGCCTCTTCCGTTCGTTTAGTAAGTTGGAAATCTCTCTTTCTGAACTTCAGTGCAATGAGGCTGCACAGCTCAGTTGGGTAACAAGGATGTGTTTGGGATGTGGAAACCTCGGTTCAAATCCCAGAGAGAACGCGAAGACCTACTGTAACGAAAATAATATTTCGAAATATTTATTTCTATGACCACTTTGGGCGCATTAAAAAGAAAAACAAAATAGTTGGGGGGCGGGAGAGTATTCCTCTTATACTACAAAAGATCTTGTAATGGCCCAGAAAGCATTCTAATAATTATGCAGGCAGAATTGTGTTTCATTAAAGGGTTGTTTTGCTTTTAATACTCTTTCTAAGGATTTAAATTCGGCTCTATTTGCCAGAGGGAGAAAACTATGTCAAAACACGTAAACAGAGTCACTGCCCACTGTTATTCAGCATAATATTGTTTTTCCCAGATCGCTATCAGGTTAATAACAAGTAGCAAGTTGATATAAACACTGCTACGATGACGTCAACTGCTTGTTTACGAAACCGATTTTGCAAGTGGCTGTAAGAGCACATTTTTGTATTTGAAAGATGTCCAGCAGTAATTTATTTATTACCGCTTGCCGAGGAACTACAAGAGGAAATCAGCGCCGGGTTTGGGGCAGAGGGGGATCTTATATCTATTTCTTACGAAGGTGCTTTCGCCTGCCAGTATGGAAATCAGTAGAATGCTTTAGTAATTAATATTTTTTTTTGTTTTCGTTTTTTTGTTTAAGAATAACTCCATAATTTATTTTGCCCACCGCTTAAAAATACTGTCGGAATGCAGGTCAGTTTCATGGCAGGAATTTCCAAACTGGATTACGATCCAAACGCCATGTAAATGAGATGAACTCTTCCGAACCATTCTGAAATGCACAATAATTACACAGATATCAAACATTTATTACTTTGATTTGTAAATAAAAAATAAAGGGGACGCCCCTTTATTTTAACTGATCGACTTGGATGTACTTTTAATGCACTCGGCAATTTAATTTTATGTAGCAAATGAGAGCCATCGAAATATTGTTCGAATATTTCCAAAGTGTGCTTTATAAACTTAAGTCCTGTCTATAAAGGAATTTAAAAAGTTAAGGAGAAAAAGTCTCTCTTAATCCTTTTTCTTTTATTTGAATATTTAAATAACTACATTATATAATTATTTATTTAGAAGTATACGCATCGAATATAATTTCAATGGTTGAGAAAAAGCACTCTTTTCCCCAGCCATTTTGAGTATGCACGTTCTGACTCTTTCCACTAAGGAAAATGCATTAATGTGTTGAACTCCGGAGTTCAACGGTGATTAATTCTACAGAGATCATCAGCTGAACGAGGATCCCTGTGAAATATGAGGGTACTCACGATGCTGGCAGTGCACTCTGCCATTTTGTTGGCAGAAGAATATTCTGTAAGAGGATCATTGTAAAATAAACTGCGTCTCATGAATGAATAAAATGCACTAAAAACTGCATCAAATAAATGGCAACAGTCTACCAGTGTCCCTGTGCTCAAGACGGAAACTCCCTCTCTCGCTCTCCTCTCTGGATTTGGTTTCTGTTTGTCGGGAAGTCCAGCCGAAGCACCTAAGACTGTGAGACCGGTGAATTATGTACACTACTTGGAAAGAAGTCAACGGACAATATACTGTGAGGAACAAACCACCTTAATAAGATGTCGGGGGGCCTCCTTTCGCTGCGATTACTACAGCAATCCTACAGGGATTGCTGTAGTAATCGCAGCAATCCCTGTAGCGATCAATGGGAATTTTGGACCATTCTTCTTGTAGGCATATAATGAGGTACTTGAGTGTTGTGAGGGCGAACGCCCCTTGAGCTCACCCGACGCTCAGTTAATCCCAAAAATATTCAGTAGGGTTCAGATCAGGACTCTGTGAAGGCCAGTCAAGTGTGGTGACGTCCACGTCCACAAACCACGCAGTTAAAGCAGGAGTCTAATGAAACAATGCACTGCCTTGCTAAAAGACACGGTCGGTTTTTCGTAGAAACGCCACAAAGTAGAAAACATTGCATTGTCCACAATGTTCAAATACCTCTTCAATGTTCGTGGCACCACAAACAGAGGCCCGAGCCAAAGCCGGGAAAAACATGACCCTACAATCGCATCCGCCACATTAACGCAAGTCCTTCTGTTCGATGGAGGGTATAGCGTGATTCATTTCTCCATAACACAGCTTTCCAAACTTCCACGCCCCGCTGTACATGCACTGAAGACGACGCTGCATGTTGGTTTGGATAATGCGGAGCTTGCATATTGCGGTTGTACCGTGGAAACCCATGTTGTGGGCCTCATTTCTGAATGTTTTTGTGCAGATTCGTGTTGCAGTCATTGCCAGGAACTCCGCATTCAACGTTAGCCGACGAATGGCGGGTTTTACATATTATCCTTCGTAGCGACCTACGGTCACGTTCAGTGAGTGTGATGGGTCGTCCACTGCAGTTGACTCCATGCACTTCCATCTCGGTATGGTATCACTGATGGCCCAATTTGTCAACGATTAGCCGACAACGCCTCTTTCAAATTCTGTCGGTTCCCTTCTCGCAGCGATTTCGCCTCAACGTAGTAGCACTGATTTGAGAGCATCGTGTTCTACCAATTTATACCGGTTACAAACACGTGACTAGTTAAATGGTACAATGCACCTTGCCCATGGGGAGGGGGAGTCTGTCGAGTTCTTTCCAAGCAGCGCCGAATATTAACTGAGTCTTCTTCTTCCTGCTGGTTTGCTGCGTTGTGGGAAAAAGAAAAAAAAAACGAGTTTCCCAGATAAAACATTCCACCTCCATATTAGGCTAAGTCTTCGCCGAGGCACGCTTCCTCTTCGACTCAGGCAAGGACCTGTCGGAGAGGAAGAGAGGAATTTTTCGGATCCTAACCCAAAGTAGCAGATCTGTGCTACGTGAATAATCTTGTCCTCGTCAGCCACATCTTGTTTTGTACTAGATGTTCGAGAGTACAGGACACATTCGAAAACATTCCATTTTGAGCCAATCAATGTTGGGATCTGCAAACATCACTGCAAACACGTCGATTCAGAATCATACGGTCGTGAAGTCATCATCAGTTTCCTGATATGTATCCTAAAGGGTGTTCAGGTTAACTTTTTATTATTATTAATCTCCTATCAACAATTTTCCTCCAAATCCATCTATTATTTGTGAGCGATCCCATATTCTCATAGCTAATATTTCGTGCTTTTAGGGCAGTTGTGAAGGAATCAATCCACCGAGACCTTGGTCTTCCTCTGGGTCTCTTTCCTGCCATTTTGGCATGAAACGCCTGTTTTCCTAACCTTTTCTCACACATTCTATTTAAGTGGCCATCCTCCTTAGATTAGCTCTGCTCATACATTCTTAAATGCTAATAGTGCCAAGTTGTTTCTAATATCTTCATTTTAATCTGTGGTCTCTGGTCTTTGATAGTGCTTTATTTCGAATCCAACTCTCAGATCCTTAACTTAAAACTGGGTTGAACACTGTCCTGTATACTGCTAGTTTGGTGTTTTGGCTAATTTATCTCTTATTCCATATAAATTTATTCAGCTTCCCCCCCCCCCCAAACCAACTTTGCTTATTTTGTTGACTATTTCCTGTGCGTAAACAGCTGAAATATTTTACTTTTTCTATAGGATATCCATTCAGAATGCACCTGAAGTTTTCTATGCTCCTGCCTATTTTCATAGTTTTGGTGTATTTATTTGGTTATTGCTGTTTTCATACCCAATTTGTTAAAGCTCTTATTCATTTAGAGAATCCTGGAGACTTGCACTAGATGTGTTTAGGAGTACAACATCATCTCCATACAGCAGAAAGCTAAGTTTGACTTCTCCAATTTTAACATCAGCTTTGATGCCACTTTCTTTCGTAATGCGATCCATATAGATGATGAATTGGAGTGAAGATAAATCATGGGTAAGCCAAATCCTTGGCTTACCCCTGATTTTGCATCAACCCATCTTCCTGTATTTCCTTCAATTCTAACTGCTGACTGACAACTTACATATAGAACTATGTATTGTTCTGTATAATGTTCCGTTCATTCCATATAATGTAGCGTTTTGAAAAACTTTTCTCTGGGCATCTTGTCGTATGCATTTTCCAGATCTACAAAACTGTACATGTCAATATTTCCACGACCGTGAGAATATATAAGTACAGATCCTTGTCATATTCCCACGATTTCCCATCTATTTGTCTTAAAGTGAAAATTTGATCTTGACAACATCTATTTGGCCTGTACCCAGTTTCTTCTTCTCCGAGTTTTTCTACAATGTTTCTCAACCTCCTTTCAAGTGTGCTTGCATAAATCTCACATGGAGCACTTAGCAAAGAAATTTCTCTGTAATCCTCACATTCAGCTTTATTCCCTTTTTTTCACAGATGAGTACTATGAAAGCTCTACTCCAATCATCGCAAATTCGATCTTCTGACCAGGCCTTCTGAATTCTGTACTGCTCAATTCAGAGGGCCTGGTCAGAAGATCGAATTCCCGCAGAGCCAGAGCAAAACTTTTATACCTCCATACATAAGCATTTGTGGCCGAATATCATCGACTCCAGCTGCCTTTCCACATTTCAAGTATTTGACTGCTTTTTCTACCTCACGTATTGATATATCTCCTGTTTGCATTCCTTTTTGAAAACTTTCTAGTACGGTTCTGTCACTGCTTGGTTCGTTTAACAGGCTTTCTAGGTAATTATTCCAGACATCTAGGATATCCTTATCTTCGGTTTTCAAGTCACCTTTATCATCTATGATTCCATTTACAGCACCCTTTCCTCCATTTCTGAGTTATTTCCATAGTCTCCAGAACATTTTGCCACTTTACTTGTATTCATTTTCAATGTTCTTACCAAAGACTTCCCATGACTTTTGTTTGGCTACTTTTACAAATAGCTTAGCTATCTTACATTTTTCTCTGTATTATTCTAAGGCATCTGCGGACTTATTTGCTAGAAACGTTTGGTATGCTTTCTTCTTTTCTAGGACTTCTTCTTTAACTTCCTGCGTCCAGCATGGAAGTCTTATCTATCTTTACAGACAACTTCACCACATGCCTCCCTAGCTGAATCAATGAATGTCTTCTTCGGAGTTTGCCAATGAGACTCCAAGGTTTGGTTCTTGCTTTCAATTTTTAATTTTTTTTCAATAATATTTGATAGTCGAGTCTACAATTTACGTGTAAACGCCTCTTCAAAGTCGTGAAGTCGCTGTTGATATTCATCAACAGTGTCGCACTGTGGTTACAAATCCCGTACACAATACATCTGTGTAATCGTCCAAAAAAAACAGAAAAGGCGCACTCGTAGTTTTTCTTCTTTTTGCTTTTCACGGCAATCCACAAGCATAAAAGGCTGTAAATCTACGTACGTCTTTAGATGGCCTGAAATTGGAATCTATAGGTCCGAATATCTTACCAGTTGGAAATCATAGCCAGTATCCACCCGACCGCCAACATTTACTTTCAGTAACGATGAAACAATACGATCGTTATAATGCCAATTTGCTGGCCGAAACGCATCTATGCCTCCTAAGACATGCTACATTTCACATATGCAAAGCTATGTAACAGTAAAATCAGACTAGGATCTGCCTCAGGAATAAAAATTTGAACTATTCACATCATTGCCTATCCGTACAAGGAAAGCAACACTATGCTCAGTATCCTGTTTTTTTTTTGTTCAATCTTGCTGCAAAAGAAAAAATGAAACTTAGGTAAAGAAATTATCGTTCCATCCATCCATCTATCTATCTTTGCAGGTGGTCACGGTGTTGCATGTGCGTTATTGCTCCTGCCTTCTTCCACCTTTTATACATTTGTCCACAAAGTAGGACTTGGTTTTTTTATATAGATACATTCTCCAATCTGAGAGCTATCCGCTCATACTAGTCGTGTACGCATAAGTGTGTGTATTGATAAGTTATTTATGAGAGTTTCCTTTTCCTGCTGTATGAGTTCCTACAACTTCGACACCATAATTCGTTCTTTGCCACCTGCACTAGCTAGATTCCTTACCTGCGGCTATCGCCGGCAAAGGATTACCTGCCATAGCAACCTTCCTGTACTACATTCCTTACATACATTCCTATACTACCACTGATTCAGCAAAGCAAGGACGCCCTACGACTGCGGACCCGGAAGGAAGAAAGTTCACGGGAGCTATGGCCATGGAAAACATGTCAGTCAATTCGAAATCTTATGCTAATGTCGTATCAAACAGAAATATCCTATCGTCCCCCAAAACACTGATTTCACACACGGATGCCATCAGCCAGCAGTAAACCGATTAACGCAAAAATAATTACCACTGTTAGCAACGTCACTTCTCGAGAAAATGGGACTGTTATTTACGCCACCAAAGAAAACATCCCACCAGAAGAGTATCTGACGGCGATCCTAAATTGTACCCGCAAAAAATATTACTGACGCTTCCCGTGTAGCTTTTACTATATAGTGTAGTGCTTTCCAAACTTCTGGATGTCAGGGCCCCCTTTGCAAAAATCAAAATATTTCACGGCCCCCCCTCGAAAAAAAAATCTTAATACAGACATATATTATTATAATATTTATTGTATTTATATTCAATACAAAACATACACAGCGAATATTGCACAAATCAAATGCATATATTACATTTTTTGCCTCTTACCGTTTGGTTCTGAAGACGATGCGGGCCGTTCTGGTAAAATACTGTCCTTTTTTTTTTTTTTAGTCTGTTTCTGCTTCTTCTGATTGTTCGCGGGATTTTTTATTTTTTTTATTTTTTACCAACCACTTATCTATCTCAGGGTTAAATTTTTTAACGTAGAATAGATCAAATAATATCACCACTTACCAATACTGCACACCACAGACTGATAACATGAAATTAGTGAATATTACCTGAATACGGGAATCCCCGGACCAGGAACATTTTTCACTTTTGTGACTTTTCTCCTTTTACGGTAATTAAGCCTAACGCGAAACAGACAGCAAAGGCAGTCTGTTTATTAAAACGTGCATATGATTGGTGCGGTATTAACAAAAGATCGCGCAACCGAAAGATAAAAGCATAGCTGACAATTGAGTTGAAATGCTAACTCTCTTCAACCGAATTCCATATGTGAAACTGCCATAACATTCATTATATATATATATATATGTAGAAAGTATTTTACCTTGGGTATAATAAATGTTAAGAATACCAAGCAATTTTTAAACCTGGTTTTACTCCATTTCCCAAGTAAGCAAACAGACAACTAAGTCAAGTTTGCGCCTGCAAGTGACGCAAGTCCAGCTGATCCTACAGGTAGTGCAAGACCAGGGAAACTCGTGGTAAAGGTGGCATGAGCTCTGATCACTAATCTTTATATTTACCCTCAATGCCAAGGTTTCAAGTTGTATGCACTAACGTTGCAACTAGAGAAAAATTACTGAAAGGAGTCGAGTGCCAGGGAAAAGTTTTTCATCCTTTTGTGGTAGGAAGTCTTTCCAAAAATGTAAGAATAGATCGTTTCCCGATAGAATATCTCGAAGAAGACACTGACATCATCCCTAAAGTCTTCTCGAAATAGGGCGCCGTCCGGGATATAAAATTTGGTACGGACGCTGACTTCCCTCAATGGAAGTCAGGAGAAGTCACTTTTTCTGTCATGATGAAGGCAGAAATTCCGAATTTCGTCAAAATAGGATCGGCCAGGGTAATGGTTAGCTACCCTGGCGTAAAGCGACAATGCTTTAAGTGCGGTGCCCTCACGCATCTCGGGGCTCAGTGCCCGAAAATGAAATGCCGCAACTGCCTTACAACGGGCCATACATTGGAGAAATGCCAGTCGGCCTGCTTAAAATGTGGCAACAAGGACCACAAAGTGGACACCTGTCCAAACAGAAACCATGCCGAAAGAGTGGGAGGCACTATCACGCCCAACACTCCAACACCAGAAAACAATATCAGTGGCATAGAGCAGAACGACTTCCCAACCCTGAAGGCTGCACATGAAAGGGCAGCAACAATGAATAATACCGCCACATCGCAAATTGAAGTAACAGAGAAACCTACAGCCAAAACTGTAGAAGCAGCCAGGAAAGACACAAAGCAGGAGGATCCAGCCAACGACCAAACCGCCACCATAGAAAATAAACAGAACCACCAGCAAGAAGGTTCTAGCACGGTAGTTGAAGAAACAACAGCAGAAGAAACAGTAGAAATGGAAACTCACAGTGAAGAAACCACACAAAAAAGGCCAGGCAGCCCTGAAGAAGGGAATGTAAAAAAACCAAAACCAGGGAGTCCTGGCGTAGTTGAAACTGGAAAGGTAACAGCAATACTCACAAAGTACCCTTATGCAAAAGCCAATGCACCGATACTGCATCTGCTAAAAGACTTCCCCGAGGATGCGAAGGTTTTACGAAATGGAATAGAAACTTTCGGGGATATCCTACTTATCCTCACAGGGAAAAATGGGCCTAAAGTGGTAAGCGCAGAGTGGAATGATATGTTTGTCGAAGACATAGACGAAATCACTCCAGAACAAATCGAAGAATTTATTGATGCAAAGGATGACGTGGGAGCAGCACTGTACAGAGGCCTAGGAATGCTAAACTACTCCCGCGGAGATAAGTTATATTATCACATCCTTAGTACCCATAACAATAGAAAGCAGGAGGATTCAAGCCCTGCCTAACACGCTGAAAAGTCAGTTGACTCGTTGCATACAGCTGCCGGAAAAAAAAAAAAAAAAAGGTCCTTTTTTTGTTCTCTTTCAAATTAGAATTTTTGTTTTGAAAAGGTTTTTTCCACACACGAGGGGGTACCCTGAGAACCTGGGCTGCGAAGGCCTACATCGAGGCGGTGCAGCTCCTTGTGGGCTGCATCACCCAGGCCAGGCTCTTCCCCCGATCTTCTGTTCATTCAGTTTGAAATTCCGAAATTCACATAGTTTCTTATTTCTTTGGTTCTGTCTTACAAATTGTTATATATACGTTTTACTGTTATTTACCAGTTCCTTTTTCATGTGTTGCTTCTTTCATTTGTTTTTCCCCACTTTCCTCGGGCAGTCATCTGAAGAGGTGACTGACCGAGGAAAGTTGAAGAGAACGGATGGAGGGAGATAATGTCGGAGATCTGCTTGGTGCTGGCATTTAAGTCAGGCCAAGTAGATCGACTGAGGCCTCTTTTAACTATCTACTCTATCTTTCTCCTCCTCTCTCACTATCAGGCTGACTCTCAGCACAACTTTTATTAAATCTAAAGAGGCCAGTGATGAAAGGCATGAACTCCCATTCTACCTCAATAAAGGTCGAGACCGGTCTGGGTAGTGGCCTCTTGCCTTTAATACAAAACATCATGCATCTCCTTCTTGGAGATGTGTTTTGGCATTGAGGGTAAATATAAAGATTAGTGATCGAAGCTCATGCCACCTTTACCACGAGTTGCCCTGGTCTTGCACTACCTGTAGGATCAGCTGGACTTGCGTCACTTGCAGGCGCAAACTTGACTTAGTTGTCTGTTTGCTTACTTGGGAAATGGAGTAAAACCAGGTTTAAAAATTGCTTGGTATTCTTAACATATATATATACAGTATATATTACTTAGTTTTAACACTTTTACGAATTTTAACACGTTTGGTTGAATTTTATTGCTGCCTCGGGAAATCGAACTCACATACATCTAATTAATAACAATAGATAGTTTTTAGTTAGATACTGTGTTTGCCCATGCAACATATGGTTTTGTTTCAGTCTATACAGCATAGTTTCTGTATGAGGGGACATGTGATTCATTAATTAGTGTGTTTTTATCCCAGTTGTCTCTAATTGCACTATTTGTTGAGAAATATATTACACAGACTCCTCATACCTTATTCACTGGCATAATAAAAGTACTTATTTTTATTGCCTCTGCAGTATAGTGGCTCTTAGGGAGGGCGTGTTGTTTACCACTGCAAGCGAGTTACTATATCCCTACATGAACTCGTTTAAGCTTTTTTTCATTTGTGAAGTATATGCGAAACTTTTATTGGTAACAGAAAACTAGCTCGGATGACAGTGATAATATAAAACGAGTTTTGATATGTATATAAAGTCAATATCAACAGTCCCTGATTACGAACGCGTTATGAAAGGGACAGGAAGATTTGGAGCTTCCCTGGAGAGCATTCGAAGTAAATACAATTAACCACTGCTTTGAAATGAAACATATGAATAAGCAATATTTACTAATATTCGTTAAGCACCGAAATACGCAGGAAGCAAAGTTTGTGAACCCACACCAATGTGTAAATTTTTCCATTAAAATATAAAAAATAACAAAAAAGAAATAATAAAAGTTAAATACGTTTCTTTTAAAATAAAAAAATATACTTAGTCTTAAAACATTTTAAATTTGTTTTCATTATTTCACGGTCTCCCTCAACAAAACCTATGGCCCCCAAGGGGGCCGCAGCCCACAGTTTGGGAAGCGCTGATGTAGTGTATTTCAGCCACATCTCATGGGCACAAACGGTACTACAAAAAGGCGTCGATTATCACTTTGAAGCAGCCCCTGGCCTCGACAAAATTAACGTTATCAAGCGTTCCCCCTGAAATTCCCCATCAGCTCATCAGATCCATGTTATCAATATATTCTGTCACAGGAAAAATACGCACATTGTCGGCAGCCACCAAAAAGCACAAATTCGCTCATGTTAAAAGCTTTCGAAGACAGGCACATAATTGTCAATTGTCAATTGTCAAATCAATACACTTTCCAAACAATGACGCACTCCACAACCTGCCAAAATTAATCAACACGGACATACATGGAATAACCTACACTTTCTACTTATCTTTCTCATCACAGTGCTTCTTCTGTCATGAAGAGGGTCACATTGGGAAACAGTGTCCCTATATTACTAACGATTCATCAACAAATATCCCAGCCTAGAATAGCAAACCAGTTGAACAGAACAATATCGTACATGAAGAAAATCAAAGCATAGGCAAAAGTAAACCAAATATTCTCTCCTCATCACTAATTTCAGAACCAAAAAAAATCCCAAACTGGAAAAGACAAAGTTCACGTTGCTCTAGAACGCCTGCGGAGTAATAAGATCCAAAGCTCTCATAATGAAGTTTCACAGCACACAACACTTAACAAACAGCATGAAAACCCGGATCCTCCCAAAAAAGATGGCCAGGATAAACTAATTAAAAGCAATCCCAGACACAACAACCAGATCACCAACCCAGTCAGCCAAGGAGAAAGAGAGTTCCCAAACGATGAGGAAACTGTACTTCCACATGACGACTTAGAAGAGGAAGAAGCTGAGGAGGCCCTAACCATGAAGCGGTCATCCTTCATACAGAAAGTGCGAGGCTCCCCTCACAAATTAACGATAGCCCTTAAATACACCACAAGAATCCTGGAACTAATATGTCAACTTCAGGATCTACACTCAAAATTGAAATGTGAAAAGAGCAGAGCAGAGGTTAACAGGAGTAAGCGAATCTACTACCTGATTAATGGGCTACAAATACAATACTGAGACCAATATTAGCAACAGAATAGTCCTTGACCAGGTACAAAGACATCATATAGACTTCTGCAAGAAACAAATATCAACTCCTCATCCAATTTATCTAGAAGATGGGCAGAGTGGTCATGTGACCTACATCGCTCTGCAACCCAACAACATGATGGAGCAGGAGTTAGCTTAGGTGTACGTAATCGATCTCCCTACACAGCTACAAATTGAAAGTGATTGCTGATATACCAGGATATGCCTTGTATGCTCACATAAAAGCACCCAACCATAATACCCTGCATGTGTTCAATATCTACATACCACAGCTGGATGGTATGGTATCACAAATCTTGGATTTCATTCAAAACCATCTTTCCAGTATTGACCAAGAACATATCATAATAGCAGAAGACTTTAATTGCATTCTTGACCAAAAAAAAGACAGGCTTCAATGTACTGAACATCGTAGCTCATTAATAAACAAACTTCAAACACTGGTAAACGATAATGAACTCACTGACGTCTTTCAGCATCAGCATCCAGATAAGAAGTCCTACACATCGAGGTCAGCAACTAATACGCCACCTACCAAGAAAAACTGGACAGATACTACATTTCCAAACACAGTTCCTTTAGTTAGAAACATCTCACACATTCCTTCCTACATCTCAGATCATTGCTTCATCAAGCTGCAACTTTCATTATGGTTGGAAGCATCCAAATCAGGAAGTGCCTACTGGATCTTCAACAATATCCTCCTGAGACATCCAGATTACATAACAAACACTCAGGCTCTAATAACTAACCTCACTCACTTGAAAGGGAATACAGAACCAATGAAAAAATGGTGGCCCCACCTAAAATCACAAATAAAATCCTTTACACAGATCTACAGTCACCATAAAAATCAACAGAGGAATATCAGAATCCAACAACTTGAAGAACAAATATCTCAAGTACAGTGGCGACCGGTGAAAATTTTAAGTGGGGGTGCTGCATATACAAAAAAAAAAAAAAAAGTTTTTTTTTCCTAATCAGTAACGAATTTATTAATAAATAAGTTTACATATTAAAAATTGCTTTATTGAAAATATTTCATCCTCAACACAAACAAACACCAATAATAAAAGTTTCATATCAATAGCAATGACAAGCACAAACGAATATCGGCGTTAGATCGCAGTGATTTGTTTCGTGTAACGATAATTGAAAAAATGTAATTCTTTTCATATTTTCAACAGTAACGCTCGTCATAATTCAGCCTTGTATCTATAATAAATAAATAATTATATGCTCTATTAACAAAATAAAATAATACTGACAAAAAATAGTTCACCACGCACATGCACCAATAATAAACATTTCATATCTCACAGAAATAACATGCATAAGCACACTAAAGATACACTTTAGTAGTCTGAGTGACTACTAAGTAACTGAATGACGTAACGTGCAATGACAAGCGCAAACGAATTTAATTTTTTCATTCTTTCCTTGGAGGTTCTGCAGTGTTGCAGTGCTGATGTACAGGCTGCCACTGCTCAAGTACCTCCCAAAACAAAGCCCCTGAATATCATTCAGCTCTCCAAGCCATGCAAAGACACTCAGAATTATCTGCAAACGGTGCGCTACTTAATAGTAGATTTTCTGCAGATTGTTTTTCTCTTTGGAAAAAAAATACCAGGCAGCAAACTGCATCTCTGCTACTAGACTTCAAGATGACAGCATCAGAGAAGATCGAAGTAAAATCACTTCTGAAATCCTACAACACTACAAGAATGCATACAGCTCTACAGAACATCCCTTCATGCCAATCACGAAATACTGAAAGAAACGAAAAGAATTTCTGTGACAGATCAGAACCACTTAGAAAACCCACTCTAGATGGACTGAAAACTACATGCACAGCCTTGCCAAAGAACAAATCTCCTGACCTTGATGGTCTCACAACAGTTTCTCCAAGTCTTATGGAATCAACTCGGACCACTTCTTAAAACACTGCAAGAAACCTACCTCAATTGTAGGTAGGCTTCTTGACGGATAGGTAGTCGTGAAGGATTGTGGGATCCCAATCCATCACGACCTCAGTAGCACGACTGATACCAAAGAAGGGAGACCACACGGTCATCTGAAACTGGCGTCCTATCTCATTAATCAGCATCGATTGCAAAATTATTTCCAAAGTTATAGCAAACCGAATAAAGCCAACACTGTATGATGTTATTTGCCAACATCAAACCTATTCTGTTCCAGGAAGATCGATACATGATAATCTCATTGAATAAGAGATTTCATCCACATTGCAAACAGCCAAAAAACCTGGCACTCGTCAGCCTTGATCGGGAGAAGGCTTTCGACAGAGTAGAGCACGAGTACCTTTATGAAGTCCTAAAGGCTATTGTCCTCTCAGCATTGACACAATGCAATTGCTATAGAGATGCACTCTTCTGTTTAAAAATCAACAACAGGCTCACCCGCACTTTGTCATACTCTCGAGGGATCAAGCAAGGATGTGCTCTCTCTGGACAACTCTTCACGCTGGCCATAGAACTCTTCTTAAAAAGAGTACACAACATCATCAACTCCAAACGAACCAGCATAATAGAATCACATCTAAAAATAAAACTGTCAGCATATGCCAATGTAATGTCTTCTGTTGTCTGCGCCATTGTAAACGTATATTATTTTTTCTGCCTATATATGTAATATCTCTTTATCTTTACTCTCTTCTATCTTTATTCTATTCTTAATTCTTTATAGCTTTACTCTAATGCTCTTTTTCTCTCTTATCCTTTCTCATTTACTCTACTGCGTACTATAATTATCCACCTCCCGTATTTACTAGTCGAATGCCTATGAATACTGGAAATTTATTTGTCAGACTGCGCTACCAATATATCATTTAATTGGCATAAGACTAAATAAAACTTCCAGTAGATTTCCTTCTCCCTCACGAGCGAAGTTTCTTTTATCTGTGTTTACTTTAACAGTCGTGGTTCGTAAGTAACTGAACTGCCATTTTATTGCCTTAAATTATTTACCACTCACAAGGCCGATTTATTTAAGAACATTGCAGTTGTAAAATAAAAGATCAGGCAGCACTCTGTTAACAAATAATTAAAACATTTATTTACAAATTATACATGAATTAAACAATAGGAAGATTGCTTTCTCTATCCATTTATAAAATCTTTAGCATAAATTATAACCTTTTTACTTTAACACTAATTAACTTCTTTAACTCATATCTTATTTACGTTCCGCTTACAAAATTCAACTTATTAAACTTCTAGTTTACTTGCAAAGAGGTTAGCTAACTCTCTATTAAGTTATCTTTACAATTTTTATATCAACTTCCAATATGCCAATCGATTCTCTTGATGACACTTCTTACTGCTATTAACCAAATTCTTAAAAGTCTTTCTATAACATACTATAAGAGGAATTGTACACAAGTATGAAACTTGCAAAGGCTCTGTATTGCACATTCAGTCAAAAGTCTTGCACAAAAAGTTCGAAGGCAATTCTTTCATCTCAGATCTTGAGCTTCCTCAGGAATGTCTGGCTTCAGTAATATCTTATCGGGAAAATAGCGGTCTGGGACTGTGGTACTCATTCAGCTCCGGCAAAAGGTTGTTCTCCCATGGCGAAAAGAAAAACTTCTGAGCGAAGTTGCCTTGGGTAATTAACATCGCCTTTTCTCCTGTGCTTTGGCTGGCCAAAAATGCCTGGATGACTCCCGTCTCCAGTAGCGCGAACTGCCGGCTCCAAGAAACTGAAACTGCCGCCAGCTCTTAACTAGGATCCCCTCTCTGGCGTCTGGAAGCCTTTCCTTCTTTGGCAAACGTCTGGAAGCCCTCTCTCTGGCCTGGAAGCTCCTCTTTCTGGCGACGACTGGAACCGGGAAGCCCTTATGCTTGGCTCAGTCCCTTTTATTTTGCGATCTCGCGACCTTGTACTAAAAGTAGTAAACCCCAAAGAATTTGGCATCACTCTTTTATCTTCTTTTAAGTTTAATCCGCTCTTTGTTCTCCTCCGTGCAATCTTTTGATCGTATTTTGCCGGGCGAGGAAATTTGTCTCTAAAATTAGCAGACCTCTTTGGTACTTTGCTTCTCCTTTCGGGGAAGAGGAAACTTCTCTAAACCTAGCGGCACTCTTAGATACTATCTTTAAAGGTGTTAGCTCAGTAAGCAACTCTTATATACAAAACTAGTAAACAACTTTTCCTGCGCTCTTACACATAACTATATACATATACAAAGTTCCCTTGGAAAGCATTGCCTTTGTTTTTGACGTTAAAACAGTAAATACATTCGCTTCCCACAGGGTTAACTACATTAATATTTTGCAAAATATACATAGAAACAAACAAGGTTTACAGTTCTCATGACACTTGACCTATGTAAAAAATCGATGTAAAGCGCTTTGATATTTTTAAGCTACATCGAATTTTTACACCGATAACGTCACTGTAATAGTCCGAAATTAAGAAGAAATGACATTACCCGAGGAAGCACACAGACTATATGCACAAGCCTCAGGGGCCAAATTAAACTCTGCAAAAATCACTGCCTTGTGGTCAGGCAGCTGGAAGTCTAGAACTGATTCTCCAATCGACTATACCTGGTCAAATGAAGGACAAACATACTTAGGTGTACACCTTGGCAACACCAAAATATATAATAACCTGAACTGGACAAAGCTGCACAACCGTTTTAAACAGGTGTTAGGAAAATGGATCAGCATTCGTTCAATGTCTTTATTTAGAGGAAGAGTACCAATAGTCAACCAGATGGCTGTGCGTGTGCTGTGGCATACCCTCAAAGTACTCACCCCCTCCTGAAGACTTTCTCCATCACATTCAAAAGGCAATCACACATTTACTCTGGAACAACACTACCTGAACAACACTCTGAACTCTGCAAGTCACTCAATAAGGGAGGTGAAGGCCTGATTTCCCTTGAAAACAAGATTAGATCCTTCAAGATAATCTTTCTCTTAAAGGCACTTCAGTCCCATGACACTTATGTAACCACTTTCCATTACATCATGAAATCATCCACGAGAGGAATCACATTTTCCACAATCCTCCGAATGGCCAGATCTGCACCATCACCTCCTAAACTATCTCATTTTTACAAAGATGCTCTGCAGCAGTGGAAAAATACAGAAATTCATCACACTGACAGGATCAACAGAGTCTGCTGTCCTTACAGAACCTCTATTTTCGAACAGAAACATAAAGTCTCACAACTGGCCAACCCTTGCTTTTCCCTACATGGAACTGGGCAGGAATAAGAATCATATGGAACCTTCTGACCCAGACCCTAAAGTGGAAAACATTCATATGCCTACCACTGAAAAACCCAAAAACTGAAAAGCAATATCAACAGATGCAAGCTGCTATTATAAAAGCATATCCAGATATCGCTACACCTCAGGGAACCCTTATCCTTCCTAGAAACTGCGCGGGGCCAATCTTTCATCTTGTATGATCTGAAGCCTAACTTCCAATTCTTCCCTCAAACTACAAGAAAATATACCACTTCCTCGTGTCAGTGCCTCCAACTTCGCCTTTCGTATATTCATCCTTGACACTCTCATATGCAATGCTGCACATACCACCCAGTTTTCAGTGGGATTTTCCATAAAAATTGAAGTGTGCCAAACCAGATTCCGACATACAGTGGAGACTATGGCATAACATCTTACGATCTCCTTCTAAGCTCTACAAATTTCAACTTAGAGAAACGGATCTGTGTCTATTCTGAGAAGTTTTAGGTACCTTGGAACACACATATTTAACCTGTCCTGCTAACAAAGCGATGATCACCTATGCTCTGAATACTATCTCTAGCACCTGTAACTACGCACACAGCTAAGCAGACTACTGTAATTTAGTCCATACAGAAGAGAACAGACACAGAATATGCAATTTCCTATTTTCTTTTTATCCACGGCTGTCATTTAGAGTTTTTCTACCTTAAGCACACAAGAAATAACCAGCACCCATCCATCACTGAATCGGAATAAACCCTCACGTGTAGCCTACATCGGAAACTACAAAGCAGACTTTCAATGGATCTTGATTATCACAAAGAAACAAGAACTGTCGCAAATTCACAGAGGAGTAGAATCCAACTGGTACCCTGTTCTGGATTGACGACGATGAAACACTTCATCTGAAAAATAACTAAAAGTGATATTGGACTGTAATGTAATGTGGACTGTTACTAAAAAGACAAATCCTGTCTACCATTGATGTATCTTTTGTCAATTGAACATCTAAAAAGAAAATCCTTTTTTCTGTAATATATATATTCTTATAATATGTAAATAATCTTTTTGTTGCCTACCTTCCTATGCATATTTTATCAAGTTGAATAAAACAAATATATAAATAAATTATAATAATAATAATAATAATAATATCTATTCATTGGCCATCAACAGATGCCATATGGTCACTCATGATGTGCCACACTAGTCCTCGACAGGTGATCCTGCTGTATGCTTTTCTGGAAGCTTCAATTATTTGAATATCAGTCACTCCAGATAAATTACACATCCATCTCATTGATGGTCTATCCCTTCCTCTTTTTCCAGGAACTTTACCTTCTATTACTGTTCTGAGAAGTCCTCCTTCCATCCTTTCAATGTGTCCAAAATATTTTAACTTTCTTTTGTCATTAAGGAGCCTTAAAGTTCTGCCGATCCTCTCCAGTACCCATCCGTGTCCGCCTTTCAGTATATGATATCCTCAGCCTTCTGTAACACCATATCTCAAAACCAGCCATCCTTTTCCTACCAGACTTCGTTAGGTTCCAAGTCTCGCATCCATAAGTCGCTGTTGGAAAAACAGCTGCATCCAAAATCCAGATTTTAGACGTCTGTAACTGTTTTTTAGCCATTCCTGATTCTTCACATTAATAATTCATCAATTCTTCACATTAATAATGGATCCCAGGTACTCGAACTTGCTGAATTCCTCAATGCTTTCTCCATTTCTGGGAGCTTGGTTTTTCTCAGGACAAAAACGATGTAACAAATTTTCACAGAGGTCCCAAACAGGAAATTTCACCGAACTTCTTCCAGCCAGTGCAAGCCTTTCAATTTCACACTGGCTGGAAGAAGTCAATTCTTTTGGCACATGCTAACAAAAATGACCCAAATGAAAGTAAACTTGAACCTCATCGACATCGTGTTTTTGCACATTCGAAATCCGATGGTGAGAAACAAATGTGCTGGCGGCTCGAAACAGCTGTACGGATTGACTGGTTTTCCCTTACAATCGTTTCCGACCGCAGGTGACTTTATAGACATTGCCCACAAGTATTCCTGGAAGGATTTTTACAGGGTAGTTCACCATTGCTTTCCCCAGCCCTTCAATTTGATCCGGGCTCGGGACCAGCATATGGCTGGGACGTATTCATGACTGTAATCCATGTGTGTGTTCAAGGAACCCGTTTGCCTGTTCTTGGGGAACGAAAAACCTGAGTTTCCTAGTGAAAAAACCACCCCTACCTCCGTACGAGACCGGCTAACTCAACTTTAGTCGAAAGAGACTAAATAAGAGTTCCTTACGTCAAGGACGGGAATCGAACCCAGGTCTTTCCGGCCAAAGGGTTTCGTCTATACTCAGAACCGGCGCTAGGGTCTTTGACGCCCGCATGCAATTTCTATCTAAGCGCCCCTGTAACGATCCGGGCGTGTGTGGTTCTTTTACGATAATAAAAATTTTAATTATTTGAAATTTCTTAAATACATTTTGACAGAAACAGCCACGGTTCGCTAAATGTAACGAACCGGGGGTGTTGACTAGGCAGGATAATCGTTACAAACCCGACTATTAAAAAAATTCTCAAAAGTTAAAGCAAATTTTGATAAAGCCACTTCACTTTATCGTTGAATATAATGATACAGGAATTATAGCCTTCTCACCGACCCGAATCGCTAAAAAAATTCATTTTAATTAAAGTTAAAATTTATTTGAACTAAAGTTTAAAAAATTCTTGCATTTTACAAGTTACTAAATTGTTAATAACTTTTAATAATTTTTATAAGTGGAACTATCTTTTAGGAAAATAAAAGAAACTCAAGATAGATGAGAAAATAAGAAAATAATTCAGAAATAATTAGAACATTTAATATAAGTATTCAGAAAATAACATCTTTACAAAATAACAGAAAAGAAATTAAATTACATAAATATACTTGAAATTTTTTTATTAAAATTTTAGGGTTTTTGATTTCATATTCACAAAATTAGAAATAATGGTCTTAACGTCTAATTCCGCACATATATCATTTTCAATAGCTATTAGCGCCAAACTGGCAAGCCTTTTTTGTGACATACTTGTTCTTAAGTAGGTTTTAATCAATTTCAAATTAAAACGTTCACAGCTCGCTACGCTAACAGGTACGGTTAATAGTATTCTTAAAGCAATTGAAAAGTTAGGGAAAGATAAATTATTGGACACAATAAAATTAAGAATGTCGAAAGGGTTTTGAATATTTAAATTATCCTTCCGAAAAATATCCCGGAAAGCACATAACTCGTCATATAATTCTATTGCATTTACGTTTTTATTGTCGCAGTTCTTCAAGAGAATCTCTAAATCATCACAATTTTTTCGTAAATCTTCGTTATTAATTTGTAGTAATCTAAACAAGAAATTGAAATTATCATAATATGTTTTTAGTTGTTCAAAACGTTCTATTAACGAACACATTGCAACGTCTAGAAGTGTATAAAACACATTCACACTAAATTTATCTTCTGGCGATTGCGGCGTTTCGCCATGATGCTCGTAGTCAAATTGGGCAATCCTTTTAAAGTTCGTAAAAAATTTATGTCTTCTGTCGTCGTCGAAGTTCCGTACCAGTTTTAAATTCTTGTTCTCCATCCACCTCTTCACTCAGTTCTTTTGCCGTTTTTAGAACTTCTTTAAAATTTGCATCTGGTCGATACTCTTGTAAGAATATTTTTAAGTTTTCGATGGATTCTAAAGCAAGTGTAATGTTCATATTTTTGTCTTGAAGCATTTTACTCACAGGGTTTATTCTGTTAAGTAAATCATGCCAAGTTATAAGAGAGCAAATAAATTTGTAGTCCTTTATTTTAGCACATAATGTTTGTGCTTCATGCTGAGTTTCTTTATTAAAATTTTCATTATTTAAAATTTCAAAAAGTGCATCGTAAATTTCTCTTGACTGATATCGTAGAGGGCGGATTGCATTAATTTTACTTTCCCATCGCGTTTCTGATGGCTGTTTCAATGTTAATTTTTTTTACGAACTTTAAAAGGATTGCCCAATGTTTGTAAGAGAATGAAAAGAAATTGTATATTTCTTGAAGAATTGCAAAGAAACTAATTGCATCTGCATTCACTTTGGCTGCATCGTTAATGATTAAATTTAGAGTATGAGCAGCACATGACACGTAAAAAGCTCGAGGATTTTTGTTCAAAAGCAAATTGTGGAGCCCATATTTTTTCCCTTTCATATTTGCCCCATTGTCATACCCTTGACCTCGCATGTCTTCAATGGGAATGTTCGATTTTTCCAGTTATTCCATTATTGTTGCACATAAACTACGTCCTGTGGAATCTGATCTTCCTGCAAAACCTAAAACGTTTTTCCTGATCTTGACAATTTCATTGTTACAGGAAACAAAGCGAATAATAATGGTCATTCGTTCTATTTTACTTGCATCAAGTGTGCAGTCTAAAATTATTGAATAATATTTAGATTTTTGAATTGATAATAAAATTGTATCCCTGATTGCGTTACTTAAAGTTTCCAATATTTCATTTTGACTGTCTTTACTCAAATAGTGTACTCTATTATTTCGTTGCAGGGCCCTTTCAAACTTCGCAAACAGTTCGACTAATTTTAAAAAATTGCCGTTATTCCTTTCATATAATTATCAGATGATGTGCGAAAATATAAATATCAGATGATGTGCGAAAAGCTATATTTTGGCTACCAAGGAATTTTATAATTTCAATCAAGCGTTCTTAAACACTCGTCCAATGTTTCTTTTCCATTTCATACATGCTTTGAGTCTGGCAATCAATGGTAGTTTTGTTTTTTAAATTTTTATCAAGTTCCTTCCATTTTAAGAAATTTTTCATGTGAGTTAAACTAGTCTCATGTATGTGCAAAGTCGTACTTACATTTCTCCAATCGTTATAACATTCTACAAGACTACTTGATTCGGTAGGTACGAAAGGTTTGCAACAAAAGCAAAAAACAGAATTTAAAGTTTCGGAATAAATGAGCCATGTTCTTGGCACGAGCTCCCCGTTTTCCATTTTTCTATTATAATAGGTGTCGCGCCAAATTTACGCCCATATGTATCTCTGGGATATATTATATTTTTCTTCTGAACAGGCCCCATTTCAATTAAAACAACTCGTAATTTTTTACCAATATTTCCCCATTCACCTGGATCTTCTAAATTTACAGAGACTAACAATGTGTTAGTTTCGTGGTCAACTACAATTAAATCTTCTCCTAACTGTTTTTCACTTAAATCATGCGTCTTGTTATCAATAATTGCAATAGTACTTTCATGCAAACTGGATGATGTGCGCGGTTCTTCAACTCTTATTTCTGATGTATCGAGTTGCTTACAATCTGCATCAGAATATTTTAATATTTTAACAAATTTATTAAGAGCCCCAGTTTGTTTCTTAATATATGCTTCTTTCGCAGAGTTGGCGCTTACGATTTTGTGCACCGGATAACTTTTTTTTTTTAATTTTTGATTCCATTTCTATTTTATACTCACAAGAAATTATTATACAACACGACACAGACGAAATAATAGTCCGCACTGCGCTACTGTCAGTAGCCTGCTGAGATGCGTACCATATGCTGGTGAACTAGCAACAAATTTTGTACGAAAATTCGTTTCTGCGCATAAAAATCGTTCACCGTTTCACTTTAGATAGACTGCAGTAGACAACATTCTGCAGGCAAGCATTTAGCCTGCTCTCGCTGCAAAATTGTAAACATACGGCTGATTAAAGAGGTGGCAATATACAATTTTTTTTCATTTTTATTCGGTGTATCCGGCCTTATTTATTTTAATATTTATCATTCTAAGATTTTTTGTTTCTATGATAGAAAAAATTTGTTTCTTAAAAATGAACTTATGAACTGTGCCCCGGTGGGCGGCGCCCCCTTCGTAGCGGCGCCCGCCTGCACCGCATGCTCTTTATGCCCGCTTCCGCAGGCCCTGTCTACACTGACTGAGCTACCGAGGCTCTGTAAGGATTTCAATCTTCAATGAAAAGCAGTTTAGTTTTGTGAAACACCGTTAAAACAGAATATTGTCTCCAAATGCAATTTACGTTTTTGTTTATCGTGTTCACTATTCAAACTATAAGTTCGGCGTCTGTTAAAAGAAACACGTCTTGGGGCAATAATTGCACTGTTCCTCACGTGGCAGTCCGATCGACCGAAACTAAATTTAAAAAAAAAAAAAAACACTGCCTAATATGTACGTAATATGTAAAGCAATGTGCACTGGACTAATGTCTAAACTCAGAAATGTTATTTTATTTCAGCTAGCCATGTGCTCCTCTCCGCTGTATGTCCTTGCTGTCGACAAGGCATTACGAGCTATTAAACTGGTCAAGTTACTCTTACGAAAACATTATTCGAAATGGAAACGATTAAAGAGTGCAAGCCGTTCCGTATTTATTGTTTGGTGCGTAATGAACATCTTGGGTTTACGAAACTGGTTGGGAAGATTAACATCTGTCATTAATATTACGCTATCGGTAGTCGTAAATTGGTTGTGACACATCCGTCACTAATAAATACCAAAAAGTAAAAAGCTATTATGCAGTAATCTACTCTTTTCCCTTCCCGGAAACACGGGTTTTTCCATCTCGCAAATCAGATCAAATGGCTGTACACGTGTATAGTGTCTCTCACTATACACGTGGCTCCTGGTGTAAGCTGCCATGGCATAATGCTAAACAACACTCAATCAATCTCGTTCAAATCGCTACGGCGAGTAAACAAGTTTTGCTCATTTCACTCTTCACTCACATAATATTTGAATATGCAGAAATCTCAACGGAATTAAAACGTATTCAAGTGTAATGGAACACAGGAGCTGCAAATTAGAGCACAAAAGACGGCGCATGACGCACGTTAATATTCGCGATGTGCAGTTTTTTTTTTTTTTTGACTTCAAAAGAGAAACAAAAAACATTGTTTGCGAAGGACATACAAAGTGATGTGAGGAGCTGTCAATGGCGAGCATCATCGTGGATAAAAACCACCTAAACTTTATTAGACGAACTTCTTGATAACAGATCTTCACGTGAATATTGTGAATAGAGGTGAAAAGACGTGCTGTTAGAGAGCTCCTGAAAGATTTGTGATTTTTGTTGATTTATTAAGTGCTTTCTTAGATTTAATCGTGTATTTTTAGTTTATTATTGTAGTTTTTAGTGTAATTATCAGAGGCGGCTCGTACATAAGCACTGCGACCCTGCAGCATCCCCAAGGAAAAAACGAAAATATTAAATTTTGTTTGTGTTCATAAATAATAACCATGCTCACAACATTATATAAATGCAGTACAACATGTTAAAGGTTACAGCTTATGTTTCGACATTGATTGAATAGTTAATAATTGGAATTGTTCGATTAAAGCTTTAGATTATGAAACAAACGCACTGCGATATAACGCAGTGTCGGAATTATCACGTTCGGTCAGTTCCGGTTAGACTAGCCGATTGTGAAAACCGACACTGCTCGTTGAGCAGTGTCGCTACAGATATATTGTATGCTTGCGCGCGTTATTTCTGTGTACGAAACTTTTACTATTGGTGTGTGTTCGTAGTGAGAGTGAAATATTTTTTAATAAAGCAATTTTCGTAATATGTAAATTCACTTATTAATAAATTGGTTACTGATTACGGAAAAATGTATTATTTTTCTTATTTTGTATATATATGCAGCACCCCCACTTGAAATTTTCACCGGCCGCCACTGGTAATTATTGTACTATACCATTTTATAATATAATTTCAGAAATATTATTAGTTATTTAAGTAAGGGGATAATAAATTTAAGTAAGGGGATAATAAATCTCTCATTATTTCAAAGCCGAATACGAAACTAGAAATCTAAGAGTTTCATGCCGAAGAATATTATTAGTTTTTACTACTCTTAAAAATGGCGCCAGAAACTAACTCGTCGTAAGAAGGCAGCGTCTAAAGCTCAAGTTGTTGCTACTGAGGAGAGCGTTTGTCCTGATGAACAAAAGTACTGCTGCAGTGTTGATGATAATTCATCTGATGATAAGTTGGCATTAGAAATATCTCAGTTAAAAGAAATTATTAGAAAATCTACCGGGAATTGGAAAAGGTCGAAAAACGTTTCACTAAACTTAGACAGTATCAGAACAAGAACAGGCAGGAAAGTACTGGTAGTGAAAATATTAATAACAATAAGGTAAATCAGAAAAACCAAGTCATATGGTATGGTGACTCAATTTTAAAATTTGCACTTGCCGAGGGAATCACCACTTCTAGTTTCCCGGGAGCAAAAATTACAAATACAACAAACGTAATTGAAAACCAAAAAAGAAAAGTAAAAGAGATGGTAGTTCTGGTAGGTAAAAATAATTTAAGTAGTGACACATATACACCCTCTGTCCAAAAAGAAACCAAACTTTTAGAAAATAGAAGAAACTAGTGGCGCCACCTGATGTATCTCTTTTGTTGTCGAAAGAGACAACCTTCATTAGTGTTGTGTCAACTGTTTATCACATTTGTTTCATTAGAAGCCGAGTTATAGTGCCAAGTGTGACAGTGTGTTTTGACGAACGGTCGGTCGTCACGATATTCATGTCGTACTCGACGAATTCTCGCTATCAATGGCTTCAAAACTTCGAGATAAAACTCACCATTGACCGTTTGGCCAGGCGGAAGGAATGCTTTGTGGATAATGCCCTTGGAATCGTAGAAACAAATCAGCATTTTCTTTACTTTTGACTTCTCCAAGCGACTTTTTTTTCGGATTCCCCTCTTCTGGTGGTCTCCACTCAGCACTCTGGCGCTTTGTTTCGGGCTCATACTTAAAACACCATGTTTCGTCACCAGTAACGATCGTTTCAAGGAAGTTTGAGTCCTTACGAGCGGTTTTAATGAGGTCCTTGCAGTGTTCAATTCAATACATTTTTTGGTCGTCGGTCAACTTGTGGGGAACAAATCGCGAATTCAATTTACGAAGGCCTAAACTCTCGGTCAAAATGTTGCGCACAGTTGATTTTGGAATCCCCAATTCATCTTCAATCAATCTCACGGACGATTTCGGGTTGTCTTTGATGAAATGATGCACTTCTTGGATGTTAACTTCGCTCAGTCCAGTTTTCGGACGGCCCGGCTTTTCGTCGTCCTGAAGCGTCTCACGACCACTTTGAAATCGCTTAAACCACTCGTAAACTTGAGTACGGGATAAGCATTGATCACCGTATGCTGTTTGAAGCATTTGATGCGTTTCGGTAAAACTTTTACCAAGCTTAACACAAAAGTCAATCGCAGCTCTCTGTTTGAAACTCATTTTCCGACCGTTCGTCAAAACACACTGTCACTCTTCGCACTGTAACTCGGCTTCTAATGAAACAAATGTCATAAACAGTTGATACAACGCTAATGAAGGTTGCCGCTTTCGACAACAAAAAGATACAACAGGTGGCGCCACTAGTTTCTTCTATTTTCGAAAAGTTCGGTTTCTTTTTGGACAGAGGATGTAGTATGAGAGAAGATATGAAAGGTCTCGTTGGAAGAAGCGAGAAAGAAATGTGAGAGGGTAAAAATTGTTGGTTTACTACCCAGATAAGACATACTGAGTTAAGGAGGGCGATGATAGCAAATGATTTCACGCGCAGGCTGTGTAGAAGATATGGATGCGAGTTTTTAGATATGTGGGGCGTGTTTGATGACAGAAAAGAGTGGTATAAGAAGGATGGCCTGCACTTGAATTCATTTGACATCAGAAGCCTGGAGAAATTACTTCTTGGTGTGAGACATAATGCACAGAGTCAGGGAAACTAGATCATCAAGGGAGGAATGGGGAAAATGTGTGTGAAAGTTCAGCTATGGCATGTAAACGTGATAAAGATATGAATGCCTTTGAACATGGTTATGCATGTGGCGAAAGGGCAGAAAAATATGCTTTAGTTCGGACGTTTTAAGTATGTCTGGAGAGGGAAAAGAGAAAATTCTAGAACAAGACCAAATAGATTGCATATCTAATTATAAGAATAGGTTAGGTGGTAATTTATTATGTCTATACACAAATGCCAGGAGCATTAGAAACAAAGGGTTGAGATCGTTGCTTTATCGAATACGATGTGGCCTAAGATTGTTGGCATTAGTGAAACCTGAATCAGATATGGTAAGTGGGATCGAGTGTAATGGATATACTATTTTTAGGAATGACAGAAGAGTTAGGAGAGGAGTGGAACTAATGATATCAGATGACTTAAGTCCAGTTAGGGTAGAAATACAAGAAAACAATAATGGTATGATGGTAACAATGTCCCATGTAGCGATGTGTTTGAGTCTATCTAGCGTGAAGTGGGGGTTAACAGAATGAAATATATGGTGGGATGTTGCTACAGACCTGATGGCTCAGTTGCAGGGGACGAATGCATCGCCAATTTAGCCTTATGTGCTAAATTGGCGATGCATTACCAAACGAATGATCATTATGGGTGACTTTAATTTTCCAAAATTTGATTGGGTACAAAAGAAATCTCATGATAAGAAAGAACAGGAATTTATTGAATTGTTGCGAGACAATTCAATAAATTCTTTCTCAAGCAGCATGTGAAAGAATGGACTCGAGGTCAAAGAGTGTTGGATTTGCTCATAGCTTCAGAAGAATCTCTGTCAAGAATATGGCTATTTTACCACCAATTGGTGAGAGTGATAATGCTGTACTTTCTTGGAAAGTATCTAATTTTATTGATGCTTCGATTAAAACAGGTTATATGCTGAACTATAAAGCTGGAAATTATGATCAGCTTAGGATAATACCATATTTGGTCCCATGGTATCAGTTACTGAATGGGAAAAATGTCAGCGATGCATGGGAATTTTGAAAAAGTGCTTAAATGATGTATCTGAAAGGATCCTAGTGTTCGAAGAATAAAGAGGTTGGGAGTGAAATGGATGTCCAACCTTAATAAGCCAGAAATTCACAAGAAGATGATGATAAAGCTCAGACCAGAAAAGTAACGAGTATTGTGAGGAAAGCTAAATCGGATTATGAAAAGAAATTGCCATGCAAGCTAAAGGCAATACAAAAGAATTTTATCGTTATGCCACAAGTAAAAGAAAGAATGAGGAAGAATAACTTTACTGAATGCAGATGTTACTCTGGTGTCAGAAGCTAATGAGATTGTTCAGTTAATGAGTGCTCACTTTGCTGAGATATATCAACCAGGTGTATGAAGTATGGTGCACAGTGCTACTTCTACATTGGGTGACGAGTTAGAGGTTCATGAAAATGAGGTTGAAGAGCTGTTGCATAACCTGGATAAGAATTTGTCTATAGCGACAGATGGAATATCAGCACGTTTACCAAAGGAATGTTCAGCCGAATCGGCTATGCTGTTCACATGTTTGTATAAATTAAGTCTTAGCTCAGAAATGATACCACAAAAATGGAAGAAATGTATGATAGTTCTATTGTATAAGGGTGGTGCAAAAACTGATGTGTCTAACTACAGATCTATCAGTATATCTAGTGTAGTAGTGAAGATTTTAGAGAAGTTGGTAAAAACTCGCACACAGAAATGGGTAGACAAACATGCTATACTCTGCAAGGAACAGAATGGGTTTACTAAAGGAAGGTCATGTTTTAGCAATTTGCTCATATTTTATAACAGTGTTAAGGTCGAGTTGGATAAAGGGAATGGATACACTATGATAATGTTGGATTTTTCTAAGGGATTTGATAGGATACCACACGAAAGGCTGTTGCATAAACTAGGGAATATGGGATTGGAATATAAACTCTTGACTTGGATCAGGGGATGGTTGACAGACAGACATCAAAAAGTGGTATGCCTTGAGTGTAAATCTGCCAGATTTAAGGTGACCAGTGGTGTAACTCAGGGTTCAGTCCTTGGGCCATTATTGTTCAATCTGCACATTAATGACATCAGGAAGGATCTAACATCAGATGTGCAATTGTTTGCCGATGATGCGAAGATAAGCAGGGCAATCAGGATACTCAGCAATCACTGATATTCAGCAATTACAAAATGATTTGAATAGATTGGAAATTTGGGCAAACGAAAGTGTCTATCAATTTAATGTTAGTAAGTATAATATGCACTTTGGCGTGATTAGAGTTCCAGCGGCATATTATATTAGCGGGATTATGCTACAAGAAACCCGAAGAGGCAAGGGATCTTGGCGTATTGGTGGATGGGAATTTAAAGTTCAAAGGTCACATAGCAAAAGTTGCAACTCAGAGGATAATTGCAATGTTGAAGCGAACCTTGGCATGTAAGGATAAGGAAGTCATTTTGCCTCTTTATAAGGCTTTGATAAGACCACACTTGGATTACTGTGCTCAGATTTGGTCTCCCGGGTTCCAAGGGAATAAAGAAGCTGTGGAAAGGGTTCAAAGAAGAGTTACAAAGATAATACCTGGATTATGGGATTTAGATTATGAGGACAGATTGCGAGTATGTGGATTGCAGACTCTGGTTAACAGGAGAAAGAAGTTTGATATGACAGAGGTGTATAAACTTTTGAATGGGTGTTATAGGATATCAACTGATGAAACTTTTTGTTATAAGGTGGGAAGAGAACATGGGGACATCCACGGAAATTAAATTTATTTGCAGTCAAGAAAGGGATAAGAGCTAAGTTTTACTTCCAGAGAGCAGCGAGCGAGTGGAAAATTTGCCCTTAGGAGTAGTGAGTGCATCTAGTGTGAATGAATTTAAGAGAAGGTATGACAGCTGGTTTGGGTGATTTATAGCCTCCCTCGAATGAGTCCTTGACTCCAAGTGTAAGCAAACAAAGTTTGCAACTGAAGTATTTTCAGGACAACAACTATCTCTAATCCAGAGTATTTAATGCATAGTATTATACATGCCTGTAAAGATGTGTGCTTTGCATTATGGAATACTAAGGCAAGTGACTAGCTTCTATATACAAGGTTGCCCCAGTCCTGAAAATACTTCAGGCGCAAACTTTGATTATACTTGGATAAAGGATTAAACCAAGTATATAATTTCTTGGTATCTTTAATTTATAATATAACCCAGTGGAAAAACTTCTAATAATAAAATTGTACTTTTATAATAACTCGGCCTCGTGATTCTCATTTCCCAGGTTTATGTGGCACGCTAAGCAATGTGAATAGCAAAACAGTTGAAAGGTTTGGGATAACTTTGATACAGATTCACGTCTAAACCTCCTCCCTTTCATATCTACTTGTTGGAAGGTTTGCAGGCCTCTAACCTGCCATATTATATATGGAAGTTAGAGTCCTACAAAAATGAAGTTGGCATTTTTTTTTTAAGTTTTGAAAACCACAAGAAGCTAAAGGCAAAGGCGTGGCACAGCAGTCCAAACATTTAAGCAGAGCGCTACTGCAAATGCTCTGCTGGAATAGTTCGGTCCAAGGTCTGCTTGATTGGTGGTGTATGATCTAGCTATGGGTAGAGTGTGACATATGCTTGAATTTTAACTAGAAGCTTTTAAAGGAAACTCGTATCAGATACGAATTGCTACTGCAAAACTCACAATGTGTGCATCTGAGAGGGAGAGGGGGTGCTCTGCGATTCCCGAATGAAATTCTCAAAGTTACAAAGGATGTATCAAAAGTTGTGGGGGAAGGAAATCACAAGCACACGACCCGCTCGTGTCAAACATTCATTGAAAAAATGAAACTCCCCCCCCCCCCATCATCAATACGCAGTTGGTTATTATTCTGCAACCACGTGAATTTTTGAAAACTCCTCCATACTTCAGGTGTGGTTTCGTTTCACCTTCACTGATAGCAATTTTTAGAATGATGTCGTAGCGAAATGATC
Organism: Typopeltis vanoorti; assembly: GCF_054136105.1. NCBI lineage: Eukaryota > Metazoa > Arthropoda > Arachnida > Uropygi > Thelyphonidae > Typopeltis > Typopeltis vanoorti. Next base: position 99,361,732 of record NC_143570.1, on the reverse strand, counting down.
GGCATTTTTCTCGAATTTTTACTACTCTGGTAAATCAAATAAATATGTGTTCGGTAGAAAAGTATAAATAGAGTATTAAAAAAAGCATTAAGCATTAACAACACATGCACATAAAAAAATTGAAACTAAGCTTATTAATATAATTGTGACATCAAAGAAAAATTGCCTGTTCTGGCCATTATTTACATTTAACTTTACGAAAGTTAAAGGAAATTAAAGTTAAAGAAAGTTAAAATTAAAGATAAAAAAGAACACGACTTTTAATCGACTTGAATCTTTTCTCCGATAGAGGACAGCACCACTGCGTTCTGAGAAAACAGACTACATTTTTCGCACGCCTACATTTTGGGGCGTTTCCCTTGGCATGTGGCTTTTGTTAACCTCGCTGACTAAACTAGAACCGGAAACGTAGCGACACCAACCTATGCGATATAACTGCCCAGTGTGAGTGTGTGTGTGTGTGTGTGTCAAAAGTGCATTTCCACGGGTCTTGCCACACCCCAAATTATACTCGCTAAACAGGGAAACCCGAAGGTTGTTTAGGGCGGCGTATTTCTGAGAATGCCGGGATTTTCTAAACTGAAGAATGCGCTAAAAGTCATGACACACACCCATGTCCAGCGAGCAGGCTCGAATAGCGTACAAGTTTTCCCCCACCGTTTTCGGCTTACATTGTTTCAATGATATCAGAAAAGTAAGGCTATTATTTTATTTTATTTATTTTATTTTTTGCGTTTTACACAATTTATGCGTAAAGAAATGCTTACAGCAATTATGAAATTAATCTCAAATATATAAAGTGATGAAAGATGAAAAACACCTGCTAATCCTGTAAAGTTATAAAACAGAACACACACACACAATGGTTGGAGAACTGGTGCTTTAAGCACAATTTCAGTGAAGACGACAAAAGAGTATTAAAAACAAGGAGGGAAAATAAGCAAAATGAAACAGAAAGATCTTGTTGCAATGTGCTCCGTTTTAGGTTGTTGTTTTTTCCCCTTTTGTTTACCTTATTTTTAAAGACTTTATAAACTTATTTCATTCCAAGGTCAAGAACATATTACTGCACAGTTTCAGGGACGAAATATCTTACCACTCCCGTATGAGACCAGCTAACTCACCTTCAGTGGAAAAGCCCTTACAATGGCGCCTAGCGATCCTACACGGATTCGAACCTATCCAATGGGCGAATGTTACAACGTCCCGTCTTCGTGACTGCGCTATGGAGACGTCGATATGTACTAAGTTGACAAATGGTCGAAATCATTGGAAGGATGAGAGCCGTAGCAGTGTCTGAGACATTTTCTTTACATAATGTAAGAAAAGTTACGGAACAACGTAAGAAATATCTGCACTCTAAATCTAGTCGAGAAACGGACGAACGAGAACAACCTCACGGATGTCTTTTAGCGCAATCGGACTAATATTCCGAATTTGGTGACACGATGCAACCCGAAAAGATGTTTGAGGAGGAGAAAGGCGATGCTTTTTTTTCTTAAGTTTTCGCTATTTTTAAAGTGGCCTTTCATTTTCTAGTGTTTTTTTTTTTTTTTTTTTTTTTTTTTTATTCGTTACTTGAATTCAATGCCTTAAACTTGGCAGGCTGTGTCAAATTAATTTTTTAAATGGCTCCCACCACACCAAAAATTTTTGAAAACCTATAGTACGTCCGTACCGTGGGTAGGCTAAGTATTTTTGCCTATTTTTTATTAATTTCATTTTATTTACTATATTTTTTGAATATTTGATTTTATATTTATTTTTTACCTGGTTTGAAAACCCTGCTCTAGAAACGAAACATGGAACTTTTTGGAAAAAAGTTCCATGTTTTTAATTCATCTCTTACCTAAAGACATTCACAAACATCCATACCCATGGCGGGATTCGAACCCAGAGCCTGTTGGCTGGAGAGCGGATACTCGAAATATACGGATATACACATTTCGAGTATCCGTTGTGCGAAATGTACAATATCCCGCATATAACCGCAAATGCAGCAGGTCCAAATCTGACGTAAATGACTAGCAAAAAGAGCAGCCAGTGACTCGCTACAGTGCTCTAACTCATCGACTGCTTCGCTAGCAAAGACAATGTAAGACATTAAAATTGGTCTCCGTATAGAAATGATGTTGCCCTTTCTCCATTTGAACTTGAATTTAAAAAAAAAAAAGGCTTGCAAAAGCTTTTAGAAAGGCTTAGAAAAAACTTATAATAAATCAGTGTTATGTGTAGTATGCCCCTGTGTGGTTTAGGAAAGAGGAAACCCACTGGCTTTTTTTTTTTTTTTCAAGAATTAGAGTTTGTTGTTGTTGTAGGCAGTGGCACACCCAAAGTGGGGCCAAGGGGGGCCTTGATCCCCCCCCAAAAAAAAGAGAAAGGGAAAAAACTAGAAAATTTTCCAAAAATCTTTTCCTAATTAAAATTCATTTTTTTTTAAATGTTGTGTCGTGTCTTCTATTTCTATACTACTTATGAATTAGCGATCATCGCAGATGCTAAGTCATAGGTCGTATGCGATGCGTAGTGTGTATTCTCAAATTGTCTAGTCGACTCGAGCCCTCCCCCTCCCCCCTAAATCCTGAGCGCTACTGGTTGTAGGAACACTTCATTAGGAAAGCATTCCAGAGGACAGGAAAAAATAAATAAAATAAAAGAGCAGGAGGAGAGGTAAGTTTGGTGTGTTTGCAATTAAACTGAAAAGAGACGGGACGGTGGGCAGCTACTGCTCCTGTTTTAATAGGCACAGCAGAAAGCGGAAGAATAATCCTTGCAAGTTCACTTGCAGTTAATTCGGAAGTACCCATCGAAAAGACACCGAACTGAAACAGTGCTTCTGTGTTAAAGTGAATAAGTGACAAAAGGCTTATCTATTAGCCGAATCGCTCTTCTTTGGCCAGCACCAAGAATTTTAGGAGCACCACCCGAAACATGTGAGCAGCATTCTAAGGATGGGAGGATTTGAGATTTGTATAGCTGGGGAGAAGGGAGGGAGAAAATCCGAATCTTCAGTTGAAGAAAATGAATAGTTTTTTTTTTTTTTTTTTTTACATGCTGGGATATCTTCATGCTAGAAGAGGCTGGGGGTAAATGTCAGTCCAAACAGAGATATCTGATCCTGTCTGGTGATGTGTGTATTACCAAGGATGAGGATGAGTTGAGATCCCTCTGCGGGAAAAATAGGAAGTCTGCGTTTGGGTAACATTGAAGGTGACTAGGTTATTGAAGAATGGTATGAAGATCAGTGTTTAAGACATCCCAAGTTTCAAAATTTTGTGCAAAAATTTTGAAACTTGGGATGTCTTGTTTGTTCACTGCATGTCCACAACGACATGCAGTGAACAACCGGAGAGAAAGCTGGTCATCCAATTACAGAGGGTGGCAGGTACACCGAAGGATAGCAATTTACTGAACAGACGTCGATGTCAGACAGTATCAAATGCTCTCCGACAACACGTTTCTCCAAACCATGCCATGGCAAGTGTCCATGAATGAGCGACACAAACTACGAGGTGTGCCAGAAACCACATTGGTGGTCAATGATTAATGGAGAAGACTGGCTGTTATTTTTTTCATGTGGCTCCCACCCACAAAAGCTTCCATAACCCTACAGTACATTCGCACTGTGGGTTGGCTAAGGATAAGAATTTTTTTTCTTTTTTGCATTTTTATTAATTTCATTTTTTGCACAGTCCGGAAACCCTCTGTAGACCAAACATGGAAATGTTTCAAGCCACTTCAAACCTCCAATAAGCGAGATGGTGGTCTCATACCGAGCGATGAAATTCATCTCCCACCTAAACACAACCCCAAACATTCATTCCCAACGCGGGATTCGAAACCGCAGTCTGCCGGTTGGAGAGCGAATACGCTAACTACTCGGCCAACCAGGTCGGCATTAGTAAGGCAGTGAAGTGTTAATTAGTGGACAGGTTGGTAGTTAATGTTCTCCATTATTATTCAAATCCAAGGACTGAGGTTGAATAGGTTGGACATATGCTTGTTTGCATGCATTAGGATAAGTGCCAACTGATATACTGGACAAGTGTTAGTTCTGGAAAACATGCTGGGTACAACTGAAGAGATGCCATGGAGATACGCGTATAATAATAATCAGGACTCGACAAATGCGCTCGTCCACTTGCCATTGGCGAGTAGATTTCGTCAGCTAGCGAGCAGCTGCAGACTGGACAAAATGAAATATTTTCAAGTTATAAAAGTGAAATTTATAAAACATTCTAAACAAAATTTTAGTAACAAATTATATTTTTCAAAATATTTATGCCGTGTTTTTTGTTCTTTCCTATTCGTATTATTTATTGACCTTTCCTTTTTTGGAATGGTTCTACCAGGAAGAAAATGTTCTCCAAACTCGTTGTTTGGAGAACATTTCGAGTACATTTTTTCCCGTGGCGATAAGAAGTTTAAATAAATATACAAAAATATCTCTGTGCAACTTTTTTCTTATTCCTTCGGACAATATGATGGCCGACAATGAGGTAATAGGACTGTTTATTTTTTTATGAAAACACCAAATACAATAGGTTATTCAAATAGGAGTACCAGGAATACAGAACTCAAGAAATGTGGATGGGCAGAAGGTTGGAAATAAAAAAATGAAACTTATTCATATTAGATCCAATAGCTTTAGACATTTCAGCAAATACATACGAACGAAGGTTGTTTCAAACAGCAGTACGGAGGGGATAGGTCCGGCCAATCACTGTGCTTTCTAATATTTAAAAGGTGGGAGTTGCCAGCGTAAAGTGCACTGAACAGTGGCTATGGTAATATCTGCATCGTCCAAAAAGTGGTGCGCACAGAAACTGGTTTGAAAGTAAAGCGCCGAATTCCTTTTAATGTATGGTTTTGGAAATTTTTCTTTGGGTAAGATTTGTCTTCGTCAGAAATCTGCCTTAAATGGAAATCCCGCAAAAGCTGAAAGCCTCGTAAAAATGTGACTGAAAAATTTAAAGACCATTTTCAATTGGCTTTGAAATGTAAAGAATTATTCTAAAATTTCTCTTCCGTACACTATGGTAATATCGTTCAAACTGAGTTCATTCAAAGCATCGTAAAGTTCAACATCACTTGGATTCGAATTCTAAACCACAGTCGTTCACAGAAAGAAGAAGAAGAAGAAGAGAAAGTCATATGGTGAAGTTGTTTGCAAAGATAGAAAAATAAGAACACCATGGTGGACACAAAAAGTTAAAGAAGCAGTTCTAGAAATGAAGAAAGCACACGCCCAAAGCTACTAACAAATAAGTCGGTAGATGCCCAAAAAGAAGACAAAGAAAAACATAATCTCTAAGCTAGATGTAAAGGTAGCTAAATAAAAGTCACGGGAAGATTTTAGTAAGAATATAGGAGATAAACATCAGGAAGGCGACAAAATTTGCTAGAGGCCATTGAAAAAGCTTATAAATTGATGGAATAATACTGTCAAAAAAAAGCAGAGATGATAAGGGTGACATGAAACTGAAGATAAGGATATTCTACATATAGGTAAGTATGTCGAGTGGTTACTTTGTTAAACTATTACATGAAACAAGCGGTAACGAAACAGAAGTAGAAATACCTCTCATTGACTGACGAGGCACTCACAACTGAATCAAGCAATGTACTCCACTTGTTCATCACTCTCCAACTGAAAAATCTAGAACTCATACTCTTTTTAACCACAATCTTAATTTTCAGGTGATGATCTCTTTTTCTTCCACCACTAGTCCACTGCTGAAATATTTCCCCTGCATCAATCCTATAAAAACCTTTTATTAACTTAAACGTTTCTACCCTTCTCTGCCATCAACCAATTTCTGCAACCCACAAACTCTCAATCTATCAATGCAAGGAGCATTCCTCAGACCACTCACCAACTTGATCACTTGCCTCTCAAGCTTTTCTACTCCAAGGAATCCAGTCGACCAGATCTGAGCACAGTAATCCAGACGTGACGTATCAACGCCTTAAAAAGAGAAAAATAACTTCTTTATCTCTGCATGGTAGCGTCTTCTTCAATAACCAAGTAATCCTAAGAGCGATGACGTGGTACACAGCTTGCAATCTTTTAATCCCAAAATGCATAATATAATACCGTCTATTTGGTTTAAATTTTAAATTACTGAAATGTTGCTAACATTTAAACTTTTAAAAGATGCGCCCGCGTGCTGGACATCTGAAAAACACTATAGCTTTTAAAGAACTACACGCTTCAATTTCCACTCAGTTAATTGGTTATACGTTAGAAGGAGTGGCAATCTATTGAGTGAGGAAAACCTAGAAGGTCAGTCTCGATTAACCGACCCTCGGTTCGGCACCGCTTCTTTAACCGATTTGACGCGACTTGAAGAACTCTCCTTCTCCCAAAGAATGAGTTTTATAGCATTGCATTCGCAGGTCGCCGTGAATCCGACTCGTAGCAGGTGAGCCTTATTCTATGCAGATCGCAATACCTATCATGCTTCATCGTGAATAGATTCGGCGTTGGAGCATTCACCGTCCGCTCTGGAACGCATTCTACTCATCTTGCAAAAATCTCCTTTTCACGTCCTGACGCATTAAATGCCTTAGTTGCTTGCTTACTGCTCTGTTCGCTCTTCCCGAGATAGCGTCTTAGTCACTCGTCCTAATGTTTCTTTATCACATTGATATGAAGGAGACCAGATCTGAGCCCAGAAATCCAGACGCAACCCCTGATTAGTAGGGGGGGGGGCTCACTGGGCTTTTATGACGCATGTCATATCAAAATCGCTGATAGAGCTGATATTCACATGTAATCATGGGAATTGTGGTCAATTCCGGACGGCCCAGGCGAATCAAATTCCATTTATCCTCGCCTCCACGTGGTGCCCCCGTCATCCTGGTCAGCGAAGTACCAATAAAAAAAATAAAAAAAAATAAAGCAAAGCCAACAGCAATAACATGGCAAATGACAGTGAAACAGATGAATATGCCACGAGTCTTGCGCGACTCTCACCTACTTTTCTATGATGGCTGGAAAAAAAAAAAAAGGAAGAATCAGAGGGTACTAACAATCACGCAGATGAAGGCATGCCATCTTTTGGAAAAATTACCCTGGCTGCAAGTACCCTGAATACCCACACTCTGGCAAAGGATTCTCAAATTGACTTCCTACTTAAAGAATTAGGAAACCCAAAAAATTGACATATTCTCTATAAACGAAACGAAAAGAACTAACAGCACGATGGAATGATGGCTCACTAATTTTCCATGGCCCAGCATCCAACAATGCAAAACAAGGCGGAGTCGGATTCATTGTAAGGAAAAGAGAGTAACAAAGAAAATCATTTCGTGTAACAAAATCTCCGAATGAAAGATCTTGGAAGAAAGGTCACCTTAAAATTATCATATGTTACGCTCCTACATCGGTCTCAAGTGATAACGAGATAAATGAATTCTGCAAGAATCTTGAGGAGCCGCTGCAGAATGCTAAAATTGGGTAGGACAGAAATCAAGAAAAGCCTTCATCGGTCCCTTTGGACTATAAAACAGAAACGAAAGAGAAGAGAAACTTCTAGAATTTGCAGAAGCAGAAAAACTTTTCATCATGAATATCTGCTTCCAAAAAAGAGCAGGGAAAAGGTGGGCTTTGGAATCCCCAAATGGCAATATAAGAAATGAAATTAACTACATTCAACAGACTGCAAGAGAACAATTCAAGATGTAGGAACAATTCGCGGAAAGTACTTTGACATCCATTGAGACCACCGACCACTAAGAGCCATCCAACAAATTGACCAAAAGAAGGAAGAAAAAATACGAGCAATCTCAAACCATACAAAGAGACCCAAACATTTAGACCTTGATTTGTTTAAGTAATATGTTGATCAAATAAAATGGAATATTACCGAATACAAGGATTATGACAACACGCTCCTCGAAAATCTATCCAAGTGCATGGAAAATTCTAAAGTCAATCAAGAACACCCAAAAAAATAAAGACTCTTCACACAAACCTTGAATTTACTAAAAAAGAGAAGACAACTGAAAGATAAACCAAACTCACAACTTGAATATAAAATTACTTGCAAAGTATTAAGCAAGAAGATCCCAGAGGACTATCAAACCTACAGGGAAAAAAGACTGAGAAACGCCGCTGAATCAATGAGTATCAAAAGGATTGAAAGAGAATTAACTACGAAAAGGTCAATCCCAAAAGCACTACTAGATCAAGATCGAAGAAGCACACGAACAGAACAAAAATGGAAAAGACAGTACAAGACTTCTACAATGACCTTTTTGCATCAAAAAATCCTTTACCCGAAGCAAAACTGTACCAGAAGTGCTCCCAGACGAAATAGAATATGCACTCGAAAACATGAAACCAAATACAGCTCTCGGCATCGATCAGATGAAACTTGAGGATATTCAACAAGGAGGACCAGAACTTTATAAAGCTCTGGCCGAAGGATTTACTTGGTACCTAAAAGAAGGGCTAATACCATCAAAATGGAAGACATCAGAAATAATTCTTCTCTTCAAAAAAAGGCAACATAGAAGACATCAAGAATTACCGTCATATATATCTGCTATCGCATACACACACACACACGATGCAAAGAATAAATACTAGATCGCTCTTTGCTTTCTATTTATCGACTTTAAAAAAAGTCTTCAACACCCAAGGACATAACGCAGTTTTACAGGCGCTACTAGAACAAAGCATTGATCCAGTCTACATCAATCTAATTAAAGAAATTAACACCGGTAACTCTATACAAATAACCTTATTCGACGACCCATAAACTATCACCATAAACCGAGGTGTGCGACAAGATGTCATATCACCAAACCTGTTTTACGTGTACTCTGGAAAGCACTTTAAGCAAAATCGACTTAAAAGGTGGTAAAAATATCGATGAAGAACTGCTCCAAATATTAATGTTTGCAGACGATATTATACTCATAGCTCAAGACACTCCGCAACTTGAAACAATGCTTCATCAAGTGCATGATGCCTGTAATAAAATATGACTAAAAATTCACCCTGACAAAACCAAATTAATGAGAGACAAATACTGCCAAACCCACACCATCCAACTAAATAATTTCACGATAAAAAGTGTAGAATCCTACACATACCTTGGAACAATAAACATACACAACGATATTTCTAAAGAAATATCAAAAAGAAAAAGGGCTACATGGACCTCCTTTAACCGTATAAAATCCATAATCACAGACCTTAAGCCAGATATCAAAATAAGAGCTAGCATGTTCAACAGCTGTGTTGAACATGCTAGCTGTTATTTTCTCCCATCTTTAACCTACGCCTCCAAAACTTGGAGCATCACATAAAAAGAACTCAGTTTACAAACCACCCAGCATACCATGGAAAGAAGAATCTTAGGGATAAGTGAAAAAAGACCACATCACATGTATAATACAATTATCAGAAAATTGACCGGAGCGAAAGAAGTAGTGAAAACCATATATGACAACAAGGCACAGTGGTAGCTCATAGTGCAAGATTCAACGACAACAGGTGGGCCTACCGTGTCACAAACTGGTATCCAAGATCAACCAAGAGAAAACCCGGTAGATCTCCAACTAGATAGGAAGACCCTCTAACCAGAGTGATAGGAAACAAATGGAGAAGAATGGCCCAAGATCCCATTCCTGGAAACTTTGCGACCTGCATTCCTGGAGACACCCGGAATGAAAGGCCAGCCTGGTTGGCCGAGTGGTTAGCGTATCCGCTCTCCAACCAAAAGGTTGCGGGTTCGAATCCCGTCGTAGGCATGGATGTTTGTGATTGTTAATTACTAGTGGTGGTGGTGGGGAGTAGATAGCGTTGGTGTAGATGACGTGGTTCGCTGTAGTTAGTAGATTGAGTGGTGGAGACAGAGAGTTGTAGAGTAGGTGCCTCCCTCGATGAGTCTTTGGACTCCCTGGAGGTGTCATGTAATAATAATAAATAACAGGTCCATAGAGGTAAATAATTGTCCTATCACTTCTTACTTGTCGGTCCTTCGCAATATGGCAGCTAAATTCTGAGCATTTTTCACAGCGTCTGAGGTTCGGCCATACTTTTGCAGAATTATCGAACCGAAGGTGATTTAGCCGGTCGCATACCCACATAGACAAAATCGGCCAGGAAACGCACGCAATTAATAAACACAGCACAATGACCTGATGGCCTTAGTTCGCTTACGAAGTAATTCCAACCCGTCAAAGTTTAAGCTGCGTCATTAATACTGCACTGAAGATGATTGGCGCAAAACGACCAGCACTCACACTGACGAGAAAATTTTGTACGGCGCTAACAGATAAAATAAAATAAATAAAAATTGTATACATATCGTAATGCGACGCCAATCACTCTTCACAACGTGCGAAAAGAATTTAAAGCGGTGATGGATGAACCAGTCCTGAAGACCAGTTCACTAAATCCAAATTCACAAGTCCTGTCGTTGCGTTTGTGAATGGGTCGGAGCCAACGCGCAGTTGTACCGCACGGAAGTGAACAGCGGTCAAGAGGTAAATGCTTCGGTTGTTTGTTCCTCTTTAGAACACTTTTTGTTGTTGTTGTCTTGTCGTTATGATCCTTTGAATTCAGTGCGAAAGTGAATGAACGACGATGTGTGACTCCGTTGGGCAATAATTTAAATCTCTATGGTGACGGTGCGGAACAAATAAATGTCATTTTCAAAGAAGCCCGTACAGGCGATGATAAAAATCAAGTAAAAACGTTAAAAATGCGAGAGCAAATGCAAAAAAGGTAAACATATCTTGCTGAATATGAAACAGTAACAACCAAAAAAAAAAAAAAAGAAGAAGAAGAAGAAGAAGAAAGCCTTTCGGTTAGATAAACAACTGGATCATCGATCTGACGATGAAAAAAAATCTTAAGTTCAATTCTTCTAATTTACTGATAAAGAAATTCTAATTGACGTGCGCAAATTTCTGGTTATAAAATTAAATACTTTTACACTGTAAGCATTTGAAAACTAAAGAGCAATACTACTTTTAATGAACTGAAACTAGTGTTCTCTTTACAATAGAACTGAAATGCGATCAAACTTTATTTGAGCTAGCAAGTTTTTCTTGATATAACAAAACGTTTCCATCTTGTTTTGTTATATTATATACATGCTATATATATATATATACAATTCGATCACGATTACTAGTATATATTTGCTAGTGTCATTCTTCGCGATCAGTCAAGTATTTAAAAAAAAAAAAAATTAGGTATAGTTTCTGGGGGGGGGGGGGAAGCTTCTTTCTGGTGAAGCATGCCACTGCCAAGTAAAACATACAAAAAAAAAAAAATGAAAGAGTAAAAAAAATCTCAACCCTGACGCCGCAACAATGCATCTTCTTTGGGTGCAATAATGGCGGGAAAACTGTCTGGCACGTGTCTGGTCTGCTCTTCCCGCCACATGAGCCGTAGTATTCCAGACATCACGTGATGCCAAACGCCATTACCCGCGCTCGAAAATCTAATAATGCACTGCGTCACAGCTCGTACGAAAGGCTAGAATGAGCGTCGATAATGGCGCGTTCGTTCGGTAGTAGAAATAAAAGGTGATCTAAGCGGGAAAGGGGAGGGAGGGAAAAGTCTGGAGCTCTTGTGAGGCTCGTGTCTCCTTTATGGCGAATAAATATGCACAATTTTTCGCTGTTGTTCTGCGTGTCTTGAAATCGACCGTATGAATGGTCACCGAGTGGTCACCATTCTCTCGTGATTTCCCAATGGCACTATTGCGAAGGTTGGTGACCTCCGTACATCTCGACAGGTTAACGTTCAGGTTCTCGAAGTAACAGTTCGTTAGATTTTGCCCTTGACGCTGATACCGTATTTCAGTCGCAAGGAGAAAACAGAAATAAATGTCATTGTCGGTTGTCTGCGGGCACATCGCCGTCAATAATTGAAAGACATGCAAAAAATGCTTATTCGAATACAAGTCATCCACTCACATTTTAGACTGTCATCATCCCTCGATGAGTGCTGACTCCAGAAGGTGTCGTATGATAATAATATACATCCCCCCCCCCCCAATTGAAGACCGATTCTCTTGTGAGCACATACACTCGGCCTCCTTTGGAAATCGCGTGTTAAATGGTGCAGTCTGAATGCAATTCATACCGAAGGTCGTACACATTTCGTGACCGCCCATCACTCAGCAATATTCGCTGCCATTTTATTTGTTTTTCAAGGCTGGATATCTTCATAGAAAACATTTCATCTCGCTTGTGCATTCTCTTTTCTTCTACAATAAAGAAACTTTCCGTTTAGAAAGTTACTGCAATAGGTGGTCCAAGCAAATGCGCACTTTGTCACCAATGCTTTAGAGACCAGTGGCGAATTCTCCATGCTTGCTATACTAGCTGCGCAAGCTCATTAATTGAGAAAGAAGTAATATTTATTTATTAATAAATGCATACATTTATAAGCATTCCATTTAGGCTTTTTTGTAGACAGAAGACATTCTAAGCTTGAGTTTTGCTTTGTGTATCGAAGCCGAAGCTACTCAAGCTACCTTGGCTTGCCTCGTTGTGGGGGCATCCAGGTGCTCGCTTCAGCACTGTGATTTCATGCGCGCGCATAGCCATTTGACGCTCCCTCCACGTCATCTCACTCTGTTGCTTAAACCACAGGCCATACGCAGTTCAAAGTAGCTCTAGCCAGTGAGCTTCAGCCAGCCTTTACAAGTGTGCGTGTTGCTTGGGAAAATTAAGTTACAACCAACTTTTTATGACGCTGTTATTGACCAGTTCATAAAGAAGAACCGGAGGGCAGAATTTGTATTCAAGTGGCTAAATTGAAAAAGATAGAATATCATTTGTAAAATAAATGTTGAATTTGTATGATTAAATGTACATAAATTTCTAAATATATAGTTTTAAATGGTCAGTAATTCATTATTCCGTTAATCAGACTTCAATCACACCTTTCACTCCCTGAATGATAACAAGAGCAAGTGTGAGTTTCAAGACCTGCATTCGTCCCTGGTAAAATTGTTCTACTGCATAAAGGTGGTGATAAGACTGTAGCTTCAAATTATAGGCCGGTCTGTATATCTGGAGTTGTGGTGAAGGTGCTGGAGAGATTGGTGGGAAGAAGGATGCAGAAATGGGTTGATAACAGCAGTATTCTCTGTGGTTATCAGCATGGGTTTGTTAAAGGGAGATCATTGAAGATACAAAAAATTATATACTTGGTTTTATCCAAGTGTAATCAAACAAAATTTGTGCGTGAAGTATTTTCAGGACTGGGGAAACTTGTATATAGAAGCTAATAACTTCACATTACTTGCCTTAGTATCCCATAACGCAAAGCAAATATCCTTGCAGACATGCATAATGCTATGCATTATGGGAAGGGGGCTCACTACCCAGACCAGTTTCAACCTTTATTGAGGTCTCATCAGTGGGAACTAGACCCAGAGGTGATACTAAGGTTGAAGTAATGCAGAAGTCATATTTTCATATACGAGTAACCAAAACGTGTCACACCTTATTATTAAAATACTCCGGATTAGAGATAGTTGTTGTCCTGAAAATACTTCAGTTGCAAACTTTGTTTGCTTACACTTGGACAAAGGATTAAGCCAAGTATATAATATCTTGGTATCTTTAATTTGTAGTATAACCAAGTGGAAAAACTTTCAAAGGGAGATCATGTTTTGCTAACTTGTTCATGTACTATAACAAGGTGACAAATAACTTGGACAGGGGAGATGCATATACAGTGGTGTCCTTGGATTTGTAAATGCTTCTGATAGACTGCCACACGACAAGCTGGTGAATAAACTGAAACGGATTGGATTGGATAACAGACTTCTGAGTTGGATCAGAGACTGACAGTCATAGGTGTCAGAAAGCTGTATCTCAAAAGAGGAAGATCACTAGTGGTGTACCACAGGGGTCAGTTTTGGAACCATTGTTATTCAATCTGTATGTAAATGATATTTAATAAGTGGCTTTCTCCTTTCCATCAAGATATTTCTTTAGATGTGTATAGTTTTCACGAATTTTTCAAATCCAGATCAGTGTAAGATAGTTTTAAAATGTGTAGTGTGCAGAATGACCAAATATGTACATTGAAGAACGGGATGGTGACAGAGACAGTCAGTCTCTGATCCAACTCAGAAGTCTGTTATCCAATCCAATCTGTTTCAGTTTATTCACCAGCTTGTCATGTGGTAGTCTATCAGAAGCTTTTACAAAATCCAAGTACACCACTGTATATGCATCAGGGGCGAATTCTCCATGAGCAAGAAGTAATATTTATTTGTCAATAAATGCATGCATTTATGAGCATTCATGAGCATTCCATTTAGACTTTTATTTTTGTAGACAGAAGACGTCTTAAGCTTGCGCGACAATAATTGAGCTTTGTGTTGTGTATCGAAGGCCGATGCTTGCTCGTCTAGTCAAAGCTACCTTGGCTTGCTCGGTTGTAGGAGCTTCCAAGTCCTCGCTACAGCACTGTGATTTCATGCGCGCGCATAGCCATTTCACGTCGTCTCGCTCTGTTGTTTAAACGCAGGCCATACGCAGTCAAAGTAGCTCTAGCCAGTGAGCTTCAGCCAGCCTTTACAAGTGTGCGTGTTGCTTGGGAAAATTAAGTTGGTTGTAACTTGTTGGTTGTTTAATGACGATGTTATTGACCAGTTCATAAAGAAGAACCGGAGGGCAGAATTTGTATTCAAGTGGCTAAACTGAAAAAGATAGAATATCATTTGTAAAATAAATGTTGTATTTGTATGATTAAATGTACACAAATTTCTAAATATATAGTTTTAAATGGTCATTAATTCATTATTCCGCTAATCAGACTTCAATCACACCTCTCACTCCCTGAATGATAACAAGAGCAAGCGTGAATTTCAAGACCAGCATTCGCCTCTGTTAGAGACGGGTGAGAAAGATCTTTGGTTCGCAACCAGCCTAAGGTAGTACAAAAGTAATGTTTTTGCATCTGGAGGCGAGGTAGCCGGTTCTCGTACGAAGTCGAATGTGCCACAAAGCAAATCAATTGGTTTCGTTTTGGCGACCATTATATCAGTAATTCTATCGGAGAAAATGTTTGGTAGCCAGCTTTCATGTGGTATTGTGAGGGTGCGAAACAAGAGGAGGAGAAGAAGCAAATGTGCGGAAGGAAGCGTACGAAGTTGGGATCAGAGTTGATACCTCGAGGTGAGCTGACTTCTACAAGGGCCTCAAATTCTGCTTAGTGCCATACAGCATGTCCAGCATCACACGTGCAGAATGTAAGGTGTCGATACAGTAAAGAAAAAGAAAACGTTACGCCAATAGTTTCATTTTATTTATTTATTTTATTTATTAGTTTTTATGTTCCATATGTGATCATACATCCTAGGTAGTTCATGAAAATGAAAAAGATATAAACGTAAAAATTGCAAAATATTTAAAAATAACAGGTGTAATTAACTCTATATTTAAACCAAACCTAGTTCAAAAACAAATCAGACTAAAAGTATACAATACATTAGCCCTACCAGTCTTATTGTATGGATGTAAAATCTGGAAAATAAAACAAAAAGACAAACAAAGATTAACAACAGCAGAAATGCAGTTTATGAGAAAAACTGCAAAGTATACTCTATTTGATCACAGAAGAAACGAAGAAATTATGAAAGAATTAAACCAAGAACCAGTAATTGAAAAAATTGAAAGAAATATAAACATAAATGGATGGAACACGTTCAAAGAATGAAAACAGAAAGATTACCAAAACAAGCCGTAAAGTACAAGCCATTAGGAAAAAGAAAACCAGGATGTCCTCTTAAACGATTCAACGATGACTAAGGCCGGAACAGGCCACTCTAGGCCGGCCTAAATCCTTGATATGCATGATGATGATGATGAGTTTTATGTTCCCGCCACCGACGGAAAGTCGTAAATCTGCAGCATATTTCAATATTGCAGTTGGTGAAACAATGGTCCGGAATCTCGTTTCTATGGACAAAACATGGTACTTTTCAAGCTTCTAATAAGAATTCTTTCTCTCGGCCAGCGACGAAATCCCGCTATAAATTCACAAGCTACAGCAGGATTGGAACCCTGGCCTGTAGGTTGGAAAGCACAGGCGCTCTTCACTCAGTTTAACAAATCATCGAGATTCAAAAACAGATAGGCAAAAGAGTTCACAGCAATATGCAGGATTCAAAGAGAGAGGGAGAGAGAAATGGAAGAAATGAGTATTTGCTACAACACGTTGTAGCGCATGACCTGCTTTAATCATGAGCTGATTTGACTTGGTTTGAATGGAATGACAGCCAAGGCAAACTAAAATGCTAAAACGCCAGTTAACTGCGTGTCTGACTGTTTTCAGGGATATATAAAGTCGCGTTTTCAGTAAGAAAAAAACTATAATTTTTCAAAGCTGTAATTTTTGTTCGTAATTAAGGAAAGAAAGTCATTGATTTCTATATAGAAGAGAAAAAGGTGGAAGAATTTGGGGATGATAGAGCTATTGCTTGGGTTGCTACTAAAATTTCCACTACACTTGCCTAGAGACGAAATAAAAGCGGGTAGGTCAAGAGTACTGGAAAGAGCGAATTATTATTATTATTATTATTACACATTACTGTTGTGGAAGGTATAAGTTATTAGAAAATCCAAGATCTTACACTACGAAGAAAAAGTTTATTTTATTTTATGCATTTATTTATTTTCATTACGGGCCTGCGCTAAGTAGTGTGTCCTTTTTCATCATTGTTTGAGAGGACTGATGTCACAGCAGTAGGACGAGCTCGACTGTAAACTTCTATTTCGCTTACTTATTGGGCAGGATAGAAGCAGTCCGAATGTGAGTCAGTTAAGATTTTTTTTTTTTTTTTGTCAACCGGTCAAGTTTATTACTTTTATTTTATTTTATTAATTAATTTATTTATTTTAGTGCTGAATCTGCTGATAACGCAACTTATATTTCACCCACGTCTTAACGAGTTTTTCGTAAGCATCCAAATTGATTTTCATTAACTGAGTTTGATTCACTTCAGTATCATCGGAAATGGAGACAATAAATTAATAACTTCGACATGTTTCCAAGTTAGTTCTTTTCGTCAACTAAACGTAGATTAAACTATACTATACTATACTATACTTGCCAGTTTTAAGTGTTGCCCACAATACTCAAACTAATTTGACGTTTTATAATACGTATTGCTTTGTTTTTCCGAGACCCGTGTTTGTTACCAAGAAAATCCCATTCTTGGGGGCCTCCGTGGCGAAGTGGTGTGCAGGAGGCAGCATTTGCCCATCACTTAAAGGACCCAGGTTCGCAACCCGTTTAAGATGTCTCAAGTGATAGTGAATTAGAGGATCACATACGAGGGTGGTCTAAAACGTTCTCGGCCTAACAATGAAAAAACGAATTTATAATTTCAAAATATTTATTTTTCCCTTAAGATTAATACATTTATTCCAGCGATGCTCCACCGCCATTATCCCGTCCCTGTAGTGGTTCTCAGTAAGATCAGCAAAATACTTCTCTACAGCTGCCATCACCTCTTCATTCGAAGAAAAACGCTGACCAGCGAGGAAGAGTTTTAGTTTTGGAATTAAGAGGGAGCAAATCTGGGGGATAGACTGGATGTTTCAACAATTCTTTGTGCAGATCCCTTAATTTTCTCATTGCCAAAACACCTTTGTGGGGGAGGTGCATTGTCCTGATGAAAGATGATTTTTTTCTTCTGCAAACCGAGTATTTTCTCACGAATTTTTTTGTCTAGTCTGGTTAAAAGATCGGAATAATATTCCCCGGTTATTGTTTTACCCTTTTAAAGATAGATAATTAATAAACAAAATGCCTTTAGCATCCCAAAACACCGATGCCATGACCTTGTCATCTTTGGTGCTGAAGAACCAGCTTCTGTCCACTGTTTTGACTACTGTTTGGATTTCTTGTGTGTACTGGTGAATCCAAGTCTCATATATAGTAATAAATCGACGCACAAAATCAGTTTTATTCTTGTTAAAACACTCCAAGCTCTGTTCAGAGATTTTCATGCGAGTGCGTTTTTGATCTGCTGTGAGCAAGCGCGGCACCCATCTTGCGCAAAGCTTTTTCATTTGCAATTCTTCATGCAAAATATAGCCTACACGTTCTTTTGAAATGCCTATAGTCTCAGCAATTTCACGTACTTTGACTCGCCGGTCATCCAATACCATATCGTGTACTTGATCAATGATTTCTGGTGTTGTTACACTTTTTGGACGTCCTTCACGTACCACCACGTTTATGCTCGGCAGCCCATTTCTTAATTGTCGAAAACGAAGGAAAAAGAGTGCCCATAAACTTTTATGAAGTTCGAATGAATTTCTTTGGGCGTTAACCTTCTTTTGCAAAGAATTTTATAACCGCACGATACTCAATTTTATCTATTTCAAGGGATACAGACAATACCTTTGCTTGAGACAGCCGTATAAAACAAACTACTTGATAGAATGACTTGGTGCTTATGACAGATGTACCAGCTTAGAAAAAAAAAATCTCGCGGATAGTGTTGCCATCTATAGTCGAGGCCGAGAACTTTTCAGATCTTCCTCGTATGGAGGTTTTGCTCCCAAAAACTGGCGTTTTCACTTCTACAAAAGGCGGGAACAGACGCAATTTACAGAGATAATGTACATGGCCTTAGTTTACTTGACATAATTTTCACCAAACAACTATTTCTCCCCTTTTAAAAATATATGTTTTGCTGAGAAGAAGTCTGAATACACTGTCGTGCTATCGCGAAAATTCGTATTTTGTCCAGAAGAGTGCCGTTATGATGTCGCTGAGCGGTTAACGTCGTTAATTAACATCGAGTATAACTTGGCGTGGTACCAAATGGTTTAACACGCACTTACAGCACGTTTGAATAGCAACCTAAGATTAACTGTTGAAACATAAAAATCAATGGTAAAGGAAATGAAAAAGGTCTGAATGTAAAATGGAAGTTTCAGAATGCATCACAGAAAGAAGTCTTAGTAATTAAAGAAAAAAGTGAGGGAAAAAAGGACATGGACTCTTGACTATGAACAGTTTTTAATATAATCATCTTTATTTTCTTTGAAAATATGTAACCGAGCTATGAATTTACAATTCCTGATAAGCTGTAGAATTGTTTCTTCTATTTACATGTTACCTTAACAATAATCATGTGCATGTTTTCTGCATCCTTCTTTTCTTTCTATCAAATCAGAAGAGTTCATTCTCCCAGCCCACGTGACCCTAACATCTCCGCTGCTGCCTATTAATGACAAACCACAAGGCTTCCTCATCATCTCAATAATCTCTATCCATTTTGTTCTCCTCGGCATCTGTGACCTGTAATCGTTCTCGCAGCAGCATTTGCCACATTTTTTTTTCTTTCTATTACTGTGTCATGATAATTTAGTTCGTATCTCATATTTTCGTTTGCTTTCTTTTTATTCATTTGGTTCTTCTTAACATTTTGATGCATTCAACAATCTCAACCATAATAAATTGTCTTATTTAATATATATATATATATAGAGAGAGAGAGAGAGAGAGAGAGAGAGAGAGTTCGCGGTTGCATCTGACCCTTCAGAGACCGTTGTCATTCGCCGAGTATTTTTCTAAGGATTTCCCTTTCAAATCCTCGACTATCCAGGTTTCACAGCCGTAGGTAACGATGGACAAATTACCGATTTGTTTAAGTCTTCCAATGGCTAGCTGAATACACAACATGAGAGAATTAAAAGCCCGATTATTCCTCCCTATTAGATTCTGCAACTCTGCCATCTCATCTGGTTGGCACGTGATCATTATTCTTAAATATTTAAATTGTTCCACTTCTATTTCGAGGTTCCCAATTTTGCACACGTTTATCAATTAACTGATTCTGTCTATTAATCAGTGCTTTGGTTTTTTGTTGATTAATTTTGAGTTCTACTCTTGTGCTGATTTTTCTTCCAAATACATTTCTTCTACTTTCCGTATGGTTTTTGACATAATGTTAATGTCATCTGCGTACGCTACAATCGCCAGTGATTTGTTTATTACAGAGTGCTTTTATTTGCAACGAACGATAATGTATTCCGAAGCTAAGTTAAAACGTATTGGAGCTAGACTAGCTCCTTTTAATCTTTAGTTATTGGAAAGAAAACTGTTAAATCAGTTTGTATTTTCACCTGTGTTTCTCAATTTAAAATAGTTAATTTTGTAAGTCTCACTAGCTTATATGGTAATCCAAAGTGTATCATAATCTCATAACTTTTCTCTATTAATGGCTGGGAATCAACAGAAATCTGACGACTATTCATATCAAATTCCCAAAATTTCTCTAAAATTGTTCTCTGATCAACTATAGATTTGCCTTTCCTGAAATCTACTTAGCAGACACCATTTATGGTCTCCATAAATAGATTTACTCTGCTCTTCAAAACAGGAATAAATTCTTTGTATGTTGTACATACAAAGAGAAATCCCTCTATAATTTTCACAAACTGCTTTGTCATTCTTTTGATGTGTTGGCCAGAACAGACTCATTTGACAACATTTGCTGTTTGTTAAAATAAATTCGTGTGTTATCTTCTAATTTCTTCCTCCTGCTTTCAACAATCTATAGCTATTTTATCTATTCTTGGGGATTTGTTGTTCCCGAATGAATGTACTATATCGCTAAACTCAGTAAGTCGTGAGACTATTACAAAGGGGGGGGGGGATAATAAAGCTAAACTATACTGCTTGGAAAAAAGTCAACGGATACCATAGTGTGAGGAACAGCCATGGCGCCCACCCTAATAACATGTAGGACCTCCTTTCGCTGTGATGACTGCAGCAATCGCACGTGGCATACTTTCCAGAAGCGTACAACAGCAATCAATGGGAATTTTGGACCATTCTTCCTGTACGCTGTAATGAGGTCCTGGACCGTTGTGAGGCGGACGTTCCTTGACCTCACTCGATGTCATCACTTGTTTGATGACAAACAAACAAAGCAGTTCAAGCAGCAGCCAAAGTCTGAGGTCAAACCAGGAAAAACAAGACTATATCATGACATCGCCACCTCCGAATTTCATAGTTGGGTTACGAACTCTTGTAAGACACGTTCACCGGGTATACGCCACAGCCACACCCGTCTATCTGCTCAGCAGAGGGTGTAGCGTAATTCATTTCTCCATAACACAGCTTTCCAAATTTCCAAGTCCCACTGCACCACTCAAGACGACGCTGCATGTTGGTTTGGATAATGTGGAGCTTGCATATTGCGGTTGTACCGTGGAAACCCATGTTGTGAGCCTCATTTCTGAATGTTTTTGTGCAGATTCGTGTTGCAGTCATTGCCAGGAACTCCGCATTCAACGTGTTGGCCGACGAATGGCGGGTTTTTTTTTTTTTTTCCCACATATATTATCCTTCGTAGAGACCTACGGTCACGTTCAGTGAGTGTGGTGGGTAGTCTACTGCGGGTAGCACATGCAGTTGACTCCCTATGCTTCCATCTCGGTAGGGTATCACTGATGGCCCAATTTGTCAACAATTTGCCGAACAAATAGGTCTGTAACACGGCATCCTATCAGAACGCTTCTTTCAAACTTTGTCTGTTCCCTTCTTGCAGCCATCATATTCCTCCAATTTATACCGGCTACAAACATGTGACTCTTTACCTTGCTCGAGGGGAGGTGTCCATTGACTTCTTTCCAAACAGTGTATGTGTAAAAGTTGGTATACAAAAATCATGGGAAGACTTTGATAAGAGGATAGAAGATAAACTTTTACTAATTAGAAAGGTAGAAAATGTTCATGAGGCTATTGATAAAGCTGAGAAGTGAAGAAAAGACTGCTGTAACAAGGTGTGACAAGGTGACATGAAAACTTAAGATATTCCCAATATCTGGAGTAATTACTCTGAATGATTACTAAAGATGTGAGAGAAAAGCGGAAGAAAAAATTCAAAGAGGAATGCAATTTGGAGTATACATAAGAATACTTGAGGTAGAAAAAAACATCAAAATATTCGAACATAAAAAAAAACATCAAAATATCGAAAAAAAACATCAAAACAAAAAAAAAACAGAAAAAAAGAGAAAAATGGAGAACTGTGGTCTTGCAGCTAAGAACCTTAAGGGTTCGTGAAGCTCAAGAAGAAAACATCAAAATCGTAAAATATGGAAAGGTACCTGGATTAAATGATATTCGACCAAAAATGTTCAAATATCAAGGTATAAAAGTTTTTCAATAGCTGCACTACATAATTTAGAAGGCCTGCTCGAATTCTGGATGATTATCGAAATTCTGGAGTAGAGCTCCTACATAATATAAAAAACTAAACTATCTTGAATGTGAGTATTACAGAGGAATTTCCCTACTGAGTGTTCCAAACAAGACTCACTCAACTATAACTGAGAAGGAACTAAGAAAAACTGTGGAAGAAACAAGCTCAATTCAGTCCAAATAAGGGTAGTCAGAATCAGGTTGATTATACACACACGCACACACACACAGTATATTTAAGCGATCCAACCGTTATTCGTTCGGTTGTGGTCCCATAATTCATCTAGTATTTGTGTGCGGGGTATTAATTTTTTGTAAAAGTTTTCATAATAATTCTTTTTCATAATATGCATCAATTTCCTTCGACAGTGTTCCAGCTAAATATATATTCAATTAGAAAAGTTGAAAGGATATTCTTTCTGCAGTCTAATATTTCTTGTATTGATGTAGACTTCGTGCGCAGTAATTGTACTCGGACAATAGTCGCTCTCTGTTTCTATGACTAACGCACAGTTAGTCAGTTGCGAAAGGTCTGGCTCGCGCTGACAAAGAACTAATCGAGACAATTTCTAGTCAATATTTGTCTGAAACGGCGCGTTGGTCATTCTGGGAGTCACAGACCGAATCGGATAAACAAGCCAAAGATGGTGCATGAGGACGGGCGATCACGTGTAGCAAATTACAGGAACAATACGGTTCGAAGTGCTCGGCCGAAAAAGTAACGAGTGTGGCCGCAGGCGGAGTGACGACTATCTGAGGCCAACTCCTGTTCATCATAAATGGCTGGAGCTCTGCTCTCCCTCAGGAATATGCTTAACTCACCTCCTCATTAACAGACATAAATGACGAAAGTGTTCCTCGTTTCCGTTGAGGAACTCGAATAATAAAGAAATAAATTTCTTAATCACAGATGTCCTCAGCAACAATCAGTAAATTGCACACGATTAATTCAATAACTCCTGCAATTGAAGAAACTTTTCGAAATACTGAAATATTTTCCAAAATCTTGAGCCTCAGTATTAAGTAACTCTCCGAGGCAATCCAGAGCTTCTCAGCGCATTTTCCTTGCACGCCTCTTAAACTATTAATATCGCATGTGGCAACCATTTACATTGAACAATATACCGTCGAAAGAATTGCTATTCTATCAAAACTGCTGTAAACCACGATTCCACACACACGAGAGGTTGCAAAACCTACAGCACATCAGTGCAGTGTGGGCAAGTGGTCATGATATGCAGACATAAACGACCAGAGAGGAAAATGGCAATCCAGTTGTAAAGGGGTGGAGTATAAACCATACGATGGTAATCCATCGTATGGAGTATAGACCATACGATGGCAAGAAAGTCTTTGCATCAGACTTGATCAAAAGCTTTGGAAAAAATGACAGAAACCACATGGGTTTCACCAAACCTTTCCGAAGCTTGTACATGGATTATGTTGGTAAAGCGATCTGCTGTGGACCGAGAGTAGTGGAATCCATATCGGTGGTCATTAATCAATTCGCTGCTTCTACGTGGTTAAGAGTTGATTGTTAATGACTTTCTCCATTATTTTCCATAGAACTGAGGTGATACGATATTTGGATGGATGGCTTGTACTCTTTCTTTGTGGTTGAACATAGGCTTCTTTCCGTACTGAACGACAGATGGCAGAAGTACATGAAAGAATGTAAAGACGATATGTGATGGGTGTTAGTTCAAGAGCACAAGCTTTAAGCACAAATGGGGGATACCATCAGGCTCGACTTGTTGACAAAATACTACATGAAGCAGGCAGTGTGCAGTTCTTGGTAACGTTACTTTGCCTCAATCATCCATGCAGGATTGAGGAGAATGATGCCAAGAGGTCAGCTGTCTTTGAGTGATGTTACAATGAAAGTATCTGGATGTGAGAAAGGTAGACGCGTTGATGGAAGATGTAGGACACCAGTGGCATTTGCAAAGGACCATAAATTCGACTCCTATTTGAACAGGAGACAAGTTTATATAAAAACACAAGGAATCAACTAACAAAAAAAAAAAAAAAAAGCAAACATGGGCTACACTTAATGAATTACTAACTCGAAAAAAAAGAAATTTTCACACGATTTTGTCCAAAAAGCTTCTGTCAGGATATGAAAAAAGATGAACTAGCAGACCTATTCAACTACTTCTTCAAGAACAATATCACACAACTCGAAAATGATAATCTACCAACGATCAACGAAAACTTACCAACACGAAGTCAACAACAAACCATGGATTTTCCACCAGTAACAAAACAGGAACTGAATGAAGCGTTTAGCTCTTACAGTTAAAAACAAAGACTACTCCAGGAATAGACAAAATAAGACTCACAGACATTTTAATACACTTTGAACAAATAAATCCTATACTTCTGAGACTCGTGAACATAATATTCGACACTGGTATCATTCCAAATCAACTAAAAACTGCAATAATCACGCCAATCTACAAACATGGCAAAAGAAACGATACACAGAACTACAGACCAATAGCTAACCTATCAATCACCAAATTTCTTGCAAAAATAGCACACACACTAGATTACAGAACTATTTACAGAAGTACAACATCATCTCACAAAACCAATACGGCTTTCAGAAAACAAAAAGCACCATCACCTTATTAGAAGATATCGCCGACGCCATAAACAAAGTCCTCGATAAAAACAAATACGCTCTCATTATACACCCCCTGTCCAAAAAGAAACCGATCTTTTCGAGAATAGAAAAACTAGTGACACCACCTGTTGTATCTTTTTGTTGTTGAAAGCGGCAACCTTCATTAACGTTGTGTCAACTATTAATGACATTTGTTTCATTAGAAGCCGAGTTATAGTGCCAAGAGTGACAGTGTGTTTAGACGAACGGTCGGAAAATGAGTTTCAAACGGAGAGTTGCGATTGACTTTTGTTTTAAACTTGGTAAAAGTTTTACCGAAACGCATCAAATGCTTCAAACAGCATACAGTGATGAATGAGTATCCCGTACTCAAGTTTACGAGTGGTTTAAGCGATTTCAAAGTGGTCGTGAGACGCTTGAGGAAGACGAAAAGCCGGGCCGTCCAAAAACTGGACTGAGCAAAGTTAATATCCAAAAAGTGCATCATTTCATCAAAGACAACCCGAAATCGTCCGTGAGATTGATTGAAGATGAATTGGGGATTCCAAAATCAACTGTGCACAACATTTTGACAGAGAGTTTGAGACTTCATAAATTGAATTCGCGATTTGTTCCCCACAAGTTGACCGACGACCAAAAAATGTATTGAATTGAACACTGCAAGGACCTCATTAAAACCGCTCGTAAGGACTCAAACTTCCTTGAAACGATCGTTACTGGTGACGAAACATGGTGTTTTAAGTATGAGCCCGAAACAAAGCGCCAGAGTGCTGAGTGGAGACCACCAGAAGAGGGGAATCCGAAAAAAAGTCGCTTGGAGAAGTCAAAAGTAAAGACAATGCTGATTTCTTTCTACGATTCCAAGGGCATTATCCACAAAGCATTCCTTCCGCCTGGCCAAACGGTCAATGGTGAGTTTTACCTCGAAGTTTTGAAGACAGAGGGTGTACTTATTGACTTAGCTAAAGCTTTTGATACACTTGAAAAATGACATACTGCTGACCAAACTATATTCAGTCGGAATAAAATCATACCTGGTTTAGGAACTATGTTTGAAATGGAACACACGTAACGAAAATAGGCACATATTACAGCCAGGGTATACAGATAAAGCACGGAGTCCCACAGTGTACCATATTATCACCTACCCTGTTCAACATATACATTAACGACGTTCACAACCTGCCCACACGAAGTCAAACATATCAATTCGCAGGCGACACCGTGCTATTAGCAGTCCACACAGACATTAGCAGCGCTCTCTCCAAAGCATAACAAGATCTAAACGAAATCACAACTTACTTCTACCAAAACTCAATTATAACGAACAGCACCAAAACGGAGACGTTAATTATACAGAATCCGAGAATCATGTGCCCAGCACTACTGTACTGTCACACATACCGCTGCATTAACAACTAAAACAGCTGCTGATGTCCCGAAATCATGACCGTAACACATGCAAAATACCTTGGCCTTTATATAGATTGCGCTGTAAATGGACAAAACATATAAAATACCTACATACTAAACTCCGCATCACCGCAGCAAAAATTTTCCAAGTAAAAGACATGATTCCATATAACGTAAAAAAACTGCTATATCGTGATATTTCCGAATCGCTACTCAGCAGTCCACGCAAACACATCAAACAGCCATCTAACAAAATTAGATACATTACATAGGAAAGTTATTTCAACAGTGATTTGGAGGCCTCATATATAACAGCCAATAACCGAACCTTTATGGCGATGCACAAAATCCTGAGCATTAAAAATCCGAAGCACTACCTATGTTACTAAGGAATTACTTCTACAACACCTATCGTAACAACAGAGACACGTATCGCATAACACTACCCACTACAACTCTTTACACCCTAGATCCTTCAACAACTCACACAGTTCTGCAGTGAGATCACATCTCATACCCACGCTCCTCAACAACCTACCACAACATTTGAAACACATAGACAATTACAGAACATTAACACACGAACTGTGGAAGCTATACCAACACAGTTAATATAGCATTAACACCACGAGTATACACACTTCACCAATCAACCGGCATCCAACGCGTACATTCCATCCAAAAAAAATACCAAACAACATAAATAGTGAAGGCTAATCCCACTCTCTTCATAAAAGCGAACCCTAGCTTCGAAGTAGGTGGGATTAGCACGGTTTAATCAACTAACCCTCATTACTCAATCACTACAATTAACTTCCAGGTCACAATACCTTAACTGATGTCCTCTACTTGACCCTTAAAGATATTATTAGTATTCTTTATAAGTTTATAACTATTTATCTAAAAATGGATATTGCACAGTATCATGCAGTTTATTCTGTAACAAACCGAAAGTATAATATATGAATAGACTACTCTTCATATATTATATTTTCGGGTTGGTTAAAAAAAAAGAGTATGAAAAATGCACTTTGTTCACAATTGATTATATGGAATCGAAAGCCAATTGTATATATCGTAAATAGTACTACATAATATCTATGTTAACCTTTATCAAACTTTGGGGGGAAAGAAATATATATATATATAAAAATATATATAAATATATATATATAAAAATATATATAAATATATATATATAAATATAAATATATATATATATATAAAAATATATATAAATATATATATATAAAAATATATATAAATATATATATATAAATATAAATATATATATATATAAAATATATATATATAAAAATATATATAAATATATATATATAAATATAAATATATATATATATAAAATATATATATATAAAAATATATATAAATATATATATATAAAAATATATTTATAAATATATATATATAAATATATATATATATAAATATATATATAATATATATATATATATATATATATATATATATATATATATATATATATATATATATATATATTTCTTTCCCCCCAAAGTTTGATAAAGGTTAACATAGATATTAAAGGTTAACATAGATACTATTATATTATATTATATATATTATATATTATATTATATATATTATATATTATATATTATATTATATATATTATATTATATTATATATATATATATATATATATATATATATATAATGAAGAAATAAATAAATGAATTGGAATCGAAACTGAACCACACGTGAGAAATTGTAGCATTTCCTAAATTGTATTTATATATTTATGTATGTTATTAGATAGGTCATAAAGTGTTATTTTACTATAAAAATTATTAGTATTATTATCGATTTTAAAAATACCATTGTGAAAAAGTGAAATGAATGAATTCAGCATTCTTATTGCATGTTAATAGAAGTAAATCAAAATAAACGGTAAACTGAAATTGAAAAAAAATATTATTAATATTATTGATTCAAAAAAATAGCAATATTAAGCATTCAGCATTCCCTACTGATAACAAAAAATATGCTGCAAATATAATTTGTGAATTAAAATGAGCCTGAAATATAAATGTAAATGACGAAATGCAAAAAATAATTGTGTGTTTATTTATATAAAATTATTCCACAATCAACATCGTTAATATGAAAAATATCTTCGTCTTAACACATTAAATGAATCATTCTAAATGTATGTGAAAAAAATGTAAAATACAGTGTTAGTATTATTATTTATGGATTTAAATAAGATATTCACTTAACATTATGTACTGAGCATTTGTAGTGAACAAAAATACTTCAATGGTATATTTGTAAAAATATTCTGTATATGTGAAGAGTTTTCAAAAAATTAATCATTATTATTTTTAGATGCGAGAATAAAATAAATCCCCGTTTTATTATGTTAATAATAATTTAAATAACAATAAACAGGCCGAATAGAATGCTGGAGTTTTGGGTTTCTAACTACTTGCGATATGCAGCATTCTTTTCTTGAAGTATTTTTGTACTTGTAGGAGAGCCAAGACAATAGTCTTGGCTTTGGAGTGGAATGGGAAATGGAGGGGTTTTCGATTATTCGGTTGGAGCAGCGGTCTGGATCCGAAGAGCGAAAACAATAGTCCGCCCAAGGAAAGAAGGAGTAGAAATCACGGAGGTCGGTCTTCTCATTTGCGCTATCATAGTGCCAATGGTCGCTAAGATGAGAATAACTGGATGAAGGACGTTCTGCAGGAAATTATTTGGATAAGACTAAGGTAGTGTGTGAGTTAGCAATAAGGGAGATGACATCTACATTGTATTTATCAGGAGAACTATTAAGAAGACGTCAAAGGTGTTAGGGAAGCCGAAAGGATTATCGGGTATTTTAGTGGGCAGATGGAAAATTTTGTAAAAGATTGTTACTGACAGCGAATACTCAGCGTCTCCACCAGCTTAAATTGAATAAGGAAACCATCTGAGTTGTGAAAGTTAAAGTCCCAAGAGAAAAGACCTCGCCACTATTTGTGTGTTTGGACTATGAATCATGGGCGAGCTTCTCAGACGGATACCGGAAAAGACAAAGTGGTTATCAGAATTTGGAGAGAAACGGAGACAGCAAATTTTGAGTTGAAGCAGATCGTAATGAAGGGATTCAAGGTTTGTCATTCTCTGGCGCAGATGTCAACTTCACAAATATAAAAGTTCCACTCTCTTAGCAGAAGAGAAATCGTTCAGAGTATAGGTAGGAA
This sequence comes from Typopeltis vanoorti, assembly GCF_054136105.1. Taxonomy (NCBI): domain Eukaryota; kingdom Metazoa; phylum Arthropoda; class Arachnida; order Uropygi; family Thelyphonidae; genus Typopeltis; species Typopeltis vanoorti. The sequence goes on along the minus strand of NC_143570.1, from coordinate 99,332,238 downwards.
TGCTAAGGTGCACAGTAGTGATTGATGCTGGTTCATGTTCTTCTAAGGATAAACCAGGTTTAGATGTCTGTATGACGCACATAATTGGTGTTCAGATCACGAATGTTAGTGAAGCGGACGAATCTATTTTTTTCTTTTTTTTTGGTTTTTATTGCTTGTTGTGATTTGTTTGTTTGTTTGGAATTTCGTTGTTAAGTTTTGTGAATTAGTTTTTATTTTTTGTGTTAGTTTTTGAGGCAAATTTTTTTATTCCCAGAAATAACCAAATTTACTATTTTTTGATAACAAACAACCATGAATTCCATTGTTAAAGAGCACGGACGCGTGTAACGAGGACGAAGGACCCACATGCATGCTCCCACACAAAGAGAGCACTCAGTTTCAGGTCCTTTGCGGTGCTTTGGTTACCACAACACTAGTCCTTCGAACACGAACTGGCAGAGTAAGTGGCAGCAGGATTATTCGCTAGCGGATCGAGAAGCCACCTAATGCGTTACCACTGGGTTACCATAGCGTGTACTATTTAGCAGACGGCCTGCGGAACTGCTTTACTGTTGCACACTCGAATAAGGAAGGTTTGGGGTCTGTCCATGCCTATGAGGCTGTTACCTATCCCGCATGTTAGAAGAGAAGATAACTGAATGAATCCTGCATTAAAATGTAAAAATTTGATATACCAGTGCTGAGAAATGCCGAGAAAATAATGAAGCAGACCAAATAAACGTAAATAAATTCATTCGAAAAAAAAGAAAAAATGATGCACTCACTGACATTCTTTGATTTTCTTTTGTCTTTTGATTGTCTCTGTGCGGTTGTGCACAGAGACAATAGTTTTTTTTTGTTTTTTTTAATTTGTATTTTTATGAGCAGTTGCGCATTAGCAGATGTATAGGGAATGTGAAAGAGACAATTCCCTTTCTCCCAAGGTAAAAATAACACATAAATCGGTGAATTTTTACCAAAAACGGATAACGAATTAATAAATAACAAAAACACCAAAGTTCATTTGATATATTCTGTGCCGTCAAGTGTCGTCTCCATCCAGGACGCTGGCATCTACGGATCTCCATCTATTTCTGCCTTAGTTTGTTCTCTGCCTAGTTGAAGTCCAGCCGGTCCTTTATGTTTTTAAACCATGTGGGATGTCATCCTTCCTTTCGTTCGCTCGCTTTCAATTCTTCCCTCTAATTCATCTTTTTGAAGACTTTCATGGCTCACAATGTGACCCATATATCATATTTTTCTTTCTCTTTTTTTTGTATGTTTTTATTAGTTCCATTTTAGTGCCATCATCTCTAAAACTTCACTAACTTCTGGATCCATGAGATCTTCGATGTTCTTCTGTACGTCCACTTATCGAATGCATCAATCCTTCGATGTTTCTACTCCAAGGAACACCAAATAAAGCATTTAATCATTCTTAAGCTAGTATTTCGCTTATTTCTCGATGTGTGGTATTTTTTGTCGTTAAAAGAAGGTATTTGTTATCATCACATCATTTTGCTCACAAAACTCAATTAACCTCACACCTCTGTCATTCATATCACCAAGTCAATTACTGAGAATACTCCTCTTCCTCTGGATCTAACTTTGGTATGTAAGTCTCGCATAACGATCAGGATATAGCATTTCTTTAATTCTTTTGTAACCTTCTGCACCTCATAAAATCCTTCAACCTGTTCATCACAGTGTTAAGTAGAAGCATATACCTGAGGATACAAATTTTTATTTATTTTTTATTTTTTTTATTTGTTTGATTAGTATGATTCTATATCACTTACAGGCGCAGTCATCCAAGAATACTTTTGGAAATTCCTTTTTTCATCATGGGTCCAACACCTCTTGTGTGTTCTTCACTTCCTGAAGAGATAAACGTAAAGTTATTCCTTTTAATTTTCCCATTTCCTGTCCATGTTGTCTCATTAACGTCCATTATGTTCATATTCATGCTTAGCATCTCTTCCATAAATTGTTACATTTACCAATGTCATATAATGTTCTGGGGTTCCAAGTAACTACTCATAGGAGCCGATTTGTCGTTTTCAGGTGAATTTGATCCAATGATGACCATCCTGATGTTTCGAGACATCATCAGCCACGTTGTTGGAGTCCAACCTACAGTTCTTATTCGCGGCCATCTTCTTCCCTGTAATTAATTGTACAGTATATAGCAGAGTCCGTCGCAGGAGCCTAAGTTCTCCTGCATGACTCAAGTTTTCAACTTGTGATCCATAATGTAGAAAGATGAGATGGTGGGATTAATCTCTCCATCTCGCAGTTTTACAATAATTTCAATCATTTTGATCATGCCTGTAAGTTTCTGGAAATGAGCGTTTCTGACATAATGTCTTCAGCCTCAACCAGTACATATAAGAATTGCTATGATGTATTCCAGAATAAATAAATAAATGTGAAAAACGTAATACGACAGCGCAACAAGATGAAATAGCCTGACGGTAAGGTTGTCTAGTTACACAAGATCCCACGCTGTTTTCGTCAGGAGCGAAGAGTCAAAAGACGGTTTGCTCAGAACCATCAACATACGAAGTATCAATTCAAAAGTGGAGAAGAATTACAGAAGTATCTCGTCGACATGATGGAGGTTACCGAAACAAAGACAAAAACAAACGAGATTTTTCCAAGAAACAAATACAAGATCTAATATTCGGGCAATAATGATCACGGAAAGAAAGGTGCAACAGAACTCAAAAGAAAATCTCTGAATGGTACTTCAAGTAAAGAGACGACGGCAAACATAAAAATGAAGAATTCAGTAATAAGACTTCCCATAGAAAGTTCTAAGGAAGAAGTGGAGGATTTTTTAGTCATTAGACAGGACTGCTGACATACAAAGAAAACAAAAGTTGGTTCTTGTTGGATGTCTAAACAGCAGAGAAGAAAATGAATATCGGAAAAAATGTTTGGGAAAAAGAAGCAAAGCTAAGAATAATGGTAAGTACCTGCTGGATTTCCTTTTAGGACATGGACTGGTCATTACTCATAATAATACCATGTGCCAACGTAAAAACGTCCATATGGGGAGAAGACAAGAGGTTTCTGGTAGTGATAACTTAAAGCTGAGTTCTAGACACGTGAATAAACTTGAAAGAAAAAGTGGCTGCTATTTAGTTTTGAACAGGATAAAAATGAACTTCATATTCAAAAGAAAAATACGTACAACAGTTTTAAAGTGAAGCAAAGTCGAGCAACTATCAAGGGTGAACTACAGACTTAAATATACAAATATTACTGGAGAAAAAAATAGGAGTTTGAAAGCAGTGACTAAAGAGTGCTGGCAAATATTCAAGACGAATGTACTCCGAAGTACATATTACTACTCAAGGTGGAAAAAAAAATCATTAGAAACAGCTCTCGGATCCATTAGCCACCAATTGTGGCTTATGGATCCGAGAGCTGGGTCGGAAATAAAACAGTTCATTAGAGACCGGATACCACAGATAGGAAAGTTCTAAGAAACACTAGGAGAATGAACAGATAGTATCGATGGCAGCATCATATTAAAAATTAGAATAATGGGAAGGAAACTGATACTGGATGCATTCAGGAACGTCTGAGTAGAGCTAATCTCAGGTGGTTAAACGGAATGGGAGAGGAAATAGGAAGCATTTGATGCCCAGAGGTAGATCAAGTGGAGGTTAGAAGTGCCCTAGAAGACCGAAATATAAAATCTGACAGTATTGGAGTTCTGGTGGACGAAGAAACCCGTCAATAGGAAGTTAGTAATAATGTAAACTTTTCATGTGGAGTTATCGTATTATCCTGTAAGCTCTCAGCGGGTACATATCTGGAACATGACGATGAATAAATAAATGCCATAAGTGAATAGCAGGAATGACTCACATGAACGAAACATTAAATAAAATCTTTGTGAGTGCGTGATATAAGTTTTGATGTATTAACTTTCGACACTGTTCAAACTTAAGAAAGTAAAACATTTTCAAGAGAAAATTTCGAAATTTTAAAAATCACACTTAGGGAGAGATAGTTTTAAATATTACTATCGAGAGAATTATATAAATCAAGTGAAAATTAAATCTTGCATCATTTCTATTATCGCGTTATTTTTAGTAAATAACTATCAAGAGAACTTCTAGAATCAGCTTTACAAATATAATCATAAATATTTATGCAATTACGAAAGTAAGAGTGGATGTGTTAACTTTTACAAGTTAAGGTAATTTGGTTACAAATGGCATATTCTGCTTCTTTTTTTTTTTAATCCAAGTATCGCAGATATGTCCATCGTTCATTTCTACGTTGTACATTAGAAGTTTAAAACTTAGCTTATTCCTTTTGGAAAAAAAACAACAAAAACTGTTTACTTGACTGTGGGGAATAAAATTCCTCTAATTATATTAAACAGCAACGCTTATACTCGAAGGAACATTCTTGTTGACTTCGGTATGAGAACAAAACAAAAATGCATATCTGAGATTCTACAAATATATCCAGCTTTTTACTTTCAACGCAAGGCTCAAATTTATGCGCGTATATCGTATTCTTCTTCTTCGACTGTAAGAAATTACGTTAAAAGGAGAAGATGCGAGCACTTCATGTTCTGCTAAACTGCGAACATTACATGGCAAAGCACGAAAAACTCGCAAACGATGAACATCGTACGATCTCAGAGGACGTGCTTCTTTATTTGCAGAACAGGAGTTTCTAAAGGCAAATATAAGTGGATGAGATCAGAAATGAAAGATTTCCTTCAATAAATCCGAAATTACAATGTTTGAAGTGATAAGGATCCTTCTTATCACTGTTCGAAGACATTGCAAGAGTTGGGTTTCGATGAAAAACTTCCTTACGATTTAACACAAGGGATGAGAGAAATGTAACACGTGATATCCCAAGGCAATTTTCATTTGGTTTCGCTCTTCTTTTTTGATTCATTCGTTTTTTTTTTAATTAATTTTACGATAACTACGAAAATTTGTTCAACAAAATTGTATCTACCAACTGGCTCATACCAGATCACACTTGGAATCAGACCTTAAAAACGACGAACGAGTATTTTTGGATTCAGAAAAGAGAATTTTCAAACTCAAAAATAACTCGTAGCCTGAACGCAGATATCTATTCGAAAAGCACGATACTGAAGAAGCTGCCTTGCGCATGTTTATGCCAGATGCGTTTTTCTTAAAACTGTGATCTTTGTAATTACGATGAGAGCGAATCGTATTTTTGTACTTGAGAGGATTGGTGCACTACAAATCCCTCGATGTGAAAAACGCGATTTTAATTTATATTAAAATGACTAAACTATTCGAAACAAGTTAATTAACTTTATGGAAATTTGTTATATTTTTTAAATAAATTTTATAACCAAAAATTCTAAATTTCTTTCAGAAATTTTGATTAAGTGGTTCAGTTTATTTAAAACAGCTTATTTCGCACTGTTTCTTCGCTTATTAAAACTTATTGCGAAATGATGACTTCTCCGTGGTTAGCGAAAGTACCGTAGTTGAAAAGCCATCTCTAACAAGCAATAAGCGAATGATGGCGGATGGCTTTTCTTCAACGCCAGGAGGCTACTTCAACACACTCATTTTACTTTTCTTCTTACTCAATACCAATGGCTTCCCAGCTGCAAATTCCCACCCGTAGTTTTTAGTGATGACTGTTTATTATATTACTTAATATATTTCTTATTGTTAGTTATTATCTATTACTAATTATTAGTATTGCTTATTACTTCTCATTACTTAATTCTTGCAATGAACAAACGCAAGATCTCAGGATTAAGGCAAGTCCTGTCCTGTTAATCTCGGGACAAATGCGAAAAAGGAGATTAACACATAAGAAATTGGTGTCTACACCAATTTCTTAAGTCTTATCTTCTTTTCATTCTCCATTGGGAGAAGGATAGCTTAATCGAATTCAATCCGTTTAAAAATTCTGCTATAACAACAATAAAAGAATCCGCCGTGCACAACTAAATGTTCGTAGGTCATCTTCAATAGAAAAGAGATTTTCCTCCTTTGAATAATAAATAAACTTCTCCTGTCACGAATTCGAGATTCTATTAATTAAACGTTTCACTTGTAAAAAATTAAAAGGTTTAATTTTAATATCCTTTCACCTTCATGTGATATTTCTTATACTTCAGTATACTTTCTCTAGGACAGCGATATTCAAACTGTGTTCTCCGGAATCCCGGGGTTCCGTGGGATTAATTTGAATTCCGAAATTACTGCTCAAAATTATATGAAAACACGTGGATTCAGATTATGGCGTACCTCGCAGATATATTTTCAATTTTAAATGAAGTAAATAATCTCTCCAAGGAACTAACACATATATTTAAAGTAAATGATAAAATAAATGCACTGATTCTGAAATTCGATTTATGGATTTCATACGTACGAAAAAAATGATGTAAACTGCTTCGACAAGTTAAGTGACTTCTTGGTACAAAATTATCTGAATCTTTATAAATGCTGTTCAATACACAATTTGATGAATCTGCAAAAGACTATAAGAAAATATTTTCCAGCGCAAAGAGGTTAAAAACCCATTTAATCATTGTCATGATGTACCCTCTTTTGTTTTCACACATTAAATTGAAGTAGGATTTCACACATCATTATGGGAAGACTTTAACTATGGGAACATAGATTAGAAGGGCACACGGCAAGATGGAATTTATACAGTTGCTATAGGGATAATTACATGAAGCAACATGTTATAGAAGGGACAATGGGGTTTGAGAGTGTTGGATTTAATAATAGCATCGGAAGATATATCCATAACCAAGGTAGACGCTCTACCTCCAATTGGGGAGAGTGACCATGCAGTCTTGTTCTGCCAAACATGTAGAATTCTCTGTCAAGAAACGGTTAATGTTGAACTATAAAGCTGCTAATTATGACAAACTTAGGAGTCATTTTGGAGCAGTGCCAAAAGCTACAAGAAAAGAATGTGAGTAGTGCAGGGCAAGTAGTCAGAGATTGCTTGAGAGCAGCAGTATCAGACTGCATACCCAAGGTCAGGAAGATAAACAAAGGAGGAATTAAGTGAATGCGTAGAGATATAAAGCAAAAGCTAAATAAAAATAAAATTACAAATAAAAAAAATGGAGGGAATATAAAAAAAAAAATCAGCGGTGGTGCGATTTTGTAAAACTAATAATTTATTCACATTTTACAATAAAGCGACAGCAGAACTTGATAAAGGAAATTGTACACCATAATACTGCTGAATCTTGCAAAGACGTTTGACAGAATACCACATGGAAAACTATTACCAAAACTGGAGCAAATGGGAATGGGTATGAAACTAGTAGTATGGATTGGGAGGAGGTGGCTGGCTGACAGACAGACACCAGAGAGTAGTATACGGGGGAGCGGAATCTAGGAGAATGAGGATGACCAGTGGAATACCTTACGGTTCTGTACCAGGACCAGTACTCTTTGATTTCCCTGTATCAATGATACAGAGAAAGATTTAAGAGGGGATATTCAGTTGGTTGCTGATGATGCAAAACTAAAGAGAGCAACAGTATATAAAGATGAATGTATGTAGGTATTCTGCAGGATGATTTAAATAAACTGGCATTGTGCGCGAAGGATAATGATCATCAATTTAACGTTGCAAAATGTAAGGTTATCCACTTCGGGTTGAAAACGTAGGTGAATCATATTGATGGTACTGGATTGCGGGAAATTGATGAGGCTAGGGAGTTGGGGATAATTGTGGACAGAGAATTGAAGTTCAGAGGGCATATTGCAAAATTTGGTAAAATGGCTCAAAGGATTACTTGGAAGTTGAAAAACACGCTAACGAAAAAAGATATTATCCCTCTTAATAAAGATTTGATTCGGCAGCATCTTGACTACTGCGCACAGATTTGGTCAGCTGGATTTCTTAGGGAGCAGGAGATGGTAGAGAAGATTCAGAGACGAATGACTAAGCTGGTGAGAGGTCTGTGGAATGTTCACTATGAAGATAGAATGAAGGTTTGTGGGTTACAAAGTTTAGTTGATAAGCGGAAAAGAGGGGACATGATAGAAACTTTTAGGATATTAAAGGGGTTTTATAAAATTGATGCAAGTGAAATTTTTCAATATATGACAAATAGTCAGAGAACTAGTGGCCATTCGTGGAAGATGAGTAAGAGTATGGTTAGTAGGAGTCTGCGGGCCAGATTTGTGGCGTGGAGAGTGGTAAATGAGTGGAATGAATTTCCAGAATTAGTTGCGAGTTCTCTGACAGCGATGTGTTTAAGGAGAGGTGGGATAGATTTTGCGTGTATAATAGTTAGCTTAGGTCTCGCACGACGATTGCAAATTTACAGTAAATATCCTGAAGTGTCGATCATGCAATAAAAATCCTTTTGCCATTTGTCACAACTTATTATGCGAAAAGGCTTTTTTCACATATACAGCGCCACAAACAAAATAACCAGAAATGCACTTGCAACTGTCATCAGTAAGACCGAAATTGATTTTCTTTCTGGCAAAATAGAAGCACATCCAAGTCATTAAATTGAAGTAGGATTTTTCATATAATTAGTAATCATGTTATAATGAAAGTTATTTGTTTGTATTCGGTAAATTTGTTATTATTTAGTTACTAAATAATAAATGGATTCGTTAATGCATTTATAAATAGTTCTGTTTTGCTTTGTATTATTGCAACATTAATTGTAATATTTTGTTCAAATAAAATGTATTACATTAAACGTATTTATTAGTTGGTTCCGCGCTGATTTCTGCACTGAAAAGGGTTCCTCGGGGGTCTCAAGTTTGAAAACCGCTGCTCTAATATGGTATCTCGATAAATTTGGCGTATCCACTCGATTTTATTTTTCGCACCTCTTTCGTTTAAAAAACAGAATGCAAGAGGTATAAAAATGGTCCTGTTAATTTGAAATATTAAAAAAAGTGCACAAATCCTTCCGACCCACACACACACATCCACGGTAAAGCGAGGTGAATCTAGAGTAGCGCTGCTCAAATGTACACCGGAGGAACATTTCGTTGAAGTTCTTTTATCTGTGGGGAATGAGAATATCAGGGCAAACTTCTTTTGACACACGACACTGCGAGCAGGTGCCAAAGCTTTTAAATGCTCTGCTTGGCAACGATGAGGCTTGCTGAATCGAATTACAATTATAATGACGAGAACGATTAAGAGCGTCAGAAGAAAACCGAAGAAAAGAAAGAGATCTTCCTCTAGACTTGGAAGGGATTTCGTGTTTGGTTTCGTGAAACGCATCGTTTGCTGTCATCATTTCTTGGCATTGTTCCAGAACGTGTATTACACAGTCTTTTTTGTGCGATCCCGATATCGCGGGATGTTCTAAATATAGCCTCGATGCACCAAACAGTCACTATAATGGTTCTAATTTGCTGCAGAGAGAACTGAACAAAAGGAGGGTAGAGATGGGAGCAACAGACCTTTCTAAGGTACGGTCACACGTAAGGGGTTTACACTGCATTTTCAAAACAGATAAGTAGGAAGAGGGATGGCGATTGAAAGAGACCAGAAAAAGAAATCCAAAACGATGACTAACACATTCCAAGCTGTCGCTGTGCTCGTGCCACCAGCAGCATCAAACGGCAGCTGCGGCCCACTCGCTATATATGGCGCTTCTACAGATCACTGAACGCCAGGTGTTGGACAAACCGTCGCCGTCTGGTGACCTGCGGTCCAGACGCTATACCGCCAGACGCTGCGTCAGTTAAAGGCGCGTATCGCTTGGAATTCTCGCTATCATACCAGCTGATTCCCATATACAGCAAGGGTGTTAAAGAAAACCGGGGAGATGTTCGAAAGCACTTGATTCTGAGAAGCGGTTGGGCACAACGCATCTGTAATGCGACCCAAAAAAGGATGTCCGTTCCATCCACTTCTGAAAATTACTAAAAGGGCACACAAGGTCGGCAGACGCAATACAAAATTCACAAAGGGCGTTTAAATTGGCTCAACTCCAAGTAAATAATGACGGCTGAGTGGACAAACATCCCAGCCATTCGACTCGCAACGATTCAAAGATAATGTGTCGCGAGCTCGGATAATTAAGGGATTGTAGGGCTGAGAAGCAGTTGGAAAATGCAACAGAAAGAGCAAAAGCAGATGAGCAAAGTTAGAAGTTGTGTTTTCAATAAAGTGCGGCGTTATGAGCGTTTTGATATAGCTGCTCTCCAATTTTAGCTCAATGCAAGCTGTATTTAAATTATGCAGGACTCATGCGACGTAACAGAGGATCAGTACGAGTGCTCTACCTTTTAATGACTACGTAAATAAATCCGTGTAATCCGCGCAAAGATTACAATAATATCGAAGCAAAACGATTTCTCGCCAGGTTTCCACACAAAGAAATGCGTTCAATTGCCTAGTCAGCCAAGAGGGCAGGCGGCGTTTTCGCTTTCCAACTAACAGGAAACGGATTCAAATCACATGACTGCTTGTGACTCTTTCATTAGGAGCGAGAGAATTTCACTGCCTGGCCTGAGATCAAAATCACGACCACTGCTTATCGAAGACCTTGAAAAAACATCACGCTTCTCCTCCATAGTAGGAGATTCCTGCATTATCTAAACCACAAACGGCACTGATGCGCTATAGGTTTACAGCCTGTAGTAATATTAATACTACACGTATTAATACCGTTTACTTTTCATGGGTTGGGTTAGCACAATATATTCATTCGTACAAAATGAAATGAGTGAGAATAAATTTGCTTTGTGAAAATTAGAATGAATTAGAACACGTTGAAAGCGAAGTGCAAAAACAGATGTGTTTTATTTCACTACACCGATCAGAGAGTACAAAAGAAATCCAAACATCTCATGAGTACCTCAACTAACGTTAACAAAATGGATACCTGATCACATCGGACTGCAAACACCGTATAATAACCTTTACATAAACAACTCGTTTATGTAAAGTTGTAAAGGGCATGGGCGTTTGTGATTGTCTGTGGAAAAAATAGTGTTGGCGGTCGGCGGTAGATGGCGTTGGTGTAGCTGCGGTCAATTGGTGGATTGTGAGTGGTGGAAGCAGAGTTGTAGAGTAGATGCCCTCCCTCGATGAGTCTTTGGACTCCCTGGAGGTGACAAATAATAATAACTCGCGTAACCTGAAAAGCAATGGAAACTATCCTTTAAAAGGTAAATTATTCGCTGCCAGTACACTGGACCAACTATTCTATTGTACCTGAATTTCTTTCATTTTTGTTGCTGAACAGGAAAAATGAAGCATTAAAAGTCTTCAATAACTTTAGGGATTGAAAGTGTTGTTTCGTGCTGGACAGGATTGCAGCGATAAGTTCATAAGACTGAATCTTAACTTCGACGTGCAATGAACATGCCGCTGTAAGATGAATATGTTAGCTGATTGTTTCTCGTACTTCCAGTTTCAGAATCAGTAGATGGTAATCTTTCTTTCTCTCTCTCTCTCTCTACTCCTGCCATAACTTAGCTATGAAGTAAAAGTTGCTATAGCAAAAAAAAAAAAAGCATTGGACGAATGGTAAGCAAGATATAGTTCGCCCACCGATTAGAGATCCCTCGACACTTCTGCGCATGTCAGAAAAAGGAGAATCCATTCCGATAATAGGGTAATCAATCTATCTTCTGGGATGAGTTTGTTTATTATTACAGGTCGGAAAATTTAGCTTTTCTTTTATGAACATTGTAGTTTTTAAAGTGTAACTATTTTGCTTGTGTAACAGTTGCAAAAATGTACAGAGTATTAACAAAATAAAAAAAAGGTATAGCATAAAACAAAAATTTAACTAAGTTTATTTTTAAGAAAGTTTTCTATAAAATAAAAATAATTACACAGAAAAACAAAATTTTTTTCAAATGAACTTAAATATTCTAAACTTACAGTTGAGAGAACTGAGACACTTTAATGTCCTAAACCGATTAATTATTTATGACTTGTTGTTACTCTTTTAACAAATCCATGAAAAAAAAAATGTTGGAAAAAAATGCCATTATCAAATCCTTTTAATCTTCAGTCACCCGAATCGGTGTCCGAATCGCCATCACTTTCACTTAAACTGATCACCAAAGGTTCGCATAATTCTTCGATAATTCCGTCTCTGTCCCAATACATATTTTCCAATGAGGTGACATGAGAGCAATATTTTCCCCAGTTTTGAACTGTAATACTTTCAATCGCCTGTTCTGAAAGCTTAAAAAGTTTCGACATGTCAGTATCCCCAGTTACGTTGCGATGGCGAATGAAACTTTTCACTTCTGCCCAAACATACTCAATAGCATTAATATCACGATGATATGGTGGTAGCCTCAAAGCTAGAAATCCATGCTCTTTGAGCATCGTGTCGAATTTAAATAGCTTAGTTGTGGGCGTGTTTCGTTTGACCAAATTAAGCAATTCAATTTTTCGCATATCTGGGGAATGAGAAATGTTATTTGCAGAGAGCCAATCCATAAGAACTTGCTTCTTATTAGACCAATTTGGAACTTTGTTTAATCGAATAGTGATATGAAGCATTATCAATTATAGCAATAGCATTTTTAGGAAGGTTTGCAATCAGTTTTTCTTCTGCCCACTTTTCGAAGATCGTAGAATTCATTTGCCCATGGTAATCTCCAGTAGTTGAATTGGCTTCGTATAGTAAGTTTGAATTCGGTAAAAAAAAAAAAAACATTTCTCCACCCGCACACAAAATTATTATGCGCCGCGAGGCATTTCCGGTTTGCAGCACTCCACATTCTTCTTTAGACTGCCAACATTTTCCATAAGTTAAATTACTATCAATCCAAGTTTCATCTAGATACACAATTGGTTTTTTCTCCTCCCTGAAACGTCTTATTGCTCTCAAATACTGCGTTCTAGATAAAACAATGTCGCTTCGCTCCATGATAAGTTTCCTTTTATTCTGGGACGTTTTAAAACAAAATCCGATTTCATGAAGTATTTCCTTAAAGTTTCTCTTTTCCAAGGAAAATTAATTTTTTCTTTAAGCACAGGAATCAATTTCGGAACAGTTGGCACTCTTTTCTCGACCACGTAAAATTCGTGAATAGTTCTTCTTATAACATCTACATCAAAATCATTGAAAGCTACGGTTTGGATGGTTTTCTTTACTCTGGCGCTTTTTTTTTAGGCGATTTAAATTTTGGCTCACCTTTTGATTCCCTACGAATTCTTTTAACAGTCGACCCCGATACGCCCGCAATTGCACTTGCACGTTTTATGACTTGAGAAAGGGGAACAAGGAGACTGCCTTCTGACGATTCTTTTTCGCAGAATCAGCACATTATTCAATATTCTTTTGCAAGAGCTACTGAAACGTTTAACAACAGAACTTGTTGACTGTACTGCATCCATCATACAAATTAATAATAAAAAAAAAAAATGCAAAAAAGCGACAACAAAAATCAAGCTAGTACTAGTACAGCGACAGACAAGAAAGCACGTGATTTCGCATGTTGGCCACCAATTCGTACATCCTTTAATTCTTTCTCCCCTTCAGCATGATTCGCCTATTCTTGGCAAAATGCCAAGGAGAGATCTACAAACGGTGGGCGAACTATAACATGGTTCCACTCTTTAGTGAAGCGACCAATTACCACAAGGGAACTTGTCGGTCAGTCGGTAATGAACCACTAAGGGACGAGGTAACGATCCCTCGTTAACTAAAGTGGCTGACCCTGGCGTGGTTTAAATTGCACAGGTTTCACTCCGGATATTTGGTGGTCTTTAAAGTCTGTTGAAAATAGAAAAAAATAATAATAAATATAGTAATAATTCCTGGACTCTGAAATGAAGTGCTTCATTTTTCACGCAATGGAAACGTGTTCTGAAAGGTAAATGTAATCACGATACCGAAGTGGTTCCAGACCACGTGACTCGTTTAGCAATCCTTAGATGTAAGGACCGAGACGAATTCCTAGCACTCTGGTGATCAGGAATCCTCCGAATCAACACCAGTATTGAGACAACATTGACTGGAAAGTAACTGAAAGGACACATAGTAGCGAATAACGCTTTTTAAAATAATAATAATAAAGACGAGTTGTTCGGATCAGCCATGTTGCTTTCGTGTTAATTTTTTCAAATGGAAATAATCTTTCCAGATGGCTTCTCACATAACGCAAAAAAAAAGGAAAGGGTGTTCGCTTGCACATCATTAGACGAGTAAACGACATTCAGCGGTGAAATCTGTTTTAACCACTGCGAGTTTCGCCGAATCGACATAAAGATCGAAATAAATAAATAAATAAATAAATAAATAAATAAATATATATATATATATATATATATATATATATATATATATATATATATATTGTGCGTCTGATATTACATGGCACAGGTTAGAAGATAATTCTTCACGCACCTTGCACGTCCAAAAGTGTGCTCGAGTCCGAAAGAATTTAGCTATTTATTATTCGCTAATTTTTAACGAGAGTGAACACAAAGAGCAACCGAGATTAATCGTGAGATGGTCGAAAATGTTAAAACATTTCGATTTCAGATGTGGATCACAAGGTATTAGAAAAGCACGAAAAAATAAAAGAAGACTGTTATCGCACGGAGATGTCATGGACTGACGCATAAAATTCCCTTTCTGAACTTCACTTAGAAATGCGACAGAACTACGTTTCAATTATCGAAAATATTCGCACCGAAAATCCATCGCGCACATCAGTGCGATCTACCTTGTCAGAACTTCGACAAATAATTTACATTTCTATATCGAAGCGACACAAGGCCACCTCAGCAGCTGTGTTCATTGACGAGAGCCACTCGTGGACACGAGTAATAAAAAAAAAAAGGGTCTTAAGTTAAACCAACGGAAGGGGACTGACTCTGTCCTGTTTATCTTCCAAACCTCGCCTATCTCCTCAAGCGTCTCCTCTTTACCTGTGCTGTAAATATTTAAGACCGATGTGTAAATCCAGCGCTTACATTTTCCTTCTCCCATGTCATGGAAAATAAATAACAACAAGGGACATTTCTGCGTTCGCTTCGCCTTATCTCCAGTTCTTTTTCCGGAAGGCCACAAATAAGGGAAGCAAAGATAACCTTCGGATCGAGTTTCTGTAAACGTCCTTTACTTCTGCGAATTCCGAAATGCACGCTAAGACAACTACAGCCAAATATAAACAGGTCCGAGCCAGTTTGCTTGACCTACTAAATTTGGGCTTCCGCCCACTTTCACTTTTTCTCACTCCGCTTGTTTAGGATTTTCCCGCATTATAACGACGGTCATCGAAAACATCACACTTATTTCCTAGGTGGGACAGTAGTGTGGGTGGAAACTGAAGGAAACGAACGCAGTTGATCATACGCGACAGAAAAATAATCTTTCTTTCTTTGTTTATGAAATATGCAAGGAAACGGGATTTGGAAGAATCGTGTTTTGACCTTTTCCTGATATGAATGCCAAACAGGAGGCAATGCCATTAAATGTGCGCTGCAACGAAGTTGCAAATTTGACCACCGCCGTGAGTTGAGATTATAGTCGGGGGAAAGCATTTTTGAAACGTCGCCGTTCGTTTGTATTAAACGTTTTTACATATGATATGGATGCTAATAGAAGAGAGCTCATTTTCCCAAGTACTGCAATTTAAAATAAGTATTCCTTTCTACTAAAGGAATACTAAATAGTATTCCTATAGTAGAAAGGAATACTATTAAAGTACTATACTATAAATACTATCCATTCTATTAAAGTACTATACTATGAATACTATCCATTCTATTAAAGGAATACTATTTAGTATTCCTTTAATAGAAATACTAAATACGATAAGGGCTCATTGTTCTCTAATCTCAACGCACCAGTGTAATTAATGAGGAACAACAAAGGAACTGGATGCTCACAAATGCAAGATCAATTTCAACAGAAAACGAATCAATCAGCACTTTTAATCTCTACAACACACACACACACAAACACAATAATATGGAATAATCGTGCACTAAGAATACACCACCATTGTCGCGATCATATTTGCGTGCTTTTGGCATGTAGTGAGGAAAAAAAACAAGCACATGTGAGATGAAAAAAACTGAAAAAGAAAAAAAAATTAATTCTCTAATTTTTTTTTTATTTTTCTACTTTGTGAAAGAAACTTTTAATATATTTCTTATAGTTATCATAACTTCTATAATTTCCTATTTTCAATACATATTAATGACCTGTGTGAGTGCAGACTTGTTTGGCAAAATGATATCGTTCGCTGATGACAGGGCATTAATATATACTGGAACGACCCTTGAGATTTAGAAAACAGGATTAACCATGCTATGTTGAAATTAAATAAGTGGCTTAGCAATAATGGACTTAAAATTAATACCGAGAAAACGAGATACTTCACGTTAACAGATAAGCCAAGTACAATAGAACCATAAAATTGCGTGCAACGAAATGTAGTGATATCCACCATTGTAACTGCAGCTTAGTGGAAAAAAACAAAATCAGGCAAGTATTTGGGCCTCCACATCGATACTAACCAGAGATGGAACTTCCATATCTCATTTTTAAATAAATAAGTTGAAGATCGTAATTAACAGAATATATTGGGTTAAAAAAATCTGATGCTACATTCTTAAGATGCTTATGCTATTCCTGGGTAAATTCCTCACTGCATATGGTATCGCCTATTGGGGTGGAGATTACTGCAACAATCCTTTGATACGAATGACGTGTTGCAATGACCTGTTTGCTATTAGAGAAATTCCATCTTTGCTGATCATGTGTGAGGAATAACACTGGACAGTTTTTGTACTGTATATAATGTAGTCTGTGGTTTACGCTGTGACCGGAACTTGCTTCGAGTTCCCAAGGCAAACAAAGAAACTTTTCCCAAATCCTTTGAATAACTAGCAACAGCAGCTACGATGAAATAAAGTCAGCAACCTCAGAATATGTTTTCAGAAAAAGACTGAGAGACTACTTCACTGTAACTCATATGTCTAATTATGACACCGAGTACATACCATGTTGCGTGAGCCCTCGCTTGACTTGTAGTGACTGCATCGCCCCTAAATTTAATTTTTCTAGTGACCAGTATGGCCCTTGGTTACGGTTCTTTATGTTTCCTTTTCCTGTTCACAAGTATCATACGCATATATATCGCAAGTGCCTTTTTCTAAACACGCCAGTCTTTGCATTACTGTTCAAGTAGTGCATTATATTTTAATTTTTTTTTCTATATTTCATCATCACTTGTATTGCTGTAAAAAAAGTATTTGAAAATGTTATCATTTGCACCACTTCTTCAGTCTTAATCAATTTCAACTTCAACTTTATGTTTCCTTTTCCTGTTCACAAGTATCATACGCATATATATCGCAAGTGCCTTTTTCTAAACACGCCAGTCTTTGCATTACTGTTCAAGTAGTGCATTATATTTTAATATTTTTTTTCTATATTTCATCATCACTTGTATTGCTGTAAAAAAAGTATTTGAAAATGTTATCATTTGCACCACTTCTTCAGTCTTAATCAATTTCAACTTCAAAATGAAAAAGAAAGAAAGAAAAAATGACTATTGCTAATATAGTAAGAATGCAATGGCGCAGATGTTGGGAGATCGTTCCACTCTAAAGCCGGAGATTAATCATGGTGTCCAGTTGTGACAACACTTTCGTCTTTGCGGACAGAGAGTTCAATGCACTTTTCCCGCCAACCCGCAGCCGCCATTACCCTTTGTTTCTGGACTCCAATAAATGCTACTAGTACAGATCTACCACCTCCGGGGAACGCCGCGTGCGATGCGAACCCTTTTATTACCCGGGTCATTTATTACCGGACTCTTACTGAGCTTTCTTGGCCAATGACGGGAGTCCAACGCAAAGGTGAGAACCGCAGCGCTCCGCCTACGGTGCTTTTCGTGGCCGAAGACCTCTATCTGGTGGCCTTGAAACTAGCGTCGCGTCGTTGGCCGCGTCGGTCTCGAGATTCCTTGTGTAACGCGTTTGCTCTCTGAACTGCAATGAAGGTCGCAAAACTGCGGCTGCTGTGTTTGTAAAATTGTACACGTGCAACGTCTATGAACGGGGGCCCTTGTGAGAGAGAGCATGAAGCGAGGGAGTGATGCGATACTCACCCGAGTGTGTAGACAGTGCAAGCAGTGCTTAGCAAATCATAAATAACCAAAACAAAAAGTGGAAAAAATGATTTTTCTTCTTTTTAAAAGATATTGCGGCAAGTCATTGTGATTTCTGTCCAAAATATATTGACAATTATTTTTTCCTTTTACTTGGAAATTAAGGACTTCTACTCAGCTTAAAAGAGCGCTAGAAACTTTTTCGAGTTGTATCATTCTTAAAACCTTGTAAATAATGAACACTAATTATATGTGAATAAGAACCAGTGATTGCATCATACAGCGTTGCATGACATAAATTTAGTATGAAATTTCTCCACTAGATGGCCACCAAACAAATACCACCATTTTTTTTTTACGATTGGACGCCGTAAGTAAATAAAGCGACCATAGCCATAAAGCACTGCATACTGTCCGCGCGGTTAGCCCAGTAGCTATGGCAACCATATGGAAGGCCTGGGGAAGGAATGTCCTGGGTTCGATTCCCGTCGACCACGTGAGGAGCTTACGGATCTTCCTCAGCCATAGCCAAGTTAGCCTGTCTTGGGCGTGGACAGCAGGGTTTTTTCCCAGCCAATCTGGGGTTTTTCATCCCACAAGCAGGTAAACACACACGGATACAGTCAGGAATACTTAAGACGATCCCTCCAGCCATAGGTCTGAATTGTCAGCTATGCCGGTCCCGAGCCCGAATAAAAATAGGGGGGGGGGATTGAGGTGGTGCCGTACCTCCCCGTAAAAGGAGCTCACGACCGTTGAATCACCATACGAAGTGAATGAATGAACTGCATACTGGCTTCGATTACCCCTCTCTCTCTCTCTCAATTATGATATCGATCGGATTAATGTGATATCGTAATTGAGATTACGAGATCGCATTTTGATTATGTAAAGATTCCAAGTGCAGCCAGCCATTTAAGTATCTGTTGATACTAAAATATGGCAAAGTTAGCACAGCACGATGATGAGATGTGAAAAGTCGCAAGAGCAGCAAATGGATGTTCATAGTAACATAAATCGCTCTTAAAATGCATCGAAATCAGCTTCTAACGTACAGCACTGGGAATTCACATCGCCACACAAAAATCCGAGTTATTGGCCCACAGGAAATGCCATCCCATCCTCTGGCCCACAACTACACCTGACCAGACAACATTACGCAAATATCGACTTCCAGCACGCGACGTCTGAAACACCTTCGCAACCCTGTAACAAGCGGCTGACGTCAAGGTCGGGTCGTTGCCCTGCAGGGGAAATGCACGCACGGATAAGCAGCGTCTGGCTGTTAATCGGGGAAGCATTCGAGACACGCCAGAAAGGGAATGCGCGTAAACTTGGCACCGATGGCCGCTTGGCAAGCGAGGAGGTACGTGTTTGTAAACACTCTAAGACCGGGTGGCTCGGCCGCACGTGATGACTAGGTGTCTCTCACGTGTGGTTAACGAGCAGGGATAAGCATCCGAAAGGTTCGGCAGAGTGGCGATGCAACTTCTGCACCGATTGTATTTTATGTCCTCCCAAACTGTCTTTGCTTCTTCAGTCAACTACGAGACGTGAAGCCACGACACTGGACACTGTTCAACGCATCGAAACCGCGTGCATCAGAATTTCAATTACAAATGAATGTCTGCACGGTTTAATCGATGGGCAGAATAAAACGAATGGCGTCGTTTTATCTCAATCCCCTCGTGGCTGTACGCCCACAAGGAGGCGTAGGAATGGAGATCCCAAGGAGGCTGAAGCATTTTCCACCAAAATCAACTTTATCTCACAAACTACACCAGTTGTTCATAAAAGAATGCTCTCTTGTTATTTGGCATTGAAACCAAATGAAACCGCTTACAGTTCATAAAAACCGATAATCAGATCAAAGATTTAAATTAAAAAAGAAAAATCGCTTACAATCGTTCCGAGTGAAGAATGTAAATCGTGGCAAGCCGACTACAGCGTGCAGCTCATTCTGAGAGCGCAAAAGAACCCAAGGAAGCTTGGAAAGCGATCTTCATCTCTTTCTCGCTCTCTCTCACTGAGATCGAACCAACATTTCAGTTGTTGCTGAGAATTTGTTTCTGCTACTTCTTAATTATTACCGTCACATTAGTATTTATACTTTAGGAATCAACCATTTTTAGTATCGTCATTATTCTTATCCTGTTCTATATCTGTTTATTTTGAAATATTTTACGTACTTTAAATTTCGCATTTCTCTTATTTTATACATTTGGAATCCCGATGCATTTTCTTCAGCCGAAAATGAACACCAAGTTGTTAAATAAAGGAGATTATTTTTCCTTTACCGAGGGAGAGGAGATTTTGCTGTGTGTGTGTGTGTGTGTGTGTGTGTGTGTGTGTGTGTGTGTGTGTGTGTGTGTGTGTGTGTGTGTGTGTGTGTGTGTGTGTGTGTGTGTGTGTGTGTGTGTGTGTGTGTCACTTTTATTGTTTTATTGTATTGAATGCTTGTTACTAACAAACAGCATACTGGCAGATAACAGTAGAGAAGAAAGAATTTTTAAAATACTTAGCCCCAACCCCAAACAAAATAGGTTCCCTGTGAAACATGCTTCCATCCCTTAGGAAAAATCAGACCTTTCTACGTTAAGAAAATCCTCAGTTCCGCCGTAGGTTCAAGTATGCAATGCTTCCTTTTTTGTCTTGTAGGAAATGCTAATGAATAATCAATAATTTAACATGAAGACGCTCTCAAGAAAGAGTGCCTCGAGTCCGAAGACATATTTGGAAGAAAGAGCACTGGAAGCTGAAAATTCCAAACTTAGTTCCGATCGTATAGAAAATGTTCGAGGATCGAGGGAAATAGACCGAATTGCCAGATGGAGTTTTGAATTAGAACTAAATCACACATTGTTACTGAAGAATGCTACCATCCAGAAATATGATCCTAACATCCATCTCAGTGGCTACCGTTGTTAATGCTTACACTTACTCTCTTACTTTCAATGATAAGCTATCCTTCAATTATAAGCCACTCGAATGTGCTACTTTTTTTTCCCTTTTGGAACCGCAATAGCGCTTTACGTTCACTTCTTTAATTTGTGTAATCTTGAAAATCTCTTCGTCTTTTGCAGAAGATGTCGAAAATTTCCTAAACATTGACCCTGATCTTGATGGATCAAGCGGTAGTTCTTACATTCTCCGTTATGTACGAACGGAGAATTCTGCTGGATGTACGATTGATGCCTGAAAATCGCCTAATTAAATTCCTTCAGGGGGTGAATCCAAGCCCAGAGGACATCCCACTTCTCTGATTCTAGCGCGACTCCCAACAAAATGAACATCCCATGATGTTTGGTGAAGGCTTAAAGCTGGTGAATTTCGCACAACGTAAAGAAATCTGCAGAGTATGTCTCTGACCAAGAAGATTACAAAATTAGGAAATGGGCGTCAGGAGCAAACCAGAGCATTTCTTCGAAGAGAAACAGAATTTTCAAGGGTTTGTTATAAAAATCTTAATGGTATTCTTGGTTGGCAAATGTATTGGTTAACCAAAGAAAGTTTTTTGTGCCGTATTTTCTCGGCCACTATTGACCCATCACTCGAGCAGCCTGTCATCGCGCGAGGGGAGTTCCGTGCAACTATTAAGTTTTATTAGTACGGTCACACGACAGTTCTTCGTGCAGCGTCCGTCATCATGGAGGTAATTGGCGCGTGTTCTCTCCGGTGGCGCCATGCCAGGTGTAACCAAGATTGCAAAACATCTGCGCGCACGTGAGTGTGTGTGTTATGCCGCGAGGTAAAGATCGTGGCGGGATGTTTAAAGCAGCTTGTGACCGCTGCAAAAAGGGAAACAAGCAAGCGCATTTCAAGGATGAACAATAAAAACAATGCACCAACTGCGCATTCCGAATTACAGGACTCTTCGGTCTTAAGGGCTTCTCTTCGCACCCTTGAAAGAAAAAAAAAAAAAAAACCAAGCAGATGGCTCTTCAAGCAGCTGTTAGTTCAAAGGTGTTATGATTTTTTTCCCTTAGACCAGCATGATTTTTGCCGCCACCTGCGAACATAGCACGTGGCCAACGATGCTCGATTCTAACAAATTTGATTAACCTTAATAGCAGACGAAGTGAGAACTAAACAGGTGTGGTCTGGTCAAAAAGGATGAAAAAAAAAGAAGAAATGTGGAGGTTATAATTATTTCAAGTAGAATGGGGAAAAAAATCAGCAATTTCTTGTCTTTAACGAAGAAATTGCAAATGTTTCTTTCTCACAAAGTAGTGAATGGCCATCGTGGCCACATATAAAAAACAGAACACCTAGAAAAAGTTAGCTTTGATTTTAATGAGAACAAATATATTCCAAAAGATGCCTCATCACAACATCATTTATAATTGTGATGTAATAACACATGACTGCATGCAACGCATGTGATATTACATCTTCAAGGTGCTCGTGTTGTAGTAGGACGAAGACATCGCGACCACTGCTTAAAAGTGCGTTGCGTTTCTTTACGTGTTTCACTGATTAGCAAAGCGATTCCATTGCCGCCAAGAAAAAACGAAGTGGCGGACACAGACGATGTGCAGAGGAAACACCGAAGGGACCGTTCATCGAAGAAACTACAATACAATAGGCGACTACATTAGATGGACAGAAACGCCGTACAGAGGAGCACCCTGCAAACGCGTGTTTACAATGGACAACACGACTTGCCGAGCTGAATCCAGATGGCAGCAACATTGGAATTTTTTTCGTTACGGAGGTGGAGTTCGGTAGCCATGGCGAGGCTTTTCACCTAGAAGACCAAATTCGACAAACCTCCTGCTTTCCAGACGGCTCTATTTCGAGTAAAGCGGTCGGTTAGTCGACTGGATGACCATATTTCGGCGATGAACGCTGAAAGGGGATGGACACGTTCGCATCTAGAAAAGGGAAAAAAAGTTTGCCACCATTCATAAGTTTCCGCACCACGTTACCGAACAGAAAACGCAAGCGCTGTTTGACGCCATGACTAACCAAAAGTGCAGGTCATTTTCACATTTCCAATAACATTTTTATCTCTTTTACAAATTATTATATATTCGATGTTTTTTCTTTTTTGTTCAATTTTGTGATATGTTGATTGTACCTTCAAAAGCAAACATCACTTTCATTTCGAGCCTGACATTTCGTACGCCACCTGGTACTCAAAACAGAACCACTGATGGCGCTTTTTTTTTTCTTTACCACTACTGTATATTTGAAACTTATGCATACTTAGCCTTAAACAGCAGTTTAAGGCTCAGTAAACATATTTAGCATAATATAGAAGTCTAAGGGTAAAATAGTCTGGATTCATTGCTCTAGAGTAGTGTTTCTCAAGAGCAGTGTTTCGTTTACCCACGGGGGTACGCGAAAGGTCTTCAGGAGTACGTGGCAATTTTCGGCTATGCATCATTAACGCATGGAATAAGCAACAAGAAAACGTTGATATTGCATCAAATGAAATTGATAAGAGTGTGTCATCTGACATCTCTAGAGAACCAACTAGGAAGAGGATGAAAACTCTTCGTAAGTATGATATGAGTTACTTGAAATGTCGAATTTCATGGACGGGAAATGAAGGGGAACCTATTCCAAATTTTGTTCTATTAAAAAAAAAATCATATTTTTCGTTTACATGAACATATAAATCCAAATAAACAGATATTTACAATGAAATATACTTTATTTATTTATTATTTGATAAGGGGGTACTTGGTAATAATGAAAATATATGGAGGGGTATGCGGATATCTGAAGTTTGAGAAACACTGCTCTAGAGTTCAAACATATGCAACTTTTTTAAGACATTTCAAGTAAGGTTGTGGTCTCACATTAGGCGATGATATTCATCTACTGCCTAAAGATACAAGCATCTACGTCCGCAGCTGGATCTATATATACACTTGGAAAAGACAAATCTGCAAAAGAATAGCCTACTGCTGGAGAAAATGCCAACCTGACCTACTAAGTAACAAATGACCTTGCTTTTAGAAGATCGTATGTACATTATGTTTGATCGAGCAGATTACAAGTTATTGAATAAGCAAGGTGAACCAAACTTGTAGTTTCATTGGCCATTTAGACTTTTGTACGTGCTAAGACATGACTTACTGCATTCTTCTCTTCTAATTCAAAAGAATATTTCAGGAGATACTCGCATGCGAAATCTTCACGTAATTATTTATTTTAATTACGGCCGAAGCATATTCACCTCTGCTCTTTTTGTGGGGGAAGAAAAACCAACGTTTAAAATCATAAAAGTAACGGCTAATATCTTCTCATTATACCACTGGACATCGGCTATCGATGATGAAACATGCAGCAGCCGCTGCAAAACTGATCTTAAAAAATCACAACTCGCTTCTACCAGATGTTTTTTCACCTCAAGTTTTTGCTGACATATTTTTTTCTAATTTCTCTAAAATATTAGAGAAATCAGAAAAACTGCAGATTACTAAAAATAAATAAAAATAAAGCAACTTATCAAAGAGCCCGTTTGCATTAGACAGAAAATACGTGCGAGCACGCATTGCCGAATTTCACAAACTTAACAGAATCGAACTACAGCAATTTTTTAGGCCTACATAAAGCTGCTGACAAAGGATCGCGTGATATTTTATTTAAAAAAAGTCGACGCTAAATGCTTTCGACTTATCAAAAGTCAGATCAAGAACAGTAAAAATAAGCCAAAATTCCTTCGGTTACGATGAGGGTTGTTGTGCTTGGACCGATGTTTGTAATGTACCTCAATTTCCGTGACGAACGCTCATCTACGCGTAAGCGTAAAATACGAAGGAAGCATTAGAATTTTAATAATTTTTACAACATATATAATTTGTAAACTGAGAAACAACCCACATGTAACATCAATTTTTTTAATCCATATACAGTATTCCCGTATTCCTTGGAACTGTTAAATTAACTTATCGCCAAAGCAAGCGTGAATATTATAACTTACTTAGGATTAAAAACTAACAGCAACCTAAGCTAGAAACCACATTAATATAGAAGTACATAACAAAGTAAAATGCATGCTACGTAGGGTTTTTTTTTTTTTTTTTTTTCAGAAAAGAAAACTATAGACACATACAAAACTCTACCATTCTGTATAACTGGTTGAGATACAACCTGGATGAAGTTGATATTTTCAATGACTATGAGACTATTTTCACTCTTTTTGTTTATTGCTGATTTTCATAACCAATTTATTACAGCCGTTATTCAGTCTAGTCAAGGAATCCTGCAGACTTTTCCTGTACCTCCTCCAATTCTACCTTCGGCATTCAAATCACTAGTAGATTATATAATGCTCGTTGTAATTTTCTGTTAATACCATATAATATAATTATAGCGTTTTGAAGAGCTTTTCTTTGGTACCATGTCATATGTCTTTTTCAGATCTGCAAAACTTAAATACGAATCCTTGTCACCTTCTCTGATTTCTCAACTATGTGTTTTAAAATGAAACTCTGATCCTTACAAGCCCTATTTAGCCTGGATACATCTTGTTCTCCACAAGTTTCCCTTCATTTTCCTTAGCCATTTCTCAATATGCTTACCCTCAGTAAGAAACTTTCTCTGTAATTCTCACATTCAATTTCATTTCCTTTTTTATCGATCAGCTGTATAGGATTTCTACCAGGCCTTCTAAATTATGTAGCGCAACTATTGTAAAGGTTTCCTACCTCCATACTTGAGCATTTCTGGTCGAATATCATCTACTCCAGCTGCCTTTTCATATTTTAGGATTTGATGACTCTTTCGATCTCAAGTATTTTTATGTCCTCCAAATTGCATTCCTCTTGGATTCTGTGACTTCTTGCTTCACTCAGTGATCATTGGAAGTAATTACTCCAGACGACTGCAATATCTTTATCTTCAATTTTCATGTCACCCTTATCATGCTCATTTTTTGACAGTAGTCTTTCCTACATTTCTAAGCTTTTATTTTGCCACCTATATTTATATTTTATCTTCTTATCAAAGTCTTACCAATTTTTTTTTTTTTTTTTTTTTTGTAAACAAGTTTCTTTTCCAAGTTTTTCCAATAATCTGCAGACCATTTCGCCACTTCCCTGATATTTATATTTTATATATCACAAACAATTTTCTTGTTCCTCCTTCAATTCTAACTTCGGTCTTCAAATTGGATATAGACTATATAAAAATCTGGCACGCATATTCTTATTAACCCCTAGCGCGCGCTCTCTCTCTCTCTCTACTCGTCATGTGTCGGAAAAAACTCTTTGTGTGAATCATAAAACTCCTTTAGTAACTTTAAAGTCTATCATATTCTCCCCCCTTCCTTTCAGTCCGTCAACCAGACTTCGTAACCAACCTACCTTCAATCTACCCTCAGATGTAACAGTCCACAGACCTATCACCAGCTTGGTCGCTCGTCTCCAGATCTCGTCGTCACCTCCTGATCCAATCTGAGCGCAGTAGTCAAGAGACGACCAAAGAAGGATTATAACCTCCCTATCGTTTACTTCACAGTGTGTTCTTCAACATCCAAGTGATCCTATGAGCTATCTTACCAAATTTTCCAAATATGTCCTGGGAACTGCAGCTCTATCCACCATAACACCAGATCCCTAGCTTCGTCAATTTCCTGCCATCCAATACCATCAATACGATACACAGCAAGCAATCTCTTCATCCCGAGGTGCATATGTGTAATCTTTATATATTTTGTAATCCGGATGAAATTATGCTTTTGGATTTTTCAATGTTCTTTGCTGTATGATTTCGAAAAATCCGTAGATGTGCAAAGTAAGCAGGCATCATGTTTGCCGTGGAAACAAGATAATATTAAGCCACATCTGTTTACTCTTAATTACGCAAACGAAACTCTTGTTAAATGGAACGAATCCAAAGATTACAAAATATTTTGTGGCCACTCAACTCGACAGATAACCTTGTTTATTAAAAGTTACGCAGAAAACGGTACACCGCCATAACTAACAAAATACAAAAAAAAAACAAGATGTAATAAATGTAATATAACTACCAAAATGTAATAAAAAACTAACTAGCTCATTAGGCGTATTAAGTCCCTCCCTAATGCTAATGTTATTTCATGAGTTTGACAGAACAAGTTTGGAAATTAGATTGTGCTACAGATGTGAAAAGACACTGGTGTCTAAAAAACTAAAAGAAACAAATACACTGGTGTCTAAAAGCTAAGGACGAACTACATTTTTACCTGTATATAAAAAAATTTTCATGACTGCGGCCAAATGCGGACATAAATGTATTGCCAGCATGCTAATAAATTATTACTATCCAATAAATTGCAAAATATTTAAAAAGAACAGGTATAATTAACTCTATATTTAAACTAAACGTAGTACAAAAACAAACCAGACTAAAAGTATACAATACATTAGCCCTACCAGTCCTATTGTATGGAAGTGAAATCTGAACAATAAAGCAAAAAGAAAAACAAAGATTAATAAGAGCTGAAATGAAGTTTATGAGAAAAACTGCAAAGTATACTCTATTTGATCACAAAAGAAATGAAGAAATTATGAAAGAATTAAACCAAGAACCAGTAATTGAAAAAATTTTAAAAAAATATAAACATAGATGGATGGAACACGTTCAAAGAATGAAAACAGAAAGATTACCAAAACAAGCCGTAAAGTACAAGCCATTAGGAAAAAGAAAACCAGGACGTCCTCTTAAACGATTCAACGATGACTTCTAAGGCCGGAACAGGCCACTCTAGGCCGAAATCCTTGACAGGCATGATGATGATGATGAAATTTCGTACAAATTAAATTGCAATATGTTTTTGGCAAAAGTTACAAATTTTCCTAAGGACGTAGTTAAGGAATTAATGTACAATGCTTACAGAAAACTATGCGGAAATACATTTCAGTATGGAATATGTCCACCCCAAACTGCGATGAAGTTCTCACAACGTCGTACCATGCTTAGAACCAAGTGATTCAGGATTTCTTGTGGTAAACTGGTCCACACCTCATTCAGAGCAAGGATAATGCCTTGTTTGCTTTCTGGAAGGGAATTTCGGGTAGCAATGCGTCTCCATATTGGGTCCCAAACGTGTCCTATAGGGTTGAGATCTGGGGAGCGAGTTAACCACTCGATGCGATTAATATCATTCATCTGCAAAAGTATCTCCACTGCTCGTGTACAATGTGGTGTTTCCCAGTCATAGTCCCTTTTTCCTGCACCTGTAGCTCGGTACGTCCATTAAACATAATGCTTTCCCCCAACATCGCCGTATCTCCCTTTCAAGAACATTTTCGCGATGGTAAACAGTACGATGTTCAGGCCACATCAAGTGTCGTCTAGAATCGGAGGAAAGACTAAAACGACTCATCTGTAAATAGTACATTAGTCCATTGGTGTGTTGTCCAATTTTTATGGATAGAACACCACAGAAAACGTGCTCTACGATGAGCTGTGGATAAAAGGACGCAGACTAGAGGCTACAGAGTGTATAGGCCTACTTGTTGCAGACGTCTTGCTACAGTTTGTCGAGATATCCGCATACCTATGCTTAATGGAGCCGACTTGCAAGTTGAACTGCCGTGGTGCGTCGATTACATTTTGCTGTTATAACCAAAATTGTGTCTTCATGCTCTGTGGGCGACCTTAAGCAAACGTCTGGAGTATATTCTATTGGTTTGAAACGCTGCCCAGAGTCTGGTACAACGCTATGCGAGATTCCAAACTCTCTGGCAATATCGGTAATTCTGCGGTCTTCTTCTTCAAACTTTCCAATAATTCTTTCCGCATGAAATCATCTAGATTCTAGATGATATCATTGGGACATTGCAAGACATCCAAGTTTCCAGCTTTATTCCTTCAAACACAACTCGCTTAGCGCAGCCTTTCATCCTGTGAATACTATCACGTGACCCATTTGCGCCCGATTCGAATATATGAATGTGTATCAGCTTTCAAATCGAAATCGTCAATTATACAAATTTTCACAAAGCTGATTCGTCTGAATTTGCGGCTGTAATCGTCAGAAATCGTGTCGTCCTTAGATTTTGGACAGCAGTGTATTTTTAAACAACCCTGTGGAGGGATCAGATCGGTAAGGATCAAAATATTGGATACAAATATAGCCGCCAATACTCACTGAAAGACGAAACTAAGAAAACAGTTTTCTCCGTTTGCTTCGCTTTGGCTCCACATCAGAGTCCAAATGCACACTAACTTTGGTGGTGTATTCTTCCATTAAGGGTTGTAATTAACTTCTTAAAATTTTTGAACTATAAAGTTTTAGTATTAAATAAAATAGTTCCTAAATTGAAAAATCTATTTGGCCAGATTAGTATCATGTATATAAAAGGGAATCCATGTGATGTACAAAAAAATGGAAACCATTCATTGTGACCATTGAAGAGTGAAATACATATAAAAAATGTATATATAAACGTATAAGCCAAAGGCCAACTTCGTTAATTAATATGTTTAACACACGCACACACACACTAATGCTGCTTTTATTGCTCCTGACCGTTTTCTTTTCTGCCCGCGCCAACTAATTAAAAGTGAGAAGACTCGCTGGGGGGATTTCCTTGTACTATTCGAAAATAGCAGATTTATGTCAGTGTTATTCATTTACTTTTTTTTTTCAGATGGGATGTGATACAAAGTGAATTCATCATGGTTGGATAGCAAACCGTAACAAGCACAGAATTCTCGAATGCCTTCTTAAGGAGGAAACTAATGGAACAAACAAACTAAATTCACGAATGCTTTCGCACACTAACAAAAACAGCGATGCTGGAATACTTGATATGCCGCGTGCCAGATAAAGGCAATCGTCTTTTTCTGGCACGAGATTGGGTATTATGAAAGGAAAACGGGGATACCTTAAGACTTAAAAAAAATCGCATCTGTAGCGATTTTTTTTGTGGAATTTTTTGAAAAAATGTGGTGTCTGTCATTTCCGCTTCAAGACGTTAGTAGTAGACCAGCCACTAGTGACAAGATCAAGATAAGATAAGGAATCGTGACATGATTGGTTGTTCAGATGATGACGTCATTGTGTGTGTGACGTCGAGTTTGGAATTTTTCTGGGGACCATCTGTGTGTGTGACGTCACGTTGTTTGTTTTGTTTGCATATGGAATTATGGGTGATGATTAGAGATAAGAATTCGTGTCGTGATTGGTGTGGCACTTTGAACAAGATCAAGATAAGATAAGGAATCGTGTCCTGGGTGTATGTTGTTTTCAGATGTAGATAAGTGACATCATTTATTAGTTGTAAATAAGTGAGGTAATTTGTTAGTTGTAAATAAGTGATGTTATTGTTTTGAATGGAAATGATGATATATTAGTGGATAAGGATTCATATCGTGATTGGTGGGACACTTTTAACCAGATCAAGAATTATGGGTGATGGTAGAGATAAGGATTCGTGTCGTGATTGGTGGGACAATTTTAACCAGATCATGATAAGATAAGGAATCGTGAAGTGAATGTTTGTTGTTATCAGATGAAGATAAGTGACGTAATTTCTTAATTGTAAATAAGTGACGTAATTTCTTAGTTGTAAATAAGTGCCGTCATTTGTTATTTGTAAATAAGTGACGGTATTGTTTTGAATGGAAAGGAGGATATATTAGTGGATAAGGAATCGTGTCGTGGTTGGTGGGACAACTCTGACCAGATCGAGATCAAGATAAGATAAGGAATCGTGATGTGGATGTGTGTTGTTTTCAGATGAAGATAGAGTTTGGAATTTCGCTGGGGACCCCTTCTGTCAGGGACATCACGTGGTGTGTTTGGTTTGCGTAAAGCATTGTGGGTTATGTGTTTCGAAATTTCTGGGGAACATATGTCTCTGTGAAATCACATGGTGTTTTGGTTTGCCTATGGAATTGTGGGCGATGTTTTTGAGATAAGATATCTTGGAATTTTCCCAGGGTGACAAACATCTGTTATTGTCATCAAGTTTTGTGTTTGGTTGTCTATAGATGGTAGTACTAATTTTCCAATACAGTTTGGGGTATTTCTTTCCTGTTAAAGCTGGGAATTCTTAGAGTATAGTAGAGTCTAGTGGCGGCAGCGTTTAGATATTTCTGAATAATTATATGCTGATGTCACTCAACCAAAAACATTAGACATGAAAAGTCGCTAATGTATCCCATGGTAATACTCTAATGTATGTACCCTATGATTATTCTTATGAAAAAAAAAGACTATTCAGTATTAGAATTACATTAACCCAACTATATGAGCAGCTGTTATTGTAATTACAAATATCACTTGTTATGTTTAAGTTAAAAAAAAAAAAAGACAAACTTACGTTTGTTTCCAGAATGGGATATCTTGGAACTATCAAGGTTTTTCTGAATATTCCAAATTGCTGATTTTAAACATATATTCACAGCACAAAACACACAAACACAATATCTGAAATGCATTTGACTCTTTTTCATTATAAATTACAGGGGCATTTCGTTTTTCCTTCACTCATAGCTATGTTTTTTTTTGTTGTCGTTTTTTGACACACTTCTGGAGTTTCTTTGCTTACCGAGAACTTTTGTATGTAGTCTAGAAATTCTAATGATAATTTAAATTACTTACAGTCTTTCCAGAATGACTCTTCTTAATGCGAATAGATATTCCAAAATTAGTTGAATTAAAGCATATATCCACGCCATAGCACAACACACACAAGCTTGAAAGAACGAAATTTCTGTAAATAACCTGAAAAGCTATTTGACTTTTGTTCCCTTAGATTTTCTGTCCATTTGATAGTCCCTTAATTCCTTCACATTGGGGTCATACTATGTTTTTATTCCAACGGTGGTGAGTGTAAGCTCAAACTGTCTTTTCCTGACTAATATATCCGCCAGCGATCAGTAATTTCGCATCTCAATGAGGATTTTTTTTTTTGATATGGTTCTTTTCTTTTTTTTTCTTTCAAATGATTGGTTGTTCTATTTTACTTTTAAAATTCAGTTAACTACATATTATTACCAGAATAAATGAGTAAAATAAATAAATAAATGTGTGTGTGAATTTATTTTCCCCAACTGTAGATATTTCATGTGTTATCTGAACTTGACTCATTTCCTGTCGCAATTTGTTGTACATAAGTGAGAAATCGTGTGTTTAGGTTGGAACTCTTCAGCTCTGTAATATATACTTGTATTATAATACTATAATATAATATAATATAATATAATAATTGTAATATAATACTTTGTTAATTTCTATGTTACCTTTTATTTGACTGTAATATTATTAACAAATTGTCTACTGAATCTAACATACAGAAATTAAATAAAGTCAAAAAAAAAAGTATTATTTTTTTTCTTATTCTTCTGATTTAACATTTGCGCTGATGTTCATAGTGTATGATTTGCCACGAGCGCTTACGTGTAATTCATGTGATTTTCCTCCGTGTGACACATTTCAAAACAAGTTGAACTATGGTTTTTACACAGTTCAACTATGTAAAACTCTTCCGTTAGTCCCAATTGACTGTTGTCTCTCAAACGTTTTTTTTCACACTAGGGATATTTATCTATATATCTTAACACAATTATTATATTAGATATTCTTTTCAACACAAATAAATAATTATTTATTCGTATTTCAAATGAATATTAGCTCAGAAAGAAATAAAAATTGTAAAGTAAAAAAAAAAAAATGTTTACCTTCAAATAACTATTTTGGAATCACAGTAAGCAAGAAATTCATCAGCTTTTCAAAGTTTTGAAATTCCTACCCATATTGTTTTCATCATTTGGTGTCATTTAAATGAAGAACAGGTCTGGCTATAAAGTTTCTTAATGTTTTTGATTTTTCTCTTCCAATGGCAATCATTTTTTGATACATTCATGTTGATTCCTTGTTATCTGCATGCTACGATACCTTTTTATTTTCTACAACAAACTTTTTAAGAGTTTAAGTAATGTGATGGGCTAGAATATCTGCTGTTTCTATATAAAATAATCAAATTCTAACAGTTGTATTGTTAGAATTTGGTAGGAATGTTTTTTCTAGTCTTGTTACAATATCTACAGATATTGTAACAAGTTGTCACTTTTCAGTTCATTTGTACTTTATTCACTAAACTACAAATCCGTTATTTGCTATGGTCTCTGTTTTTAATTCCCCCATCACTAGAATGTATAGGTGTGTAAAGTTTTGAAATAAGTTTCAACTCGCAGTCAGTTGATTTTAAACTTTTATCATGTACAGAATTGTCACATTTCCACTGAAATCTTCTCCACTAAAAATTCTGGGTATTAATTTAATACCCGATTCCTTTTGCTTGCAAGAGTTTACAGTTTCTTGAAATATTTGACGGGTTTCCATGAACAAATAATATTTTTAATTCACTGAGTGGATTTTCAAAAAAAAAAAAAGAAAGAAAAGTCTCTGGTTAGTTTGTGACAAGAAATTTCACAAGAAAAAAATAATAATTTAAGTAAGACCATATATATATATATATATCGTCTTACGTTCGCTATTTTTCCAAAAGCATTTAAAAGTACACGTTATGTTTTCACGTTTTGGGCATCCAATTTCATTTAAATTGAGAACAGGTGTCTCTAACAACCTTGTTAATGTTTTTGCTTTTTCTCTTCGTTTGGCGAGCAATATTTGATATTTGCATGTTGATTCTATCATCCAATTTCTTAGTTTGTCCAGAGATAGTGAACCAATTTCCCACTTCAGCTGATGGTTATATTTTATTAACCAAGAATTCTGTTTTTTAACTCTTTCAGGTAATTCGCTTCAACTACGAGGTGATTTTGTCACTGCATATCTTACACTAATTCCATTAGAAATATAAATTTCTTTAGGAAATAAATTTGAGGTCTTATTAAAAAAATTGACAATCAATTATTCCAAAATGATAACTGAAAATTCGTATTTTTCACCCACTGTCAATTTTTCATATTCGTTTTCCTTCAATCTTCTTCTTAGATTACTTCATATGGCACCACAAATAAATAGTTATTTATTATTATTATTATTATTAATTATTTCACTGATTATTAGCTCTGATCTTATATTTTATGTTACGTTTCTGTTACAAAATTCTAAACAATTAGAACTTTTCACAAAGAAACTTTCAAAGAATTTTGTGGCTCATCCTTTATTTTTACATTACCCAACACAAAACACCATAACCCAATACATCAGCTGCAGTGGATGAACGATTACCTTAAGTCCAAAGTCACTTGACTCTATGGTTTTTTCTTATAGTACTGTTTACCCTTACTAAGCCCCACCCTGACCGTTCCTTCAAAAATTAACCTTTTGCGCAGATGACTCAACGACGTGTTTTCGCATGCTGCTAGATATACTGTTGGTGTGTTTTTATCTTACTTTGTTTGGGGAAAGGTAAAATTTGTATTTTTTTTATCTTGAGAGTACAAACATTTTTCTATACCAAACTTTAAGAGTTTAAGTCACGTTTTTGGGTTAAATTATCTGCTGTCTCTCTGTAAAACAACCAAATTTTAACAGTTCGGATTTTCGATTATGTGAAAGAAATGTTTTCAGATAACTCAAACAATGTCAATAGGTAGCATTAGACAATTTCTAAAATATTCTAATAAAAGAATACACTTTCTGTGTATTCTTTTGTCACAAGATATACACAAGCAGTTTTTGTAAAATGTTCGTAAAATTTCCCAAAATAAAGAACCTTTATCGAATTGAATAAAATCTTGAAGGTCTAATTTTACCATTGATGAATTTAAATGATTAGCGATAATTTTCCCCATGATACGAATTGCTGGTAATTCAGTTTCCAGCAATTTTCAGTTTCCAAAAATAGTAAATGATTATCAATGTCGTACATTTTTGGGGAAAATCTCTCAGCTTCTTCACAACTAATAGAGAAAACTTTACATCCACCAGCTCCTGTATCATCGAGCATTAATTACCCATCTTGGCATTTCAGAATATAACAGTCACAGACATCCATTTCGTAGTCAACTCTTCTCTGCAAGTAGCTAAGGATATCAGACCACTTCCTGCGTAATTTTTCCCAAGTGGTCCTAGATAAATACATCACAATGTGCATGTCTTCTAAAATAATAATCGGTTTCCATCCTTTTAGAGCTATGTGAAGAGTTTTGTCTCATGCTATTTTCCTGAAGAAAGAAAATTTCGATGACTTTTGTGGCTCACCCATTATTTTACTTTACTTTACTGGACACAAAACACCACAACACAATACGATAGCTGCACGGGATGAACGAATTGCCGTAACTGCAAAGACACTTGACTCGTTTGTTTTTCATTATAGTACTGTTTACCTGATCCTTAACCCTGACTGTTCCTTCCAAAATGAAACTTCCATGCAAATGATTCACGGACATGTTTCTACATGCTGTTGGATATGATGTTGATGGGAGATTATCTTACTTTGTAACAGCATAGGGCAAAGCTTATCTCTGTGGCTCGAAAGGTATTCTATATTATTTGTCCTTATTATGTTAAGTATTTTATCCTCAAACAGTGTTTTTGATGTTAGACCATGTGACTAGTTCTCTCACTCATATGTCTGAAATTGTTGGGATGGAGGGAAAAAATAGTATTAGGTGGTGGAAGTGAAAGGGTAGTCAAGAGGGTGACGGGGATATTCCCTGCAATGCTCCCCATCCCATCCCCTAACCCCTCATCCCCCTCTTCTCCTCCAGAAGATGACTGCTCAGGCTAGTGGAGATGAGCGAGCTCATCATTTGCGGATGTCTTTTAGTGATGTCACCTCCAACTGATACTGATAACTTTGGAGGGGAAAAAAAACGCGCTTTTTTTCCATTCCAAACTCATGACGTCACACACACACACACACACACACACAATGACGTCATCATCTGAACAACCAATCACGTCACGATTCCTTATCTTATCTTGATCTTATCACTAGTGGCTGGTCTACTATTGATGTTACTTTTCATCCGTCCCACTATTCGCTATGTTCAACCTTAGAATATTTGTGGTCATACACCAAACACCTCGTATAAATCTCTCATGCTGTCTGGAGGGCAATTCGGCTAATCGGTTATTCCTCTTCAGAGACTTGCTGTTTCTACTTTGATCTTTTGACGAGGTGCTTCCAGCGAAATGGCAACTCTCAATCTTCCCCATTTCTACAAACCTTATGCAGTACAAGTGAAAGTGTAAACCTAGCATGATTGGACTGAGAGTTTTGCGATTTTAAATAATCCTATATAGACCACACAAGGAACTTTTTTTCGGGCCCCCAGTGAGAAGCGGAATTTCATCGCCCCCGATGATGTAAAGCATCTTTCACTAAAAGTTGATAAATAAAGTTCCTCATAAATACGAAGAAGGGAGAGAGAGAGAGAGAACATCGAAATTCGTCATTAAAGTTTGAAACAATCTTACTTTCCCGTGCGAAATTCTCAAATAATTGTGTAACTTATTCGTATCCTTTCTTATTGGTATTACATGTGCTCTTCCCATTAATGCCAAATCAGGTTACTATTCTTAAAATCGAAATGTCTGTAGCATTTCAAAATCCCGCAAACCTTCATCTCCTTCCTCGTTTGTCTCCTACCACAAGTTCTTTTACTGAGAAAGTCATTCGTCTCGAAGGGTTTCTGTTTCTGCCCTCCCCTCCCACAGGAGAGGGTGCGCAATCACAAATTTATTGCGTCACAATAGGTGCCAGAACTGACAATTAGAAGTTGCTAGGATAGGATATGTAAATTATACAACGATCATCCGAAAGGTTTAATGGGAAATCTGGAGTTAAACGCCTGGAAATTCTAGAAAATGATGGCGTTAATTTTCCATTGCACAATGTCGCGCGGCGTGGCGTGGCTTGCAACAAATGCCACGCTGGTTTAAAAAAGTATTTAACCTTCAACTGCTCAGGAGACGTACACGGATTATGCATGGGAGGAAAGAGCAGCTCCAGTTATACGGAGACACTTCGAGGAACTTGTGGTCATCGCAAGGGCAATACACTACCATTATTTATAGCAGTCGCGAGGCAGAACACTATCTATTTAAAGCGAGTGCATAAATCTAGTACGGCGGCGTAATTGAGGACAGGGAGAGTCAGTGTGTCTCCCAGATCATGCACAGACAACACCGTGCTTGCGTGTGCTCACACAATCCTTCATTCTAAAGACGCCTATTCGTCGGCATTGACAGGGGCCACACGAGCATCACGTGTGCCTGATGGAAAGGCTCCGAGTTTACAGTCGCATTCACTGTTCTCAGCTTTTGCGTATCGTTTGTTTCCACTTCCTACCCTCGAGGTGCCCCCTGTGCTTACAAAATGTGATTAACAGGTAGATGATGAGGGCATAACATAAAAACGAATTTAATCTACCTAAATCCGAGTACTTGAATTACTGAACAATTAAAATCAAGAAAAGTGTGTATATCATCGCACAAGGAAGCATTCCATTAAAATCGGCCACACTGCTATTCAGATCAAGTCCAAATTTGCTCTGAGAAACTGACTACATTTCATAAGCGAAGTTTTACACTGTCCCAAAGATTAGAACAGAGATCAAATATGCGGATTTGGTTGATATGGAATGATTTTAGGGGTGGAACTGGTGTAAGATAGAGACAGCACCGAAAATTTTAGATTCGCTTTCGCATTTTCTATTTTTTATATGATATGTTATTTAACAATAATTAATTTTTAAGAAATTATATAAAATCCCCTGCAAAATCTTAAATATTAATTCACTCCGATTGATGTGATATTTTCTACACTAAAAAAATAAAAGAAATAATAAACAAACTAATTTTATTGCAGTTTCAGATATTTATGGGTGCTCTTTCTAAACATGCGATTAAAATATGAGTTTGCGTATTTGTAGCGTGTCAGTTTTCCCCGATATCAAAGTAGTATTTGACGAGGTGTTTGGCTACATGTTTCCTTTGATATAAGAGCACTCCAAACTTTCGTTCACAATCATCCCGTTGAGATAAAGCAGCAACTTGCAAATTTGGTTTTCGGTAATATGAATACAGTAATCCCCTCCCCGCATATTATGTATAGTGATCCACTGTTATCCATTATTTAGAAGAAACCAATTTCGTCTTAAGTAAGAAACCAACGTGAAGATTGCTTCTTCTTCAGCAACGATGTGGCACAGTTTTCCAAGTCACAATAACTGAACTCGCTTCTGAAAAGAAACGCTTTGCGTAAAATCAAAATGAGCTGCGCTAATTGTCCCCTTAATTCATCGGGTGAATGACATTCGCCTCCTTTTAGAAATGGAAGGTGCAAAAAAAAAAGTGGTGGTAGTGGTGGTGCGAGCGAAATGTCTTATTACTTTAGTTAAGAAGTCACCACGTTGCAGTTTAATGTGTGACAGTTTCTGTCCTGTTGTTGCAGAGAGCAATTGATGATTGCGGCTCGGAGGAGAGAAAATTGCCGCCCATCAGGATGCAATTATGGATAATGACACCTGTCTACAACAGGATCGAAAATGCTAGTGATGCTAGAATTCAGTGTTGTGCAATTCCAGCAGAAAGCAAAGAAAAAGATCCCATATGCTTGCTCTACCAATGGGCATTAAATGAGTATCAACCCAAATAGAGACAGCATATTAACATCAGACATTAATCATCTTTCCACCAAGCGCGCTGCATGCACGAGAAGCTGAGAGGACAAACTTTTCATACACTTCTCCCCAAGAAATTCTTGGCTACCAAATACGGTTAATTCAACAAAATAGGGAACTTTTTTGTTCAGTTATTAGCAAAGTTATAGGTGCATCCAGTGGCCTGGAGCACATCGGGACTCCAGAAAAGTGACTCCTGCAAATGGCATTAACCTTCTTGAATGCTGAAATGCCTTGTCGATTAAGCTTGTCTGCTGGCAGTCTATTTAAAGAGGCGGCTAAACTGCATAGAGGATTTGTTTATTAACAGCAATCAGAATGGTGCATCGACAATGGGAACCGTTTTACTTCGAGTCCACAAGACTAAGTGAACTTGACATGAGTGAATGATAATCAACACAAAGACACGTCATGTAGATGGTTTTAGAACAACAAAGACAAAAGCGATGGATTGTTTTTGCTAATAGAAAATACAAGGAAATTACTAGTCGCTTGCCATTTCAAAACGAAATATGTGAAAAATGGCAAACCCGATAGATGTTAAATTCGTATAATACTTCGGCGAAGTTAACTTTCGTTGACAGCAATATACAGAGGCGGAAAGGGAGACAGAAAATCAGAAACAATTAAACATTCAAAATGTTGTACGTGTGTTCATAAATATATTATTATTATTATACAAACACCTTCTGGAGTCAAGATTCATCAAGGGAGGCTATAGTAAGATGCATTCTAACAGAGCTGATGTTTATCATACCTTATCTTAAATTGGTTCAATGTTCGCGCACTCACCATCTCATTTGGCAATAAATTCACTCACCAACCGCTCTCCATGCTAAAAGGTCATGCCGCATTCTCTTACGCACCACCCCTTTATACAACTTCCAAGAATGACCTCTTGTCTCTATCCTCTTCCCTCTTTTCGGCAAAGAACACTTTAATGAAGGCTCATTAGAGTGACTAAGACCAGGCTAGACAAATTCAAATAAAGATGAACGTTTAATCCAATAAAAAATAAAGCAAACAAGTAAAAATATATACTTTATGCTGCTTAACATGTCACTTAACAAACAAAAAAAAAAAGGTCGGAAAAATCGTACGATATTACGTTCACGGGAAGCGGAATTAAAATCACTGGCGTACAAGAGAACTCCCCACTGCATGCCTCACTGACGCAGCGAAAAATGTATTTTTCGTATTATTACTGTCCGATTTTGCCAAAAATTTAAATTGAGAAAATCTAAATTGTCGAGCAGATTTTTCAAGTATTAAGTTCTCAATCGGATTTCAGTAAACAAAAAGCTACTCGTTTGAAAACGATGGCTAAAGACAATGACGACGGGTGGAACTTGCTACACTTTGCAGCTAGCCAAAAACTTGATGTGAACGAGCGCTACTTTTTTGTTCTTCATCTTCTTCCGTCACAATTGTGATGGGTCCTATTCCTGTATACATGCAGCTAAATACAAGAAGCACAGCCTTTCGAAAACCACTTTCTCCACCAATGAAGAATTCGGCTTTGTAACTGTTATCTCATTTACCCGAATGTTTCGAATAAGTTGTAGGATCGGAATGGTTACAGAACCATTGCATCGTTTTTGGTTTTTTCTTCATGTTTCTTCTTTGTGTTCTAATCGCTTCGCAGAATTTACTGTGTGATTGTCAGTAACGAATATAATAAAATGATAACTAACAATTTCGAAAAGTGCGAGATTTTCATATCTCCTGCATTTGTGTCAAATGCAGAGCAGAAACGTACATTAAACTGCGTTTCGCAAAATGCTGACTCATGAAAAAGAAATCCTACATGCCAAGACCTAATGGAAGTAGTGAGAAGCAGAAGGCTGGTCGCAACAATTGAGAAGGCTACTTGACTGTCATTTCTCGGATGACAGAAGGCATTTACACTCTCAGCAACTAAACTGATTCCATCTTTGTTGTTTCGAATTACGGCGAAGCAACAACTCTGATGTCAGTGTATTCTGTCCTGTAAATTGCGTGTGTTCTTCTGATCGTCTCCCTATTTGTGCGGCAGGGAAGGACTAAGTTTTAAATGGGAGCCAAACTCTTACTTCGTCAGTGCTAGTTCTCTTTTTCTTTTCTTTTTTTTCTTTTTTTTAAAACACAAGATGTTGTACAACATTTTTTATTAGACGTTCTTAATGACTTTTGTTAGAAAGAAAGACGAGACATCCTAACGAGAAAGAAAGACGTTTTTTAGGAATGATGATCGCCTGGTACCTCTAGCTTCAAATTTGTTCAATTTCGAGTGTAAATCGATACAGATTTTAACACTCGTATGTGAAGCTATCAGTATTTGAATGCGCGTGCTAGTAAATATTTCAAACCCATTTTCCCATATAACCCTGTCGGGCGATTAAAACTGAGCGGGCAAACCGCATCCGGCATACGGATAGTAAAATGAACATTCCCGGTGTAAATAACGATTCACTGATCCCAACGCTCCCAATTTAGCAAACAATTTTTCATTGACGTCACCTTTTCAAACCTGATCTAAAGATAAAAAACTTAATGGAAAAGCAAAACGTACACAGTCTAATAACATCAAGGACAAAGATGGAAACATACTCATTGATAAGGAAAAGATAAATCGAAGATGTGTGGAATACTTATCAGACCTCTATGATGATGATGATAACATGTTAGATGATTCACGACACCTTCAGTTAAAGGTGACAACAGATACCACTCTACCCGCAAGAAAGGAGGAAGAACACGCAATCAAGAATCTTCCTAATAATAAATCCCCTGGGTGTGATAATATTCCGGCTGAGCTGTTGAAAGCTTTGACTGGCAATAATAACAACTATTTAGTGGAATCCATTCAGGACATCTATAAAACAATACAATTACCTGAAGTTTTTACAACATCTATCTGCATACCAATTCCAAAGAAAAATAACAGCAAATTGCGAGGGAACTGTGAGCCTAATATCCCATGCATCTAAAATTATTTTAACCGTCGTTAACAAGCAAACTGAAAGAGCCATAAGCGGAATGGGAACCATTAATGCTATCCTGGAACTAAAAATATTAATAGAAAGATCACTTGAAAAAAATAGGAACATTTATATATGCTTCATAGACTTTCAGAAGGCTTTTGACCGGATAAAACATAATAAAATGTTCAATATATTTGATAAATTAGACATAGAAGATCATGTACTTAAGATTATAAAAATGATTTACACCAAACAGAAAATGCAGCTGTTTAACGATGAGACTTCTGTAGTGAAAATAAAAAGAGAAGTTAGACAAGGTTGTATACTTTCACCAAATCTATTTAATATCTATAGTGAGACAGTGATGAAAGAGATTGATAAACAAAAAAATAG
The DNA here is from genome assembly GCF_054136105.1 of Typopeltis vanoorti. Taxonomy (NCBI): domain Eukaryota; kingdom Metazoa; phylum Arthropoda; class Arachnida; order Uropygi; family Thelyphonidae; genus Typopeltis; species Typopeltis vanoorti. Next base: position 99,290,261 of record NC_143570.1, on the reverse strand, counting down.
GGCTTAGTATCAATGGTATAAAACACAACAATCTTAGATATGCTGATACCATTCTAATAGCAGAAAACAGATATGCTGATACCATTCTAATAGCAGAAATAAATTAATAAAATTACTGCAGCTACTAATTGAAGAAGGTAAAGAATTTGGATTAGATATAAATGCAAAAAAAAGACCAAATTTAAGAAAATCTCAAAAGAAAGCAGATCCGAGCTAGAAATATTCATAAACAATATGAAAATTGAACATACAACAGAATACAAATATTTAGGCACCTACTTTACTAAAGATATAAAGCAAGATAGATAAATAAAAATAAGAACAGCGATAGCTAAAGTTGCATTCTGGAAAAATAAAGATCTGCTCAGAAATTCTGTGAGTATTGAGACAAAGAAAAGAATGATAAGAACATTAGTGTGGCCAGTTTTCACATATGGAAGTGAGACCTGGATATTCAAGAAGAGAGTAAGGCAACAGATAATGGCTTTTGAAATGTGGTTCTATAGCAGAGCTCTGAAAATCCCATGGGCAGAACATGTGACAAATACAGATGTCCTACAGAGAATGAGAACATAGAGATCTTTATTACAGGAAATGATCCAAAGAAAGATGAGATTGGCAGGACATGTACTGAGAGGTTCAGCAGAACAGAGGATACTAACAGCTTCAGAAGGAAAAATTAGGGGAAAAGGATCAAGAGGCAAAAAACGAAGGACATGGCTTGAAGAGATATAAGATCATGGACAGGATCACATGGCTATGCAGAAACAAAAAGGAAAGCCACCAACAGAGAGAACTGGAAGGACATGGTGCAGCACCCTCTCACTGAGGAAGGAAGCTACATGAAGAAGAAGAAGAAGAGATAAAGTTTTCTTTTCCATGTGGTGTATTAAAAACTTGAAAACAACACGTGGAAAAGAAAAGAAATATTAATTAAACATAATGCAATATTATATTATTTATAAGAAAAAAAAAATATATTTGAACTATTGTTAAGAAAAAATGTAACTTTTTTACATTTGTTATACATTAGTATTATACATATCAATTATGCATGAGTACCGTGCGTGGACTAAGGATTAAATAATTATTTAATCGCTGCTACAGTGCGTAGTTTACCGATTATAATTAAGTGTGGTCCACGGATCACAAATCACTCACATGCTTTTCATGATGGATCACAAAAGAATTTTGTGAGGAAATATTTTTTTTATCTTAGTTTGTAAATTTTCAGATAAAATTTTGAACACGATATATTAAAATCACTATGAATTACAAAGTTCGTTTACATAATTTGTTTAATTTCAGTATAATAACATGCATAATATTTTGCCACATGCTGTATATTTCAACACGCCGAGTACTGATATTGGAGTACATAAAATTAGCCACGGTAAGCTGAGAAATTCTAGACCAATTTTCTTTCGACTTAATTTTCCACTAAAAAATATTAAGGTTATGTATGTTATGCCAACTACCCCAAAGTTTTGCACTTTGACGGCACATGAAGGCTTCCCTCTAGTGGTAAAATATGACCTATCCGTAAAAGTTTGGGTATGGAGCTAGTGAGCCGCGGCCAGGAAAGTTTAAGAAACGCTGCTCTAAAGCAAAGGTTGGGAAACATTTTTTTATCAGCGACCCCTTTTCATAAGACGAAATTATTAGCGACACTTGGCAGTACTCGTTGAGTTAGGATTTTTTATACTCTAGTCATGTAATCATGACTTTATTTCTACAATAAACTAAACAAATATAGAATAAAAGGTTGTAGTGTAATAATTACAGTCGTTCTATAAAAAATATTTAATGTACTCACGTTGATTAAGTTAAGCGGATAATAAATCTCTCATTATTTTAAAGCTGGATACGAAACTCGGACATCGAAATCTAAGAGTTTCATGCCGAAGAACTATCGGCGAGTCCAAGTGTAAGTCATCACCTGGGTAGTACAACACTAGGGCAACTCGTGTCAAAGGTGGAGCAAGCTCCGTCACTATCCTTAATATTTTCTCATAATGTAAAACGCAGCTCCTAGGAGATGTATTACTGTTTTACATTATGAGCAGAGGTCACTACCCAGACCGGTTTCGACCTTTATGTAGGTCTCATCAGTGAGTAGCTCCGTCACTATCCTTAATAAGGATAGTGACGGAGCTTGCTCCACCTTTGATACGAGTTGCTCTAGTGTTGTAACTACCCAGGTGATGATTTACGCTTGGACTCGCCGATAGTTCTTCGGCATGAAACTCTTAGATTTCGATCTCCGAGTTTCGTATCCGGCTTTAAAATAATGAGGGATTTATTATCCCCTTAACTTAACTTACGCCGCCGGAAAAATAGCCTCTTGGCTCTTTATCGTAGTAATAATAATATATAGGTACACCGGTCTGGCAATTCGTTAGTAGGGGTATATGTAAGTTCGGTTCACTTAAACCTTCGTATTCCAGGTCTGCCTACTCACTGATGAGACCTACATAAAGGTCAAAACCGGTCTGGGTAGTGACCTCTGCTCATAATGTAAAGCAGTAATACATCTCCTAGGAGCTGCGTTTTTACATTATGAGAAAATTATGAGAAAATATTAAGGATAGTGACGGAGTTTGCTCCACCTTTGCTCCGAGTTGCCCTAGTGTTGTACTACCCAAGTGATGACATACGCTTGGACTCGCCGATCGCCGATAGTTCTTCGGCATGAAACTCAGATTTCGATCTCCGAGTTTCGTATCCGGCTTTAAAATAATGAGGGATTTCCTCATTATTTTAAACTTAATTTACGCCGCCGGAAAAATAGCCTCTTGTACTCACGTTGATCAATGTTTGCTGCGACCCTCGGAGGGATCGCGACCCAGAGTTTTAAGAGCTGCTACTCTAGAGAACAAACATGAAACATTTTTTCAAGACACTTCACAAAACACCTACCCTGCTTGCCTTAAGTAAGCAGGGTAGGTGTTATCACACAAGGAAATGAGCTTCATCTACAACCTAAATATCGAGTCAATTAAAAGATGGAAGTACAAAAACAGGTGGGGGGGGATAACAAAGAAATGTATGCATTTTTTTCATTAGGCATTTTATATGCATCTATTTAAACATTTTCCTCAATCAATGCAACAATGAATTTTTGAACTGTCCCTTCCCAATGAACAATGAGCATCGCTGGTCTATCATGAGAGAGCATATCCATTCCCATATTACCATTTTGCTGTTTATGAAGCATGCGATCAACAATAAGCAATAACAACATTTCGAAACGTTATTTTCCAACAGTCGTCGAGTGCTATGCTGCGTAGGAAGCGGTTGCAGTGATGTCCACTAGTTTTGCCAGTTGTTTGTGAAATCTGAAATATTCCATAACGTATTTTCCAACTGAATGTGTTGTCGAATTCACGATGCGTGTTTTTTTCCCTCGATCAGGCATCACAAATTTGAAGTTTGAATGTAGAAATCCTGCTTATGTTGTTCTCAATAGGCAAGAGAGAGAGAGAGAGATCATGCAAGGATAATGAATGTGATTAAGCAGTGTTCAAGAGAAAAGGGAGGAGAAGGAAACCGACGGAGTCGTGATGCAAGAGAAACATTCAGCGAAGTAGGTCACACGCGACTCGTTATAAAATGCTGCCCTACTTTAGCTCACCAAGTTCAATTCATCCCCTTTGAAGAAACGGAACTTATCCTTCCAGTACTTTTTCACCCAAACTAGTTTCTCTACATCTCAAAACCAACACATTTAAAACTCCACTTGGCTCGGAGGCATGGAATTCCTCGTATTAAACGAGACGGTTAAAGCGATAACTCCGCTCTTCCCCCACTCCCCCATCTTCCACCTACATATTTGAAATTCAGGACAAGTGGCGAAATCATTACGCAATAAATGTGAGGGATCATCTTGGCTGCCAATATTTGCATCACGTGGAGATCGCAGTTCAACCGTTGTACACGCGTTGCAGAAATGGCAAAAGACCTTCGTAATGATGACAAAGCATTTTCCACTGGAACCTCAGAAGAGCACCATTCGGTTTTAAGGAGAAAACCCAAACGGTTTAAACTGCGCTTAGCAGTCAACAACATAGAAAGATTTTTTCGTATGATTTTTGCAATTATTAAAATGCAATTTCGAATTAATTCACAGGAAGTGCGTTTAAAATGGATTTCTTCGGTGTTCTGTCACGTTGAAAGCCTTACAATTTTAAACTGACACTCATCTGCAATTAGCGTATTCAAAACGCCTCCTTATGGTAAAAAGAGCGAAAAAAATAGCGGAATGCAAAACAAGATAACTTAAAAGCTATCTTCCACTCCGATCAATGCAATGAATTATTTTACTAATTAGCAGATGACGTCATAAGTGCATTCATTTCTAAGCGTGAGTCACAAAATCCTTTATCGAAGGACACAAAGAAGAATTTGATAGAAATGATAAACAATCATCAATGAGAAGAAAATGTTTTTAACTTGAGGTTTCAAGTGGCTGGAAATAAAAACACCGGAGTTTGTATCACTTCGCAGACGTTAAACAAATTATGATTTTATTGGAATTAAGGGGAAACAATTACGACTAATGAAGCTAGTGTATTCTTCTTCTTCTCTTCCGCTCATGGCGGTTGAGTTCTTCAAAGACGAATTTTTGCCATTTCTTTCTGTCTGCTGTCTTTTTATGAAGTTCTATTATGGAGTTTAAGTGGGTGCTTTCTTTAATGCTGTCAATCCATTTCTTTCTTGGTCTTCCTCTGCTGGGCTGTCCTTAAATTCTACCATTTAATAATATGTTTGGTAGTCTTTCTGGGTTCATTCTTGAAACATGTCCAAACCAGCTTAGCTGGCTCTATTTAATGCTGGAATTATTGTTGTCAAAGTTAAGTTCTTCTCTGACTTTTTCATTTGTTTTTCTTTCTGTCTAGTTTGTTCTACTGATTTTTCTTAGGCATTTCATTTCAAAAGCATCGAGTTTATCCGTTCCTTTTTTCCTTAAGATCCAGCATTCTGAGCCATAGAGTACTGTGGGAATTATCATTGTTTTATATACCTTTAATTTGAGTTGCTTGATCTTTTATTGTTCCAGATTTTTGTAGTCTGCCCATTGTAATCCATCCATTATTGATTCTGTGTTTGATGGTTTCGAAATAGTCTAGATCTTCAGTGATCCTATATGTAATTGAACTTGTTCTATATTATTGTTTCCTATTTTCATTTGAATTGCTTCCCTTTTTCTTCCTATTACCATAGTTCTGTTTTACTAAAATTAATTTTCATATCATATTTGTTACTTGTTTGATGCAGCTTGGTTAGGTTATTTTCTCATTTTTCTTGGCTGTCTGTAGTGATATGTCATCAGCATGCTTTAAATGTGTTATATTTCTTCCATTTGCAGTTATGCCGTCACACATCTGTAGTCCTTCGTCTACTACTTCTTTTAGGTACAGATTGAATAAATATGGTGACAATGGACAGCCTTGCGCAACTCCTTTTTTAATTGCTATTTGATCTGTTTCTATGTTTTTGCAATTCACTATTGCTTGTGTTTCTGAATAGTAATTCTTGATACAATTTAATAGGTATTTGTCGAACCCTCTGTTCTCTAGAATTTTAATGAGTTTGCTTCTCTTTACTGACCAAAAGCTTGTTCGAAATCGATAAAACAGCAGTAGAGTTTTTTGATTTTTGTCTCTCATAAGATCTGCTAATCTGTTTATTGTGAAAATTGCATCTATTATCGTGCTTCTGTTATTTCTAAATCCCATTTGTTCTTCTTCCATCTGTTCTTCATAGGAATGTTTAACTCTGTTTTGAAGAATCCTGATGAATATTTTATAGCAATAGTTAGAAGGGTGATAGGTCCATAGTTAGTACAGGATCTGACATCTCCTTTTTTGTGTATTATTATGTCTCTTAATTGCGTATGTGTTCTAGTTGGCCTGTTGTGCGGGATAAAAAGCCCTGCCACGTTCGAATGACACTAACTGAAAGAAATTATGGACTTAATAGGTGGCGACAGTAAAATTAATTTCATTAAAATTACTAAAAATTAGGAGCATTCCTAATCACCATTCCATATCTTTATAAGGACTTTGTAAGTGAGCAAGCGATTTAAAATGATGTCTTAACAAGAGCGTCTTGTTCTCTTTTTTACATAAACAGAAATTCTTTACACAAGCAGTTAAGTTTTTTCATTTTTCTTCTCATTGATTCAGTGACTGGCTTTTCTTATCATTTTCTTTTAAAATCATGAATGAGTCCTATGCGTTATTTGTACTCAGAATATACGCGTTGCTTCACCCCCCCCTTGGTATAATCGTTGGTTATCTTCATAACCTTGCAGCCAGGGATTCAGAAGTGTGCTCGCCCATTCTGCAAGGGTCAGTTAATAAAGACCAACAGACATTTAAACTCATCCGATGCTCTAAATGTTAATAAACGGTTAAATAATTTCGGAATGGTCTTCGACCTACGGTTGAAAGGTGGCAGTAGGGAATGAAACCGTTTGTTAACAGGCAGGTTTTGACAACTGACGTAGTGTCGTGAGCTTAAAGGAGGAAGCTGGACTAGTTAAAGAGTTGTATTATTTATTTCACTCCTGCGCCTACCTTTAGAGTTGCCACCTGTACAGATGAAATTACAGGAAATTCTGGAAGAGCTCGCTTTTCCTTCAGAGGCTCGTCTAATAAGTTTGCCAAACCATTTTTCAAATCGTTATTTCTCACCTACCTCATCCCGCGTCTGATGGTGATACATATATGGATTATTGGTCTCCTGCCACAAACGATGGTGTGGTGCCTCTTCTTTCCTTCTCCATCCAAAAATAAATAAAACGTTACACAATTTATGAAAATACCAAAGACTGACTTTTCTTATCATTTTTGTGCTTCAGGCGCGAACTGCTTCTCGGACGTGCAAAATGAATGCCGCAACTTTCAAATGCACATTTCTCATAGAAAACGACGTTTAGAAGCTGCCTTAATCAGGAGAATAATAAATATCTTTCTTCATTAAGAAGTGCTTACATCTCTGTATTGGCTGCATTTGAAGTGGAAAGGAAGAAAGAAAGGAAAGTGTTGCTCAATAGATAGACAACGCTTTACCTCCTAAACCGGAGAAAATCGACGTCTTCTTATTAAAGTTCTTTATCGTTTCAGTCCAAATTGACTCGAACTAAATTTCGACATGTTAGGTGTTTTAAAAAAAATAAATGAAGTTACTGATCGCATCATTCCTGATAGATTCAGCAAGTACTTCTGGTGTCCAGGAGAGCCATATCTAAAGAAACGTCTTCAAACTGCGAAGAAATAGAGATTTGTAGTATATGAATAACAAATCAAAGTCATACGCTAGCAGCACCTTAGCACGAAAAAAATTCCTGAAGTGTGCAGAAAAATAGAGCAAATGTCAAAATTCAGTGCCCTTGATATTTGTCACTTACTCCGTAAGCTGGACGTAAATCACTCTAACATGAAAAAAAGTACCGGAAGATCTTCAATACTAATCGCACCGCGACTGAATATTAACAAGTGACTTTGAAGCTACCAGCACTAGACGGTTATTCAATCTTGAAAGACTTCCGCTGTATCCTGGAGTTGTCTCACGGCCTCTGAGTGCGCATTAATAGCTTCCTGTGTGACGCATTCTGAACCGGAAATGGTTAGATAAGAGTGCGTTCCATCTCTCTCTCTCACTAACATTGTTTAACCCTTTGATCACGTATTCATGGGACCAAAGCAAATACACACACTGCCGAACAATGCGACCAGCAGAAACGCTATAATACCATGCCAAGACCCTTTAATTACTTTTATCATCATATGGGGAAAAAAAAAAAAAAAAAACGTTAACAGAAGCCCTTAAAGTGAAATATATTTTTAGTGCGGATGATCAGAGAAAAATTTATATATATATATATATATATATATATATATATATATTAATCGTATTATGGTACATTAGTATTGTAAGTGAATTATATACTACTACTACTAATACTACTAATAATAATAATAAACTAAACGACTAGGTCTTTAATGTTGTGTAAAATACAGCAGTTCGAATTTGTCCGATATGAAGCTCGTTTGTATGATACGCAGCAAAATACTTATCCAGATACTATGCAAACAAATAAGTTTAAGAAATAAAAATACATACAAAAAAAAATAAAAGAAAGAAAAGAAATCTTGATTGTTCAATGTAACGTAGGTCGTTTGGCTAAAAGATTAGCGCCTTAGAAGAGATGCCTTTATTACTCATTTATTATTATATTGTTCAACATTGTTTACTGGCAGTTCTTGTGTCAGCTCTAATTTTTTTTTTTTTTTTTACTGACGAGGTCAAAATATATGGTACTACGATCTCATTGAAAGTCACTTGGCATTAATAAAGCAAAAACATACTGCAGACTTAGTACGCTAGTGATTTTTCACTAGAGTGATTAACACTGATTTCACAAATAACGCTCTTCACTCACAAACTTTCAAATATAATCACATTGAAAATCCAATGCACAAAATATGCAAATTTTAGGTATGCGAAAAATGTTACTATAAAGCTGCTTTGTGCGAGCTACATCTAGTATATTTTACTGTTGGTATAATGACAGCGGAAAAAAAAAAGAAAAAAAAAAACTACGTCTAAACATATGATGGAATTGAAACTGTATCAAACAGGCCGATTTGCATACTAGAAAATCTATGTAAAATGACAAAGTCTCCAGTCTACACCAAAACTGAAATCAATAAACCAAATTAAGACTTAAGATATTAAAAGCACTGAAGGAATGTCTGAAAAATCGATACATTAATGTAAAATGCACTGCCGGACAAGCCTTGTTTTTAAAGTCGTTTCAAATATTTCCATAATTACGAGCATTACTGTTTTTTTTTTAAGGATTTAGCAATCAAAAATTCAATTATTAATGAATCTGCACATTTGACCTGCAGATCGCTATGATGAAAACGAAAAAAAAAAGCAGATTTATGTCTAAAAAATCGACAAAAAAAGATAGCGCTTTAATTGTTGGAGACAGTGGAGTGTTTTTGATTCGATGTGCGAGTAAAGCTTCACTACAAATGTCAACACTCACCACGAATATACATAGTACAAGTTCAAATCTCCATGGCAACCGAAAGAGGAGATTTCATCGTGAGATGTGGTAGCATCTCACAACTTGTTTACAAGCAGCCTTGTCTATTGTGTACACACACTCACATACACGCACAAGACGCTGCCATTGGCAAGAAAAGTTGAGTAACCCCCTGAGAGCTGCTCCTCATTTGCAGCATTTCCCGCCATGCCTTGGGATTCAGAAATAGACGCCAAGCGGGTTACCAAGCAAAGCGGCTATTGTTAAGTGGCCCGACCAGGTGCAAATAGGTAAAGGCTGCCTCATTCGGAACGGCATCAACCGGATAGGAGGCGCTGAAGTATCCGATAACCGGCGTCCGTCTTCACAGGTATTCACTTCCTTTCTAGCACAAACACGTAAGTTACTCGTTCAGACAGAAGAGAGAATGACCCCGGTGATGTATGAAACGACAGATGCTTTGCATTAAATCGTAAAGGATAGACTCGACTATTTTGCTTTCAACTTTTTCTTCAGTATTTGGATCAGCTGAAGCACAATGCCAAGCAGCAATCTTGAAGGGTACTTTTCTGAGCTGCAGGTTTAAAGACAAGAGGATGAGGTGGGAAAGAACTAGCAGAAACACCTGTCCTCGGATTAATCGATACATTTTATTTTTATTATTATTATTATGATATTTTATGTGACCAATCGGAAATGTAAACCTAGCGATATTAGGACTATTCAATAAATAATAATATAAAAATAATAATGTAAAAAATTCAATCACGTAATCAAGATATCAACCCTGATGCTTCGTGCATACAACAACAACAACGTTACTGGCTTGCTGGGTGAAGCATAAAATGCTTTTGTTTTCCCCTTGTGTCGAGAAGCTTGATTGGGGGGGGGGGGGTTCATGCTTCGTGCATGAACATTTCTGATATTCTTAAAATATGCTTATAATAGAGATAATTATTCCAATTAAGTTAAACTGGAGGCTTCTTTTAATTGCCACTTGAATCTAACCTTAACGCACAGCATTTCTAAAAGTACTTTATTTTTTATATCGTATTTTTAATCCACAACGTTTTCAACATGCTTTAACTTCACGTTGGAGACGTTTTTTTGGATTATAGTGTCCAACAAGAAATTTATTCTTCTGATGCTAGCTATCAACCAAAGTTAAATTTGGCCGCCAACTCAAGAATGGAGTATGGGCATCGATAGGTTATGAGACCAGTGAGAGACGGTAATTTTATATATGGGAGAAACAGGGTGGACAATAGAACAGAGCCCTAGGTTAATCTACTGATAGAAATCTATAGACAGAAAGACATCTACCATGTTGTGCAGTGAATACTGTAACATTGGTCATTCACACCTGCCCCTTTGGGTAGCTTGCCACTCAGTTACAACAGGTGGAAGGCAGATGTTTGCTGAGTAGTCTTATATGCCATACCGGACCAAATGTATCGGAAATTTAAAGTGATTTCTCCACACCTTTCTATGGCACGTATCAAGAGATGGGTAATGTTGGTGAGATATGCTGTGGATCCCGAGCAGCAGAAACCATGCTACTGACAGTCACTAGTTAATTGATAGACCTCTTCCGATGTCTTTCGCAAGAAAGACATCGGAACAGGAGGCATGTGTTCCAAAAATACTGCAAGCTTGAGGTGATTTGACTTGGTTGTCTGCGCAGGAGTCGGATGAGAAAAATGATGATAGGAGGTCAGCTTTGTCCTTAAGGGTTGGCATGATAATGCCAGATGATCAGAAAGCTTCCTGGTGCTTTACAATCATCTCGGTTCCGTATACTAAGAGAAGACCGCAGAATCAGTTTACTGCTGTACCTGGAATACAAGAAGTAGGTCTGGATCTCCCCAATATGTCTGGCATGCCCTTAAATATTCGCTCCCACTACGTGTAAAATAAGAGGGGGATATACAAATTAAAATCCCCGATCTTAATTTAGTAATTAACGCAGATATAACAAAATCTATGCAAAGTGTATTCACAAGCTCTTAATGACACAACTGAAAATAAGCACGCAAAACAAAACAATGATGCTGAGCTCGAATAAAAAAATTATCCAGATTGGATGTTTTTTATGCTCCTATCACCTATACTTTTTACTTCTCGTTAAGTCTAAAATGTTCTTCTATCTCATGCATGCTAGGTACTTCGATAATACCAAAAAAAAACCTAAGATATTTTGTGAACAATCTGTACCGTGAAAATATTTGTTCTTTTTGTTATGCACTGTAACTACTACTATATGAGAGCTAAACCTTTTCACGCTCTCAAAAACTACTGGTGGCTTATATAATTTGTATTCACTAGAGATGAATGCAAAATTAAAATACCTTTTAAATAGAAAATGCTAAGCTATTGATTTTATCTGCTACTATATATATATATATATATATATATATATTTTTTTTTTTTTTTTTTAATTTTATTTTTGTTCCCATTTGGGCATCAACTCCAAACACGAGAAGTCGCAAAATATAACACAGCAGCGTGAGCAAGGAGAAACAGAGAATGTGTTGGCGTTTCTTGAACAGCTGAGGATTAGTCCTTGGTGGAAATGGTATGAGGAAAGCTGTTTTAAAGAACGGAGGTAGATGGAATGAAAGAAGATGAGAAGTTGGTTCCATGAGTCGGAAACAGAATTGTATATGGATGTTGAGAAGTAGCTGTTCGTGTGTTTAAATGTTTAGAGAAAATCGTAGGAATGGAGGTGACAAGTTCGGTGAGACAGCGCACATGAAAATACCTACAGAGAAGGCATAACGCAGAAACAGACCCCCATATGAAAAAGCTACGCGCGGAAAGTCTTATATGAAAGAGGGAGAGAGAATCATCTATTAAGCAGAATTTCCTCTTATGGACTGCAATAAACATTTTGAGGAACAGCTTGATGCACCACCCTCAAATATCAGAACGATATTCCAAGGTTGGAGAGATTTGGGTGTATTACTAACGCGTTTCGTAGTGTTAAGAGCAGCACATGTGAGAAACGATGTCCTGGAGAGGTGAAGGTCATCATGAAGTTCTTTGGAAGTTGAGGAGAGCTATGGAAGTAATAGATGTTTTCTCAAAGAGTCTGCAGTAACACGAGAAAAGCAATTTGATCTGACCGACAGTCTGAATATCATTAAAAATAAGAGATGCGATCTTTCTATTGAACGATAAGACAGGAATTATGTTTTGGTTAACAAGGTTCGTTCTTAATGGACATTTTTCTTAGTATTTTTGGACTGTTCCCGTTATAAAGTTTCTCAGAGCTAGACTTTGCCCTCCTTGTCATGTGTCGCAATTAAAAAAAAAAAAAAAAACATGTAAATATATAAAGTTTTCTTTAGTTGGTTTCAGATAATAGTATTTACAATACCAAATTCTAAAATCCTAATATAAATTGATAATTGGATTACACCTGGAATTTTTTTATAATTATAAAGGCGGAACTTTTCTGATTCTTCAATCTTAAAAGAGTTAAAAACTCTGAAGGCAAAACAATTATCAAAAGTGCAATTTTACTCCTTCGTGCGCTGCACAATAATGTCACTGCAAAGTTCTTGATATTCCACTTCCGCCTCTTACCCCGTTCTCATCGCATCAAGTGTGATATCTTTTACGGATGATCCTCTGACAACAGTTGTAAAGGATCCTAAGATAACATTTACCATTATTCTACTCTAACTTTGGCAATTTTTTTGATTAACCAGTAGATGTCAAATCGAATACAAATATTCGCAAAAAAAATTTTTTTTTTAAATACAAAGAAAATGATGAACAATAATAATAAATAGATGTATTTTTATTAGCATGAAGTTTTGCATAATTGTTTCAAAAGGTTTTTAAAGGTATTTATTTATTAGTGATAAGAAAATCATTTTATTCATTTCAAATAACAATACTGACAGAATCACTAATTCGTGAAAAAATAAAGTGCAAAAGTGATACAATTAAAGAATATCTGCTATTGCAGGTATTCAAGGACGCTAGTGACTAGAAATCCTCTTTATAGAGCCTTGATCCACTCGAATCGGGACCACCGTGCACAGATCAAGTTTCGAGAAAATTTCATACACGCACGTTTTTTATTTATTTATTTTATTTTCCTTAATTTTTAATTTTTATTATTATTATTTTAGTAGAGCCACTTTCATTAGTAGAGGCCTGAAGCGCCTTGAAAAAAATTACGTGTTTGGTCTCTAGAGCAGGATTATCCTCTCCACTATATATGGAGAGAGATTTATATTTACACTACCTACCAATAATTGTCCCCCCCCTCGTTATGGGGGGACGATTATTGATAGGTAGTGTAATGGACACCCCTGTTATTTGAAGTTATGGAACGTTCCAGGTTTGTTAATAACATAAAAACCGGAAACCGGTATATAGATAGTAGGAAACAGTATTCCATCGTAGCAGTTGAATACAGGTGGTATGGCAACAAGACAGGAACTCAATGACTTCGAGAGAGGTGTCATCGTGGGCTGTCACATTGATGGCATGTCCATACGTGCCATTACCTCTCAACTGGAGCACACAAAATCAACGTTTGGCGATGTGCTCAACAAATGGAGACGTTCTGGCATCACTAGTACACAAAATTACCCAGGGAGGCCGCCGAAAATGACTGACTGGGACAGGAGTCTATTAAAACTGGTGGCACGCAAAACTCGGCTACAATCGGTACAGACCATCCGTGATGAATTTCAGAGCACCAGTAACACCATGGTGAGCACGAATACTGTACGATAAGCACTCCATTTACTGGATTTCCACGGAAGAGCAGTGGCACACAAGTCAAACATCGCAACAATGAACAAGGTGACTCATCTGGCTTGGTGCCTAGAGCGTGCGAACTGAACAACTGACCAGTGGAAAACGGTTCTCTGGAGAGATGAATCAAGGTTCACCTGTGTCCAGTCTCGATGGCAGGATGTAGGTGTGTAGGCAGCCTGGTGAACGCTTGTTATCACAGTGTATTGTACCTACAGTAAAGTGGTGCTGGAGGAGTTATGGCGTAGGGTGCATTCAGCTGGTTTGGAATGGGACCACTGGTCGTTGTCCGTGGTTCCATGAAGGCAGCTCAGTACTTTGATATTCTGGATAATCAGGTGCTGCCTACACTCTGGAGTTTTTATGAAACGTACCCGTGTTACTATCAAGACGGCAATGCTCCATGCCAGAAAGCTGCAGCTGTTATGGAATGGTATGAAGAGATGCATGTTAAACGATTGCCTTGCCTGTGCAGAGTCCTGACCTCAACCCGATCGAACATCTGAGGGACGAACTGGAGTGGCGATTGAGGTCCAGAGCAGCAGGTCCTCGATCTGTCGCTGAACTCAGTGCTGCTTTGATGGAGGAATGGAGACAAATTCCACCTGACGCCTGCGGCACACTGGTGGAAAGCCTCCCTCAAAGGATGCAGGAGGTGATCAAAGCCAAAGGTGGATATACTCGATATTAGGGTTCGCCTGCTGGTATCAATTGTAAATTGCTAAAGTGTCCGCACAATTATTAGCACAAAACACTCTTTATTTTTGTTTTGTTTTTTGCATAATCGGGAAACTGCTTTCTCTCTCTCTCTCTCTCTCTCTCTCTCTCTCTCTCTATATATATATATATATATATATATATATATATATATATATCCGGATTATGTAAAATACAAGAAATAAATAGAATACAAAATTAAAAAAACTGTAGTTCGCCCAAGGCACGTAGTAATATAGATTCATAAACTTTCTTGGCAGTCACATAATATTCATATATAAATATATTAATGTAGATTACAGATATATAATCTACATTAATTATAGATTATTATTATTATATGTTTATATATTATCAAATTTGTGTATGTATATATCACGACATATACCCTCCTGGTGTACAGGATGCTATGATACTACATAATTAAGTTTACATCATTACTAATTAGCAATCAACAATTTTCTTCGAAATGTATCTGTTGTTCATCAGATCTTTACACTACAGCTTTTAATGTGCTATTAATGGCATCAAGCCACCTAGATAGACCCTTTTGTCTTCCTCTGGGCCTTTTTCCCGATGCCAAATCAAACACCTGTTTTCTGCTAATCTTTCCTCTCCCATTTGATTAAAGTGACCTTAGATTACCTTCACTCACACCTTCTTGAATTCTGTCAATTTCCTTCCAAATATCGTCATTGTTAATATGATTTTGCGTCATAACATTAATGGTTTAATTGATCGACTGTTCCATTTCTAAACTAACTCTCAGATTCATAAGTTAAAATTGGTTTGAGCACTGTCAGCAGTATACAAATACCACTCGTTTAGTGTTTTGGCTGAGAGATATGGAAGGCTACGTAAATATGATTAATCTATCTATAGTTATAGGCACCTATGTAGGTGCACACTCTCGTTCCTCCACTTTCTTCCAAAACTGTGAAAAGATGAGCAGACCAGCTTCTCCTCCACTTTCGTTCTATCTACCTGTCTTCTTCGGAACAGCCTTCTTCACTGTCACTTCCTCTTCAGCTATTCAAAAAACATATCAAAAATTTCTTCTTTTCCTCTTACCCACATTCGGCACTGACTATAAATAATCTTGTGACTTTTTGTTTGTGGGTCAGTCCGCCGTAACACAGTAATAACTGCGTTCCTATGAAACCAGTTGGATTACATAAGCCAGATTTTTATGGGTTTTCTATTAATTCATCCTTGAGCCAAGAACTTGTTCCTGAAAACACTGATCCTAAAACGTCAAGAGTAAGTTGAAATGATAAATTATAATTCTGATTAACATGTCTTTTATTTTTCTTTTCGTAGCCATTTTACGGTGGCACTTTCACATCGGACAACAAAAATCATCTACCACGTATACAAGTGGGTAAATAAATAAACAGACAGGAGTTTTGATATACCACGGGAGCAGAAAGGAAAATGGAGTCATCCCAGGAAGGACTAGTAAGAGTAAAGTTAGAAAGGGAATGTGGAGCGCCGATTTTGCTCGTGGCGATTGAGTGGACTATGTTGACTGAAACAGTAGCGAGTGTAGTGACGTCCAAAGAGAAGTATGACAGAGAAGTACGATTTTTGGTTGTTTCTGTCATTTTCTTCTCTCACTTCAAAGCGATGATCCATAATCATCGCTTTGAAGTGATGAATTATAACATACACCAACACGACATGCAATTCTTCAAGTTCTGTGAAATATTAGTTCATTTTTTTTTTAAGAAAAAGATTTTTGGCTTCATCACAAGGAGACTAAAGAATGAATAAAGTAGGAGTTTCTTCGGCTGGTCCCAAACTACGGTCCTCGCTGGCACAACTGTAAATCAGTTCAAATACACGACTGTCTCTGGAAAACTGAACAGCTGAAATGAAGAAAGTGGCCCATTTTTATCTTATTTGACGTTTCAAACAGTTCTTAGATACATATTGATCTCGATGTAAGCACTATTTCATGCAAAAGCCATCAAGTGTCGACAGTGATGTGCGTCGCTTCATAGCTTTAAGTTAAGTACTGCAGCGAGCCCCTCTTATTACAAATTAGACCAAGTGTAAATGCAGTTCCATCTGAATATTACTGAACTGCCACTTTTATTCGACAGAACAGAATATTTAACACGTCAAATTTGCAGATTAATCCGATTAAAAAACAAACAAACTCATCTTTCTCCTCCTCTTTCTTGAAGATGTGCCCCTGCAGGTCGTTAGATGAGTTCAATCTATCCAACTAATTTATATATAGTTTATGCTCCCATGAGAATTTCAGCCCCATCGCACAAAAATGAGAGAAGGGGAGAAGCGCCCATCGCAGACAAATAAACAACCGAATTCGACCAAATTGAGAGTATAACTGTTTTCAACAATGATTAAGATTTTCTGAAAAATATGTATATTATTTCTGGGAAAACTCCCATGTTACTCCTCTTTATAAACTATTATGATTACAGCTATTTTGCCTGCTTCAGTTTAGGAGTACCCCTGTTTAAATGACTTTCCCAATGTGTTCAGATGACGACCACGAATAGTCGAAACGGTCCACACCCCGTCAACCACCTTTCCCCTTCCCCCTCCCTAAATTAAAAAAATTTAACCCTTTCATTTTTTCCCCACCCTATATAAAAGTATATGTTTCTATATGTTACGAAAAAAACCCGGGTTTTTCTAACTTATCCTACCATACTGCCTACACCCCCCCCCCACACACACACTCTCTGCAGTTTTCGACATCGCAGACTGAGGAAAAGCCACAACACCCAGAAAAAGGTATGTGCAATTTTCTATTCCTTAGGCTACATATACTTTTTAGTACATCTACACTCATAATGCCCTAAGAATCCATGAGTAAATAGCCAATGACATTTAAACAGGGGTACTCCTAAACTGAAGCAGGCAAAATAGCTGTAATCATAATATTTTCTGAAAAATTCTTCCCAATTGAACAAAAACGAAGGGAGTGGAGAGTAGATGGGAGAAATTCGTCAATAAATATCTCCGTAAGTCGCGGCAGGCACCGATTTCGAACAGATTTGAAATACAGTGTTCCTCGTGTTGAAAGCAACTCAGAAGCTCAGTTCGTAATGACGATGTCCGAGTTTGAATTCTATCCAGGACGAAAAGAAATCACCGGCAGGAGGCGATACGTCAAATAACCGGCTAATCTATACAAGATTGGCCGGTTATTTGACGTATAACAGGGTTTTTTCCTCCTGCAAACAAACTGGCCAAGAGAACGCATAGAATTAATCGACAAAAATACATTCTCGAGGTAGATTATGAGATAGACGACAACCCACTTTTGAATTTCGATACCTTTGTACTTACTGTCTATTTCCTCTTCGAAAGCAATTTCCTCGTCTCTTGATGCTTTTTAAGGCGATTCTAACAGTCGGAAGTAAAACTCGACGCAGTGCACACCTAGCGATATCAAGAGCAATCACTCAAGTAGCTGCTCCCAGGATCTCTAAGGCATTTAATGGTATTCGGCACAAAAGCCCATTAAGCAAACTCTTAACTTTCTGTCTGGACGCACACTGCATTTGATGGAGAATGCAGCTTCACCCTCCAACTCTGCAACTAATGCCCAGGTAACACAAGGCTCTGTTGTTTCTCGTCCTAATATATCAACGACTTTCTCAAGTTGATTGCAAACCCCGTCCACAGTTTTGGTGTTGACAGCACTGCACTCCTCTTTCTTATTTGACAACCCTTGCACTACGCAAATTAAAAATCTTCCAGAATATCAACGTCTGCAACCCCTAAGTTTCGATCTCGGAACAAGCATCCGAACCTACAAATAGGGTTCTGATAATTTGTTTATTTCAATGCCAGTAAAACACCCATTTCTAGTATTTAAAAAACCTCCTTTCTTCCCGTCTTACTTTTGACAACACTCAAATCTCTGGCCATAACGAATTTCTCTTCTCCTCTCTCGCCATAAATATATTACAATTACCGCTTTTTCAGCATCCAAGATATTTCCTTTTGCCAGCCTGGTTGGCCGAGTGGTTAGCGTATCCGCTCTCCAGCCAAAAGGCTGCGGTTCGAATCCCGCCGTGGGCATGGATGTTTGTGATTGTCTGTGGAAATACTAGTGGTGGTGGTCATCGGTAGATGGCGTTGGCGTAGTTAATGGATTGAGTGGTGGAGACAGAGTTGTACAACAGGTGCCCTCCCTCGATGAGTCTTTGAACTCCCTGGAGGTGTCAAATAATAATAATAATAATAATTTCGTTTTCTCTTTCTCTCGATATTTCACTCTCGTTGTTCACAGGTGAAAACTATCTATCTGATGAATGGCTATCCACATATTTGATGGCGACGTTCCTCTACGAGCTCCCTAAAAATACTTGACTCAGTATACAGAAGCGAGCAAATAAGTTAACGAACCATCCCTCGCCAATCTACTTGGGCTTTCTTTCATAGATGCTGATTTTCTGCTGTTCTATGGTCACTGCTTATCGGAACTGTGATCGGTAATTCACCAACTCTTCTCAAAATCTATTTTCACTGGAAACTCGGCACAAAATTTTCTTCCTCCTGATTCATTCGTTCTACTGCTGTCGTCTGGAACGTGGTCTTTCTTCTTACGTATTTCCTAACAAGTATGATCTATAAGTCTTCAAATCCAATGGTAACAAGCTTCTTCTTTGTCTCCAACTTGCTGCCCATCCATGCTACTCATGTACTATAGATTGAACAGTCTCTCGTGTTTAGGATTTTATTCTTTATCAACAACTGCCCCAACAGAAACTGTCAAGTCAGGCGGATTAAAGCTCTTCATTTCTTTCTATTCCTCCAAATTCTTTCTTCGTGAACACTGCTGCAGTTCACATTAATTTTTTTCTAGATCTTCTCTTATCTGGCTTCTTCACCTGTTAGTTCACAAGCATTTCCTCAACATTTGCTAGTCCCAAACCATTCCCGATGGTTTGGGACTAGCAATTATTGTTATCGCTGTCTAATTAATGTCTAATTAATAATTAATGTCCACATTTTTTTTTCACTTTCCTTTTTTGGCCAACATTGTCCTTTTGAAACATTTCCATTGATTCTATTCGACTGATGTCTCCTTTTATTAGTCTCCATGTCTCTACTGCATAGGTTTGGTATGATTAGCATATTTTTTTAAAATCAACAATTTTTATAGAGAAGAAATCACAACCAACAACATACAGTCATTCTTTTCAAGATAATTCTTCTCAAAATACATGGTATACTACTTTGAAATAAACGGCAAATAATCCGCACATTCTTCTCTACTTATCGAAGATTGTACTAACTGCAGTGTCTTCTTGTAGTTAGTCCGTAAACTTTTTGATCATATTCTCGTCTATTATTACTGAACGCTGTCGATGCATCAGGAAACACTGAAGAGTTGCAGAGAAATTATGTGGCGTGATAAAATTTTATTTTTGATCTACCAGTATGTTATTCTCTATGCTGTAGACCTGGACACTTTTGGTGTTTTCAAAATATATTTCAAGAGTAATTAGTTCCACAATAGTTCCGTCGGATTTTCAGTGATTGTATTAGTTTGTTTGTTTGTTTTTTATTTCACAACAGTTTCATTTCACGTGATGTTATTTTGTGCTTTCATTTCATTTTATTACACAGACAAACTTTATTTTAAAAATTTCGTTTGTAGAAATTTATTGATCTCCACTGCTGTCAATTCAGTGCTAGATCAAAGCTCTCTGTAACCTGAGTCAGTGGTATATTTCCAATCTATTTCCACTATTGCTCTCTTTGAGTCTTCCACACACAAGCAAATCCAGGAAGACTGCTCTGTCAGTCTTCCTGGATTCACTTGAGAAGTAGCTCGGCTAACTGCGCGGACATTTTGCACAATGATTTTAAATAACTGAAAATAAAATTGTAATGATTATATTTTCAGCTGCTTGTTTGAATCGTTGCTCTTTCCATAGTTTGAAAAACTGGTTCGTTACTATCCGATCAAAGCTTATTCTACAAGGATTCTCTAATACCAGAACAAATAAGTGAGACTACTTATCAGTTCTATTAACGGATGATTCTTAATACTGTTGGTTTACTATTTTCATTATCTTCGTCGTATTAAAGATGAATACTGGTTTCTGCTCCCCCCCCCACTCCAATATTTTAATTAGGCAAAGATATAAAATAAAACGTGGTCCTGGCGTTAATATGTCAACTACTAATCGTACCGGTGAGAAATTATGAATGAGGAGACCGCCTTTCCTTCCGTCCAGTCTCCGCCGAATATTCAACAGCCACTTGAAAGTAGAGGTCTTTCATAAACTCTTACACAGCAATGGCCTTGAAAATGGCCGCAATTTCAGTAAACTACCTCCCAACACACACAACACACGTGGTGGGTAGTTTTCTGAAACACGTGCTTCTCAGTGTGCCTTCCTAAGGCGAGAGAGTGAAGGTACAGTGGGAACAAAAGAAAGAAGGGTGGCTTGGTTTTTGTACTGCTTCTGCAGACTGACCTCGAGAAAGGGAGGCAGACAAGTGCGAAGAGTCGGAAGAAGATTGATTATCAAAAGGGACCCGACCGATGTAGAACGGAAGTGCAAAAGATGAGAACAAAATTAACGGTGTTGAAGCAACTTTCGTGCCCTCGGGAGATTTTTGCAATTCGCTAAATAAATCAAAAACTATCCACCAAGACATAAATATTTTAGTCGACGTTTACTAATGAATGGCCAAAAATAGGTACACATCCACCACTTTACAGAACTTAACGGTCTATATATACAGAACATTAAATCCTTGTAAACAAGAAAAAAAAAATCACTGAACCCAGCACTCACAAAAATGAACATAATATTAGTCATACTGAGATATGACTTTTTTTTTACCTCTTCTCTCTCTCTCTCTCTCTCTCTCTCTCTCTCTCTCTCCACTTAATTTCAGTCAATTAAGCGTTTGCTTCATTGGTATATTATCCAAACACTAGTGCATAATCGAAAAACAGAAAAAATGCTTTACAAGCTTAAATAAATTGGAGCTATTGTATTCATCATCATAATCAGTTGTCAAATTACTTGATTCTAATTAACGCATACTGTACATTAGAACACAATGTTTTCTATGAAATATTTCAGTATTCTCTATGGAACAAGCGCGGGGAAGCGCGAGTAGTTGATACAAAAAGTAACAGACCTTGAAACGGTTTCTTCATCCTTAAATGAAGGTAATTGTTGGGTCGTGTGGAAGCCTTTGACGCGAAACAGAAAAATGATGGAGACGGAGCTAAACTACAGAATTAAAATATCAATAATGAATAGTCTCTCCCACCAGGATTAACCAGGAATGTGTGTGTGTTTCCCCTCAAGCTAGTGATTGGTAGGCTAGCAATGCTATTTTACTAAGGAATAATTATAGAACAAAGTGGTTTCTAGTGGCCTTCCTTTCCCCATGGTAATTATATGTTTGTAGATATGTGCATTTACAGGGTCGGTTTGAGGGGCGAAAACCTGAGTTTTCGGGATATTAAAAATAAATAAATAAATAAAAACCCGCTTCAGTATGAGACCGACTAACTCACCTCTGACTGAAAAGACCCTGATAAAGATTCCTCGAGTCATAGAGGTTCGAACCCGGGTCTTTCCAAAAAAAAGGTTCTAATATGACAGATGATCCCTGCGTTCAACATCTACTTAAAAAAATTCTAGGATAAACTTTTGCATCAACAAAACACTTTTCTCAAAAAAATATTTTTTTTTGAGAAAAAAATTATTTTTTTTCTCAAAAAAAATAATAATGAATAATAAATAAAATAATTTTAAAAATACCCTGGATATTCAAAAATAAAGAGGCTTCATTGTGGCAAAATCAAATTATCTATTATGTAAAGGTATTACATATCCATTCAAATTTTTAAGCCAAACTAAAACTCTCTTGAGAGCTTAATGAGAATCTAATCTTCGCAATGGAAGCTACTTCAGTTGCACTACTTAAAAGACATGAACTCAACCAACGATATTCGCCTTTTATTAGTGCATTTAAGTTTCACTGGCCCGACAGCTGTTTCGAACCAAAGCAGTTCCCATGCAGAAAGTTATGTTCTCATAAGCTCTCGGGAAAGTTTTAATCTAGTTTTTGCTAAAATAAAGAGCCAAAAGGCTTCAGTTCGGCGATACAAATTATAAAAATCAGGTGGATTTTTATAATTAGATCCAGCATTAATATATCAAAGCCAAATGTAGAAACAAGTTTCGTAAAAATAAGTTGAATAAGTTTGATTATCAAAAATGGACTAATTAGAAAGCGAATATATGGACGCATGGGCCGCGTTCATGTTTTCCAAATGGTCACGCTAGAGCAACTCGTAAATGCCGGCGGGTGTATTCCCGTAAACTCTCTGGTCAACTTATTTTTACGAAGTTTTCACAGTTTCTACATTCGACTTTGAAATAATACTGGATCTAATATCCACTTGATTTTTATAAGTTTTAATCTAGTTTTAAAATTTGAATGGATGCGTAATATCCTTTGCATATGTAATATCCTGGAAGTACTTTATTTCTTCATCATACATCAACACAGAAGCAGTCAATAAGCTGTAAAAATCATTGCTGGAGTTCCTCCCTACATGTAAGCAATAAGTAAAAGCACTTGAACACCTACACGAGACCCGCTGCAGGTGAGGCAAGTCTTACCGCAGTGTGTACAAACACCAGATGTGACGTCACATGCACAGATTTACAAACACTGAGATGAGGAGAAAAGCTGCAACCCCCGTTTGCGTTCTAGAGGGTCCCTACCCTCTCCCCCCCTGCCTCCTGGCGCCAGCAACACTATTCCGGAAGTATACCATGAGGTTATTACAATGCGCGTTTTGCTTGTCCAAGGAATAACTTCAGCACATGACTGTTGCTATGGAAATGGCAACTCCGAGTGCGCGCGCACCATAACGTCACAGTTCTCGCGAAAATAATTGCTACATAGGCAAAGCAATAATTGCTAGGATTCCTTGAATCTCCATCAGCCTTGGTACTTTTTTAATCTTTGAACAGGCTCTTTGGATGAAAATCTCATAAAGATTTCGTATACAATAAAGAATGACAGAACAAATGTCTGTATTTTTTTTACCTGATATATGTTTAATCCTTAAGGTATGGAGAAATTTCCTTAGGAAGGTTGCCAACTTAGCAGTTCATGGAAATATTGTCCCGCTTCCTTCCTTCCATCTATTTTCTGATCGCCAACATTTCTGTATTTCCATCACTACTGCTTTCATAAAGTATTTTTCTGTCTCGCCACCACCTCTGATTAAAGAGTGAAAAAAAAAAAAAAAAAAAACTTGAAATCCATCATTACAGGTTGTAATTTCTTTTATCAATTTAATTTACTGTCGTAATATTTTATTTGCCAATGTATATTTTGAAAAACGGCCTCCTTTTAAAATGCTTGTCGTCGTGCGAGTCATCGCACGCTGTGTCTTGGTAATTCAATAGGAATAATAAAGACAACCTCAGAACGCTGTATTGTTGTTAACGTAGACTTGAGAAACGTTTTCGATGGCGCCGTTTCCAACTGTTCTAGCATACTAGCTTTACTGTGTGAAATTCAAATACGATGCAATTTATTTCTCACTACTGGCGTCTATAACATTAATAAAACTGATATCGACGGTAATATACAACCGAATGGCCAGCATATACCAACATCACCAGTGTACATCAGTATATACACCAACAATTACGACGTAATATACTGACCAATCACAACAAGCCGTTTCCCTTTTAGCCCTCGAAATAACTTAAGCTCATCACAGGATACGAACATCATAATGAAAAGCCACAATGGCTAACAGAGATTCCATTATATTCCTCATTTGTCTCAGACTGGACCGTGATGAATCCCTGTTGCTCATTCCAGTAAGTCTCTGCAAGTTTATCCATCTGCTAATGGTCATTACTTTCCAAACAGGATGATGTGCCACGTCACACCCACAAGCCATTCGGGATGGTTCTAGGAGAATAAGAATGAATACCAGGGGCAAATATTCCGGGTGTGCGGTGCCCATCCACGAAATATCAATATCACCGATATTAAATTTTTGCATTTATTCCCATTAAAGACTCCCACAATTGTTTGCAGACTTCGCGCGCGATTCCGAAAATTGAACACAATATACTGTACAATGCTTCATTGCCCTCTTCACGAGGGTAATAAAGTAGTGGTGCTTCATGAAGAAGGCGCTTTCGCCGCGTAAACACTGCGTCACATTCGCGTTAATAGCCCGGGTGTGCTTTCAACATGCATACACCTTTGAGCCATTCGAAAAGATGTAAAGAGGGCGCAGCGTGTCAAATTCTTAGTGTTGTATTATTTTTAAACCGCTGAAAAGGCGTGACTAGGTGAGCTTAAATTTTGAGCTCACTCAGCACACAATAACCAATCACAGCCTAGTGGCTGTGATTGGTTATTGTGTCAACCAATCCAATTGAATGTTGTCATGAGTTGAGAGATTACTATATCCGATGGTTTTATTACAAACAGCTGTTACACATGTTTTTTGGAACTGAAAATTTGAAAGTCGATGTTAGGAGAAAAATGCTAATTGTTTTTTCTTTTGCTTGTGCAGTATAGCATCTGTTGCGGTTACAAAGTTTTTTAACGGTACAGAGACATTTTTATTCTAGTCTTTGGAAACAACAGACAGTTAAAAATATCTATTCCTGAATAAAAATGAATATTCTGTGTATTATAAGACTTTATTGATCTACAACACAATACCAGCATATGTGATAAGACAAGAACTGCTGATATTAAAAAAAATAAAAAAACTAATAAATTTAGGATTCCCGAAAGTGTGGATAATTCCGATAATGATCGGGTGTTATGTATACCGAGTCTCAGTAAACAAAATAAAATTCTTGGAAAACGGAGCGCAATATACACAAAGCAGAAAAATACACATAACATGTGCAACAAATTTTATGAGATGATTTGCTGCTCCATCAAACCATATTTATTCCTGTAATACTCTCTATCTCAAAAGTTTTTTTTTAATTATGCCATCACTATAAAATGATAATTATTGATTATTCATTTACCATTAATGAAAGTGTTTCTACTCACACTTATTCCTTCCAATTCTCACATGTCTTATAAATGATGGTTCACAAATTTTCATTTTTGAGTATTTCAAATATTCCAACCAAATATAGCATTCTCCTTCATTGTTGTTTTCTGATAAATCCAAAAACAGATTGTTCCTCCACTCTGTGCAGAAGTATTCAAAGTTATCCTGCAATTAATTGCATTGAACCAATTAAGATAAGTGCTGATGCGCTATGCCCTTTCAAAACTTTCGTACATCGATAAAATGCAATCCCACGGTCATGGGCGTCCGCGGGGTGGGGTGGTGGGGCACTTCACCCCGGGATCGATTAAAAAATTCCACAAATTATAATCGTAAAATTGAATCAGATATGTAATCTTACACCCTCGACCCTGGGAACGCTTTGTCTGTCTTAAAATTTATTATGGGTTGGCCTGTTGCAGGGTAGAACATAAAACGCGTGTTTTATTACTGCAATAAAACACGTTCCTGTTTTTGGTTCATCTTTTACTGATTTGTGAACAGTAACCGGTTAATTTGCCCTCTGTCTGCTAAGTCACACAGTGAAGTGTGAATTGTAAATTTAGAGTGAAACAAATTTAAACAAGAAAATACATTTTTAAAAAGTAAGCGTATGTAATTTAATATTATTTTACTTGTTAGCTTTATGATTTTTTTGCTTTTAAACTGAAATAATTTAATTTAGGATTAATTAATTAGTTGATTTTTAATAAAATATGACAGTCAATTTTTTAATATATGAAACTGTGCTAAAAACTATTAATTCTGAATACCTTTTTTCCCCAAGAATTAAAGATCATAATTCGATGCAAAATGAAAATAATGTATTTATAGTTTACATCGACAAATAATTACATAAAAAAAGCTAAAAGGCGTTTATTGATGTAATTATTGAATTAAATCAATAATTATAAACATTTATTGAGATGTAATTATTTGTCTCCAAGCCCCCCCCCCTCCTGAAAAACATGACAGCACAGAAAATGTATTTCTAAAAAAAAAAAAAAAAAAAAACGAAGGATAAGGAAGTCATTTTGTATCTTGACAATTGTGCACAGATCTGGTCTCTTAGTTCCGAGGTGATGCAGATACAGTGGGGAGGGAGGGAGAGAGAGAGAGAGAGAGAGAGAATGCAAAGGATGGTGTTAAAGACGACATTGGGACTGTAGAATCAGAGGACAGATTGAGCATTTGTGAACTGCAGACGCTAACAAAAAGATAGAAGAATGATGTAATAAAGAGTTAGAAACTTTTCAAAGTCATATATGACTAATAGATGCAATATATATATTTTTTAATTTTATGGGAAGGATGAAGGAAGGACATTCAGAGAAGTCGAGAATGAATGGAGTCCAGAAAGGATTGCATTCATTTTTCTCTTGCATTCGTTTTTCAATTTTATTCTCACGGAGAGGTACGTGACAGAAATGGATTACCTTTGGAGGTGGTGTGAGTGCAGATAGTAGGAATGAATTAAAAAAAAAAAAAAAAAAACGTATCAGCATTCGTTTTCCTACCCCAGAACGATACACTTTATACTTTTATTCTAGTTCATTTCAAAGTGAATAAAATGTTTCTGTTCGTTTGGTCAGTGATATGACTGTTTTGGGCTCTCCGCATTGCTTTCAGTAATGAGAGATTTTAGCTTATATCTTTCGAATGCTGTCCGAACTGTTTCACTAGATACTGAGTTCCGTGAACTCACAGACTGTACAGACATTAGTTTACTTAGGTAACTGCAACTCGTGATTATTATAATTACAGCTGGGCTACTAATACACGCCTCTACATGTACAATTTATAGCGAAGACAACCTCCCTTCTTGCAGTGTTGCTTGTAGCATATTGTCACAAAAGAGACTGGCGAATCCAGTGAGTACTGCCTCCTCAAATCCATATTCATTCCCAGCTGGAGGAAATACTAACTGGAGGAAATACTAACTCCTCAAATCCATATTCATTCCCAGCTGGAGGAAATACAAAACTCTTGTTCTGGAAACCATGTTTGGTCTCCAGACCAAACATGGTTTCCAGAACAAGAGTTTCGATTTCTGTTTCTCTGACCTTCTCAGATGCATTGCGGATCATTTTGATTAGTTGAATACCCTTCAACGGAAGTTAAATAAGTTGGAGGAATCCATCCTCAGTCCATTGTAAGGTTCGAAACGGCTCATTAGATGTGATATGCCAAATTTTGATTCTTTCTATCTATTAAGTTTAATTTATTGCAGTCCAAAATACCCAATCAGTGAGGTCATCTTCGTCAGGAACTTTACAACTCAAACACGCGTCTTTTCTGCAATTCCACAGATTAAGAATGCTGAGATATGTGCTCCTAGCAATAACCCAACACAAATAGTCCATCAGCCTACCACACAATTCCATGATCCAACTAACACTTTCATCTTTTCTTAACCAGCTCTCCATCCAAATATAATGTAGATATCGGTTCTTATTTTGGTAATTCAGACTATAAGATCGTTTAAGTTTCCTTTACCATGAACACCTTTCACTAGGCCATTCTGTCTCATGCTCTGGCATTACAATAGTGCCAACTGGATAACTGACATTTTCTTCTGTCCATGGCCTGATGGCTGTTTTTGTTCTGAAGATCCAAACCCCTGCACCGACCGAATAGCAAAAATAATTATAACTGGAATGAAAGCTTTCATATCTTCATTTCTCCCAAAATCCCCAACCACTCTCCAAAAACCTTGGTCTTTAACAAGTATATCAAAGCAATCCATGAAAAAAATTCTGGGCTGTCCATTCACAAATGGCTTGAGATCGAACTGTAATTTCACACTTGCATTGCAACTAACAATGCAAAAGATTTATCGAAATATCCAATGTGGTTTTGAAAGAGCCAAATGCAAAGAACTTGCCTCTATCAAATGGACGCTGAGACATCGAGTACCTTGTAAGTGCCATTGGATGTAAGAAATTTCTGTCCTTCCATGCTCCCACCTCCTAATCATCTTCATTGTTTCGATCGCAGCATAAACCAAAGGCAAAAAAGACTCCAGGCATCATTCTTTCCCTCCAACTCCTGCAATGACAACCATAGCCAACTATTTACTACATTACAAATTACAGCCTACTCAATGTCTCCAACTACCCTTTCGATATTTGTATCTTGGAAATCCGTTCTAGACTCACATCAGGGGTTGCAAAAATCTATGACCTATCTCCTTGCTTTGTTCCACCTTAAGCTCTTTGAAAGAATTCTCCTTAAAAGAATTTCACCACTGATCAAAAGAGCACTCCTGATTGAACAAGCTGGCTTCAGGCCAGAAAGAAGTTGCTGTGACCAGCTCCTAGCCCTGACAACACAGACGGAAGCAGGCTTACAGAAGAAACTTAAATCCAGAGTCACTTTCATTGACCTAACATCAGCTTATGACACAGTCTGGATCAGTTACCTCCTCCTAAAGCTAGGTAATATTATAAGGTGCAAAATAAACTTCCAGCTTTTTGAATCCATTCTCTCCAACAGAAATATCCAGGTCCATATTGGTAGGGGGGAAAAAGAGCTGGCCCAGATTCCTCCACAACGGTCCCCCACAGAGCTCTGTTAGTCCCTTTACTCTCTTCAGCTGCCTTACCATCAACGCCTGACATTTGATGGGAGATTGTTGGACCAGTGTTCTCACTGGTCCAACAATCTCCCAACAATTGGCTTCCTGGTAGAAGATTCCCGTGCTCTGCAGCCTGGCTTTGGTCATGTCAACAGGATCAGAACTAAGCAGGGTAGATGTGGCTATCTACTACATAAATGGAGACTGTCAGACCACCCTTATTGTGACTGTTTCCCCCGTAGCCCAGACCATCACTCATATCGTGAATGACTGCCCAAGGCGCCAATTTCATGGTGCCTCCAGGACATCCACGAGTCGACGGATGACGCCCTGGATTGGCTTTGTGGACTGGACATTGACTTGTAGATGCTTTGTATTCCTTTTGCCATAAGAATAAATAAAAGAATCAGGGGTTGAATCTAAAAATAACTGAGTAATTAGACTTAGCTTTTCTCGAGTTTATTTTTTTAATATAATTTTCTGTTTATTAATCATATATTTCGATTTAAGTGCGGTTATTCTGTCTATTAAATTACAGCAGTCTTTTAGAAGACTTTGTGTTAAACTTAAATGATATTCATATAGTTCTTTGTCTATTTCTGATAATACAGATCGGGAATTGGAAATTCTTTCTCGCAGCAGTGCTAAAGAAGCTCTTTTGTAAATGTTTTTTTGTTGTTGTTCTGAAATTTCTAACATGAGCAATTAACACAAGAGAAAACAGCACAGTAGTTTTTTAAAAAAAAAAACTAATAACTAATACCGAGTGATTTATAATGATGCTACAACGCGATATTTTTATACCTTTAAACTCATTCATGAAAGATGATTTAACCTTTATATAACTGGCTCTGTGGATTACCGTACATTCATCAGGAGAAAATTAAGCGAATGATAAACAGATCCTTTTATAGTTCAAATTACAATCGATTTAGTTGACTATATATGTATACACACCGCTACATAATATAATATACTGCCGGCCTGGTTAGCGTATCTAATCGACAGGTTGCAATTCGAATCAGGCCGTGGGCGTGGATGTTTGTGATTGTCTTTAGGTGGGAGATGAATATAATCGCTCGGTGTAAAATCACCGCCCCCGCCTTATTGGATGGCTGAAGTGACTTAAAAAAAGTTCCATGTTTCCAGACCAGGTAAAAATAGAATAAAAAAAAAAAAAGTTGCAACTGTACTATGGGTTTAAAATCTTTCGTGGGTGGGAATCACATAAAAAATATTATTATTATTCCTCATGTCTTTACAAATTTAATATTATTAATTACATCGAAACCACATCAGAAGAGAGAGAGAGAGAGAGAGGCTGTTTTGTCAAATAAAGAGATCGGATCACCCCCCCCCCACACACACACACACCACTCCTGTTGTTCAGCGATTAGCACGATTAAGAATTTGGCTGTTTCGTGTAATAATTTCTAATGAGATTGTACTCCATCACAACCTCTATTGCTTAACTGCTATTAGTGATTTCGTCAAGGCTATGAGGCAGCTGTAATATACTGGTATATAGAATACGTCTGTGAAATACTGGTGTTCATAAATGGTTTGTGTGTTTTAAAGGATGAAAACCTTCTACCTTCCTACGAGATAAGCGCTTCAACTGAAAAGGCCTCGTAAAAGTTCCTCTTCTCACAAATGATAGTCGATCCCAGGTGTTTCCATCCAAGCTTAAAGAGAGGCGTAAAATGTAAAATAATAAGAACGTAATGATTAATTAACAGAGCGAAACACAATGAATGATTAACAGCAGCGAATCACTTTTAACGAAAGAACTGTCCAACATGCTTCCTACATACCTGCACGGTGTGGCTGTTAAATTTTTAGCAAGATTTCTGTGCAATTTCATATTCAATTTTCTGTCAATAAAAGATAATTTTATTACGCTGTTTTTCGTATTAATACACATGCAATACAGAATTTATGTATCCCATCGTAGGAGAGAAAAAACTGCGATATGCGTGAGGCGAAGGGAGAGAGAGAGAGAGAGAAAGAAAAACTATCATTTTAATTGATGCAATACCGTTCAAATGGTAGAGACGTGAATGCTTCAGGCGCAAAAATCAGTCGGCTGTGAGTTAATGTACTTTTTCTAATATTAATATGTCGAATCTGGCCAATAACCGGAGGGAAAACGAGAGAGATTGTGGCACTTCAAGTGCAGAAGATGAAGTCGGATGGTTTCGATGGCCAAAGCTAAATGGGATAGTTTGAAGCCATCTGGAAGGGGGGGGGGAAGGAATGGCGTTCCTTCTCACTACTTCACGGTTTTTCACCAAATAAGCTTTTCCTCTTGCTTCTTCTTCTCTCCCCCTCCTCCCTATAAATTAAAAGGATATTTTAGTCCAAAACAGACACAAATACCGTAATCGGACGTCGTCCTAAAAAGAGGTCCTGTCCGATTCCAAGAAAACGTGTATAACCCTAATTTCAGTCATGCACGTGCTTTCGCATCACACCACTCAGACATACTTTACTCGCCTATGCTGACCCGTTCGGCATTCTTATTCATTGTTTTGACCTCTAGGTGGCGATCGCATTCACTGCTCTCTTAGCAACGGATCGAGGACAAATCACATTCCTAAGATGTCTGTTAAAATCCCGTTCCACAATTCCCAGAACTGACTTGGTAGCAGCGCAACAAACAAGAGCGATTTGGAAAAGAGCCCGTCTTATGTTCCATCCATTAGTTGACCACTCCCTGTATCGTTCGGGCGGAATGCCAGAGGACCACCCTGCGATGCCCACGGGGGTTGGCTTTGATCTTCTCCTGCCTCCACAGTCGCCTCGGTCTCTCTTTTGTCCGTTTCCCGCCAAACTAAGCGACTTCTCTGATTCGCCAACGTCCTCCGCAACTTCTCCAATTCTCACGGGGTCAGACGCCCAGAGCTGACAAAACCGTGACCAAAAAGGGGGCGGAAAAAGCCTCTAAGAGAAGAGGTGAGCGTTCAACTAGAGACGCGCCATCAAATCTACTGACAGCCGCGTTAAGGACAAGCACCTTCTAGCTGAGGTCTCCTAATAGGTAACGTCCGTGTCAGTGCATTCCGATAGTGTAGTCCCGCTAACCGCCCCCCTCCCTTTTTTTTTTCCTGAGAGGAAAGTATAGGGGGCAAGAATCTGAGGGCGTCATCGGTATGTCGACGACCCAAGGTTACTTGTTCCAAATACCTCCGTAGCGTTGGCCCCAAATACTGCGTTCCATTCATGCTTTGCGTATCTGCGCATTAATCGGATTTTTTCGAGTACGCCCGAGTCCAGCGTGACTTGCACGGCACGTGGTTCTACATCGCGGTGCTTTTGTAAATAGGAAGCTCTGCGTCTGTAAATAAGCGCGAAGTAGACACTCGTTTCTCAGAACCTTCAATAAACACTTTCGAAGGCAATTAGTGCATTGTAAACATTCAACCCTGGGACACGGGGTGGCCGAGTGGTTGGCGTATCCACTCTCCAGAAAGAGGCTGCGGGTTCGAATCCCACCAAGGGCACGGATGTTTGTGACTGTCCTACTAGCCAGTTACCATATGTACGGCTGTGATAGAAAATATTAAGCGAAGTAAGCGACGCAAATAACTTTTCCAACTTTTCACCGTCTTCTTTTCATAGAAGATGAAAAATAGGTTCAGTTAATAAACTCTTCGAAAAGTTTATAATTAATAATGATTTCGCTCTTAGAAGTAGACACAAAAAAAAGTGCAATTTTTTCAAAGCAACCCACTTTTCATATTCTGCAAAAATACGCGGTGAACATCGAACGGGAAATGGTGTAGTCCGAACACGACGAAGACTGTGTTTGTGCCGTCTTCACTCTGCTGCTTGAAGCCGAGGACATAAATTGAGTTCTTCGAAATATTCTGAACTGTCGCGTGATTATACACAAACATGAGACTTCAAGAAATTCCGACTCTGCTCGAATTTGCGCGTCGGATTCTTATGTGGCCTCTTTTTGTCATGCATACTTCAGTTAATCAAATATTCCTGCGCGTAATCGAATTCGTCCACAAGCAGAACAAATCATCTTCACCACAAATCAGTTTAATTAAACACCGCGGTTATTTCCACTTTCTTTCCCCGCTTAATGCACGTCTAACTCGCATAAGCAAACCTACAGAAGACCGAATGTGCAGCTACCTCGCAAAAGTTAGTCCATTTTAATGCTTCAGTAACATACGCTGCCGTGCATTTTACTGCATGCTAAAGAAATTCCCACCATCAGAGGGAGAGCGAAACTCACTTCAGATATTCGTTCCACTTACCTATTAAAGGATCATTTCTGGGGTAAGAATGCAATAATGACATGGTGAAATAGGAACATGACGTAACGTTTCATGTACTTGCAAACTACGTGTTAAAGTTATTTGTTTGGATGTCTACTCAAACACTGGACGAGATACTTATTGAGCACAATCGCTTACTGGCACGGAAAGTTAAATCCATTTTAACTATGCAGCCGAACTTAACAAGCTTATGTAATGAGACCTTAATAATGTTCCGGAAAGTCTGACGTTAACTAGACAACGAAGGACACTGGTGAACAAAGATTTCACTGTGCCTTTTTGGTCGAGCACGCACTCGACCAGATGCATTTAGAAATCACTATCGTGTACGACCACCTTAACAGCTGCTCGACGTTGAATTGTACTAATGTTTCAAAGGTGTCAGGAATAATTTTGAAAGTATTCCTGCAGCAGTAATTCTTCAAGATCATTTGGTGGAGAGAATCCACGCCATATTTGTACATTCCACATTTTCTCAACTGGAAATTAAACTGTGAAGAATGGGGAAGCCAGGGCACAAGGATTTGTTCTCAACCTCCCCCCCCCCCAATTCATGAGATTCAACAACGCGTACATATCCCTCAATTTAAAAATTGTTCTCTCCTTCTCCCTCAAAGGAAGGATGGAAAGGAGGTCGGCAAATGCGGAGAAGAGATGTATCTTTGTTTTTAAAACAAAGCATGTTTTAAAAAGCTTAAAAAACCTGCTTGAATACAAATGATTTCAATTTGTAGGTATTATATGAAATCAGTGAAATGACAAAACAGAAAGAAATTCATGTACATTTTTACAGTAAACCTTTATCAATTAAACTTTATCATTTTAAACCTTTATCAATAGAGAGGATAGGCGAGTTTACGCTGTTTGGTATTAAGGGTACAAGCAATGAGGCCAGTATACTGTTATTGCGTGTTCTGGCTGCTTTATCTATTTTT
The DNA here is from genome assembly GCF_054136105.1 of Typopeltis vanoorti. Classification (NCBI taxonomy): domain Eukaryota; kingdom Metazoa; phylum Arthropoda; class Arachnida; order Uropygi; family Thelyphonidae; genus Typopeltis; species Typopeltis vanoorti. The sequence goes on along the minus strand of NC_143570.1, from coordinate 99,255,820 downwards.
CGGGAGTAGGGGAAAAAAAAAAAAAAAGAACAGGCCACCACCCCATAAGAATGACGAATCCACCTTCACTTGAAAGCTCGAATCTAGACACAGATGTTTGGGTTCTTAAAGTTTGGCTGAACGCTTTCAGAAAGCAGGAGATGTTTCTCAAAAAAAAAAAACAAAAAAAAAAACTATCATTTAAGAATGAAACTTAACAGCGCGATATTGTTCTTTTCCCTTTAGTCCCTTACTCCAGTTATCAAGAGACCACTGATAATGAATCATATAACTCGGAAATCTTTTTAAGCTCATACCCAGCGCCTTTTTTAAATATGAATCCCAACGACGAAAACTTGTAAGTCTAAAGTACAGTATTAGTATTAGGACTCGGGAAGGGTTGAGCAGGAACAATACCGACTGGGTCAACCAAGCCAGCCTATTCTGATCAGTAATTCTAGTTGTTTTTAATTTCGCTTTCTTTATCGAAGAACTACCGAAAAAATTCCGTTTTTTATAATGAGAGGATAATAAGGCAAAACCATTTGCCTCATTGTCCTAATATACGTATATTACATTGCAGTACGGTTCGCATGACAATCTGCATATTAATGACTATTTTATGTGCGATGAGTCACAGAAACATGAAAATTGTCTTGCTTCGAAACTGACATTCGCCTAAAACTTCCACAGAATTTCGTGTTGCGCTGTAAAACAGTCTTTTTTGCTCGTCTAATAGTGTTTGAATGTGTTTTCCTATATAAAACTCAATTTCCACATGCCCGACTATTTAAATACCTATCATTTTAAGCGTATTTCACTCATATCAAAGGAGAGCACGTCACTAATGAAACCTGTCTAGCATATTCCACAAAGACTTAGCTATAATTTGCACGTGGAAAAAAATCAGTGGGAAGTATCCGACGGCTTGGATAGGTTCTGTGTTTATGTTTACTGTACTGCATGAGGTTATGTTAATTACCTTAACATAACATCAAGCAGAGCAGTAATGAATATAAACAATATGTAACAAGTGCGTGTATGCAACCGAACACTACTCCAGAATCACAGAAGAGAGAGACCATGAGAAGAGTTGTCATAATACAGAAAAGGCTTTCCACATCGAGATTTGGCACGTGGCCAAATCTCGTTGCTCCTTAATCTTCCAACACAACAGCGAAGGAAAGTTACAGACAGCGAAGCAGCAACCAATTAAAACAAATTTCCAAAGGCAATTTTCACATCCAGTTTTCATTTCCCAGTGAAGCGATGCATTCCACCAAAAGAATGAGCGAAACAAAGAGATGAATTCTTGCAACTTTGCGGATGGTGCTCACTAATGTCGCTGACTGCCCCTATTTATTTATTTACATTCAAGATCTATAAGTGAAAGCAACCTGCTCTGTGATGTTACTGCTAAGAAAAAAATTAAAAATGAACACGCTATCGAGATCACTTGAGTCCCTTAATTCACGAAACTAGTAAAGCTCTGCGCACACACACGAGCAGGCTCGCTTATGAGACAAAAACAACGCAGAGTTAATATAAAAGGAAATCGAAGAAGTACATAATAATGCTTTGGACGAAAAGACTGACGAGGCTAAACTGCTGGCACAGGACTCGGGGCTAATAACACTGAACCGTGTGACATAATAAGGACTTCCATTACATGGTGACCTCATTTCGATTGTCGTTAGGTGGCTGATGTTTTGCTTTTGTACCGGTTTTTAGTTCACGACTTGTGATTAGAATGTTTGCATTCTCAATGACGCATGTGCCCTTGAAAGCATGTGCACTATGACTGGCATATGCCAAGCATACTTGAATGCCCATTAAACTGTATGGTAAGGGGTCGGGGATGAGGACAATGAAATGTTAAAACAAGTCATTTTAGCTACTAGAAACGGAATAATACTATATATACTGGAGTGAAGGAATAGTGAAAAGAATTCGTGAGAGCGCATTTATCACCATTTAACGTAGAGTTTTATGGTTGTTTGGTTATGTACTATAAACACAAGTTTGTGTTGCCTTATTTTACTGCTAAGACCACCTGAATGCAGATAATAAAAAGAGACTCCCAAGATCGAGTTTTATTAAACTCCAATTAAGCCACATAATTATTATTAGAATCATTTCCCCAATAAAAGTGATTCCATTAAAATGAGGGGGGGAGGACAAAGCAAGCATAACTGAAAATTACAGCGCTACAACGTATAACCAAATACATATTAGATTATCAGATTTCATAACTGCTAACCCATAACGCAGCTTTGAAATTGTTCTTAGTTGAACTTTCGCGAATACAATCTGGAAAATTTGCACTATTCAAAAGGGTTGTATCAAGTGGTAGTATGTTTGTAAAAATTAGACGAAGGTGTAAAAAATTATAGCGCGTTCTTCGAAGCATTCACTACTTTTTGGCTTAAGTACTGTACACATACGAGGGTGGCCTGAAAAGTTCTCGGCCTAACAATGAAAAAACGAATTTATAATTTCATAATTATTTTTATTTTTTAATATAATCTCCCTTAAGGCTAATACATTTATTCCAGCGATGCTCCAGAACTATTATCCCGTCCCTGTAGTGGTTCTCTTCAAAATTATGTGGCAAAATACCCGTCTACAGCTGCAATCACCTTTTGATTCGAAGAAAAACGCTGACCAGCGAGGAAGAGTTTTAGTTTTAGGAAGAGATAGAAGTCAGAGGGAGCCAAATCTGGGGAATAGGCGGGATGTTTCAACAATTCATAGTGCAGATCCCTTAATTTTCCCATTGCCAAAACACCTTTGTGGGGAGCTGCATTGTCCTGATGAAAGACGATTTTTTTCTTCTGCAAATCGGGTCATTTCTCACGAATTTTTTCATCTAGTCTGGTTAAAAGATCGGAATAACATTCCTCCGTTATTGCTTTACCTTTTTCAAGATAATTAATAAACAAAATGCCTTTAGCATTCCAAAACCAAAACACCGATGGCATGACTTTTCCTGCTGGTGGAATCGACTTTGTCTTCTTTGGAGCTGAACAACCGGCTTTTGTCCACTGTTTGGATTCTGGTGTATAATGGTGAATCCAAGTCTCATTCATAGTAATAAATCGACAACACACAAAATCAGTTTTATTCTTGTTAAAATGCTCCAAGCACTGTTCAGAGATTTTCATGCGAGTGCGTTTTTGATCTGCTGTGAGCAAGGGCGGCACCCATCTTGAGCAAAAGTTTTTCATATGCAATTCTTCATGCAAAATATATCCTACACTCTTTTGAAATGCCTATAGTATCAGCAATTTCACGCACTTTTTCCGGTCATCCAATACCATATCGTGCACTTGATCAATGATTTCTGGTGTTGTTACACTTTTTGGATGTCCTTCACGTGGATAATCTCCAAGGCTGGTACGGCTGCGTTTTAAACTCGACAGCCCATTTCTTATTATAATTAAGAAGAAAAACCAAAAGGCTATTTTTTTTCTGGCGAAGTTGATAAATTAAGGGGATAAAAATCCCTTATTGTTTTTCAGCCAGTATGCGTCGGCATGAAACGCTTAGATAGTAGTTTTCGATCTTTAGAGTTTTGCATACTGGCTGAAAAACAATAAGGGATTTTAATCCCCTTAATTTATCAACTTCGCCAGAAAAAAATAGCCGTTTGGTTTTTCTTCTTAATTATAATATGTTATAATACAATATAGTGGCACACCTTTCTGGCATTCGTATAGCGAAGGTATATGTAAGTTGTTTTCACTTAAAACTTTAATATCATCTAGGTCTAGCTACTCACTGATGAGACCTCAAAAAAGGTTGAAACCGGTCTGGGTAGTGACCTCTCCTCATAATGTAAAGCAGTATTACATCTCTGTGTGTTTTTACATTATGAGAAAATATCAAGAATAGTGAGGGAGCTTGCTCCACCTTTGCATCGAGTTTGCTTTGGTGTGGTACTACCAAGTGGTCACTTACCATTGGATTCGCCGATAGTTCGTCGGCATGAAACGCTTAAATCGTACTTTTCGATCTTTAGAGTTTCGCATACTGGCTGAAAAACAATAAGGGATTTTTATCCCCTTAAGCCCATTTCTTAACTGTCGAAAACGAAGGAGAAGAGTGCCCATAAACTTTTATGAACTTCGAATGAATTTCTTTTGGCGTTAAACCTTCTTTTACAAAGAATTTTATAGCCGCACAATATTTTATCCATTTCAGGGGATACAGACAACACTTTGGCTTGAGACAGCTGTATAAAACAAACTACTTGATAGAATGACTTGCAATTTCTCACGAAAGCTTATGACAGATGTACCAACTTAGAAAAAAAATATTGCCATCTATGGGTCGAGGCCGAGAACGTTTCAGACCACCCTCTTACAGTACAACTGTTTTATCTAATTCTGGCACTAAAATGATCATCCAACTGAAATCAACACTGAAAATGATTCGACAGGTTTGTCCCCTTATGTCTAAATATAAGGGTCTTTAGGATATCCTAAAGACCCTTCCAGAAAGCCTCAATAATAATAATAATAATAATAATAATAATAATATGCATTTCACTCCTCGGCTGACAGAAAAACTGAAAGATGGAATAAGGAGGATCAGAAATGTTTTCCCCAGAGTCACATAGAAATTCTGGATATGATGTGAATATTGCAGTTTATAAAGCTAACACGAATGCTCTCAGCGCTCATTTGTCTTCATCGTGAAATACAATTACTTATTTCAAAAAACGGAGGTGGTCCATATGGAACTAATAAACACTATAAACAGAAACCTAAAAAAATAATTATGAAGACAAAAGTATAAGTAAAATGCAAACATAATGGAAACATCTTTCATGTAAATCACACTACGAAAAGCTGTTTGCATACAGAACATTTGTATTAGAACTGTGAGTGGATTAAGATGAGATAATCCAGAAATTCTGCTAGGGACCAAATTTGGAACTTTTACAAGCCACTTCAGGCTTCCAATCAGCAGAGTGAGATCTCACACCGATGATGAATTTCATGTACCACCTAGAAACATAAACGTGAACCATTAAAAGTTGATCATCTCGCTTGGTTTGTTAGTAATATTCCGTATTCTCTAAAAGACAAACGCAATTCCACTTTTCTTATTTGATGTTAAGTACAATCCTTTAGTCCGAGTGGCTATGCGCTTCGAAACCATATGCCTGCGGAAGGAGTGTCCTAGGTTCGATTCCCGTCGACGACGTGAGGAGCTTAAGGATCTTCCTCAGCCATAGCCAAGTTAGCCAGTCTTGGGCGTGGACAGCAGGATTTTTCCCCAGTTTATCTGGGGGGTTTTCCTCCCGCAAAGCAGGCAAACCGGCCCCGTGAACACACGTTTCGATAGATATGGGATGCAACCGGGAATAAAACGCAACCGACCTATTCCGCGGAATTATCGGTTAGGGAAGCTTACGGGTTAAATGTGTAGGCCTGCGCGAAAGCGTAACATACGATGACAATCCTAAACGTACTTATTACTTGCAATACTTTTATTGCCAAATTATAATTATTAAATTATAAATTGCCAAAACTTATAATTCTGCTTTAGCAAGTAGTACGCATTTAGTGGTTTCGTTACATAGTTCTATAATTACCACAACTAGATGAATCTTCCCTCAAGTTACTTTATTTTTCCTTATCTCTGGTTTATGGACCACATAAGAGTGATTACATTAGATAACGAACTAAGAAAGCTATGCAGGAATTTTAGGTGTATGGAGAAAACGCAGCGAGGATTTTACATTAATTTCCTAATATAATGGAATATTACATTACACCCAATCATAGATGCGTATGAACTTTTTTACCATCCTGAATTTTAAAAAAAAAAATCAGTTGTATTAGTTTCGACACAAAACAGAAGAGAATAGACATCGCGTGCCGACGGGTAGACAGGTGAATATGTCAAGCTAAGAGCAGCTGTGTGTTTGTGTGTGTGTGTGAGTGTATGAGAGAGATAGAGGGGGGGGGGGGAATCATCCGATTCGCCCATTCTGGGTCAGACTTCGCTTAGCAATCAGCTGCCACGATCCGTATCCTCATTGGAAACAGAATCAGTGTGCATGACGTGTTGCGAGCGTGCCGCGGAGAGTACACAGAACTAGCGAGGGGAATGGAGTCAGGGAGGGGATGGGATCACGTGCACGTCTAGACAACGTATGAGTCATTCTGAAACCCAGAAAAGTCCCTCCCGTGACAGAAGCAAGCCTGGTCATTCACAGTTTGCGGCGTGTTAGGGGCCTTTAAATTCCAGTAGATATGCCGATTAACGAAAACAACACAACGAGCTTACCATTCGTAGACGGACAAGGTAGCATGAAATACAACTATGAATGAGATCTGAATTCTATTAGAATAATTTCAAGTGAAGTAAATCACCTGCTTTAGTTTAAATGTATTGTCACCAAGTTGTTCTAACCTCACAGTTTTATTGTTCGTTTGATCACTTACAAATACCACATTCAACAAATAGCATTGTCCAAGAGGAATTCGCACTCGTATTTTCACAACATTTAGCAACTCATAGCGCAGTAGCGTAACTATGATGTCTCTCCCGCTTCATAACAATTCGACCTATAAAAGGCTGGAAACCCACACAACATTTATTACAGGTTGGGAGAAATGAATCCCCCATTAAAGACCGAACATGGCACTTTTTCAAGCCAGTTCAGGCCTCCAGAAAACAAGATGGTAGTGGATAACGTCTCACATACATTCAAGACATGCATGTTGCAGTGGGATTCGAACCCACAACCTGTGGGATGGACAGCACAGACGGACGTTATTCACTCGGCCTATAATGCTGACTCATATGGGATGGGCCTGTACAATTTTCGTAGCTTACGTTAAATTACCAAGCTTTCCCATCATTGGTTATAACTTGGCATAGCAATTAACGCTGTTGCTAAAATACCAGGACCAGTAATTTCATGAACAGTACGATGCAATCTATGCAAGGATCGATGAAAGGACCGAATGGAATTCTAAGCATTGAATTTATTCATTTATTTCGAGGTTGACAGATCACAAAAATACGAGCTTAAAAAAGCATCGAACACAAGAAACATTACTGGCGATATTACATTGAATTATGTACTGTGTATAATAATATGCAAGGCAGTCGCCGACCTTTCGTGATTTTTTTTTTATTTATTTATTATATTATTATTATTATATTTTTTTTTTTTTCGTGGATAGTACTTCTCTCCCAGATATACAAATACCAGGTTTACTTCGGCAACAAATCAGCTGGAGGTGACGTGGGTAAGAAATAAAATAAAATTAAAACAATAAAACGCGAGTTTCGTAATTAGCATTTTTGTATGGTTAATGTCATTAATTATTACAGGTGAATTTAGAGTCGCTTTAGGTAAATTTTGCAAAATGCTGAAACACCGAATGGAATCGTCTTCTTTTCCCATCGGTATTTACATGCGAAAATTCATGTAAATCCAATTCGGTATAGGGAATCCTTTAAAAGGAAAAAAAAAGGTGTCAAACCATCTTACTATTTGTCACAATCGGACCTTTGAACATGCAAAATTTGACACTGTCGTTGTCTAGAATTAGCAGAAGCAATTAGGGCTATTCTGTCTGTTAACTACGCGCGTTCTGATCAGTTTGCCTGTGGTGCGGGGTGAAAAATCCTCTTCCTCTGCATGACACGCAAATATTGGCAAAATGTTTCGAAATTACCGTATATATAGAAATAAATCGTTCCTTACATGAATTTGGCAACTTAGGATGTACGCGAATCATTTTTATTAACGAAAAGGGATTAGATATGACAGTAATAATTCCACTCTGATCGATGGGGGAGATTTAGGATCTCGCTTAAAATTTGTCGAGTTACCTTTAGTAACAAAATTAGTGAAAACAAATTTATACGTTTAAGTGGAGAGTAAGAGTGTGATGCTTCGCGTGAATGTGTTATGAACTTTAAATTGTGACAGTGATAATTCTGTGGACGTTTGTAATATTTGCCTAACCCACATACTGTTAATATTAATTGTGTAATGGCAGATGCTTCTCTCTCCCTTGACGAGTCTGCGACCCCAGGAGAGTTAATAATAATGCCTACATTATTATGTTTAAAATATATAAGCCTAAAATGGCTCTGAATTCAAGTGCTGTGATAATGAAGGTCACTACAGAAGAATGCTGTTACAAAACATGATCCAATCACCTCCTTACTTGTTGGTTTTCATTTCCTGATTTATATACTGTATATGCCAAGATAGGTGAGATATGAAAGTCAACCCATGAAAGGATATTGACAAAAGTGAAGGACAGTTGAAGCATGGCCTTTCTTCCTAACATAGGAATGCATTTTGGTGATATTAAAATTCACCAGGTTATCCTCACACAACTTGAAAATGACAAAAAGATTAGTGTTTAAGACACTGGTTAAAATCTTTTGAAACGTGAATTGCCTCGACGCTACAAGTTGTGAAAATGAAAAAGAGGAATGGGAGTACTGTCATTAGCAAAAACTGCGATTAGGATTGGTTGTCACACAGATGAAATCATTGATGTAATGAAGGAAGAGTGTAGATGAAAGCACAGAGCTCTGAGGCACATTATCATTAAATGAAAAATATGATGAAAGAAACTATCCACATTGACCGACTGGTGAGGAAGATGGCAATCCATTCATTCACAAAGGGAAGGAGAAATACCACAAGATGGCAGATTGGTAAGAAGGCCATGATGCTTGACTTGATCAAATATCTTGGAAATATCAGAAGCGACTACTTAAGTTGCTCTAAACTTTTCCAAAGGTGAGTGAGGTGGGTTAGTAAATATGCTGTGGAACGAGAATGACGGAATCCGTATTGATGACCACTAAGTAATTGATGAATTTCCAAGTAGTGAGGCAACTGGCTGTTGATGACCTTTTCCATTGTTTTTGGGTACTAAAGTTGAAGCAGGAGGGAAATAGTTTGATGGTTGATTTTTTTTTGGGGGGGGGGAGACTGGATAAAAGCTTGCTTCCCAGCTTGTAGGATTGATGCCAGATGAGTATGACAGCTTGAAGAGATGGTACAAAACGGGTGTAAATTCTGGAGCTTCTTCTTCTTCTTCTTCGCAAGCTTCTAATACAACTGGTGGGATACTATCAGGGCCAGGAAACTTATTAAGACCACTGAGTATTTTTCTAATATCCTTCTGAGGAAGTATACTGTGAACAGCTGGTGGATTGGGGAGATTTGCCTTGGTGGTCTATACAAGAGGAGAAATTGAATAGGAGACAATTTGTGACAAACATTGCCACCTTCGTACGACACATTAAACAGACAGAATAGAATGGAATGAAATTGTTTTTGAACAGTTTACTTATAAATTTAAATAAGTACTTATACACTATCGTTCATAAATTCAAGTTCGAAAGATAACCAAAAAATCTTTAAATGAAGATATTTAGACAAAAAAAATTTCAGTACAGTAGGAGGAAGAGCATATCAAGAAACAAAATACTTTTCAAATCTTTTTATTTTTTGTTTATATTTGATCCGCATACGAAAGGTCACAAGATCTATTGCAGATCAGTGCTGTGTATGGGCAAGAGAACAAGAAGAAAGGAGGAATCTGTTTACAAAAAATTAAAAGGAAATGGGGCATGCAATCAGAGGCGATAGACTCGCAAACATGTCGCCCGGACAGAGGGAATCCAGTTTCCCGTGCATGTGTGGCCTCAGCAGCCACTGTATTTGGTCTCCCTACAGTCACGAACTGGCAAAATAAGTGGATGCAGGATTTGACGCTAGCTGATCGGGAAGCCTCCTCCAGATTCATTACTAACTGGTTCGGTCCCGTGCACTAATCAGCGGCCGGCCTGCGGAAACGATTTTCTACTGTAGCCTCGAATAGGGTCGGTCTGGGTCTCCCACTACAATGTGACTGACATGTCGTTGAGAGTATCACTCTCGCTGCATGTTGGAAGAGAGGGAGGAACAGAAACCGGAACCCTTACTCTAATTATCAAATATGTCTGCAGCCATTTCAGGCCTCTAATAAGCAAGGGTGACATCCCAGGACGATTCAAGGTTTTTCTCATGACTTTCTGACAAAAGAACACTGTCTTGATTAAGAGGTGATGACTAGCGTGTGTCGTCTGTTTAATCAGGCGTTGAATGAATGCAGACAGGGAGTGAGCTTTATATTTTATTATTATTATTTTTTTTTTTTTTTAATGTGACTCCCACATTAATCTTCGCCAAGTCTCAAATATCGACCTCGATTAAGTCTGTTTTAGGTGAAATGATTGGAATTCGCGAAGAATATATGGCTATAAGGCCAGTGATGTCTGTTAATAGCGCGTGTTCTCTGGACCATTTGCCTTTTTTTGCGATATCGGAATCCTAAGTTTCCAGGAGGGAAAAAAAAAAACATTGCCACCTTCGTATGACTCACATTAAACAGACAGAATAGAATGGAATGAAATTGTTTTTGAACAGTTTACTTATAAATTTAAATAAGTACTTATACACTATCGTTCATAAATTCAAGTTCGAAAGATAACCAAAAAATCTTTAAATGAAGATATCTGAGAGATGAAAAGCTTTAGAAATGAAAGCTCTCTAACACTTTTGAAATGAAACTAAATGATTTCAGAATTGTCTCCCCTAGGCTCAATATCAGGATAATCATTATCACCAGAATTTCTTCTCCCCAATGACTTGTACGGATTTCTAATTTTCAGTTTCGAAGCTTATCAGATATTAAAAACTTTAATGAGTTTAGAATAAATGTAAAAATCAAACTAACAAAATAAGATATCGAAGAAAAGTGCCACTTCATTGTGGCATAAAAAATGGGATGTGGAATTTCCAGTATTGTTTTATAGCAAAAGCAAACGTTTCACTATTTGACTGCAATACAAAATAGGATTTTTTTTTTTTTTTTTACAAATACAGTTTTGTTTAATCCGATAATAAACACAGACTTTAATAATATCATACATCTACCTCTATAAATAGTCTTAGTTGTTTATCAAAGTTAGCGCGTGAAATGTTTTCAGAAATCACTGTTTCGAGCGAGGGATAAAACGTGAAACGATTATATACTCACATTTCTTTGATAGGAATTGCTGGATCGTACTGCAAACCCAAAGCCCATATAAAACAACAGATAATACTTCACTTAACACAGTAAACGTTAGGGTAAAAACTATCAATAATCAACACAGTTAAAAAAACTATTTTGTTTGTTACCGTCACTCCTATGCTAATCTCATTGCCATAACAGGTGGCGCTATTAAAAATCGTAAAATTAATGTGGAATGGGGAAAAAAAATTCCCCTATTTTTTTGTTCCGAGATAAGTGAAATAGCAATCTAACTAAATATTGAACATGCCATGCTTAAATACGAAATTTTCGGGATTAAAATTGAAGTTCGCAAATTCAAATCGAAAGTCAACATAAAAAATAATCAATATAAGTCCCTGAGGCATTTAATTGGATGCTATCATATCATATCATCCAATTTAACTATAACTTTTTTTACTGTGTGCAATAAATGAAAAAGCAAAGAATGGTGTGAGTTTATGAAAGTCGTCGAATAGTAAAGTACCCTCCCACGAAGAGTCCTTGGACTTTGGGGTATCAGGTAACAATAAACAAAAGTTTTCTTGTTGTATATGGTTATTCCGGAATACCTCTTTCAAAATGAATAATTATTCGCACGGTGAAGTAATACCACAGCAGGTTGAAAAAATTAAATAGAAGAAAATTACTATGATCATTATTAAATATATTAAACAACACCCATGCTCAAAATTGAAGACCACACCATTAGGGAATTGGCAGTGCCTTTGACTAGATTGTTTAATTTGTCTCAACTCTGAAAGGTTCTAAGGGAGTGGAAAGAGTACAAAATAGCTCTATTACATAAAGGTTTCAAGACTGGGGTAGCAAATTATTGATCAATCAATATCAAGAGAGTGGTGGTCAAGGCACTGGGGAAGTTGGGTAAGGGAAAAATTCAGGAACTGGCAACTAGGCATTGCATATATAATATATAATAAGAAGTAGCATTGAGTAAATGTAATAGCTAAAAAAGTTATCCAGCTGGATTTTGAAACAGGATGCTGCATGGTCTGCTAGCTAAATTGCAACAAATGGGGCAGATATAAAGTTGGTGATGTGGATAAGAGGATGGCTGATGGAAAGATATCAGACAGTAGTTTATTCAGGAATAGAAGTCTTGTGAGTAGCGGCATGCCATAGGACTCTGTACTTGGGCCAATGCTACTGAAAATGATCTGGAGAAAATATTCAGGCATTGCTGATGGTGCAAAATTGAATAGAGGAATAGTCAATAAATTTGTCAAAATCTTGCAGGATGATTTAAAAAGACTAGTAGTATGGACAAAGGCAAATGCTGTCAATTTAATGACAAAGGTTATGCATTTTGGGGTGAAAAGATTACCAGCTGTATACTACATTGATGGAACTGTACGCTGGAAAATTGATGAAGACAAGGATTTTGAAGTGTTGGCAGATAGGGATTTGCTCTGTATTCATGTAACAAAAGTGGATAAAATAGTCAACAGGAGTATTGAAGAACACCCTGACAAGCAGGGATAAGGAGGTTATTATTCCTCTTTCTAAAGCTTTGATAAAACTCCATCAGGACATAGGTATATGTATGAGGATAGGCTGTGAGTTATAGAAATTGGTTGATAGACAGCATAAAGAGGGTGATATTATAATGACATACAAATTACTTAAAGGTTTTTATAGGTTTGATACAACAGGAAGTTTTTCAGTATATGACAGGGAAAGAGACGAAATAAATCATTCCTGAAAATTGATCAAGGGTGTGGTTAGCAAAGGTGTGAGCACTATATTTTTGCTTGGAGAGTGGAGAATGAGTGAAAGAGGTTGCCAGAATTGTTTGTGTGCAGTGTCAGTGAATGAGTTCATAGCAATTAAGATAGATATTGTGTAAATGTTGGTTAGTGCCTAGCATAATATTTAAGGCCTCCATCAATGAGTCTATGGACTCTGTGGAGTTGCCCATGTAATAATAATAATAATAATATATGAACAAGGGAAAAGAAATTTAATAAGCAACTACACACTCATAGCTACACTACTAGTTATCAATCAAATAATGGAATGGCCATTCTTCTTAACAAACCTGTTACATATATGGAAAATTTTCGTGTAATTGCAAAAGCACAATGCTCTTTCCAGAATAGTTATGGAAAAGAACTCTTTTGGAGGATTTCACAGATCTAATCAGACAGACTGCATTAGATTTTTAAAAAAAATGTCATGACTATCTTCATTGACCTGCTTAAAACATTTGATACACTGAAACAGGAAACTCTTCTAGAAAAATTAACACATATTAGAATAGATGGCCCTCTGTGCACGTGGTTTAGAAATTACCACCAAAATAGAAAACAAATAATACACATTAGACCATTCCATAAAGTTACCAGTAACCTGTGCACTTCCACAGGTAGCCATTCTCTCTCTCTCTCTCTCTCTTCTACTCCACATCTACATGCATGACATTATTATTATTATTCCTGATATCTCCAAGGAGTCCGAAGACTCATCGCGGGAGGACACCTACAACTGTCTCAACCACTACACCGAACCTCTACAATGAATCAACTCCATCTACCGCCCACCTCCACTACAACTAGTATTTTTGTCTGTATATAAAGATTCCTTCGTCGCGACGAGAATCAAACTTAGGCCTATTCCAATCGAAGGGCGCAATGTACCATTGTTCTTCCAATTGCACTACGGAGGCACAAGATCTTCCATTACACAAGTATATACAGTTATATATATTTATACTAATATAAGCACTAGCCAAGCAAACATGACATAAACCTGGTCACCAACTGATTTGTTATAATCTCCATTCACCTAAACTCTGACATGACTAATCAATGATATTTAGAAATCCACTGAGCCAGCCAGTTGACACTAAGTATTTATTATTATTATTATTATTAACATCTGATCTCCATAGAATCAGAGACTCATCGTGCGGAATACACACTATTGCACACAATGTGTCTACATTCACAACACAAACACACCTATCTGACATTCCACTCATCAACCACTCTCCATGCAAAGAACCTGCTACTCATTCCTCTGCTCACACCTTCCTTATACAGTTTACAGTGATGGCTTCTTGTTCTTCTCCTCCCCATTCTATGAAAAATCTTTACTATGCCAACCTGAAAACAACCTATGATTAGCTTATATGTCACAATCATATCCCCCTCCCCTTCATCCTATTCACAAGACTTTGCAACTTACATTCTCTCAATCTGTTCCCGTACTCCACATTCCAAAGACCATCTTTGTGAATCTTCTCTGGACCCTTTCTAACATATCCTCATCATCATGAAAACCCAGCGACCAAATCTGTGCACAATAATCCATGTGAGGCCTTATACAATGGCATCATAATCTCTGTATTTCTGCATGTCAGAGTCCTCTGCATCATTGCCATTATCTGGACATCTTCACAATTTGTATAATGTGGCCCCTGAATTTCAGGTCCTTGTCCACCATCACACCTAGATCTCACATCTCCTCTACTTTCTTTAAAGTATCCCATCAAGTGTATACTTCACATCCCATCATTGCTTGCCAAACCTCAAAACTTTACACTTTGCGATATTGAACTGATAGTTCCACATACCTGCTCATTCATGCAGTCTATTCAAGTCCTCCTTAAGGCCATAATATCCACTTGGCTCTGCATTGCTCTCCCCAATTTTGCATCATCTGCATATCACTAGTTAAACCCATCCCAATATCACTAACATTCAAACTGAACAACAGTGGTACCAAAACTGACCCCTGTTGTACACTAGTGACCTTCCTCTTTGGGATACTGCACCCACATATACAGTACATCTTTCTGATAACTATCTGACATCCGGTCACTGATTTAACTCAGAAGTCTGTTATCGGATCTCATTTGTTTCAGTTTATTCACCAGCTTGTCATGTGGCAGTCTATCAAAAGCTTTTGCAAAATCCAAGTACACCACTGTATATGTATCTCCCCTGTCCAAGGTATTTGACATAAGTAAGTTAGCTAAACATGATCTCTGTTTAACAAACCAATGCTGATAACCACAGAGAATATTGCTGTTATCAACGCACTGCTGTATTCCACTTCTCACCAATTTCTCCAGTATCTTCACCAGAACTCCAGATATAGAGACAGGCCAATAATTTGAAGCTACAGCCTTTTATGCTGTAAAACAATATTATGCTCCTTCCACTCCCCTGGAACTTGTGCTGTTTTATTAAACAGGCATGCCAATGCTACTGACAATTCCCTGGAATATTCCCTTAAGATGCATGTTGATATGTCATCAAATCTTATTGCCTTACTGACATCAAGTTTATTTATTTCCTCAAATATCTCCTGCTCACTCACAATTAAGCCATCCTCTCCTGTGTTCTCTACACTTAAGTTTCTTATGATTTCACCCCAATCAGGATGTACACTTAAGTTTCTTATGATTTCACCCCAATCAGGATGTACACTTAAGTTTCTTATGATTTCACACTGATCAGGATGAAATACCCTTTATAAATTCATCGCTGAATACCTCAACAATGTCTTCTGCAGCAGTTACCATTCTAGTACTTTCATCCATTAACATCATCTTACCATGATCATTCTTCTTTCTACTTGCCACATATCTAAAAAACTCTGTAAGGTTTTTCTTGACCTCATTTGCCAATTTCTGCTCATACTTCACTTTTGTTTTCTTTACTAAGTGAGTCTCTCTCCTGGCATGTTCTTTATACTCATGTAACTGATTATTATCATTTTTCATCCTGTAATGTCTCCAAAGTACCTTCTTCTTCCAGATGCTTAAGCCAATCATTCGTCCATTTTACACCTTCCTTATTCAGCTTTTTGGCCTTCAGAATACATTCACACATTGATGCTGTTATATATTTCTTTGTCACTTCCCAAGCAGCATTTATTTCCTTACCACTCAACTCCTCCTTTCATTCTATATCTCCAAGCTGTCTCCTAAGCTTGTCATAATCACCAGCCTTATAATTCTACAGGCTTCGGCAAAGGTGTCCAGGGAATGGAAGGAAGGTAAGATAGTGCCATTGCATATGGGTGGTAACAGACTGGAAGTGTCTAATTATAGACCAGTCTGTGTGTCATCAGTAGTTGTTAAGATCTTGGAGAAAGTAGTGAGGGACCGTATACAGCACTGGGCAGATGAGGGTAATGTTATCTGTGAGAGTCAACATGGATTTGTGAAAGGGCGCTCTTGTTTTAGCAATATGCTAGCCTTTTATAATAAAGTTACAAGAACATTAGATGAGGGAAAGGCATATACTGCAATTTTCTTAGACTTAGCAAAGGCATTTGACAGGGTGCCACATGATAAGCTGATATTTAAGTTGCAACACATGGGTCTGGATGTCAGATTGGTCAACTGGATTCAGGATTGGCTGTCTGATAGGTATCAGAGAGCCAATCCTGAATCCAGTTGACCAATCTGACATCCAGACGAAGAAATCAGAACGAAGAGATGAAGGGAAAAATCAGGAGGGTGGTATTGAAGAGACTTAAGTGCTTGGTAGTGGAAAAAGTACTAGTGTGATAGATGAAGAGAGAATGGGAATGCAACAGAAATAGGGAAATGGGGGGGAGGGACAGGGAGACATCGCATAGGGAGAGTGGATGTTGTAAGTGGCCAGGGATGACCTCTGGTTCTCCCACTATTCTCTGTAGAACTTCTCCACCATTGATCCTATAACAACCCCTTACCAACTTGTAGGTCTCTATCATATCTCCCCTCTTCCTTCTCTCCACTAGACTCTGCAAATTACATCTTTTCAATCTTTCCTCATACTCGACATTCCAGAGGTCAGAAACTACCTTAGTCAGTCGCCTTTGGACCCTTTCCAACATCTCTTCATCCTTCTGAAAACCAGGTGACCAAATCTGGGCACAATAGTCCATGTGTGGCCTAATCAAAGCCTTATACAATGGAACAAGAATCTCCCTACTTCTACACATCAGTATCCTCCTCATCATTCCCAGAAGTCTTTGTGTTGTCTTCACAATTTTGGCGATGTGTCCCCTAAATTTTAGATCCTTATCCACTATCACCCCCAGATCTCTTATTTCCTCTACCTCCAACAATATATTCTCACCAAGCATAAATTCTGCATCCCATCTTTGTTTTCCAAATTTTAAAACCTTACATTTTGCAACATTGAACTCACATCCCCATTTGCTTGCCCAATCACTCAATTTATTCAAGTCTTCTTGCAAGGCCACAACTATTAATCCCATCAAAATGAGTTGCAGAATTTGTGTGTCTAAAGCGGCGTATTGCTGAAATTTAAAAATACAATATAAAAAAGCAGACTTTTATATCTATTTATTTATTTTTATTATTTACGTTTTGTGCCCCAAACCTAGTTGCGCCCGCCTCTTTTGCCACGCCCTCGTTATGGCACTGGCCACTTACAACATCCACTCTCCCTATGTGATGTCTCCCTGTCCCTCCCCCCCATTTCCCTATTTCTGTTGCATTCCCATTCTCTCTTCATCTATCACACTAGTACTTTTTCCACTACCAAGCACTTAAGTCTCTTCAATACCACCCTCCTGATTTTTCCCTTCATCTCTTCGTTCTGATTTCCTGCATGCATCACACACTGTACTTCCATCCAGCAACACTTTTTCCAGTACACTCACCCCAAAGCCATTCAAATGTAATTCATCACACCTGTATGATTTCATTCTTCCCTCAAACGCATGCCATATATCCACAAACTGTACTCCCTTCTCCTCACACATTATTATTATTATTATTTTATGGCATTTCCATGGAGTCTCGATATTCATCGTGAAAGACCCAAATTATACACTGAAATCCTATCATACCTCTCCTTGAATGCATTCACCATCAGGGAACTCACAACCAATTCTGGCAATCCATTCCACTCACTCACTTTTTAATAATCCAACATCCTCCTTCCTACATACAAGACACATCCATTAGTAAAACTACTACCATAACATAACACATATTAAAACAATATGATATCTTACAATTTATCTTGACAGAGATCCAGAAATGAGCTGTCGTGTTTGTATACCAATGCTAGAAGTATAAGAAACAAGGCGGATGAAATGGTTGCACTAATTGCATCTGTTCACCCAAAGATTGTCGGAATAAGTGAGACATGGTTAGATGAGGACGACATCCTGACAGGAATAGAGATGGAAGGGTATGATATGTTTCGTGAGGATAGAAGGGGTAAAAAGGGAGGGGGAGTGCTATTGATGATAGAGAAAGAGTTATGTCCATACAAGGTAGAGATGCAAGAGGGAAATAGGGCCAGTGGTTTTGAGGCAGTATGGTGTGAGATAGAGGTGAATAGAATCAAATACTTGGTGGGATGTTGTTATAGACCTGGTAATGTGGATGGTGGTGATAGTGAAATGTATAGTCAAATAAGCCAAGCAAATAAGAAAAGGGTGATTTTAATTATGGCAATATAGACTGGAATGAAGAGATAGCAACTGGAAGTAAAGAAAATGAGTTTCTTGAGTTTTTGAGGGATAACTACCTCAGGTATGTAACAGAGGGCACACGAGGATTAAGAGTCTTGGATTTTGTCATCTCATCAGAGGATGTAATTATAAATGAGGTGTCAAATCATCCACCAATTGGTGAAAGTGACCATGAGGTGATTACCTGGGTGGTTGCCAGCAGTGCAAGGACCCCTGTGAAAAAAGGGTATATGTGGAACTACAAGGGGGGGGGTGATTATGAAGAGCTCAGGAGACAGTTTGCGGGTGTAGCATGGAATGAGGAGTTAGCTGGAAAAGAGATCAATACAGCTTGGGGGATTTTCAAAAACTATTTAGTAGATGCAATGTCTAAATGTATTCCAAGGGTGAGAAGGGTAAATAAGGTAGGTGTGAGATGGATGAATAAAGAGATTAAGCATGCGATACAGAGAAAAAGGGCATTGTGGAGGCAGCATAAGAGAAGTGGAAGTAACCAATTTCATGCGGTTACAAAGACCAGGCAAGGAGGGTGACTTGGTTGGTGAGAGTAGCTAAAGAGAGAGGTATGAACAGCAGTTAGCTAATGAAGCCAAAAAGAATCCTAGGGAGTTCTTTCGATATGTAGCCAGCAAAAGAAAGAATGATTATGGAAGGATGACATTGATTGAAGGAAATGGTATAAAGACAGCTGTTGCAGAATGTGTGGTGGAGATACTTAATGAGCAGTTCATAAAGATCTTTCAATCTTGTGAATGTGACTTCATGGAGAGATTGAGAGCAGTTGATGATGGGGAGGAGAGACTGACTATAAGTGAGTAAGAGGTGTTTGGGGAGTTGAGTAAACTAGATGTAAATAAGGCTGTGGGACTTGATAATATATCACCGCGTATTCTGAAGGAATGTGGCAGGGAGTTGACAGCTGCCTTGACATATTTTTTTAATATGAGTCTTGCACTTGGTCAAGTTCCTAAAGAGTGGAAGGAGGGCAAGATTGTGCCACTTCATAAAGGAGGTGATCGAACTCAAGCATCAAACTATAGGCCTATCTGTGTGTTAGGTGTTGTGGTTAAGTTGTTGGAGAAGCTTGTGAGAACTAGGATACAGAGTTGGGTCGACAACAATCGTATAATCTTTGATAGACAGCATGGATTTGCTAAAGGGAGGTCATGTTTTAGTAATATACTTACTTATTACAATAAAGTGACTGCTTCCTTGGACAGAGGAGAAGGATACACAGTAATATACTTGGATTTTGCAAAGGCTTTTGATAGAGTACCTCATGATAAGTTGACAGTCAAACTAGAGCAGATGGGGCTGGATATTAGATTAGTGCATTGGATTGGAGACGGGCTATCTGATAGGTATCAACAAGTTGTGTATGGGGGTGCGATATCCAGGAAAAGGAAAGTCACTAGTGGAGTGCCTCAGAGGTCTGTTTTAGGGCCATTACTATTTAACTTGTATATTAATGATATTGGCGAAGATTTGGATGGAGATATTCAGTTGTTTGCAGATGATGCAAAGTTGGGATGAACCATAAAGAGTAGTGAAGATGTTGTGGCCTTGCAAGAAGACTTAAATAAATTGAGTGATTGGGCAAGCAAATGGGGATGTGAGTTCAATGTTGCAAAATGTAAAGTTTTAAAATTTGGAAAACAAAGATGGGATGCAGAATTTATGCTTGGTGAGAATATATTGTTGGAGGTAGAGGAAATAAGAGATCTGGGGGTGATAGTGGATAAGGATCTGAAATTTAGTGGACACATCACCAAAATTGTGAAGACAACACAAAGACTTCTGGGAATGATGCGGAGGACATTGACGTCTAGAAGTAGGGAGATTCTTGTTCCATTGTATAAGGCTTTGATTAGGCCACACATGGACTATTGTGCCCAGATTTGGTCACCGGGTTTTCAGAAGGATGAAGAGATGTTGGAAAGGGTTCAAAGGCGACTGACTAAGGTAGTTTCTGACCTCTGGAATGTTGAGTATGAGGAAAGATTGAGAAGATGTAGTTTGCAGAGTCTGGTAGAGAGAAGGAAGAAGGGGGATATGATAGAGACCTACAAGTTGGTAAGGGGTTGTTATAAGATCAATGGTGGAGAAGTTCTACAGAGAATAGTGGGAGATCAGGGGAGAACCAGAGGTCATCCCTGGAAACTGTATAAAGAGGGTGTGAGAGGCAGGTTATTTTCGTGCAGAGTTGTGAATGATTGGAATGCCTTGCCTGAGAGTGTGGTGTCTGCAAAGAGTTTGAGTGTGTGTAAGACACAGTATGATGAGATGTGTATGTGATAAAAGGACCTCCCAGATGAGTCTTTGACTCCATAAGGTCTTGTGAAATAATAATAATAATAATTCCTTCCAATCCTCCATGGAGTCTAAAGACTCATCACATAAAATTGCACACTCCCAGACCATAATAACTATTATACCTTGCTTTCAATATTCAGAGTTGAAGCACTTGCCATTCACACTAGCAATGCATTTTTCGCTCATTCTCCACACTCAAGCAAAAAACCTTTTCACTTCCTTACTCTTGTGACCTTTGTACTGTCCAGGGACAACTTCTCATTCTTGCATCACCCATTATTCTATTTAATAATTGCCTTGTATCTATTTGATAGGCTCCTCTCACTAACTTGTATATCTCTATCATATTATCCTATCCTCCACATTCTGAAGATCATATTCCTTCACTCTGTCCTCATACTCAATATTCCATAGTCCTAAGACAGTCTTATTTATTCGCCTCTGCACTCTTTCAGATGTTTCCTTGTTGCCAATATAGCCAGGTGACTAGATCTGTACACAGAAATCCAAATGAGGCTAAATTAGTACCCTCTACAGTGGAACTATCACCTCATCATCTGCATATGCAGCATTCTTTGCATTATAGTAGAAATTTTCTGGATAGCTCTTACAACATTTGTAATGTGTCTCCAGAATTTCAGTTCCCTATCTGTCAAGATTCTCAAGATCCCTTGTCTCCTCCATCTCCAAAAGCAAAGTTCCATCTTCTCTAGCCAAAAGTGCATAATTTTGCACTTAACAATATTGAAATGACATCCCATTCTTCATTCCAAAGCACCAACCTATTCAAATCCTCTTGCAACATCACATCAGAATTTCCTGACATTTCTCTTCATAATTTAGCATTATCAGTAAGAAACTGAATATCTCCTTTCACAACTTGACCTATAATATTTGATATATAAATTAAATAACAGTCATTTTTTTTTTATTTTGCAAAAGCATTTGGCAGGGTACCACATGATAAGCTGATATTTAAGTTGCAGTACATGGGTTTAGATGTCCAGTTAGTCAACCCGACATCTAAACCCAGTCAAGATACAGGCTGATGTCATCATGATGGGGCATTATCAAGAGGGAGAAGGTTACAAGTGGGGTCCCACAGGGCTCAGCATTGGGACCTGTATTGTTTAACCTTTATATCAATGACATTGTCAATGGATTGCAGAGAGATATTCAGTTATTTGCAGATGATATGAAGCTGGGAATGGTTATCAGTAATAGTGCAAATGTGGCAGCCCTGCAAGAAGATTTGAATAAACTAGACAGATGGACAAATGAATGGGTGTGTCCGTTTAATGCAGCAAAATGTAAAGTCTTGAAGTTTAGGATACATCAATGGGAGGAGCTGTACAGGAAGTAGAGGAGACAAGAGATCTGGGGGTGATGATTGATAGAAAACTGAAATTCAGCGAACATATTGCAAAGGTGGTGAAGATAACCCAGAGGATTGATTAGGACACAAACCTGCAGAGATAAAAGAGTTATAATTCCATTCTGTAAGACCCTGATCAGACTACACTTAGACTATTGTTCTCAAATTTTGTCACCAGGATTTGAAGGGGTTAAATTAACTGGAGTGGGTTATCATGGAAGAAGTAGATCTAACCCTCCTGTAATGAGAGAGGCTTTCCTCTTGTAGTGGGAAAGATGCAGGCTGATATCATCATCAAATTTTTTGTGTTGACCTACCATGATTAGTCTTATGACTTCATACATTTTTACTGAATCTTTGTTGGGAACAGAAAATGTAACAGTAATATTTTAATTGTATATTTGTAAATACTCTATATGATAATCTTTGTACTTTATCAAAACACACTCAGACACCCCCCCCCTACACACACACATATATATATATGGGCACTTCCATGGAATCCGTAGACTCATTGAGGAAAGTCCACTAACATTTAACCTAGTACTAACCATCATTCACACAATACCTGTTATACTTTGCCATGAGCTCATTTAATGAAAAAGCACAAGGCACTCACAACCAACTTTGGCAGCCTATTCCAATCATTGCCTCACAGGGTGGTAGAATGCAAAGAATGGATGAGTTCAAGGAGTGTCAGGCAATTCACCACCCTCCAAGCAAAATATCTAGTCCTCATGCCCTTGCTAACCAGCATCACTCAATTTCTAGGGATGACTCCTATTTCTCATCATACTACTCAAGTACTGAAAAATTTCCTCTGCATCACTCCTATAAACTCTTTAAGTATCTAAAAGGAACAAGTGTAAATGTAGGGAGGAGAATTTGGAGTAATAAGAAAAAGAGCAATGTAGGAAGGAGAATTTGGAGTAATTAACCCTCAAGATTATCCACAATTATAAAAGCAGATGTGCTCCAAGCATATCCGTTTTATAATTTTCTCCCTGAAACGCGGGTTCACAGAAATACCGTTGTTGGTGGTAACAAGCAGTGTGTGACATTGATGATAGTTGTGTGCAGTGGGAGAATTGATTAGTAGGAAAGACGGTGAGATGTTCCAATGACTCATAATTATTATTATTAAAGGTATCTCCATGTAGTCAGAAGAGTCATTGCAGGAATCCCAAATAACAAACCTTAAGCTGTTCATTTTCACTGTCAGAGCACTCACAGTTTCCTCTTGCATCCCATTCCTGTCATTCTCCACTTCTAGCAAAAATTCTAGTCCTCACACATTTACTAACTGCAATTACACAGCTTCAAGGGGAGAGAATCTTCTCTTCCTACTTATCATGTGTTGAAAAATTTATGTTATATCTGTCCAATAGAATAGACTTCATTTAGTAACTTTCTATCATGTTTCCTCTTTTCTGCCTGTCAACCAAACTTTGCAAGACGCATACCTTCAATCTATGCTCATAGAGAGCATTCCATAGATCAGTCACCATCTTGGTCATTTATCTCTGGATCCTCTCCACCATCTCCTCATCCCCAAGAAATCCAGGTGACTAAATCTGTGCACAGTAGTTTTTACAAATCTATGATATGTGGCCATATCATAGATTTGTAAAAAAAGTTTAATAACCTCCCTATTTCTACTTATCAATATGTTCTTCAACATCTAAATGCAAGTAGATTGCTGAAACAAGACCTATGCTTTACAAACTCATGTTTACTATGTCCATCAACCCAATCCTGTATTCTATTCCTAACCAATCTCTCCAATACTAACAACTACAGATATACAAACTGGTCTGTAATTGGAAACTTCTGTTCTCAAACCATGCTTGTGGAGAGGTATTATTTTCCCTTCTTTCCACTCATTAAAAACCTTTCCCACTGCAAAATGTTCATTAAATAATCAAGTCAAGGACACAGCTAACTCATTTGCACATTTCTTAAAAATATGTTAATTTTTCTTCCATTCCCAGCTTTGTTAATATCCAAGCCAATCAACACTTGACATACCTCTGGTTCTTTCACCTCTAATTTCTCTAATATTTTCCTACCTTCTGCATGTTACACAACATAATTTACACTGGTAAGGTGCCTATTAAAGAACTCCACTACATCATTTGGAATGGTCACTCTGTTGCGACAACTGTTAACCCGTGTCACCCTCCAATAATTATTCTTCCTCTTGCTTGCCATCTAGCAGAAGTCCTTTAGTTATCTTTGGCCTGACAGGCAATCTCCTTTCACACACTGCACATTTTCTTTCTTTATCATGCTTTTCACCTTTCTGGCCTTCACTTTATAATCCTTATGATCACCTTCTCCATAACCCTTTCTTTTCCAACACCACTTGGATGATTTCACTCCCACTCATTTTATTAATTAAATTCTTGATATATAGTTGCATAATGCTTGTGTCAGATGCCACCTACTCAATTGCCATGCACTTTCAACTTCTTTTCTGCACACTCATCAACCCAAGGTATTGATGCCAGTTGACTGTGGAACTTCTCATAATCAATACCCACCTTATAATTCCACATATATCCATTTTTTGAGAGTAACATTTCTCTGTTTGATCATCTCCCAAACCAATTCCTTATGATCACTCTCAGGAAACGGTGGCAGTGTCAGTACCTCATTAATCTCTACATCCTTTGAGGATATCATCAAAAACAACACTAAAACGATCAAGTTGCTTCAATCACATTGTTCCCCATACACCAGCTCTTCCAATCTATATTTCTATAAATAAAATTCTCTATTAGGATCAACTTCTTTTTTACATGCCCAACCATTCTGACTAAACATTTAACATTCAGTGCTCTCTACATTTCATGGTGTATAACAACATCGTATTAGATATATTATTCTATTCATTTCAACTTCACACGGAACAGATTGAAAATCTTCACATGTACTACCATTTCAACTTTTGCTTACTGGACACAGTTCCTCTGCTATCATTAACAGAATCACCCTCCCTCCACCACCATCACATTCTCTTCACCCTCCTATCCTTCTGGAAAATTCTATATCCTTCCATTTATATGCCTTCAAGTACAATATCCATTGGAAGAAAGAAGCAAAAGAATTAGTGATGGTTGTTGGGACAAAACCTAAGTAGACATAAGGAGCATGTGAGAGCAAAAATCAGGAGGTTATTGAGAAGAATGAAAGATAACTGTGTAGAGGGAAAGGTATTCAATGTGTTGCTAAGGTATGACAATGAGTTCAGATGGAGAGCCAAAATCATGAATGATATGCTAATGGAGCTGTGTAAGTAGAAGCGAGTACAGTTTGTGGATGTATGACATGCATTTGAGGGAAGAATGGCATTATACAGGCGTGATGGGTTGCATTTGAATGGGTTTGGAGTGAGTACACTGGAGAAAGTGTTGCTAGATGGAAGTACAGTGTGTATGATGCGTGCAAGAGATCAGAAGCAACAGATGAAGTGAAAAATCAGGAGAGTGGTATGGAAGAGACAGGCAGTAGAAACAGTAGTAGTAGTAGTGTGAGAGATGAAGAGAGAATGAGAATGAAAGAGGAACAGGGAAATGGGGGGAAGGGTGGACAGGGAGACATGGCATAGGGAGGGTGGATGTGGAAACTTTGCAGTGAATGTGTGTATGAAAATGGAGTATATTGCGATATCGATGGGGAAGTTGAGACAGAGCAGATATATGTATTAGGTGGTGATAAAGATAATCGGACAGTTGTGGTGGACAAATCACAACTAACAAGTGGCTTGGATAAGACTGGTTATAGACCTAAAAATTAATTACTGTGTTTTTTTACAAATGCCAGAAGTATCAGAAATAAGGGGGATGCAATGATTTCAGTGATTGAGTTTATTCACTCCCAAATCATTGGAATAAGTGAAACATGGTTGAAGATGATATATTCTAACGAAAATAGAAATGGAGGATACAGTATTTTTCATGAGAATAGAAAGGATAAGAGTGGAGGGGACTGCTGCTGATGATAGCAGGGGGAATTATTATTTATTATAGAGAGTTATTATTTATTGGAGAGAGTAACCATATGGTTTTGACTTGGAAAATGAATAGACATTCAGGAGTATCAAAGAGATGGGAACTTATGTGGAATTATAATGCAGGTGATTATAATAGTCTTAAACGTCAACTTCGGGAAGGTTCATGGAGGGAGGAATTGGAAGGCCGGGATATCGTTAGTGTGTGGGAAATTGTGAAAGAGTATTTGTTAGCAGCAATGGTGAGTTGTATACCACGAGTGAAGAAGAGGAGAGGACATAATTTGGAGTAAAGTGGATGACAAACAATATTAAACAGGAATTGCATGCTAAAAAGAGGCTATTGAAGAGATATAAGGAGACAGGTGAAGAGACGATGCATGAAGAATATAAGACACAGGCCAGAAGAGTGACTAGTATGGTAAGGAAAGCGAAACTGGAATATGAGAGGAGATTGGCCCTAAGATCCAAAGAAAATCCTAGGGAATTTTTTAGCTATGTGGCCAGTAAGAGGAGAAATGACTGTGGAAGAATGATATTGTGGGATAAAAATGGGAATAGATGCAGAGGACATAGTGGAATTGTTCAATGAACACTTTATTGGAGTATTTCATCCTAGAGGAGTCAGTTTTAATGCTAGAGGGATAGGGCTGGTTTGAGGTTTAGAAGTACAGAAGGAGAGTGTGTTTCAGATACTGAGTACTCTGGATACCATCCAGTCCCTCAGTAAAGCTGTAGGACTGGATGGTATTTCACCCCGAGTTTTGAGAGAATGTGCTAGAGAACTGACAGTGCCTTTCACTTGGCTTTTCAATGAAAGTCTGGCTTTGGCAAAGGTGCCCAGAGAATGGAAGGAAGGTAAGATAGTGCCATTGCATAAGGGTGGTAGCAGACTGGAAGTGTGTAATTATAGGCCAGTCTGTGTGTCATCAGTAGTTATTAATATCTTGGAGAAAGTAGTGAGGGACCATATACAGCATTGGGCAGATGAGGGTAATGTTATCTGCGAGAGTCAGCATGGATTTGTGAAAGGGCGCTCTTGTTTTAGCAATATGCTAGCCTTTTATAATAAAGTTACAAGAACATTAGATGAGGGAAAGGCATATACTGCAATTTTCTTAGACTTAGCGAAGGCATTTGACAGGGTGCCATATGATAAGCTGATATTTAAGTTGCAGCATGGGTCTGGATGTCAGATTGGTCAACTGGATTCAGGATTGGCTGTCTGATAGGTATCAGAGAGTTGTGTATGGTGGAGCAGTTTCAAGGAGGCAGAGGGTTACAAGTGGGGTCCCACAGGCCTCAATACTAGGACCTATATTTTTTAACCTTTATATCAATGACATTGCAAGGGGATATTCAGTTGTTTGCGGATGATGCGAAGCTGGGAAGGATTATTAGTAATAGTGCAGATGTGGTAGCCCTGCAAGAGGATTTGAATAAGCTAGATAGATGGGTAAATGAATGGGGGTATCAGTTTAATGCAGCAAAATGTAAGGTCTTGAGGTTTGAGAAACATCGATGGGATGCTGCATACTCTATGGGAGGAGTTATACTGGAGGAAGTAGGGGAGACAAGAGATCTGGGGTTGATGATTGATAGAAACCTGAAGTTTAGAGGACATATTGCAAAGGTGGTAAAGGTAACAGAGGATTGCTGCAATTATGAAAAGGACACTGACCTGCAGAGATAAGAGGGTTATCATTCCGTAGTATAAGTCTCTGATCAGACCACACTTGGACTTTGTTCTCAGATTTGGTCCGCAGGATTTGAAGGGGGTAAATTAACTGTGGAAAGGATACAAAGACGGATGACAAGATGGTTTCAGGACTGTACAAGGATAGTTATGAGGATCGGCTGAGGGAATGTGGACTGCAGAGTTTGGTGGATAGAAGGAGAGGTGATATGATTGAGACTTTTAAACTGTTGAGAGGTGGTTACAGGGTTGACACTGGGGAGTTCTTTCGCTTGGTTGAACAGCGGAAAGGAGTGACAAGAGACCATCCCTGGAAGTTATGAAAGGAAACTGTGAGCAAGAGGGTAAGGAGTGGTTTCTTTGTGTGGAGGGTGGGTGAACCGTGGAATGCATTGCCTGATGGAGTGGTGGGAGCGAGAACGGTCAATGAGTTTAAAGAGTGGTATGATATACTTTGTGTTTCTTAGGGGGGGACCTCCCCTCGATGAGTCTTGACAGACTTTATGTTCTTAGGAAGGACCTCCCATGATGAGTCTTTTGACTCCATGGAGGCCTGAATAATAATTATTTCGGGACACCTCCAAGGAATCCAAAGACTTATCGAGTGACAACACCTACTCTACAGCTCTTCTTCTCCACCACTAAACCGAACCTCTACTATCATCATCATCCTGCCATCTACTGCTCACCACCACTACTAGTATTTTTTGTCTGTAAATTGCATGTGTTCTGAAGGGCCGATTTGTCTGTATGCGGAATGAAAACCCGAGTTTCCAGAAGAAAAAACCCTGCTACATTCGCATGAGATTAGCTAACTCACCTCCAATTGAAAAAATCCACATACAGATTCCTCATATCATGACGACAATTGAACTTTGGCCCTTTCCAATCTACCGTCATTCTTCCAATTGCGCTACTGAGGCACTTTTATGTCCACATAAGATAGACATGAAAGAGGAAAATAGCGGCAATGATTATGTGGTAGCATGGTGTAACATGGTGGTTTGAGAGGAAGATATATTTAATTGGATGTTGCTACATGCCTGGGAATGTGGAGAGTGGTTTAAAGAATGTATAAACAACTTGGATTAGTGAACAAAGGAAGGGTAATTATCCTTAGGATCCTTGAGGAAATAAATAAACTTGATGTCAATAAGTAAATAAGATTTGATGACATATCACCATGCACCTTAATGGAATGTTCCAGGGAATTGTCAGTAGCATTGGCATACCTGTTTAATAAGAATCTTACAGCAGCCCAGGTTCCAGGGGAGTGGAAGAATTGTAAAATTGTTCTACTGCATAAAGGTGGTGATAAGACTGTAGGTTAAAATTATAGGACAGTCTGTATATCTGGAGTTGTGGTGAAGGTACTGGAGAGATTGGTGGAAGAAGGATACAAAAATGGATTGATAACAGCAGTATTCTCTGTGGTTATCAGCATGGGTTTGTTAAAGGGAGATCATTGAAGATACAAGAAATTATATACTAGGTTTTATCCAAATGTAATCAAACAAAGTTTGCGTCTTAAGTATTTTCAGGACTGGGGCAACTTGTATATAGAAGCTAATGACTTCACATTACTTGTCTTAGTATCCCATAATGCAAAGCACATATCCTTGCAGACATGCATAATGCTATGCATTATGGGAAGGGGGGTCACTACCCAGACCAGTTTCAACCTTTATTGAGGTCTCATCAGTGGGAACCAGACCCAGAGGTGATACTAAGGTTGAAGTAATGCAGAAGTCATATTTTCATATACGAGTAACCAAAACGTGTCACACCTTATTATTAAAATACTCCGGATTAGAGATAGTTGTTGTCCTGAAAATACTTAAGTTGCAAACTTTGTTTACTTACACCTGGATAAAGGATTAAGCTAAGTATATAATATCTTGATATCTTTAATTTGTAGTATAACCAAGTGGAAAAACTTCCAAAGGGAGATCATGTTTTGCTAACTTGTTCATGTACTATAACAAGGTGACAAATAACTTGGACAGGGGAGATGCATATACAGTGGTGTACTTGGATTTGTAAAAGCTTCTGATAGACTGCCACACGACAAGCTGGTGAATAAACTAAAACAGATTGGATTGGATAACAGACTTCTGAGTTGGATCAGAGACTGACTGTCATAGGTATCAGAAAGCTGTATCTCAAAAGAGGAAGATCACTAATGGTGTACCACAGGGGTCAGTTTAGGAACCATTGTTATTCAATCTGTATGTAAATGATATCTAATAAGTGGCTTTCTCCTTTCCATCAAGATATTTCTTTAGATGTGTATAGTTTTCACGAATTTTTCAAATCCAGATCAGTGTAAGATAATTTTAAAATGTGTATTGTGCAGAATGACCAAATATGTACATTGAAGAACTGGATGGTGACAGAGACAGTCAGTCTCTGATCCAACTCAGAAGTCTGTTATCCAATCCCATCTGTTTCAGTTTATTCACCAGCTTGTCATGTGGCAGTCTATCAGAAGCTTTTACAAAATCCAAGTACACCACTGTATATGCAACTCCCCTGTCCAAGTTATTTGTCACCTTGTTATAGTACATAAGCAAGTTAGCAAAACATGCTCTCCCTTTTGAAGTTTTTCCACTTGGTTATACTGCA
This sequence comes from Typopeltis vanoorti, assembly GCF_054136105.1. Classification (NCBI taxonomy): domain Eukaryota; kingdom Metazoa; phylum Arthropoda; class Arachnida; order Uropygi; family Thelyphonidae; genus Typopeltis; species Typopeltis vanoorti. The sequence continues at coordinate 99,225,257 of NC_143570.1, read as the reverse complement.
AATTAAAGTTATTAAGATATTATATACTTGGCTTAATCCTTTATCCAAGTGTAAGCAAACAAAGACTGGATGGTTATTTATATATATATATAAATAGATGAATATAAATATATATATTGTAATTGTTTAAATTGATAAAAACTTCAGTGCATGTGAGTGGTTGACATATCAGTAGCCAATTTAAGAATGACTGAGCTCTCAGCCTACATACATTGTTTTAGCAATATGCTAGCCTTTTATGATAAAGTTACAAGAGCATTAGATGAGGGAAAGGCATATACTGCCATTTTCCTAGACTTAGCAAAGGCATTTGACAGGGTGCCACATGATAAGCTGATATTTAAGTTGCAGCACATGGGTCTCGATGTCAGATTAATCAACTGGATTCAGGATTGGCTGTCCGATAGGTTGTACAATATAGGTCCCAGTACAGGGACCTATATTGTTTAACCTTTATATCAATGACATTGTCAGTGGATTGCAAGGGGATATTCAGTTGTTTGCGGATGATGCGAAGCTGGGAAGGATTATTAGTAATAGTGCAGATGTGGTAGCCCTGCAAGAGGATTTTAATAAGCTAGGTAGATGGGCAAATGAATGGGGGTCGGTTTAATGCAGCAAAATGTAAGGTCTTGAAGTTTGGGAAACATCGATGGGACACTTCATATTGTATGGGAGGAGTTATACTGGAGGAAGTAGGGGAGACAAGAGATCTGGGGTTGATGATTGATAGAAACCTGAAATTTAGGGGACATATTGCAAAGGTGGTGTTGTGTCAGAAAAAGGACTGACTCACTATCCGTAAGCCAATTTGTTTCCGACCCAACACAGAGACAATGAAAACCTAAGAATAAGGACATGCTTATACTTCCAAGAACAGGGCTAAGTACTGTATATATATTCACTCAAAGGTATATCAACTCAACTGAAATTATTAATATTAAATAAGCTAAGGAAAACTGTGTTTCAGGACCAAAAATTGTTGTTTTTAAATGTGGTTAAGAGATCTATGTTTTAGAACCATGTTAAAACAGTTCAGAGTTAAGGTGACCAATCACCGTAGCAAAGTACATGACGTGGTCAACGAGAGATAAGGCACGGCACGAGACTCAAATGCTCTCTTGTTTTTTGTTCCTGTGTTCCCATCCAAGCCTGGATAGCTGAGGAAGCTTGTCGTCGGTTCCCAGCAACAATCTCCCAGTTGCTGTTGTAACCGAGTCGAATAAAGCTACCTAAGGAATGAAGTCAGAATTTCAGTAAGGAGCCATTGGTGAACCACGCCAATGTAAAGCCAGCGAAGGGCAACTGAAGAAAGCATAAGTAAGTCGCAGAGGCCATAGAAACATGTGGCTAGGGAATACGGAAGTCTTGCCATATCAGAAGTGAAAGCGTGGGGGAAGACATGGAAACCCCATGAAAAAAGACAAGATGGTAATGTACAACCCTTTCATATATATTCTAGAATTGTAAACCAAAAAAAGAAAAGGAGCCAAGGTTTTGAGGAGCTCCATACATTATCTTACCCATAGTGCCTTAATGACTGTTTGGACTAATTGTCTGTGTCAAGTAAGCTGGTGCCATTCCAAGCTTGTGCCGAGAAGGGGACCCAACCTTTGAACTGTTTGTCAGGAAGAAGCTATTTGCTGTAGTGTTAGATATTAGCCTGATTTTCACTTAAAATGTGGGGCATAGAGACTTTGCAGAATTGAAATTTGTTTTCCATGTTAGAATATAAGTTAGAAAGAGTTTGATATGACATGTATAAAGTTTATGTCTAATTGTGCTTAGAGAATGAGCATTGAGTAACCCTGTACCGATAAGTCGAGTCTGAGCTTAATCATAAGACAGAGATATATCATTGAATTACTTAAGCATAAAGATTGAAATTTTGGATATCTTAATCTAAAAGAGGGGGGGGGGGAGTTCAGACTCTCAATTTAGTTCAGAGAAGGTAACTTAGCATTGATATTTTTAATTAAATGATTAATTAAAAATTGATTATTCATAAGTGTATCCATACTAATGTTTTAATAAATGTATTCTTTTATATCAAAGTTCATGAGTTCTGTTGTTCTGAGACTTACTTACCACTTATAAAAACTTTTGGACCTGTGTGAGTAAGGGAGGGGAACCAATTCATGTAAGAAAGAGAGCAGGGAACCACGACTGCACATCACGTGATCCCTATGTTAGCTAACATTAATTAACATAGGGATCACAGTTGCTGGCTGGTGCAGTCGTTCTTAAAATAAATTTGTCGGCAGGGAAATCTCTGGTACATATGAGAGATCAATAAAGCATAGAATTTAAGGAATGATAATATAGAAAGTAAAAGATATAACGTAAAAGAAGAGAGACACGAGACATAACAGTGGTGAAGGTAACACAGAGGATTGCTGCAATAATGAGAAGGACGCTGACCCGCAGAGATAAAACAGTTATCATTCCATTGTATAAGACCCTGATCAGACCACACTTGGACTATTGTTCTCAGATTTGGTCCCCAGGATTTGAAGGTGATAAATTAACTGTTGAAAGGATACAAAGGCAGATAATAAAGATGGTTTCAGGACTGTACAATGATAGTTATGAGGATCGGCTGAGGGAATGTGGACTGCAGAGTTTGGTGGATAGAAGGAGAGGTGATATGATTGAGACTTTTAAACTGTTGAGAGGTGGTTACAGGGTTGACACTCGGGAGTTCTTTCGCTTGGTTGAACAGCGGAAAGGAGTGATGACAAGAGGCCATCCCTGGAAGTTACGAAAGGAAACTGTGAGCAAGAGGGTAAGGAGTGGTTTCTTTGCATGGAGGGTGGTTGAACCATGGAATGCTTTGCCTGATGGAGTGGTGAGAGGCCAAACGGTCAATGAGTTTATGGAGTATGAAAAACTTTGTGTATGATAGACTTTGTGTTTCTTAGGGGGGGGGGGACTCCCCTCAATGAATCTTGATAGACTTTGTGTTTCTTAGGAAGGATCTCCCACAATGAGTCTTTTGACTCCATGGAGGCCTGAATAATAATAATACCATCAGTACTGCATTTAGCAAATCATTGTGAGCTGGGGAAATTACAAGAAAGCCATGTTGACTAAGAGCAGTATTTTATTATTATTATTACACCCACCATGCAGTCAGCAGACTCATTGTGTGAGAATCATTTAACTGATAACATATTTATCATACAGAATCTTTAATTCCTTAACACTCCTTCCATTATTCTCTGACAATTATTCATGTAAAAAATCTACCCCTCACACTCTCTTCACCACACATTTACATAACTTCCAGGGATGACCTCTGGTTCTTCCCCTCTCACCTTCTACTCTTTTCATAATCCCCTCTGGATTAATTCAATAAAATCTCCTCACTAACTTAAACTCTATCATATCACTTCTCTTCCTCCTATCCACATCTCTTCAACCTTTCTCCATAGCGAGGATTCCAAACCAATACTGTCTTAGTCACTCACCTCTGGACCCTCTCCAATGTCTCCACATCACATTGAAAACCAGGTGACCAGATCTGAGCACAATAGTCCAAGTGTGGTCTGACCAGTGCCTTATACAGTGGCATAACCACTTCCTTATCCTTGCATGTCAGAGTACTTCTTATCACAGCAGCACTACAATGTGCAGCTTTTGCAACACTAGCAATATGCCCTCTAAACTTCAGTCTACCATCAACCATCACTCCCAAATCTCTAATCCAAACGACATTTGTCATTTTGTTAAGTGAATCCATTTAATTCATAGCACCCATTGAAATGTATATGAGTGAATGGTAATGTAGGTATTTTCTAGGAATTTCTTTGTATTAAGATTGCTTTTCTCAGTTTCATGAACAATTTTAATTAAAATAAAATGCTAAATAGTAAATTTTTTTTTTTTAAATTTAAGCCAACCTGGTTGGCTGAGTGGTTAGTATATCCGCTTTCCAGTCAAAAGGCTGTAGGTTTGATTCCTGCCGTGGGCATGGATGTTCAACTTCCAGGGATAACTCCTTGTTGTGATCCCTCTAGCCAAGTGCTGAAACATTTTTCCTCAATCTATCCTGTAAAACCCTCTAAGCAACTTCTATTTCTATCATATCCCCTCTTTTTCTTCTATCAACCAACTTCTGCAATCCACACACCTTCAATCTATCATCATTGGGAACATTCCACAGGCCACTCACCGTCTTGGTCACTTGCCTCTGAATCCTCTCCACTGCTTCCACATCCCCCAAGAAACCCAGAGTATCAGACTTGAACACAGTAATTCAGATGTGGGCGTATCAAGGCCTTATAAAGAGCAATTACAACTTCCTTATCTCTACTTGTTAATGTGTTCTTCAATAGACAAGTAATCTTATGGGCTACCTTAGCAATATGTCCTCTAAACTTTAACTCTCTGTCTACCACCACCCCGAAATCTCTAAATTCATCTATTTCCTGTACTATAGTGCCATCAATGTGATACACAGCTTATAATCTATTTATTCCAAAATGTATAACTTTACATTTCTTGCCATTAAACTGACACCCATTAACTTTTGCCCATACTGACAGCCTATTTAAATCATCCTGAAACCTCTCCATGTCACCTGGCGGGCAGCACTTTTCACATGAGACAATTTTATTTTTCGATGATTCTTTTATTTATGTTAACTTAGTAATTTTAATTACTTAATTAATAATTAGTTTTTAACAACTATACTTATGAGTACAACTAAAATAAACATAAACATAGTGTTTTAATTTATTTCCCTATACGTCATTTTGACTTTTTGTAGTATTTTTGGTATGTATTGAGAAGGGGCAGAATATGAGAGGAGATTGTCCAGTCAGGTCAATGCTAATCCAAGGCAATTTTTCTGCTATGTGGCAAGCAAGTGGAAAAATAATTATGGTAGGTTGATACTGGCAGATAGTTATGGTAGCAGAGTAACCATAGCAAATGATATAATGAAATCATTTAACAAACATATCATCAGTGTCAGTGGCACATTCAGGATTTAATCTTGGAGGGGACCGAGTACTCAAGATTTAATCTCTTGGGGGGGGAGAGTTGAGTAGATGATCTGAGAATACGCACTACGCATTGCATCCAACCTCTGACTGAGCATCTGCAGTGATTGCCAATACATGATACCCAAGATCTCTGGCCCAGCTCGAGAAAACAAAGTATCGCCCGAGCACTACTTCTTTGCCTTGCATTCACAACAGCTGTGATTCCCGAGAGCCAAAGGGTATTCCCACCTTATATGACCACTAATTCATAAGTAGTATAGAAATAGAAGACATGACACAACATAAATAAAATTTTAAAAAATTTAATAAGAAAAGATTTTTGGAAAATTTTTTAGTTTTTTTTTCCTCTTTCTTTTTTTGGAGGGTCAGGGCCCATCCCTGGGTGCGCCAATGATCAGTGTATATCAGAGTGGTGTGAATGATGCTGTGCAACATGTAGAAGGGAGGCAAGAATTAGGAGAATTAAAGGTGAAAGAATCAAGTATCGCTCAGGTTAGATGTTAATAAGGCTGTGGGAATGGATAATCACCATGTATTATTAAAGAATGTGCAAAAGAGTTAGCCATGCCCTAAGGAGTGGAAAGAAGACAAAATAATACCTCTCCCCAAGCATGGTTTGAGAACAAAAGTTTCCAGTTATAGGCCAGTCTGGCAGTTATATCTTCAGTTGTGATCAAAGTGTTGGAAAAATTGGTTAGAAATAGAATACAGGATTAGGTTGATCGACATAAGATTCTCTATGATGGTCAGCATAGCTTGGAAATGGCAGCTCTTGTTTTAGTAATCCGCTTATGTTTTATGATAAGGTGACGAAAGTGTTGGATAAGGGAGAATCATATACAGTGATATTCTTGTACTTTGCAAAAGCATTTGATGGATCCACATGATAAGTTGGTGTGCAAGCTGTGGAGGATAAGAATAGATAGTATATTGGTTAGATAGATTGGAGATTGGCTCTCTGAATGATAAAAAGCAAGTTGTGTATAATGGAGCTGTCTCAGAAAAGGAAGGTGGCATGCCTCAGGATTCTGTTCTTGGGCCCCTTACTTATTAACTTGTTTGTTAATGATATTTCATGTGGATTGACTGCAGATCTTCAAATGTTTGCCGATGATACAAAGTTAGTTAGAATTATCACAAGTTTTGCTGATGTTAATTCTAAACAGGAAGATTTGAAAAGACTTTTAGCTGACAAATGAGTGAAGTTGCAGTTTTAATGTTAATAAATACAATGTCTTATATCTCTATATCCCATGTGTTACACTTTGGGATATAGAGATATAAGACTATGTACTGTATTGGCAGAGCTATACTTCAGGAAGTGGATGAGATTCAAAATTTTGGAGTGATGGATAGACTTGTTGCTGGTTGAGTGGACCTCCCACGATGAGTCTGTTGACTCCACGGAAGTTACCAAATAATAATAATAACTTGAAGGCTCCTACAAACAATGACAGTAACACTGCAATAAAAATGAATCTCCTTCATAAACCTCAATCCCATCAAAAAAGTCACAACACTCTCCTCACTTTCACATTACTAACATCCGTAACATTAACACAAATGATGTTTGCCACCATTTTGTGAAAATCTGACATAGCCTGCCAGAGTATGGCTAATTTAGAATCCTCTCCATTTGACATTCCCTAGCTCAAGGTTTCCTTGCCCCATTTAGTAGTATTCATTTGTTGCATTTACTAGTCTCCAAACACTGATAACTATTCTGACTCTTCACATTCCTTTCCATGAAACTCAATCATCTGTAATCCAGCTATACAAATAGTAAAGTCTTGGGTGACCTCAACGTCCATATTTCCAACTGGATACCCTATTGCCACATCACTTACCAAGAAGCAGAAGTGTTTGCTATGAGTAACAACCTAACACAAATCATACATCTACCTGCTCAAATTACTGATAACCTGCTTCACTTTTTTTTTTTTACCAGTTCTCCTTCCAGATACACTGTAGCAGTCACCTCTCCTTTTGGCAGCTCTGACCAAATCTTATACACGTGTGCTCTCTCATAGAATGTCCCTCCCAACCTTACATTCTCTAACACTACAAAGGAGCCAACTGGGATGACGTCCAGAATATCTACTCCTACTTTCCTTGGTTTGATTAATATTTCCACTCATCTGGTCATAACACTTGCTGTGAACAAGTTACAAAAATTATTCTCAGCGACATGAAAAACAACATCCCCAATTTGAGGGACAATTCTCATCTGTTTCCAAGCCCTGGTTCAACCAAAAGTGCACCCAAACAGTCAAAGAAAAAAATTTAGCTTCCAGCTTCATACTTTGTCTACATCAAAGCATACAACATATGCTAATCAGTCATCAGCAGATCCAAATCTGATTTCATAAAGGCCAACAGCAACAAACTTGCCTCCTGTCCAAATGGAAGCCATGCCTTCTGGTCCCTCACTAAGGCCATCGGATGTAACTTCTGTCCTACACTTCCACCACTCTCTTATCTTGATGGCATCACTGTTACTTCACCCACAGATAAAGCTGACCTCCTGGCATCACTCTTTTCCTCAAACTCCTGCATTGATGACCAAGGTAAATTACCTCCTACCATACTGGAATCCAAGCACCATATGCCCAGTGGCACACCCAGAAGCGGGGCAACCCCTCCCCAAAGAAAAAGGGAAAAAACACTAGAAAATTTTCCAAAATTCTTTTCCTAATTAAAATTCATTTTTTTTATTTATGTTGTGTCGTGTCTTCTATTTCCATACTATTATGAATTAGCAATCATTGCATAGGTCATATGCGATGCGTTTTTCTCAAATCATCTACTCCACTCACCCCCCCCCCAGATTAAATCCTGAGTGCACTACTGCATATGACTCCTTTAGTTAAAAAAATTGGCAAAGGGGTGAGAACCCATAAAAATAGAAACATTTCTAAAAGAAATATTCATTGTACATATTTGTCTTGGAGGCACAAAAAATCCATTCTGGATATTTCTCTTGGAAGCACAAAATTTATTAACAGATTGCAACAAATGGAAAATTATATGAATCTAGTGATATGGATAAAACGGTGGCCGATGAACACCAAAAAGTAGTATATGGAAGAGCTGTATCCAAGAGAATGCAGATGATTAGTAGTGTGCCACAGGGCTCTGTGCTAGGACCACTGCTGTTTAATTTGTACATAAAGAATATAGGAAATAAATTGAAGGAGGAGATATTCAGTTCTTTAATTGGGTAGGGTAATAGTTAATCAAAGTGAATGTGGAGAGTTTGCAGGATGATTTGAATAGGCTGTCAGCATGGGCAAAATGTAACGTGGAACAGTGTAAGTTATGCATGTTAGGATATAAAGATTGCAAGCTATGTACCACATAGCTTGTACTCCAGGAAATTGATGAAGCCAGAGATTTCGGGGTAGTAGTATTAGAGAGAGTTGAAGTTTAAAGGACATATTGCTAAAGTAGCCAGAGTAGCTCACAGGATTACTCAGTTATGGAAGAACACACTATCAAGCAGAGATAGAGGAGTTATCATTCCTCTTTTTAAAGCCTGAATATGACCACATCTGGATTACTGTGCCCAGGTCTAGTCACCTAGCTTTCTTGGAGGAGAGGATCCAGAGGCGATTGACCAAGATGCTGAGTGGTCTGTTTCCTATGAGGATAGTTGAGAGTTGCAGAAGTTGGTTGACAGGCAAAATAGAGGAAATATGATAGAAACATTTATGTTGCTTAATGGATTTTAATAGGACTGATGCATGGGAAATGCTTCAGCACTTGGCTACAAGGGGAGTACAAGAGGTCATCTTGGAAGTTAAGAGTGTAGTATAATAACTAGATTTTTTGCTTAGAGAATGGTGAATTAATGGAATGGATTGCCTGAATCAGTTGTGAATGGTTTCAAGGAGCGGTACGATAGATATGGTGTTCATAGCTTGGGTCTCCCACGATGAGTCTTAGGACCAGGAGGTACCCATGCAATAATTTTGTTAATAGTAATTTTTATTGCTTATATATTATGTATTTACAACACATTAAAATATTAACAATGATGATTATGCAGATTTTTAAATATAAGAATAATAATTTCCAATCTAATAAATTACTTCTGCTTTTGTTTTAACAGACACTCACCTTTTAATCACTGCTCACTTAGTGTTTGCAATTATACTCTCTGTTTCCCCTCCTCCCGTTTTCCCTCACAAAGGGAATATTTGTGCATATGTTTAAATTATATTGGAGACCTACTGCAATGAGTCTTCCAACTCCACAGAGATGCCATTATAATAAATATGCTTAAAAATCTCATTTTCCTGTTCCTATCAAATCCTGATATTTTCAGTCAGTGTGATTATAGCAATTTGACTGTCAAAATATTATTATTCAGGCCTCCATAAGTCCGAAGACTCAATCAATCCATCATACCTCTCCTTGGACCCATTAACAGACAAAGCACTCACAACTGACTCTGGCAACCCATTCCACTCATTCATGACTCTCCAAGCAAAAAATCTAGTCCTCACACCCCTGCTAACTATACCTTTATTTAACTTGGCCAAGTTAAAAACTGGGCATCCTGAGACAACAGATGGCCTCAGGTCAGGAAAACCTTCCACAGCAATCACACCATTCAGGTGTGATTGCAATGGAAGAGATGACCAGAATGTTCTGCTTAGCTTCTTTTAGCCAAGTGCTGAAATGTTTCCCATGCATCAATCCTATAAAATCCTTTAAGCAACTTAAATGTTTCTATCATATCCCCTGTTTTCTCCTATCAACAAGCTTCTGCAATCTCCACACACTCTCAATCTATCTTCATAGTGAACATTCCACAGACCATTTATATTGGTCACTTGCCTTGGAATCTTCTCCACCGCTTTCTCATCTCCAAAAAAAACCAGGAGACTTGAGCACAGTAATCCAGATGTGTGGGTATCAAGGCCTTATAAAGAGGAAAACAGCTTCTTCCTTATCTCTACATGTTAATGTGTTCTTCAATAGCTAAGTCTTATGGATTACCTTACCAATATGTCCTCTAAATTTTAACTCTCTGTCTATCATCCTCCCTAAATCTCTAGCTTCATCTATTTCCTGGAGTATAGTGCCATCAATGTCATACACAGCTTATAATCTATTTTTACCAAAATGCATAACTTGACATTTCTCCATTCATTTTAGAAATTATGGACTTTACAACCATGTTATAAATAACTATTTTAATTTCCCAATGTTTCGACCTTCATATTTAGGTCATCATCTGGAGTATATACAAATATACAAGGACAAGCTGAGTTACATTTCACACAGCATGCTAAAGAGACAATGATTTGATCAACGGTTATTCTACTGGCATGACCTCTAGTGAAAATATATTTTAAAAAAATTATGCAAACATCCATACCCATGGCGAGATTTGAACCCGCAGCCTTTTGGCTGGAGAGCGGATACACTAACTGCTCAGCCAATCAGGCTGGCAAACTTATACTCAACTGTATAATTTTATCGATAATAAACAATATGTTTTCATGAAACAAAATGGGAATATATTTTATTTTTAAGTAATTTTGAATTATACTAAACTGTATAATTTTATCGATAATAAACAATATTCTTTCATGTTTAATTTTTACCATAATTTTGATATTTTATCCAAACACGTATACACTGTACTTACAGTATGTATGTATATTTCGTAAGTTGCAGCACCCTGCGATTTCAAGCCACGAGCCGCCACTGCTCCAGATGATGACCTTCATATGAAGGTCAAAACGTCGGGAAATTAAAATAGTTATGTATAACATGGTTGTAAAGTCCATAATATCTAAAATGAAAAATTATGTTTCCGCATGAAGATCGAGTAGAAGGAATTGGTTGTCAGTGAATACACTAACACAAGTTAAGGTAAGAGATCAGGCAGGCAGTATGTAGATCTCCTGTGATGAATCTAGTGACTGCAGGGAGGTATTACTGCTGCCTTCAAGGCATATTTAAGAAATACTTTTGCCACAGCTATTGCTGCTACTGACCATGAGAAGACCCTTAGTGACCTTTAGATGGAATATATCTTGCATTGTACAAAGAATGTAGTGAGGTGACAGCACAGTGTTTGATATTGTTCGGAAGTTGCTTCTGACCTTTATTAAGGTCAAACCTGGTCTGGTTGTTGGCCTTTCCCATAATGCTTAGCATTATACACAACCAAAAGAGTGTGTGCTTTGCATTATGAGATACCAAGGCAACTGATGTGAAGTCATTAGGCTCTATATAGATAGAAGTAGCCCAGTCATAAAGTTACTTCATGCACAAACTTTGCTTAAACTTGAATAAAGGATTAAACCAAGAATATGATTTCTTCTCTTCTTTAATTTATAGTATAGTATAACTAAGTGAAAAAACTTTCAACATCTATCTCTACACCAGAGTATTTTAGTAATAAGGTGTAACATCTTTTGACTACTTGTATATGGAAATAGGACTTTTGCATTACTTCAACTTTGGGATCGCTTCTGGGTCTTGCTTCCACTAATGAGACCTCAATAAAGGTTGAAGTGGTTGCTTTCCCTGAGATATGAGCAGTTGAGGTTTCTTCTTGGTAGTGGGGTGAACCTGTCACTGAGTGGAACCACCACTGAGTTAAATGCTCCTTCTAGTCACTCACTGTTGGATTGCACAAGTTTTTTTTGGAGAGGTATTCCCACACTTAAACATACCTCAATAAAGGTCGAACCTGGTCTGGATAGTGGCCCTTCTCATAATGCTTAGCATTATACACATCTGAAAGGGTGTGTGTGCTTTGCATTATGAGATACCAAGGCAACTGATGAAGTGATTAGCCTCTATATACAAGTAGCCCAGTGGTGAAGTTACTTCACACACACTTTGTTTACTTACACTTGGATAAAGGATGAAAACCAAGAATATAATTTCTTGGCATCTTTAATTTATAGTACAACCAAGTGAAAAAATTTGATTATACTATAAATCCACAAACAAACCACACACAAAAAAAAATCAATTGTACTGATGTTTATCAATATGAAACTAAGGATTTTAAGAACAATTCATATTGATTAACAGTTGCACACTTCAGTAGGAATTTTTTATTGTTTTTGAAATTCAATCCTGCTCACAACAGACTATATACCTATTATACATAATTGAGTGGCTACAATACTAAGGGTACATTCAAGGAAATTAAGGCCTCTAACAAGCAGGATAGTAATCCTGCTTGTTAGAGGCCTCACACTATATAAAGAAAATCATCTATCATCTAAAGATTTCCAAACATTCAGTGAAATCCAAAGTCTGTTGGTTGGAGTAGAAAATATCTACTCAACCAACTGGGCTGGCAAAATCCCTAATTCCACCCATGTAAGGCTGGAACCCTATAGTATAATAATACTGTAGGAAGGCAGGGTTAGTAACATTAATTTTTTCCCACCCACAAAATGTCAAAGCTATTGCACGTTAGTACTATGGAAAACCTAAAGACCAAACAATCCTTTTAAAACTTTTAGGCTTCCAATAAGCAAGGTGGTGGTGGTCTTAAATTGGAAATGTGTTTTAAAAAAAAAACAATGTAAATTTTAAATCAGAACTGTTTTGATCCAAAATGACTCAGGTACTATGAAATATTTCACACTACACTCCCACAGGTTTAAAAAAAAAAAAAAAAAACTGATTTATACATACACTTGATTGCTCCACAAATCCTATTTCTTGAAGGAAAAAAAAAATTATTTGCAAATTCTCTTGAAAAAGATCACTCATATTGATGTTTAGTGGAGAAAACACATGTCTAAAGGTACCAAGTAAATTTATTTTATCTAATCAATTATTAAGAAAATATTTTGCCTTGGTTACCAAGCATCTTCATGAGCACAAAGAAATACAACTAAGCACATGCACACTAGCAGGAGAGCAAGCAGATACCAAGTACAAAATGCAGGATCCTCTAGTCCTGACTGATGTCCTCTATGGTTGCAGTGATGGATCCTACAGATAGGAGACTGTACGATCCTGCCTTTCTTAACCAGTCTGCGTTTGCTTTTCTGCTAGCATACCTAACACAAACAGGCTTAGTGACCAAGGCAAAATATTTACTTAATTTATTACCTAAGTAAATTTAGTTTGTAATTATTCTCTCGATTTGTATGCTTACTTCTTAAAACATCAGCATTAGTGATAATCAAGTCCAAGCATCCATACTACATTTGAAAATAATTTCTTCAAATTTCTCTTTAAAAAGTCCTTGTTGGAGATCTAATAACAATAATGGCATGTGCCTCAAAGATCCCTAGGAAATATTACTAAAACCATGTTTGCACTAAAAAATAGCACACAAATTCACATGGAGGAAACAAGAAGACATTTTTCTAAGCAGGTACAAGATTATCATGAAGGCGGCAAAATGTTCTGGAGGCTATTGAAAAAGCAGAAATGGAGGAAATAGTACTGCAAAAGGAATCAAAGATGAAAACTGTTGACAAAGAATATCCGAAATGTCTGGAATAATTTCATGAAAAACTACTCTCAATGGGAAACCTATAGAATAAGTACACATTAATGCTAAATTAGCAGTACACAAGGCTGCTCAAAGGGGTGCTTAAGGGTCAAAGCTGTATAACTGAGAGACCTCCACATAGCCTTTAAAGGAATGCGGAGAACCGACCAGAGCTTCTGACCTAATGTCCAATCCTCACCTTCTCGTGGTGCATCCTGTCGGGTATCTACCTGGATACTGAACGAACAAGGATGGGCTGGCAATTTGGGATTTAGCCGACCAAATTGTATTCTTAAACCAATATTATTAAATATTGGTTTAAGAATTTTGTATATTATTAAACCAATATACAAAATGATGGTACAACATGACAAAATTTCATGCTGGCTGGGGCGTCGCCTGGTTACACAAGGTCCCCGTTGTTTTCGCCAGGGAACCAGGACGAACAATGAAAAGTCAGCTACTGGAACAAATCTGAAAGCACACCCCAACTCAACATCACCAGACTTAAAGATCAGTACTATCAACAAAAGAAGCCTGAATGGCAAAGAAATGGAGCTAGCTGAGGAATTAGATAAGTACCAGATTGACATAATAGGGGTGACTGAAACAAAAAAGACAAAAACTGGCGAGATCTTTCTGAGCAATAAATACAAAATGTTATATTCATGCAATTACAATCAAGGTAAAGAAGGAGTAGCCATAGTATTCAACACAAAATACGAGGCTAATCTTCTTGAATGGCAGGCAGTCTCAAGTAGAGTGATGTAGGCAAATATCAGAATGGAGAATTGGACAATGAGACTTATTTGTGCCTATGGTCCCACAGAAGGTTCTACTAAGGTAGAAGTGGAGGAATTTTTTGAGGCTTTAGAAAAAGCAACTGACACAATGAAAAAGGAAAAGTTGGTCCTTGTTGGGGATCTAAATAGTAGAGTAGGAAATGATTGTGAGACATACAAAAATATTTTGGGAAAATTTGGAGAAAAGAGCAAAGCTAATAATAATGGCAAATATCTGTTGGATTTCTGCTCAGGACATGGACTGGTTATTACTAACACCATGTTCCAACATAAAAATGTGCACAAATTCACATGGAGAGAAGAGGCTAGGAATAAGAAAAGTCTCATTGACTATATTATTGTTGATAGTGATGTTTTCTCCCTGGTGCAGGACACCAGAGTGTACAGAGGATTTGAAATTGGAAGTGATCACTATTTAGTCTTGAGCAGGATAAAATTTAATTTCATATTGAAAAGAATAACATGTAAGAAAGTTTTAAAGCAAATAAAAGTTGAGCAGTTCTCAGATGTGAACTGTAGACTAAAATACAGAAATATTATTGAAAAGAAAATGAAAGAGTTTGAGAACAGGAATCAAACCTTGGAGATTCAGTGGCAAACTCTGAAGGAAACATTGATTGATTCTGCCAGAGAGGCATGTGGTGAGGTTGTGTGCAAGGATAAAAAAATCAGAACTCCCTGGTGGACACAGGAAGTTAAAGAGGCAGTGAAGGAAAAGAAGAAAGCATATCAAAAGTTCCTGGCAAATAAGTCAGCTTTTACTCTTACAGAATACAGAGACAAATGTAAGAAAGCTAAACAGAGTGTAAAACTAGCTAAACAAAAGTCATGGGAGGACTTTGGCAAGAATATAGAAAATAAATATCAAGAAGGTGGCAAAATATTCTGGAGGTTGTTGAAGAAGCTTAGGAATGGAAGAAAGAGTGCTGTAAAAGGAATTAGAGATGATAAAGGTGAAATGAAAACAGGAGAAAAAGATATCCTTGAAGTATGGAGTAATTACTTTGAAAAACTGCTAAATGAAACAAGCAGTGATGACAGCACAGTGATAAAAAACACTGACCAGGCATGCAGTCAGGAATACATATCCATACTTGAAGTAGAAAAAGCCATCAAAGGCTTGAAATGTGGAAAGGCAGCAGGAGTAGATGATATTCGACCAGAAATGCTGAAGTATGGTGGTATAAGAGTCTTACAGTGGCTGCACTGCATAGTTCAGAAAGCCTGGACAGAGGGATGAATTCCCGATGATTGGAGTAGAGCTCTCATAGTACCCATATATAAAAAAGGGAAATAAAACTGAATGTGAGAATTACAGAGGTATTTCCCTACTGAGTGTTCCTGGCAAGATCTATGCAAGTATACTTGAGAAACGGTTGAGAAGAATTGTGGAAGAAAAGCTTGGTGAAGAACAAGCTGGATTCAGGCCAAATAGAGGCTGTCAGGATCAGATCTTCACTTTACGACAAATAGTCGAGAAAGCATGGGAATATAACAAAGATCTGTATTTAAGTTTTGTCGATTTGGAAAAGGCATATGACAAGGTGCCAAGAGAGAAGCTATTCAATACGCTGCAGTTATATGGTGTCAATGGGGCATTATATCAAGCAATACTTAGTCTTTATTTGAGTTGTGAGTCAGCAGTTAGAATTGAAGGAAGTACAGGAAGATGGTTTAATGTTAAATCTGGTGTGAGACAAGGATGTACATTATCCCCTCTGTTATTCATTATCTATATGGATCACATTATGAAGGAATGTGGTATTAAACCTGATATCAAAATTGGAGATGTTAATGTCAGCTCTTTGCTTTATGCGGATGATGTTATACTTCTAAATAAATCCGCAAGATTCTCTGACTAAATTGAATAGCTGTTGTAATAGATATGGTATGAAGGTCAGCAATAAAAAGACAAAGACAATGAAAATAGGCAGAATCATTGAAAATGTCAACTGTGTTGTGAATGGAGAACCTGTGGAACAAGTAAAACATTTCAGCTACTTAGGCACAATTTTTACTGAAGATGGTAAACTAAATATAGAAATAGACAACAGAATCAGCAAAGCTGGTATTGTGGGAAGTCAACTGAATAAATTCATATGAAATAAGAAAGAAATTAGTCGGAACACTAAATTAGCTGTATACAAGATATATATCTGTGTTCAAACCAATTTTAAATTATGGATCTGAGAGCTGGGTCAGAAGTAAAACACTTGACCAAAGACTAGAGACCGCAGATATGAGTCCTGAGAAAGATTAGAGGCGTGAAGAGATGGCATCAATGGCAATATCATATTAAAAACAGGATATTAGGAAAGAACTTGACATTGTCAGCATCCAGCAATGCATTAGCAGAGCTAATCTCAGGTGGTATGGTCACTTAAATAGAATGGGAGAGGAAAGATTAGCAAAACAAGTGTTCTCTGCCAGGTTGGCAGGAAAACGACCCAGAGGAAGACCAAGATATAGGTGGATTGATACGGTACAAAGTGCCTTAGACAATAGAAATATAAGATCTGATAATGTTGGAGTCTTGACAAGTAACAGACTGATTTGGAGGAAAATTGTAGATAGGAAGTTAGTAATGATGTAATTTTTTCATGTAGTACCGTCATATCCTGTACACCCCTTGAGGGTACATGGCAGGAATTTGATGATGATGATGATGATAAAAGTTGAGCAGCTGTGAACTGTAGACTAACATACACAAAGATTATTGAAGAAAAAATGAAAGAGTTTGAGGACAGGAAACAAACCCTGGAGATTCAGTGGCAAGCCTTGAAGAAAACCCTGATTGATTCAGCCAGTGAAGCATGTGGTGAGGTTGTCTGCAAGGATAGAAAAATCAGGACTCCATGGTGGACACAGGAAGTTAAAGAGGCAGTGAAGGAAAAGAAGAAATCAAAAGTTTCTGGCAAATAAGTGAGCTTTTGCTCTTAGAGAATACAGAGACAAATGTAAGAAAGCGAAACATTATGTAAAACTAGCTAAACAAAAGTAATGGGAGGACTTTGGCAAGAACATAGAAAATAAATATCAAGCAGGGGGCAAAATATTCTGGAGGTTGTCGAAGAAGCTTAGAAATGAAGGAAAGAGTGCTGTAAAAGGAGTTAGAGATGATAAAGGTGGCATGAAAACAGGAGAAAAAGATATCCTTGAAGTATGTAGTAATTACTTTGAAAAATGCTAAATGAAACAAGCAGTGATAGCAGTGGTAAAAACACTCAACAGGCATACAGTCAGGAATACATATTCATACTAGAAGTAGAAAAAGCCATCAAAGGCTTGAAATGTGGAAAGGCAGCAGGAGTAGATGATATTCAACCAGAAATGCTGAAGTATGGTGGTATAAAAGTCTTACAGTGGCTGCACTGCATAGTTCAGAATGCCTGGACAGAGGGACAAATTCCTGATGATTGAAGTAGAGCTCTAATAGTACTTATATACATAATATAAAAATTAAAAGGGAAATAAAACTGAATGTGAGAATTACAGAGGTATTTCCCTACTGAGTGTTCCTGGTAAGAAATATGCAAGTATACTTAAGAATTGTGGAAGAAAAGCTTGGTGAAGAACAAGCTGAATTCAGGCCAAATAGAGGCTGTCAGGATCAGAATATAGCAAAGATCTGTATTTAAGTTTTGTCGATCTGGAAAAGGCATATGACAAGGTGCCAAGAGAGAAGCTATTCAATATGCTGCAGTTATATATGGTATCAATGGGAAATTATATCAAGCAATACTTAGTCTGTATTTGAGTTGTAAGTCAGCAGTTACAATTGAATGAAGTACAGGAAGATGGTTTAATGTTAAATCTGGTGTGAGACAAGGATGTACATTATTCCCTGTGTTATTCATTATCTATATGGATCACATTATGAAGGAAAGTGGTATTAAACATATCAGAATTGGAGTTGTTAATATCAGCTCTTTGCTTTATGCGGATGATGTTATACTTCTAAATAAATCTCCTACAAGTCTGCAAGATTCCCTGACTAAATTGAATGACTGTTGTAATAGATGTGGTATGAAGATCAGCAATAAAAAGACAAAGACAATAGGCAAAATCTTGACAAGTAACAGACTGATTTGGAGGAAAATTGTAGATAGGAAGTTAGTAATGATGTAAATTTTTCATGAAATACTATCATATCCTGTACATGTCAGGAATTTGATGACGACTGTTAAAAACCAATTTATAGATCGAAGATCTGCATTAGAAAAAAAACAATATCACAATGCTTACACAGATATGAATTGTGAGAAAAATTAGAGGGGCAAACAAATATCAATGTCAGAATCATGAAAGCAGAGCTAATCAGCTCAGCATGAACAGTAGCATAATCTGTATGGTAATATTGATCACTTCAACTGAATGGAAAAAAAGTCAGCAAAATATAGGTTTGATTCAAAGATGACAGAAAATGATCCAGAGGAAGGTCAAAATCTAGATGGATGGATTAAGTTATACTCCCAAAAATGACCCGACATAAGAAATATCTAAACATAAGATCTGACAAGCAAGGAATGCAACGGACAACCACCTTGCGTCGCTATTTCCCTAGTGATCAGCTGCAACCCTCTCAAAGAGAGGAAGCCACAGGATCAGATCAGACAATGTTCAAGTCCTGACAAATAAACTAAAAAAACAATTTGATCACAATGACATTTGTAACAGTTTGCTTATATGCTGTTTGTATTGATTCTGATTTCCTGAATTAGCAAGATTTCATTTTGTAAAAACATTGCTATATATACACTACCTCTCCTCCTCTAGTTTAGAACAAATGGCATATTAACTACAGTACATTTTCTGTAAACTTAGTAAATTGTACTCATTTGATAGCATGGTTGAGTAAGTAGCATCTCCACTCTCCAATCAAATAAACTGTGAATTTAAATATTAGTGTTCATGGATATTTTGGAATTTTCTTCGGTCGTAGGCAAATTTCATTGTCCAATGAGACACCACCACCCTATGAAAGTTTCATATTTGGTCTCTAGATTACTTAACCACAGCATTTATGTACCATAGGTTTGCAAAACTATAAACTTTTACAAAAATTAATATGTAAAAGTTATTAGTAAAAGAAGAATGTGGTACCTATAACTCCAGTCACAGGACTCAATGCAAGAAGCTTCTGCAAAAAAACCCTACAAATGGTTTTTTAATGGTGTGTACTCAGATCAATTTGCCTGTTTTGCAAGAAGCAAAACAGCCAATTTCTAGTAGGAAAAAACCTTGTTCCTTCAATATAAGACAAGTCACCTTTAACTATGAAAACCCATATAACATAATGATATATAATAATATGGAGTTTTGTCACGACAAGAATCAATCTTGGGCCTGTTCCAAATGAAAATATGTTGCAATTTTCTTTAACTGTATCATGAGGTGATTAAAGAAAGCATTTCAATTGTTATCACAACGCTTAATCAACCTTACTGCTTGAAAGCAATTTATCCCTCCATTTAACAAATGCACCTGGAATTGTCTTTGGTCAAACTCTAATCTTTGATTTCCTCAATATTTTGCAATGGTAGGTACAGTAAGTGCCTAGCAATTTCTTCTACACTAAATATTCTGAAACTTTATATTTCAGAAGGGCCATCACATTTTAAAATGAAGTACAATAGTAATTTAATACAATTACACAAGAGCAGAGTATTCCTTTGCTTTGGAATTTAAAAGTGGGAAGGGAACTGATTTTTTGGCTTTATGTGACAAGGAGAACCCATGTTTTTTTTTTTTAAACAGCACTGAAATCATCTCTTCCTAGAAAGAATGGATTTATAAAATAAGCTACAATATTCTTTTACATCATAGTCTGGGCAACAGAAATCACTAGTACAGCCAGCCAAACAAGTTGGCTTTGAGCATATCACCATAATCAGTAAAATACTGCTAAGTTTCCATAATTGCCTGGTCTCAGTCTAATTGAAACTGCTGATAAACTTTAAACTTTCAATTATTTCCTAGGAATGATTTCTACATTTGCAGCAATTTAAGCTTTTGGAGATGAAATTAATCCAGAACTTAGTTACGAATTTTATTGTCCTCACATATTTACAGACATTAAAGATAACCACATGTAGAGTATTAATGTAACATTCCACAATTATATGCAGGAATGAAGTTTGATTCAAATCACTGGATTTACATCATCTCTTTTGCACAAATACAATTAATTCCTTTGACATTAACTTTCTGTGCTAGGCTGAGGATAGCTTGTCTTTTAATTTTTCTGGTGAGCAAATTCTCTCATTACAATAGGCATTCAGCAGTCACTAACGTGCAAGAACATCTTAAATTAACAGTTAATAAATAATTTGAATCTGCTCATGTGTATATTAAAAAAAATTACTCATAACAATGCAGCTTAATTACATCTTATATACCCTGACTTTGTTAAAACTGTTTCTTCTCAAAATGCTAATATTCATTTCTATCCCTGCATGCTTTTCAACCTTTATCAAGAATGGTTAGTGACCCTTTGGCTAGGATTTTAACTGAGATCAATTCAAAACAGTAATCAACAAGATCATCCTCGCTGCCCAATTAAAATTCATATCAGAAGCCATTTAGCAAAAACCCCTTCAAGTTTTACTTATGAAAACAACTTCTTAACAAATAAATGCTTGTCTTAAAAAAGCCTAATTCACAATATGATTTTAAGACTACAAAAACCTTTGTGGAGCAGCTACTAAAGTTCGTAAAAATAATGAAGTATTTTTGAAATTACACAAAACCAAATCGCTGCTTCTGTATACTGAGTCTTCAAAACAGGGGGAACGAACGATGAATTATTCATCATTATCCAGCCTCCACTACTCCTGTTACTTCAAACCATATTATTGTGCCAGCAAAATGCCTTCTACATTGTGTTAAAAAGTACCATTCTGCATCCCAAATTAACAGGATCTCAGAATGCTCAAACTGTGATTCACATAGAAAACTAGTGGTACAGAAAGAGAACAGAGATCAGCTTTCACGGTGTTCCTTAACTTTGTGCTTCCAATTAATATTTTTGATAAAATTATTACAAGTGGCATTTTAGTCTCGTTCAAAGAAGAAAGGTACATCTCTCAATCAGTTAATTTATTCAGACACAAAACTTAATATCAGAAATTAAGCATTCCACAAGCCTCAACATAATTAGATCTCATGAAAATTGTTAGCTTAATATGAAATTAAGTGGGTGAACATTAGCAATGCTCATGTATTGAAGCATTCTTGCTTGAAAAGTTGAGCACTCACTCATCTATGCACCAGACATTTGCAAATTTCACAAGTTGGCATTCACATACAGAGCAGCCATCATAACCCACTAAGGCATTGCCTAGAATGCAAGTGTAGAGGGTGACTAAACTATCTCAACAATAAAAACTTTTTCAAATTTTGGAGCAGGCAAAATAGTGCCCGTCCAGGGGAGAATATATACCTTAATGATGGTCCTGTTCACATGAGGGGAAAAAAAAAAAATTCTAAAATTTCAGTTCTTGCAACTTTAAATGATTTCATTCTTTTACACTTGATCTTTCACTTTCATCAGATAAATCCACATACTGATTAAAGCTTTTACAAAAAACTTCTTTTTCTTAAATATTCATTTGGTTAGAAATTATTTTTGCGACAGATTTAATTGTTAAAAGCTCAAGTTGTATGCAAGCTCTTCTCCCCATTCTGTTCATAAATCAAAAAACATGAAATAACTGAAAAAACAGTAAATGAATTGCAGATGTTTGTCAGATTTAGAACAAGAGAAGAAAAAATAAATAAAATAATAAATATTCAATTTCATGCAAGATCAAATTTCAATATCAGAAATCTAAAGAAAAACAGCGGTATAATTTTTTTTTTCTATTAAGTATATGAAACCTGACACTATTTGAAAAACAGTATTAGTTTCCAAAAAACAGATATTTTGTTCATAGCATCCGTGCAGATTTAAGAATTCAAAATTGTAATTCTGTCACATGTTCACACTCCTCACTGAAAGCATTTCAGCGTCCTGTAACGAATACTAAATGCTTATTTTATTTACTGTACAAATTATTTTTCAATACCTTAATAATGTAACTATGCATGTGTATTATGATCAAGAAATGCTTTTTTTAAAAATAAATAAATTCTGAATAGGCTCAGACTCAAGTTCAAAAATTCTTAGAAAGTAATCATATCGACAAAAAAGAAAAATGATTCTTTACTCTTTGGCAATTTTTCTCCAATAAATCTAGTATCATCATTGCATTGGAGTAGATTATCACTACACAATAAAAAATCTAGAGCATATGAGAATGAAACAATTTACGGGCATACAATAGTATGCTAATAACCCAAATGGCTGTAACAGAACATGTGAAATGCTCCAAGTAGATAAGTGCAACTTTCTTTTTCTTTTATGGTAAAGAAAATATTGACGTCTCAAATACAAGAACTGACACAAACTTTTATTTTTCAAGAAATTTTGTATAAAAATAACTTTGCGGAACTTTACAAAGTGTACACAAAAGTGCCCATATGAATGTGGGCTGTATGAAACACAAGATGTTCAAGAATGTTATGCTATAATAATAATGAACAATGACAAATGCAGGAACTGAACTGGTCAAAAAATATTTACAATATGTACAACCAAAGTCAGAATAAATAAACATAACTGTCCACTCAATGTTGTGAAGTGACTGCACATGCTTTTTTTGCTTTACTTTAAGCAGAGATACAAAACAGGGGCTGTCATAAGATGGCACACATCATTCATACTGTCCATTCACAGCCTGAGTCAAAACTTTGGTTTCAATAACACTTCACATAATGGCACAACAAACTTGCTTGGGCTTCTTTCAAACTGTTCCAATTGTTCCTGAACATATTTGGCTTTAAATAATTTACACTGCTGAAGGTAAATATACAAAGTTATTGCACGCACACTCGCACACAGATACTCACTCTCACACATACACACAACAGCGGGCACCTGTTCAGCCCAGGAACCAACTTTGAGATGGACTACATAATTCAGACATCAACAACTGTCATCACTACTAGTTGATGCCTGATCCATTGACTGTTGACCAACTGAAGTACGACGAAGCGGAAGACAACCCAAAGTTGTCATTGGATCATCTAACTTTGCAGTCATCCAAGGATGATTAAGAATATCTTCTAGGGCTGGTCGGTCTGCAGGTCGGTAAGAGAGGCACTTCCGTATAAGATCTTGACATTCTAAGCAGAAAAGAAAAGCAAAACAAAAATAAGTTGCATGATACATGGTAAAAAGATTTGCTTACATTCTGCCAATTTACTACCAACAACACAATTTTAAGATTAAGTTACTATTAAAGTGCATCTTTTTATAAATTATGTACGAGTATAGTGGCAATGAATTTGATTTTAGAGATAACCTGGCAAATTAAGGCTGCCAGATAATGAGAAAAAGCAGGCAGCTCAAAGTTGGAATATTTTATTAACTTGGGAATGCAATACATTAAATTTATTCAAGCTGTCAAGTCAGCTATTCAACATTTCAAGTTGAGTTGAATATCCAACGTTAAGCAGAAAATATTAAGAAGAAAAGAAAAAAAAATCTATGTAATCTTATGATTGCTTCACAAAATCCTAATCCACTTTACTTATTACTCACTAAACTATCAAATTCATTTTATTAAGAAAGAAGGCTAATATAACCTAATTACAGGAATGGTTATATCTGGGTATCCAATATCTTAATCATTTACTTCAGATTTTCAACTAAACAGGTTGAGAACAATTCAATATGCTTGCCTATTTTGCTATTCTGGATAATCAGCCTGTTCCTCAAATAAAAGGTTGGAAAACAGATATACTATTAATCCAGGAGAGGGGAAAAAAAAAAAAAAAAAAAATGTCATTATTAGAATCAAAGCTATATACCTGCTGAGAGTCTTCGGCGAAAGTGGACTTCTGCTCGCAAAATCTGCTCATCTTCTTCAAATGGAATATCTCCACAAACCATATCATAGAGAAGTATGCCCAAAGACCATACAGTAGCAGTGCGACCATAATAGCGATTATGACGAATCCACTCTGGTGGACTATAAACTCTTGTTCCTATAAACAAAAAAACACTACATATAGCACACTACTTTAGCACTTTATATTTTAACAGCTCAACATTCATTTCATGAAAGAATGAATTAAGTTTCATCCATCTAATAATTAAACAATTAAAAAATGTTTTCACAGAGCACTAAAAGAGCAGTCAATACTCAGAAAGCATTTTGACAGCAGTCTTAATGAAAATATTTAATACTGCAGACCATGAAAATCTTCTGGTTCATTTAGTTCATTCTTTATGAAATCTAGCCAAGTGTATGGCTGAATGCTACACATCACTAAATTGTACATATTGAAAGAACATTTATAAACTGTACAACTTCAGATTAACAGCTAGTATTCATGTTTAAAAAAAGAAAAAATTCAAACCACAATAACCTAGCTTTTTATATTTTTTTTAAATAGTACAAACTAAAAAAAATGAAGTTTCCTCAAATGAAGTTTGAAGTAAAATAAATCTCAAATTTGAGTTTTATCTTATTAAAAGTCATTAAATAATTGAAATGGAAATTATAGCATTAAATATGATTTATACATATTCCTTTTGATGATTCCTTTGCATATTTTGAAAATCTTTCAAGGTTCAAAAGACATTACTTTTAAAACAAGATGCTGGAATAAATTTCCTTTAGGCAACTGGCTGACCTTGTTTTGCCCTAAATGGCCGACCTCTTTTGGTATGTTAATCTAGTTATGGACAGTTAAAGGCCCATTTAAACCAGCATGTGGTCAGGTTAAACAGTCTGGCGACAATGGGCTAATCCTAATGGTACACGACCTATTTACTAAAACTTATGTTGCACAGTATTAAAAATATTTAAAATCGTTAGAAACCAAACCATGGACATAAGGTCTCAGTAAAATACGACTAAAATACAGTACATAAAATAATTGAAAATTTTAAATCGCAAATCAAATGTAAAATTTATCAATTCATCGACCATTACACAGATGGCAGCACTGCCGACAAAGAATTCAACGTACGGCAGCTTTTTTTTAATATCAATTTCTCGTCAGACAAGGGGGAGAAAACCCCCGGGGGGAAAGGAACACGGCTGAGAGCGACAGACTTGGCGCTGTGCCAAGTGCGCCAATCTGTCTGCTAGACATTTTCTCGAGAGCCTTTAATACCCCGATTGCGACTACAGTCACGAAAGATGCGGTTCGCCACTGCAACAAGCCAATATTCAGGCAATCGCTGTTAGATAAATTACGCATTATAATTCAAACATTGAACTGGTCTATGACGTATACATAACTAGTAAACTAACAGCGCCCACGTTGCAAGACTTCCACAGAACGAGTATAACCATGGCATACCAATTAGTATCCAATTAAAGTTCCAGCTACTGAAACAATTGAAAAACTTCTAGCAGTCCGAAAATTTTGGGTGCCTACCCAAACATAACTCGAAATCTCGTTACTTAGCAATTTTCATGATTATTCCGTGACACATTTCAGGAAGTTGGCTCTTCACAAGCGAAGACTATTGTCAATGCTAAGCAATAAAACTACTGAAACAGATATCCGCAATTTACTTCACAGGAAATTTTAAATGCCTATTTATAGAGAAATATAATAGAAAAATAACACCGTCATGTGAAGGGGGGGGGGGAGAGAAAGAAAAGACATACCATCAAAATCTGTGTAGATCGTATCCTTCAAGTAGGCACCCGAACCAAAGTCTATTAGTTTAATTTCACAAGTTTTCAGATCAACCAGAATATTTTCATCCTTAATATCCCTGTGTATAACACCTTCTTTGTGACAAGATACCACTGCTTCAACTATTTGTCGGAAAAACTTTCGCGATAACATTTCCTCGAGAGCTCCTTTTTCAGTGATGAAATCAAACAAGTCTTTAACAGATTCTGGCCTCTCCATGACAATGATGTAGGAATCTCCACGCTCATACCAATCAAGAAGGGTTACAATCCCACGGATATGTCTTACTCGTCGCATCAAACAAATCTCCAAAGGCACACGAACTCCGTTCATCTAGAAATAGAAATAAAATGAATATTCATAATACATTCCTAATAACAAAAATTCATAAATCTCACTGCAGTTGTTAAATTACAAGAATATTAACATGTTAATGATAACTCCGAAGCCAAATTTATTAAAATAAATAAATATAATAAAACGTCTCCTGGAGTCGAGACTCAACTGAGAAATATAGCAATTTCACACCACGGCTTACTGCAAAGTTGTCGAAACTCACGTATTTTTTTTTTCTTTTTTTGGTAAACGTATAGTTGTGGTTGGATGGAATACGGGGCAACTAAACCTACGAAGCCAGCGCGCTGTAATGTATTGAGGCAAGCCCAAAAAAAAAAAAGTTCAAATTTCGCTCAAACTCCAAACAGAATGTGTGAATTCACATTTACAGTTGGTGCAATTCTGAGAATTATGTAACATAGGCAAATCTTATTTGGCCATGTTAAAGATTTCTATTTAATCCTTATTTAAATTAAATTAGCCTAATTTAAATTAACTTGAAATATTGTTTCAGATAATTAATATCTATACATTATAAATGTGCACCTCTGACTGATGACACAAAAAACTTTCCAAGTTCTTTAAGCATTTGTGGACATTATTAAAAAGCTTTTTAAAGTTACATCGCCAAAAAAATTAAAATTCTGATTACAATCGATGCTAGTTAAACATTTTATTTAAATAATTTTTAAATACCTAAGTATGTACATATATAACGAAACCACAGTAAAAATCCATTCTAAACTATTATTGCCAAGCAACATCTTATTAAAATATTCTTAATATATATTAGAAATATATTTACATATTTTTTGAACATTCCAAGTCATGTTAAAAATACGATTACCGCCATCACGATCTTGCACGGAGTTTCATTGGTTGGCATTCTGCCAAGTGAGTTGCAAGGAGCAAGCCGCGTGAACCGACGCTACCAACGGTTAGGGAGGAGAAAAAAAAATATCAAAACAACGCTTAAGCCTAAACGAAGCAGAGGAACAACTCAACTTACCTGTCCCCAATCTGTTACTTTTTCCTTGAGTACATGCTTTACTGCAATCTACGGAATCAAAAGCAAAAATTAGCAACTAAACAAAGGAAGCACATGTTATGAATTACAGAAGTTCATTGTACACTAGTGCAAAATCTGTAATTACTCACCGGTGCATTATCTCTTATCCTGACACCATCGAAAACTGTGCCAAATCCTCCCTTGCCAAGCAATTTTCCAAGTTTATAGTATTTCTCAAATGGTTCCTTTTCCCTAGCTAAAGAAAGTACGACCACATTAAGAAGGTGCATAATACACAGACAATAATACAATATATATCATATCAACAACGTTGTAACATTCATTCAAATACAATACCAAAATGGCTCTGCTTACCTAAACGATCTCTGTCAATTCCAGTTCCACTATTGGATGAAAACATACTACTAAATGCCGGTACTTTACGGGAGAGCATATTCCAGAATTCAAAACACAAATCCAGTCGCAGTGAGATATACGAAGTAGGACTACACCCTCCCGTTACACGCAACACAACAAACACCAAGCTTACAACAACCACCAACGGACTTTACTATGTGATAGTGTTGTGAACGTTCACCGTAAAATAAGGACGTAGCGTCTCTGTATTCCTACGCCAGCTGGCGGGATTTCGCTGCCGCAAGATTATAATAAATAGTTATGAATACAAATAAAGTTTTCGTCTTTTAATCAGACTTAACGGTAGAATGCATTGGATTATAATATATTCTTTTTTTCAAGAATACAATTTAATATATCCGCTGATTTAATGAAAAGCAATAGTACCTCGGAGGTATACAGATGGTGACGCGTTTCTACGTCACGAGTGCGTGGTATGTTAATAAGGAAATTACAGCCCGCCAAAACTAACCAATCACGATAACGCATCTCCACTAGTTTTGGGAAAGCTGCGAGTTGCCTACGTAACAAGAAAGGAAGCAAAGATTCTTCTAATCCTAGAAGTATTCGGCGAAGAAGAATTTGAGAGGAAAAACGTAAAAAGAAAATAAGCGGTAAAAACGAGCTAAAATTTTACATAAAAACTGATTAATTATCCAAGGTTTCAGGATTATGGAGAATTAAAAGGCAGAGCAGTGGCAATAATCCTGTATCTTTCTTAAAATTTCGAAAGAGCATACATGAAAAATCACATAAGTTGTATTTTACATGCAAGTTAGCAAGTGTCTGTTCGCCACGTATGCTGTTAATAAAGGCCACGTTTATAATAAAGATTTCAATAGTATGTGAATACTACTTATTTATAGCGTTTATTTAAACGCTGCTCCAAAACGATTATGAAATTCAACTATCCTATTCTAAGTTATTTGGTTTTCTATTATTTCAATCATTTCTATGAGTTTGACTTTACTATTTTGAAAAAGCTGTTCGACCATTCAGCATGCATTATATCTATGATAGCTTAAAAATATATTTCTCGATAAATTTAGTGATATCGAGAGCTTTCCATATCAATATAACTAAAGACAGGGGGTATAACTGCTTTTTATCAACTTTCCTAATCTTTTAAATAAAAAAATGGCAAACGAAATAATTCAAATTCCAACATGCACCAATTAAGTATTCTTTAGATATATCGACTTGAGAGAATAGTTTAAGCAAGAAGTTTTATCTTTCTATTCCTATTGAGCTTCACCAAACGGACGTAAGCCGAGTTCACGGTAAACAGACGAACAAGTTTCTTACTGAAAAAGGCTAGGAATCTAGGGGTATCTGAGTGGGGGACACAGCACGCGTCTCTCAGGTATTTGCCCTACCTACGAGGGAAACAACCTCCGCTGGTGTATGGTGTTGGTGGCGCCTCCTAACAGAGTTAGTAGTAGGGCAGCGCTGTGGCATTTCTTGAGACAATATTATTTCGAGCAACATTTTTTGATATATGTATTTACTGAATCGTCATGAAACGATATCACAAAGATATAAATTAAGTGCATTTAATGAAAATTCGCTGCTTATAAATATGTTATTTAATGATGAATTAAAGGAATGAGGAAATAGTATAAGTGAAAATGGCTGGTACAGTTGATGTTGTGGCACCGCTGAAAATGATCATTTTAACATGAAAGAGCAATAATGTGTGATTACGTATAATATTCTACAAAACGTCTTTTTCCCCTATTATAAACATCCCACCAAGAACAGTTTTTAAGTATATTTATGAAGTTCATTCTTGAGCATGAAAAATATCAAAGTTATCATCCAGTTATGACATTTCTCTAACTCCAAGCACTCCATTTAAAAATATCGCTGTATTTAATAGTGAAAGCATGGATTAGCTACCACTGATTTTTTTTTTTGTCCTAAATAGATATATGTCTTGTTCTGCAACACTGTAATTTATTTTCTCAATTCAAGATTAAGGACAGTTACTTTCTTTTGCTATGTTAGGTGACTCATATTCGAGAACTTTTTTTTTTTTAAGATTAGAATTTTATATTCCAGAATATCAAAGAATGGTATTTATTTCTGCAGGCCTAGTTAGCAAGTAGTTAACATACGCGTTCACGAACCAGCAGGCTGTTGTGACAGCCCTTAAGTGGGAGTGTGAAACCACTGCACCGCTCACCGGAGGCCTGAAGTGGCTTGAGAAAGTTCCATGCTTGGTCTCTAGAACAGAATTCTCCGGATTATGTAAAAAAATGAAAAAAAAAGATAAAATCCTTAGCTTGCCCAAGGTACTTTGTACTTTTACAACCTTTCGTAGGGGGGAGACAAATATCTAAACGTTTCCAACCCGTATATGAGAAAGTGATGATGCCATTTATTTTCTGAAACTCTCTTTTGGGATCAGGTATAACCTTGCGGTGACTTTAAGCGATGAAATTTCGCATTCTTCAAGCTCACACGACACTGCAAAGTTGAGATATCTGGTAAAGAAATGCGATTGCCCATTGTGCGATACCACCATACTGTAGGCCTCGAGAGGCCTAACAACATCCACGGTAATAAATGTAGAACTTCATTGTGAGGGAGGATCCCAATAAACATCGCCTGCCGTTTCCAATGGTTGCTTGAATAAAAGTTTTGCGACTATTATGTGATGAAAATGGGCAGAAAAATATATCACATTATTAAAAAAATGCATTTTGTTCTTAACCATACAAATTGCTCTACAGTATAATATCCAAGATAGGATGAGTTGCCAAGAGTTAAGGATTTTTTTTTTTTTAAAGACCACAAAAAATTAGAAACATTAGTACCGTCGGCGAACTCTAGTTAGATAATCTTACTCTGAAGACAAGACGTGTTTGATGACACTTCTGCGACCGTCATTAAGCTGGAGAGCACGTTACAAATATCCATAATCACAGCGGAATTCACCGCATCGGCGTAAAACGCGAAGACTATCCACGAAGCCGACGCCACGGTGATCAAACGTCCATAATTGTCTCAATTAACAGACTACGGCATTTTCACAGAATGTAAATAATAAACGCCGAATGACATTTATTATTAGCATTTTTTTGTTTATTTTTTTTAGCTGGATTAATAATTAGAATTAAAATTCTAATTACTCATTTTATCAAAAATAATTATTTCTTCTAAAATTATTAGAAAAAAATTAAAGTTGTATTCGACTTTTTCTGTTTCTATACTTTATTCCACTTCACAAAAATTGAATCTGATCACCCATATGGCAGACAGAACAGAACTAAACAGTTCATGACACTTCACAAGCCACATTCGGTTTTCTTAACCAAGTTGTCCCCGTCGAAGTTCTCTCGTTTGTCGCCATACAAATTTGTATTTCTTCTGTTGGATTCTAAATGAAGAGAAATGAAAATTGTTAATACTTCTTTCAGAATCCAACATAATTCTCCATGTCAAAGGCAAGACTTGTAAAGATTATTTATTGTTTGTCTCTTGCTTATAGTGTGTTATTCATATAATTGCCTTGAATTTTGTTTATTATTATTTAATAATATAATCTTAAGTAATGAGGGTCTGTATAAAAATATTATTCTTTTAATTTACTTTATTATATAATAATATTATAAGAAGCTGTACATGTATGTTATAGAATGTGTGTTTATTATGATTGAATGTGATTTATACGAACTATGGATTATTTCTTTATTTGTATTTCTGAAAGAGAATGTATATATGTAAGTTTAATGTATGCTATGTGAACTATGATATTTTTTTTTATTTATCATTACTGAAAGCGAAAGTAATTTTATGTAATTCTTCTGACTGGATTTGATTGGCTGTTGTCAAGGAAACAGAGTTAATTTTAGCGCGTGCGTGGAGCGTGAGCTACGGTATTCGAAGGGAGAAGACGTTGATATAAGCTGAACTAGAGAGAACCAGATTTTGGGCGGGAAAAATGAACGTATTTAATTCGAGAACGAAGGTAAACAGGAGATGAACGGTAAAAAATTAAAACCAGAAGCCCTAGAGATAATAGCCTGGAATGCAAACGGCTTAAGAAATAAGATCCTAGAACTCCAAACTTTTGCCCACAGACATCGGCCAGATCTTCTACTAATAAATGAAACGCATCTAAGACCAGCAGACAATCCCAAAATCTATGGATATCAGTCGTATAGAACTGACAGATCAACCCACAGAGGTGGAGGCACGGCAATTTTCATCAAAAATTTTATCTCTCATCACTCCATAAACATTCCTACTACCTCCAATCTTGAGATCACTGGCATCGAGATTCTCACGAGCTCAGTAGGTAAATTAAAAATTTTTGCAGCATACCATCCACCACAAAAAGCACTACTACCTTCTGATTTGAACGCCATATTTGACACTGGAGAGCCTACCATTGTGGCAGGTGATTTAAATGCCAAGCATTCTACCTGGAATAGCCACTCCACTAACAAAAATGGACAGATACTACAGAACTATGCTGATTTCAACAACCTTCACGTAATAGGCCCTGCTGATCCCACCCATCACAACACCTATGGTAGGGCCGATGTATTGGACATAGCCATACTGCAGCACATCAGACTCCAATACAATTTAATAACAATCAATGATTTATCATCAGATCATAATCCAATACGGTTAAAATTAGGAAATCTTGAAAAATTATCCCCATCCCCTCACTCATTTATTCCTTGGGAAAGGCTCTCCAAGATGCTCCCGAAATATATTGGACCTGTTCCCATCATTAAATCAAAAGAGGAAATTGACATAGCTGTCAAAAATCTAACAGAACAGATTGCAGCAGCCTGTACAGCAGTTACTACCCCTGCAACCACCCACAAGTCCAACCACCTGCCTGAAGATACTATGAATCTGATTAGGGAAAAAAATAAGGCTAGAAAAAGATACCATAACACTAGGGCGCCACAAGATAAACGAATCTTAAATAGGTTAAATTCTGCAGTGAGAGATGCACTCGCAGCTCATAGAACTCAACTCTGGAAAGAAAAACTGACCTCCATCTCCGCTGACAGCCACTCTGTATGGAATCTTATCCGAAAGATCAAGAACAAAAATAAACCTCTTCCCCTCTGCAAACAGATTCAGGTCTCATCCACACCGATGCTGATAAAGCTGAGGCAATAGCGAATCATCTTGAAAATCAATGCAAACCCGCATACGTCACCTTGACATTAGTCATATCTACAAGATACACCGTAATGTCAGATATTCACTCAAGTCTGCTCCCACACATTCTACTCAAATCACACCCACCTCACCTCCTGAAATATATGCTATTATTCAGAAATTCAAAAATAAAAAGGCTCCTGGACCCGACGGCATCTCCAACAAAGTTATAAAACTTCTACCTCGCAAAGCTATTGTTCATTTGGCAAACATAATCAACTCCATACTTCACTACAAGTATTTCCCTTCCTACTGGAAATTGGCGTACATTGTTCCAATTCATAAACCTGGAAAGGATCCCACTCTGCCACAGAATTACAGACCAATCAGTCTCATCTCTAATCTCGGAAAAATAGCTGAGAAGGTAATTCTTACTAGGCTTCAAGATTCTGTACTCCGGTTAAACATCCTGCCTGAGGAGCAGTTTGGCTTCAGACAGTTGCATAGTACCACACAACAAATACACAGATTGGTGGAACATATCATCACAGGTTTTAACTGGCGCCAATGCACTGGGGCTGTTTTCCTAGACTTAGCCAGTGCATTTGACAAGGTTTGGCATTATGGTTTACTATACAAGCTTATATCATCCGGTATCCCAATCGGAATCATTCAACTCATCAAGACGTACCTCTGCGATAGGCGCATGCAAGTGAGACTAAGTGGAGTAGTGTCCTCACAGAAACACATCTTGGCTGGAGTTCCACAAGGGTCCTTACTAGCACCAATCCTATTCTCCTTATACCTGCATGATATACCACACAACCCATTATCTTCAATTAAAGCTCTTTATGCTGATGACACAGCGATATTGGCCAGATCATTAAAGCCTCACTTAGCCATCAAGAAACTGCAAGAAAACCTACTGCAAACTTTTTGCCATATTTTGCCAAATGGCGTCTCCAGGTGAATCCTCAGAAGAGCGTAGCCGTCTTATTCTCTAGAAGATCAGTGCTTCCCAAAGAAGATATTCTCCTCTTTAACACAAAAATTCAGTGGAAAACAGAGATCAAGTACCTTGGTGTAGTAATGGACAGTAAACTGACTTTCAACTTCCATATCAAGACTCTCTGTGCAAACACATCCAAAACCATAGCCCAGCTCTATCCGCTAATAAACAGAAACAGCAAACTGAGCACCAGAATCAAACTTCTCATATACAAACTGATGGTTCGTCCAATACTCACTTATGCCTCACCGGCCTGGAGCCATACTTCAAACTCAAATATCATTAAATTACAACGCATTCAGAACAAGTGTCTTAGAATGATCCTGGGCGCTCCATGGTTCATCCGAACTGTCCAACTGCACCGCGACACGGAGGTCCCCTATATTTACACCTTCATGCGGAATATAGCAACCAAATTCTTTTCAAAGGCAACTGTGCATCCTAACAGACTGATCCAACTGGCCGCTGACTATGATGCAATGGACTATTCTAAGCACAAAAGACCTAAAGCCATCCTAAACCCCCTCACTGAGGATTAATCTCCTAGCCCAATCAGGGCGAGCAATATAGCTCATAAACTCTTTCTACTCACAGTCTCTGTTAAGATAGCCGGGAATATGAAAAGCTTTTGCTTCACCCGTTAAGCCAGTAATGTTACTTGTTACTAGTAAACAGGAGAGAAAGCTTATGGACAGCAAGGAGAGAAGTAAGGGGGTGGTGGTAATGGGGATTTGGGAGGTAGGTTAATCGACCGTGAGATGCGGTGATTAATACTCTTGGAGGGTAATGGATGGCAATGCTGTAGCCAATGAAGTTCTAACTGAAGCTCGGCTATTGCTGTTACCCTCCTGCCATGATCAGAGCTTTAATAGCTCAATAACACCTTATCCCTACACTGTACTCTACAGATAACGGGAAGATGAAAAGCATTCTTGCTTCGCCCCTTTAAGCCAGTCCTTATAAGGATATAAGGGGATTTGGGAAATGCCGTAAATAGATTATGAAAGGACCGGGAAATTAATAGGCAATTCGGAATATTTCTACGGAATTCTAAAATTACGACGAATTCCAGTTGTTTTGAAGAAAAACAGTGCAAGGCTGAATTTAATACATAGTAATAAATAAGGAATAAATAGATTACCTAATACGAGTGCGTTATGACTTATGAACTCTATGTTTAACATTTCAGTTATTATAGTGAAGATTTCTTTTGAATAGTGTTGCTTCAGTGATAGTTAACTACAGTTTTAAGTGTGCCTATAGTGAATCCAATGTGTAAAAGGTGTAACCCGGTAAGAGCAGTCCATTTTTTTATATTTCAGTGTGAGGATATAAGAGTTAGCTCCGCCTGATATATCTTAACATTAACTGTGGCGTTCTACTAAAAATAGCCGAAGTATGGAGCTTTAAAGTGTTTCCCCCTTGAAGTGATAACTGCCTCATAATTAAATTAAGTGTTAGTTGACTAAGAGAAAATTAGAGAATTCTACTTTAAGAATATTTACTGTGAGATTCTGTAACATTGAACTGTGTGGACCATCTTCAATTATTCGCATGAATATAGTATTGACAGCTGAATGTGCGATGCCTAATGTTTTATGTTTGTTATGAGTATTTGGACTAAGCTGATTTGCATTTTCTTGTTTTTAAAGTTTTACTTAAATGTACATGTTCTATAACCCTGTATTAAATGTTTATTTTATTGGATTCAATTTGTTGTTTCCCTGATTTTTCTTCATTGCACCGCTCATAAAGTTTATCGGACCTTGCGGAAGCCTTAAATATTTATTTTAAACTCGGCCTGTAGAAAAGTGAGATTGCTAAAGTTAGTTGATGATTGATTCCACTATATTATATAGACTAATCTGAATATAGGGTGGTGCAGGATAATATAAATTTCTCTATATTTGGATTAGTAATCAACCAACAATTAATTAAGATAATAATAAAAAAAAAGATAATGAATACCTTCTTCCAGCACCGAGAAGTCCATAAGTATACCTGGTACAGGGATACACTAGAACAAAGGTCTCTGATTGACTTCTTTATAGTCTCAGCAGACCTATTTTCCTCAGTGTTGGACGTTCGTGTGAGAAGAGGGGCAGAACTGTCAACTGACCACCACCTTGTTGTGTGCACTCTACTTCTTCAGAAACCAGATGCTACCATCAACGCTGGTAGGCCTAAGCAGCTATACCGCATGAATGGGAGACATTGGAAAATGAGGCTGTGAGAAAGAATTTTGCAGATGACATTTCCTCCAGGTTCAAAGAGATTCCCAAGCATACTGCAGATGTTGAGGAGGAGTGGAAGCTGTTCAGAACAGCTGTCACTGCCTCTGCACTCTAATGCTGTGGCAGAAAGTGGCTCGGCTTGGCAACGGGTAGTGAGAATAGGACACCTTGGTGGAATCAAGAAGTCCAAAAAACTGTCCAGGCAAAAAAGGAGTCCTACCTAACATGGCTTAGGATCAGGTCACCTGAGATGCGTTTGCGGTATGCTGAGGCAGTAAAGACAACAAAGCAGAAGGCTTGGGAATCCTTTGGAGAAAGATTAGACTCATCCTATGCAAATACAAACAAAGTATTCTGGCAGACCATCCGCCGCCTTCAAGGGAGGAAATCGTACACAGCAAGGGCAATTAAGGCCTCTGATGGTGCACTTTTAACAACCGAGAAGGATATCCTTCTCGGTTGTTAAATGATGGAGGGAATACTTTGAGAGCCTTCCTAACCCAGGTGGCCCAGCAGTTGTGGACATCCAAGAGTGCAGATCGGGGCAATGACTAGTCTCACAGCAGAAGAGGTTCATTTAGCAATATAATCGCTAAAATCGGGCAAGGTTGCTGGCGATGATGAAATGCTAAAAGCCTTAAATCTAGACGGTGTTATCTGGCTGACTCGAGTGTGTGTCAGGCTGCTTAGATATCTGGGCAAGCACCAAAGCAATGGCAGACAGGCATAATAATACCAGTCTTTAAGAAGGGAGACCAGAAGGATTTCAGTAACTATCGTGGCATCTTTCTGCTCAGCCTGCCTGGGAAAGTGTATGCTAAGTGCTTGGAAAAACGGTGCAGGAGCATAGTTGAGTCAAAGTTCCGGGAAGAACAATGTGGCTTTCGTTCTGGTGGAAGCACAACTGACCAAATCTTCACTTTAAGGCAAGTCTTTGAGAAATCTTGGGAATATGCCAAGAATGTCTACACATGTTTTGTGGACTTGGAGAAGGCATATGACCGGGTTCCTCGGGATAAGCTTTGGCAAGTAGTATGGAGTGGATCGCCAACTATTAGCTGCCATCAAGTCCCTGTATGAATGCCCAGATTTTTGTGTCAGGGTAAATAGCACAAAGTCTGAACCTTTCACAGTCTCCGTTGGCCTCTGCCAAGGGTGTGTTCTGTCACCCCTCCTTTTCATAATATTTCTGGACTGGATTGATAGGCACAGCTGAGGCAGTGAGTGTGTCGGAATTGGAAGATGTAGCATTGGACGTCTGCTTTTTGCAGATGACCTAGTTCTGCTTAGCTCTTCCACAGATGACCTCCCTCCAGCGGACTCTGGATAGGTTTGTAGCTGTTTGTGCAGAAGCCAGGATGAAGATCAGTGTGGCCAAAACGGAAACATTTGTGGTCTCAAGACAACCACCCCAGTGCACTCTACATGTGAGTGGAGTCCCACTGAGGCAGATGGAGAAGTTTAAATACCTTGGAACCATATCCACGAGTGATTGAAAGTTGGACG
Organism: Typopeltis vanoorti; assembly: GCF_054136105.1. Lineage (NCBI taxonomy): Eukaryota > Metazoa > Arthropoda > Arachnida > Uropygi > Thelyphonidae > Typopeltis > Typopeltis vanoorti. The sequence goes on along the minus strand of NC_143570.1, from coordinate 99,187,556 downwards.
TAGAGCTAGATACTCGAATTGGCTCAGCAAGTGCAATATTGGGAGAGCTTGGCCGTTCGGTAGTATTGAAGCGGGAGTTAAGCCAGAAGCAAAGCTGGCTGTTTTCAATACAATCTATCTATGTCCTCACCTATGGTCATGAGTGCTGGGTAATGACCGAAAGAATGAGGACACGAATCCAAGAGGATGAAATGAGGTTCCTTCGAGGGGTTGCGGGGCTAACAAGACTCGATAGTGTGAGAAGCTCTGCAATTCGGGAAACCCTCAATACTCAACCGCTGCTTCTCCATGTTGAGAGATCACAGTTACGTTGGTACGGGCACCTGGTCAGAATGCCACAAGAGAGGCTCTCTCAACAGGTCCTCTTTGCCAAGCCAGAGGGTGGAAGGCCAAGGACTTGCTGGATAGATTATATCCAAAACCTTGGGTGGACACGTTTGGGAATCCCACCAGAACACCTGAGCTTGGTGGCAGAAGATCGTGACCACTGGAAGTTCCTCTCGCAGCTGTTGCCCCCCACAACCCAATTAGGAAAGGTGGGCTTTGAAGATTTATGTATAAAAAACAGATAATTTAAATAAGAACTACGTTCTAACAAATGGTGGATTCAGAGCCAGGATGTACGATCCAACACTTCCCTTTATCAGTCAATTAAAAAAAAAAAAAAGATATTTTAAACATCTGTTGGTTCGTAAGCTTAAAGAGGTGTGTTCTACTGCTAAAAATGTTATAACGTTATGTTCAAAAGACAATCTGAAATTATTGTTGAATCCTCAAAAATTTGAAAGCAAAAAAAAATGTTCGGCGAAAACTTTCAATATTTTCACGGACGCGTCAACTTTCTGTTAATTTTCACTGCCAGGCATTGGTGGAAAATTTTTTGGCGGTTGACAACACCAAACTAGATGATGCTCATCTGACCTACAATCAGTGAAAAATCTTACAATGAGAAGTTGTTTTCTAAAGTCTTTTGCAATTTAATCAATCGATCTGCAGGCAAGCATCGTTCATAACGAAAATCAACAAGATGCTGATTGTATTAGAATGTTGATAACCGTTCGTGGAAAAAAATCCAAAACAGATCAAATTTAATGAAATAATATTTGAGCTTCATAAAAAACTGGCACTGTTTCTAAATTCAAGAATTAAAAAAAAAAAGGTACTACATACGGTATAAAACTGGTCCTTTCATTATGGAGCTTTTTTAACTCTTGTACGCGAGCGCTATTATCTCATTAAAACTCTGGCTTACATCCACACAGAGGCGTAGCTAGAGAGGGCGACACTTTGAACCTTTTTGAACAGTTAATTCAAAAATACAGTCCAGAGAACTCATTTCCAAAGATTGTAATACCACTGCGAATTTTCCTCACAATTGCTGTAAATGTTGCTAGTTGTGAGAGGAGTTTTTCTAAATAAAACTGATTAAGAATTACCTCCATTACTATGAAAGAGACTTCGCCAATGTCATCGACGATTTTGCTAACAGAAAAGCAAGAAAAATAACATTTTAGAATGTTGAAATTAAAGTTTTACTTCAAAAATAAACAGTGTTTTAATTTATTTCCCTTTACGTCGTTTTGATTTTTAGCAGTATTTTTGGTGTGTATTGAGAGGGGCGGCAAAAGCCCTAGCTGCATCCACATATTTCCAAGTACACGTTTTGTGTCTGAGACGAGCTGTTGCTCTTCGCACCTGGAAATGCGGAGATGTCTTCACTCATTCTTTTCTGAACGTCATGCCGACAAATGACTTTTAATTTTGGATGCTTAATGCAAGTAAGCTGAACTAAATAAGTGAGAAATTGCCTTCCATGATCGACGTGCACGCTTTTAACTGGTTTTCACTCTATGCAAGGACAGAATTATTTGACAAAAGAACCATTTGGAAAACGCAGAACTTTCTATAAACTCTCAAGTTACAGATCAAGACTGATTTGATTTGTAACAAAGGCCTAAATTGTCTCTTTTTTGGGGGGGCCTCAATTCTTAAGTCTCGACCCCCTCTTCTTACTACTTCGGGGGTCTCTCCGCTTCCCTCTTATTTCTCAAGCGAAGGGAAACAGTACACATTCGATTCATAATCGCAGAAATCGTCCAGGCGATCATCTGTGCACAAAAGGTTCGAATGATCAAAATCATGCCATAAGGGCGATCAATTATTCCACCAATTCACTACGCACACACTTCCATTCATAACGTCCTAAATAAGTTTTATAGACATTCACTAATCCACATCGTCGCTCTGCCGACAGTGAATGCCTTCTTCCGTGGCATGCACAGTAAATTTCATTAACATTCAGGTTGAGAAAATAATGAAGTAAGGCGATCCGTTTTTGGTCGTTGCCCAAGCAGTGCTAGCCAGCATATGGCCTAACTGTTGGGACTTGGCTTTTCCCTAAAAAACACGAAAACGGTCAAAGACTTTGTTTTTAAGCGCCAGAATAAATGCCGTAGCCACACTTGATATAGGTCTCCTGGTGAAAGGCTGAAATAATAGTGAAATGTGGTGCGAACCCGTGGTTTTTTTTTTTTTTTTTACAGCTCCCACTCGTTCTCTGAAAACTTACTCCGTTTCTGCATCGCTTTGAGAGAACCAGTTTTCTTATTTGTCAAATGCGCGTTGTAAAATCTGGAAATATTCGAGTGTACTTTTATTCCCTCTACCATCGTCACTGTTGACCTAATTATCAAATAATTACCTAAACAAGATCTCTCTTTAACAAACCACGCTGGCTGACATAAAGAATCGACGGTCATCTTGATTAGTCTTATTCATGATTAATCCTTTCAAAATATCGTAAACAGAAATGGTTAAGATGTTTTTTTAAGTGGCCTGGGATTTGTTCGGCATTATTTAGCATTGCATTCCATTTTCACAGCGACCGCACGGCTCATTTTTTTGTTATTATTTCGTGACACCTCCAAGGAGTCTTAAAGACTCTTCGAGGGAGGGCTCCTACTCTACAACTATCCGTCTCCGCCACTTGATCCACCAACTTTTTTCAGCTAATTTTTCTCCAAATTTAATCAGTGTGAAAACAATTCAAGAAAACGAACTTTATTATTATTAATAACATTGCGATGACTCCCGTGGCTCTGCTTTTTCTTCGAAAATAACTTTGAATGCAGTTTAAGGTGAATTAAGTATTAAGAGCGATTGGTATAATACTTTTGGCGTCGTGCTGTTGAAGATTATTTGTGCAGCACTGGTCGAACTCGCGATGGTCACTTTGCCACACTCACTGAAATTTAAACCAAGGCATACATTTCCGAAGACGCTCTCCACCCCCGTTTCTGCTTGGAATTTCACTTCGATGTAATATGAAGAGTTTACTGAATGCGCCGCTTGTGCAAAGCAATTGGAAACGAGATTTCGTCACGGCTTTCTTGTAAGTAGACGGAAGAGCATCTCAAAATCTTCCGTCAAAATAATTTTGTTATGATGCAACTTGTTATGTCTGTGCGGGATTCAAATACTTTGGGGAAAGAAAATCTGCTCTGTCATAACACGGGGATAGTAATGGAAGCATAAAGACAGTGCAAATGAGGGGGGAAAAGAAAACTCTGATCTTAGGTGTAAAAAGTTTACATCAAGGCTCTTAAGGTTCTCCGTTTCTGTCCTTACCAATGAAGATCTTCTGAAGAGCGAAAGCTTTTTTTAAAGAATATTTTCGATTTTTTTTTATTTTTATTGTTAAACATGCGTTTTATGCTTGTTTGCAAACCCTTTCCTGATATGCATTTTAAAAGAATTCTTTTATTGCCGGAAATAGAGCAGAGTGACAGACAACTTAGGCCGCCACAAGAGATGCGACGCCCTCTCCAGCTATGTTTGAGACAGATGTTTTGCAATGTTAGTAATTAATTCGGCAGGGATCTTTTACGTTGAAAAAAAATTCTCGATGTTTTATGCTTCTAAACACATTTCCACATCGTGTGCAAATGATATTAATTGTTAGTTTAAACAAGTTATTCGCACTAGCAGATCGTAAACCTATTTTATTCCAATTGGGGCTCGTTTACTTTACTTTTTTTTTCTCTGAGCATAATTTTCAACTTAACTCTGATATTCGAGGAAAAAGAAGATCCGGTCTTCCTTTGTGGTTTTCTTTCGGGTGATGATAAGATGTGTTCATGAAAGCATTTACAGCAGCAGAATTTCTAAATTACTTTGCCATATCTCCGGCATAAATAAAAGTAAAAAAAAAAAAATGGGGAAGAGGAAAACGGCTCTCACAAAAGGTGCTCGAGTGGCTGTCAGCTGAAAATGTGGAAATAATTCACGATGGTGCACTTCCAATCCATTGGCGGAGTTGTCATCCCCGGTTCATGTCTCGCACGATTTGGAACAGGAAAGCACCATCATGAAGCACTGGACTCGTGACAAGTTGGGGGATTTTATTATTTTATCGCATGTGTCTGCTCCACAAGAGATAGTTAGCATTACTAGCACTTTCTAGAGATTTCCTCCTCACCATGGACAATAAACGGTCCTGGTGAATGTGCACTTCGATCATCTTCTCAAACACCATTCGCTGTCATATATATGGGAAGCCAGGGCCGCTCCTGATCGCCTATTTCACATACAGAGCAAGACTCAGAGTAGGATTTCATAATCGGAGGAGTGTTAATTGGTGTGGCTTCTTTCGCAGATTCGAATGCCACTTTGCCACACGCATACCGAAATGATTCTCCACTAATCATACACTCGTCGTGCAGGCACTTGAAAGGTCAACCTCAGATGACGATCAAAATCACGCGTGTGTGTGGATATCCACCAGCAGCTGCTCGTATTTTTACAGGCTTACGGGGAAAGTGGCGGAATGATGGTGATCAGTTCAGCAGAGTAGCAATCGTGAAAAAAAATAATCTGCAAAACTCGTAAAAGGCAGAATCAGAACATGTAAGAGAGAGTTAATTGTGACTGAGGGATGATCCGTTATTAAACTGACTACTCACTTCAAGCGTTTTCAAGGAGATTTCTGATGCATCACCTCAAATGCGAGAACTAAGGTTAAGCCGATTTGGAATTTATTGAGTGTTAGAAGATGTACAGATAACTGGTACTTGAAACGGAAGACGAACCAAGGTCTTTGGAGACTGGGGTGGTCATTGATGGGATGGGTTTGCACCAGGAACGGCTAGAGCCAAAAGTCTGTTCAAGAAGAAAATTCTCATCTTGTCTCGAGATCTGAGCGTTATCAGGAGGTAGAGAAGTGAAATATCTTTTCTTACGTCCCACTCAGGTTCACTACGTTGTTCTGCCTTTCATAACCAATAGAAGCTTCGGAGTCTTCAATAAGATTTCTCGACGAAAGAAACGGAATGGAGTCATCAGCAAAACTATGGATAGCATTTCAGGTTAGTGAGAAAAGCATGGAACCAAGTTAACTGAGAAATCCGAAGAGGAAACCATCTCTTCAAATTTCAGAGACAAACTGGCAACTCAGTCGGAAAGGACAGCGGGGAGACGATAAGATGACATCGTGGTAAGAAGACTTCTAATGCCACACCTGATAAAATGCTTTGCAGATGTTAAGAGTAACCACGCACGTTTCTCCAAACCTTTCTATGGCTTACCTCTAACGGTGGAATCACTGTGGCAGAATCCATAACAGTGATCAACCTGTAGGTGTCGCCAACAAGTAGAGAAGTGAGGTATTGATGAATTTCTGCACTGTTTTGAGCAGATTGAGACAGGACGATGAAATTATAGTTTCATGGCCGACTTTTTATCTTCTCCTCCCAAGATATTAAGAGCAAAATTCCTTGCCCAAGAGCTGTCCATAGTTTACTGATGACTCCTTTCCTTTTCTTTAGTCCGATAGATGCCACACGAAGCTACCACTTTGTACAAACAAGATGATATTAAGGCTGGAGTGCATTTGGGCATAATCAGGGACACTACCAGGCAGCGTGTGTCCAAGTCATGGTGAGAGATCTAAGGAATAAACCGTTCCTAGCATAGCCGAAGGTTACTTTGATCGCCTATATAAGAGTTTGAGAAGATTGATGCCAGAGTCACCACATCCGGATGTGAGCGAGGCTGCCTTGACTGCCAAGTTTTCTGCATCTTTCTCATTCGGATTTGTTGATTTTAATACAGACACGACCAGCTTCAGCGTAATCGAGTGCAAAGGAGTTCTGACTTGAGATATGCTGAATTTTTGCCTTCGCTACTCTGGTACTCAATGAGGAATCGAGGCTTAAACAATGATCAGGGTAGAGTCGGAGAAATAAAAATCCTTATTCTAGTAAGGATTATTTGCTATTTGTTCGGAAATGTTTGGATCAAGCAAATGAAAGGAAGAATAGCAATCTCAGAGTTCGTCCCATTTGATCCTTTTTTTTGTTTTTAATTCTTGTTTCAATATCCATCCATGGTGTATAGTAAACGAATGTTTTGAAGCAATTTCGCAATTCTCTGAAAGTGTCCACCCAAACTTCGATACTCTTCTGGTTTCAGAGGGTATTTAGAGAGGAAGACGATCTGTTAAGACATGCATCTTTTGCATTCTCTAAGAAAGGCGTGGACTGAAGCCCAATGTTAAGTGCATGAATATGCAAACTTCCCCTGTGAACTTCCCACTGAAATCCCTTTCGTATACGAAAGAGAATTTCTAATTTCGAATCAATGGACTTCTTTGAATCCTGCCACAGCACAGTTGTTACATGCGCACGAACAAAAATAATCGAACGGGTGTTTCTCGTTATTGCGAAACGCACCTACGAAATACAGGAAAACCTCGCTTAACGCGATTAATTAATCCATCAATTAATGCGCGCTAAACGAAATCGCGTTAAGCGAATGCAATAAACAATTCGAATAACTATAAATAATTCATCAGTTAGTTAGCGTAAATTTGAAAAAATGATGCATAATCTGCATTAGGGGATAAAATCGTCAAAGTTAATAAGAATCAATTGCTTAAATTTTATTTAATGTCTTAACATTTGATTGAGCTACTTTTTTACAAAAATTTAAGTAAAGATGTTTGAATCGTGCTCGACGTTTTCATCTTGCCATGCATTCGCGATAGCTTTATAAGATTTCGGTGAACTTCGGAGCTTCGTTCCATATCAGGATCGGCATCAAACAAAATTTCAATAGCATGCTCAATGTGATTGTAAACTAGCTCAAGTTCTTCTTCACGTGCACGCTGTTCTTCTAGTTGGAGATCATTCTCGTTTAACTGTTCTGAATGGGAATCGAGCACGTTTCTCACATCTTCATTATCCACTTCATCGAAGCCAAGTTCTTTTCCAATTGTGCTGATTTCTTTAATAATGTTATCAGCTCGGTTATTAAAACCAATGAAATCATTTGCACAGTGAGGTAAGACCTTCTGCCACATGGTTCCTTTATTACTGCAGCTTTCTCTTTTCCATATCATGGGTTGAATATAATAAAGCCTCTTATACGTATCTAAATGAAAACAAAATGAAGAAAAAGTGATTGAGCAAGAGAACAGAGATTGCGCTTGCGATGATAGCTTTGATTTAACTGCCGAGTGTCACTGGCCACTGCCCACATGCAAAAGTGCCCCCTCTCGCTGCAGATTGACAACAACAGATTTTCGCGAATCGAATTCGCGTTAAGCGAGGTTTTCCTGTACTGCGCCATCCACTTTCGACCCTTGGAGTCGGTCAGTCAGGATTTAGTACTCAGACAACATTAATGGTGGATTCTGTTATGTGAAGCCATCGCGAAAAAATTAAACCAGGGTGCTGCAACGTGGGAAAGGGGATTTTAGTGCGTATTGTGTGGACGGGGATGTTGAAATTAAGCACAACGCAAAACATTAAAAATGAGAGGTTGCAGAGATAAAATACAATTCTGGATCGCAGATTAAGTGCAGTAAGAGACAGAGCCATTCAGAACGGAAACAGAAAAATATTCCCGAAACAAATAATTCAATGAAATTTTTAAAACGCACTCAGATTTTCTCAGAAAATTAAAAGTAAACAAGCACTGAGGAAGGGGCTTCCAATAAAAAAGGCCAAAAATAAAAACAGACGGGTGATGTTTAACATTACGTAAAGCTAGGCAACCAAGACTATGCGAGTTATGCTTATCAATTGCAGCCTGTTCGCTGAGGGAAATACCCGCGTTACGGAAGAGAATTGCTACGCCTGTGGATGAGGGAAATGAAATATTCGTTTGCATATGCCTAAAAGACAGTAGCACGAGTGGGTGCGAACTAAAGGTAGATAATCCACAAAACTATTCTACGTATTACGCAGGATGGCGTTTCAGCGCACTTCCAATAAGCAAGCTGGTGATGTGACATCTAGAAAACATCCATGGGATTCGAACCCGTGGCAGCTGAAGAACAGAGACGCTAAACGACGAGCTCCTGCCAATAAGTGAACTCTTGGGTTCTTCTTATAAGCAGAGCGCGATTTGTTCCACATCAAGGCTTGTCCACCGAAGAACACGGCGCAGGAAGAAACATCTGACCACATTCACACGACATCGCGCACAAAAATAATAAAAACAAAACAAAGCTGCACAAAGACAGCCTGTTTACAGCAAAACTAGAGCACAATATTGCTAGCGAGCACCCTTTCCAATTGCATTCGTAAATAAAGCGGCAATGAAGAATCTCGGCAAACGAGACCGTTCTCGGCATTTTGAACAAATTAATCCGGGATGAGAACTTCGGCTCAAGGTCCTCAAAAATCACCTTCGTGAATCGGCTTCCTTACAGTTTTCTATTAAACTCCAAACGACATCCGCGACTGATCGCCAAAACGTCCCACCAATGACCTCCATATGGATTGGCTTCCTTTGCATACGAGAAAGAATGCGAATGGTCTCCAGGGGTTATTTCCATACCGGGAGAACTGTTATCCCAATCACAAATACCTGACATTCCTGTAGAGCCACGTGCCAGTAGAACCTCACCTCTGCTAGCAGTAAGTCCGTCGGTTTTTCCGCCCTCCCTCCCTTGCCGAAACTCGCTTCCAGCAGTGTTCCCCGACTGAATTAAAGAGCACAGGGAAACGGATCCAAGAATGCCGTTCCCAGAACTCGAAGCGGGGATTTGGGATGGGGTGGGAGGGTCGAAAGACGGATGACCTTTTAAGACCTGCAACGTGGGTTTCAATTAAAAATGGAGAAATAAAATACCGCTGCATGTAATTATTTGGTTGATTCCGTCACTCTTCAAAGTAATTCTCGTCAAGTAATTCCCGAAACAAACTTTAAGATGCTTTGGGCAGGTCAAACTGAGAATGCAACTAAAAAAAAAAATCATCGGCTTACACTTTCGTGTCAAATCTCAAGCTGAGGAATTCCTTCAGTTCTTTTAATTAGGCAAACCAGTTTAAGTCGTCCTTTAGCGATACCAAACAAGAGATCCACTAAAGGAGAGGGAGGGGAATTCTAAGAATCGTAAAACCTTGCAATGGTACACCTGAATATTCATAAAAATACTCGCAGAACCCCAATCAGTACAAATCAGGAAAAGTAATCGGCATTTTCGTAAATAAAATTGCATTCTCCTGCTCACAGGGTTTCGTTCTTCTAAGTTAATCTTCAGGCATAAATGGATTGAGTACGATATTACTTCGTATTTTTGAAGCATTCCGAACAAGCATTTTCATCATCGACATTCCCGATTGGTGGTGGCAATTTTGTTGTGCTACGAAAATCGACGCTTCTCTGTGTGGGTGGGCGATCGTGCACAGAAGTGCGATGAATGACTCGTCAACCTCATTGAGCACCCAATACCGAAGGGAGGGTGATGCACTGTAACTGAACAGCGACAACCAAATCGGGATTTCGCCTTCGTTTTTATCGATGAATGAAGCGGCAGCATAATCGCGGACCAGCTCGCTTTCTCGCTGCACCGTTTACGGCTCAGAAATCTTTCCCATTATCGCCGCTAAGGGGAAGTTTGGTACCACATCTCGCGGAAGTCTATCCTTCCAGCCACGTGCACGCTAGCCTGTCCTGGCCGGATTTGGGTAGTGGTGAGAACGGCGTCGGCATTTTCTGCGAAGTCATCGCTATGGGCAACGCGTACACCGCCCAACTTTGGATTCCTGTGCAGCGGAGTTGTCCCGAGGCCAACGCCTGCGGTCGCCTTTTCCTGGAGTCCGGTTAGCAAACGAATTTCGGAATGCAACGACTGTTGTCGCTGGCAAGCCCCATCTTTACGATCGCTGTTGCTATGGGCTTGCATACGCACCGCGTGATGGGCGCTTCACGTCAACTTTTCTTTCCTCGATTGGGACACGGTGAGCGTGCTACAGAATCAGCGCGAAGTCGTGACGCAGCCTCGTCATCGGATGAAAGAAACAAATACATTTTAGAAAGGCGAATTCCGATGGAAGGTCTGCTTGTGGTGTGCGCAATCAGGGTTCGCTTGTGTGCTCGTCTGTTTCCCTCGATGAGCGAAAAGCGGCCACAGCGCACCGTATATAACGAGCCAGTTCTTCCAGATCACGCGAACATCTTTCTTTCATTAAATGCGTTTTTTCACGCTTGCATATTTATGAAAAATCCAAATGATCGCAGCCATTTTGAATCGATCTTTTCATTTGAAGAATATCAGCTTAGTTATCATCTGAATATCATCTGAAGAGAATCAGCAAAAGAATGAAAACTTCAAATGTCTCGAAATTATTTTCGAAGCTGATGCTAGAAAATGTGATGCGGGCGCGACTTCGCGGTGTCAGCAGGACATTCTAGTACAGGACCAGTTATCAAAGTAAGTACGGGCAGGATTGTCCGCACTTCTCCGAACGGTATTTATAAAATCGATGTTTACAAGAGGAGCGATTGGCCGTTTCCAAGCAGCGCAACAAAAACACGTTCTAAATATAGAAAACGCACGTTTATCAGTTTTGCACGTAAAAAGTTCAGCGTTTATAACAAATGTGGAAAAATCGAATATTTATAAACTTCTTCCCTCTCTTAGCGTAGCTGATCATCTTCCTCGTTCGTTTAATTAGAACAAGTGACTTCATTTCCAACCAAACTTAACTGAACTCTTAATACATTTTTTTTGTTTGTTTTCAGCGCAGTTACTCTGTTTTCATTCGTTATTATTATTGGGCACGGCTATGGGGTCACGGGACTCCATAATTGGGCTTCCAGTCGCAATGCATTTCCTATGTTTTCGCTGCCAACAGAAAATCCCTTCCATCAGCAAACATCTCACTTTCTTGCTTGCTTCACCATCGCCCCTCGATTTTTTTAGAAACATGGCAGGAGGGAAATAACACCTTTATACGCACCCACTAATATCCATCGATTCTTCCCTCTTTATTGAACTTCGCCAGTGGCATCTTAATTCCTGGTTCTGATATCATTTTAGTTCTCTGCAACTCTCTCAGGTCCATTCAGATACAATCAGACCAAGAGACCTTTCTTAGGGGGGGGGGAGGATACCAAACCCTTTAACATATCAGACTTTCTCAAAATTCAAGTAATCTTTTGTGCAGCCTTTACTAATTTGATGTTTTCCTTGAAACTGAATTTTCTAGATCCCTTCCCTCTTCAGATTGGTGCTCTCAGCAATATGATGCAGCTCACAATTGTCCCCTCTCTCTCTCTCTCTCTCTCCGAAACGCAGAAGTAAACGTTAAAAAACATTCAGCTGCTTCCGTCACCGATGCAAGTCTATTCGTGTTCTCCTGAAAAGGGGGCCCCGAGATCAGATCGATTTTCACTCCTTTTCCCAACCTTCTTACACCACATAAGGAAACTTCACGTGTTATTAGTAAGATGCTGTGTTTGAAGATAGAAAAGCTACAAGTGTGGAAGGACTAATTCGTCCTTCATTCAGACCAGTGGTTCTTAACCTGGGCCGTAGCGCCCCCTTGGGAGCATCCGTCTTTTTTTTATTTTATTAATAAATAATTGGGTTTCATTGGAAACGATTCCAGTGGTTACAGTAGGGGATGCTTAGAGAATAACCGCCCTGCCTTCGAGATAGAACAAAATAATATTCAGCTGTTAGTCTATGCATATATAACGTTCACTATATGAAACCCTCTTTAAATCCTTCTTTCCTCCCTGTGCTTAGCCGAAGCCCCACGAATGTTCGTCTGTTTTGTAAGATGAAAACCGTTCGTCTTCGTATGAGATCGGTTAACTCACCTTCACATGAAAAGCCTCTGGAATTCGAACCCACGTGGGTTCGAATTCCAGAGGACCTCATGAAACTGACTGTGAGCTACGGAGGCTGAAATAAACATTACTTGTGAAATGTTTATGTAAGTAGTTTAGTTGAATAAATGCTGACCAATTGAAGTCACACACACACACAAACATAATATCTCAAGGTAAACGAGAAGAGAAAATTAACTGAATTTCCAACCGAAGGTTCTTGAAAACAGCACTCAATCCTTTTAACATTAAAAATAAGTTTAAAAGGCAAGTATTCCAAATACTTTTCCTAATCATTTTTATGGTTGATTTTAGAAGCTTCATAATTACAAATAATATCACAGTGTCTTTTTCCGGCTTATAAAAGATTACACCATTCACAATTTGACAATTGTGAATGGTGTAATTTGCCTTTGACAATTATATAAAATAAAATTAGCTACACGAGTTCATCAAATTAGGCTGGCCAAAAGAAAGCATTTGTATTACCGTCCCAGCTTCTTACATCCTCGAAGTATTCCTGCTCCACGGCATCCTCTCTACCGAGGCAACAGCCCATGAACTATGACCGAAGCAAGCGACGTAAAATGTAAAGAATTGATTAGCTGATTGCAATTCCACTGCATTTGTGCGAAACGAAAGCGTTTGCTATAGCAGGTCAAAAAGTTTTACTTTGCATCTGATAGTTTTCCCTTTGGTTTTAATTTACAGTTTCGCTATGAAACGAGTCGCCATAGACGGTGGCAAAAGAGTATGAAAAAGTGTGCACAACATTCTAAGGTTATCTTCGCCTTCAACGTCTATGTCATTCATATAAATTTTACTTCCATACATGGAATTTATCACTTCTCAAAAAAAAAAAAAGCTCCCAGGCTTCTTTACTGCCAGGAATTTGCTCGAAGAACGATAAACACTGCATTAAGATGCAGCACCTTCTAATTGAAATTGTATGGATGGTTTACTTTACATCTGCTTTTGTTTTAGCTAAACTAATAACTGACGTTTAAAGAGTGAGAAAATGTTCGTCCATTTTGGCTATTTTATGCTTGGAATTTGTCGTTTAAACATCTAATAGACTTCTTCGGAATAGTACGAGAAAAACATCGGAAAACCCGCCTGTCCCCACCTCTAAAATGGACGTCGAAGGTCAAGTCACCTATAATTGAATGTGTGCGATGATGACCTTCGTAGAAATGAAAAGCTCGTGCAAATATGGTTATGCCTTCGTAGAAATGCTGTTAGTGGCTTAAATGTTCAATCTTCGCCATCATCATCATATTCTGGTGTGTAACCTCGAGAACTGCGCCATACATTATAACCCAATTGTCATTTCCTCACTCTTTCCAGCCAGATGACTTTCTTCCCTACTGATCGGTTATTTGTCAAGGCTATGATTCCGTCTTCTAAAGCACTCCTAACTACATTATATTCACCTTTCTCCGTGCTATTTTTGCTGTAACATTTATTCATTATTCAAGGCAGGGCTAATCACAGATTCTCTTCTACCTTACACAATTCTTCATCATATATTTTTATTTTTAATACGATTTACTACTTCAGTCGTTCGTTTACCTTTCAGAACTCTCACAGCTGTTGTTCTTTGATTCCACTTCAGGCCTCTAGTACGCACGGGATTTAACATCAGGAGATAAAATTCTCTTCCTCGAAAACATGTTCACAAACAGTCTTTGGAGGAGGGTGGATTCCTAAAATCCAATCCTTCTGGGACTATTTGTAATGAAAAAAAAAGTCATGTACCCAAATTAAAAGAGCCTTCGAGTATTACGCTACCCTTCTAACTTTGCAGCACCACGTGACAGCGTTTCAGGGAATGGGGGGAGGGTCTTTTAGTTTCTGCCAGTTCCTTGGCTTTTTGACCTGCTACTGGCCAAAGTCCCGTTATCCGCACTATGAGGATTAAATGCAAGACAATCTAATCAGCTTATCCGATTCGTTTTCTTAGAAAGAGGCCCCTCCGGGCAGGAGAGCACCGCGTGGCTAAAAACATTTCGAGCTATTTAACGGCTTTTAAGCTCAAGCTATTTATGAATTGCACAAAAGACAACGAAAAAACGGATTTTTCCGGTGTTAATGGGTGGTTAGTTTCCTGTTTAGTTTGAACAGAACATATTTTAAACGCACTTAGTGAATTCAAATATTTTTACGATCCGTTTTGAATAACAAATTTCAATGTTAAAACTGTGCAATGAAAAGTAAAATCATACTTTCGAGCGATTGAATGAAAATTAAAAACTGCCAGAACGAAAATCAGAAAGAAATCTCTTCATCAGCCAGGAAGAAATACTCGCAATCACGAACTGGGTTCATTCATTGCACGCGATTGCAAGAAAACAAATCCTTCCCTCCCCCACCCCAACAGTCCAAAATTCATGGATATCAAAATCGAACTACTGCCAAAACGGTCTTCCAAAACAGTCCTCGAATATCTCAACTGCGAGCATAATTAATTAAAAGAGTTTTAAAGCACGGCTTTTGCATTCTTATGCGAGCGACATACGCGGACGAATGAAGCAATTTTAGAAGACGAATAGAAACTATGGAAGAAACCCATAACGACTCACACTGAAGACGCTCGTTGAATAATTCAAAGCCTTAATATGTGTGCGAGCGCGTGTGTAAATCCAAGCCAAACGGTACAGTAAAAAAAAAAAAAAAAAACTAAGAAACCATTACAAGCGACTTTACTATTGCGATAATTATTGTGGACTAATGAAATTTTATATCAGGGTCTGTAGACAGAATACGGCAATCCTCATTGGTTGGCTGGTAGGTTGTTATTGCGAGGCGGGAATGCTAGTTAAGGTGCCGATTCCAGAAATTCACAAACTGGAACATTAATTTCTTGCGTCCCTTAATCTGTGTGTGTGTGTAGGGGGGGGGGAATTCGGCCCTCATTGCTGTTCAGATTGATATCGCTGGAATTGTGATTCAATAAGAATAGAAGAAATCCCATCCATAGATATTTCTTTTATCATTTTCTTGCGCGCGCGTGTGTGTGTGTGTGTGTGTGTTGTGTGTATATATATATAATACATTTTTTAACTTAGGGATATTGTATATTAGGATAACCATTTATTTTCACTCCTAATCACTCGTATGCAAACAATTAAGTTTGCGCCTGAAACAAAGTTCAAGTCTAAAGATGTTATAACACCAGGGCAACTCATTGTAAAGGTGGTAAAGCTCTGATCACTATTCTTAGTATTTTCCCATAATGTAAAGCACATCTCACTAGAAGATGTATACTGGTTGAAACCGGTCTGGGTAGAGACCCCACCCATAATGCATTGCAGTATACATCTTCTAGTGAGATGTGCTTTATGGGAAAATACTAAGAATATTGATCAGAGCTTACCACCTTTACAATGAGTTGCCCTGGTGTTGTAACATCTTTAGACTTGAACTTTGTTTCAGGCGCAAACTTAATTGTTTGCATACTTGGGATTAGGAGTTAAAATAACTTGGTTATCCTAATATATATATATACACACACACACACACACACACACATTTTATCATTTTTTGCGTGTGTGTGTGTGTATATATATATATATATATATAACACACATACGCAAAAAAAGATATATATATATATATAAAACATATATATGTTAAAGATACCAAGCTATTTTAAATAAATAGACAAGTCAGTCAAGTTTGCGCCTGCAAGTGTTGCAAGTCTAGCTAACCCTGCACGTAGTGCAAGACCAAGGCAACTCGTGGTAAAGGTAGATTAAGCTCTGATCACTATTCTTAATATTTACCCTTAATGCAAAGCTCATCTCCTGGAGGAGATGTATGATGCTATGTATTAAAGGCAAGGGGCCACTACCCAGACCGGTTTCGACCTTTATTGAGGTCTCGTCAGTGCGATCCAGGCTAAGAAGTACTAAGTTTTGAGTAATACAGACCTTATAAATATTTTACCAAAACAAGTTACCATAAGGTGCTGTGACCTTATTAAATAAAAATCTCAGGATGAGAGATAGATGTAGAAAGTTTTTTTACCTTGGGTATAATATATGTTAAAGATACCAAGCTATTTTAAATATAAACGTGGTTTTTTTACTCCATTTCCCAAGTAAGCAAACATACAAGTTAGTCAAGTTTGCGCCTGCAAGTGTTGCAAGTCTAGCTGACCCTGCAGGTAATGCAAGCCAAGGCAACTCGTAGTAAAGGTAGAATAAGTTCTGATCACTATTTTTAATATTTACCATTAATGC
Source organism: Typopeltis vanoorti (assembly GCF_054136105.1). Classification (NCBI taxonomy): domain Eukaryota; kingdom Metazoa; phylum Arthropoda; class Arachnida; order Uropygi; family Thelyphonidae; genus Typopeltis; species Typopeltis vanoorti. The sequence continues at coordinate 99,171,189 of NC_143570.1, read as the reverse complement.
AAAGCTCATCTCCTGGAGAAGATGTATGATGCTATGTATTAAAGGCAAGGGCCACTACCCAGATATATATATATATATATATATATATATATATATGCATTACATTGTATGTGTGCATTGCATTACAATGCATTACATTGTGTGTGTGTGTGTGTATATATATATATATATCAGTTGGGTTGGAAAGTTCTGATAACACCTAGAACAAAAATGATATTAAAGCAATTGATATACCACAAGTCCACAAGAAAGAGCATACGGGAATACTAGAACATAAGTTACCTTCATAAGTCTGCTGCTGCTAGCATGTTCTTCCTTGTCTTTATATCTATTTCTGGATCCCACCGTTCATTAAGCCAGCAACCAAGATATTTATATCTTGACACTTGATCAATATTTTTCCCATTGAGTGTCAGTTTCATTGATGAGGCTGGATGTTTGCTGATGATCATGTATTTTGTCTTGTTGATGTTTATATTTACTCCCATTCTTTGGCTTTCTATGTATACTCTGTCAATGAGTTTTTGGAGATCCATAATATTATCTGCAATTAGCACGGTGTCATCTGCATATCGAAGGTTGTTAACAATCTTTCCATTTATTGTGATTCCCTCTGAACATTCTTCCAATGTTTTTTTAAAGATTACCTCTGCATATATGTTGAACAGGAGTGGTGAGAGCACACATCCTTGTCTCACTACTCTTTTGATGTTAATATCACTGGTGGTAATGTTGTCTAATTGAACGGTAGCCGACTGATTCCAATACAGATTTGTTATTAGTTATCGGTTACCTAGCAAGGCCCTAATCCAGTTTCCCGAATTCCTCACAGATAGATTTCTGGTGTTCTATCCCCTAGTTAGGATTCCGCTTAATTCAGTAACCGTCGGTGCATATCGAAGCCTCTTCATCTTAGCCAACACCCTGCATTCCAGCAGCCGCCTGTAGCCAATATATGCCGCTAATTTCCTATCTATCGCCACCGCACGTTATTTGTGCGATTTTCCCACCCAAGTTCGCATGTCATCTATCCGACTGTGTTAATTTTGTTCGGTACAAAGACTAAAATGCCGAACTTTTCGTTTCTGACGTTATTACCGAAATTAAGATGTAAATAATACACGCATGTGTAGGCAACTTAACGAATGCTGTGCGAAATGTAATGCTTTCATAATTGCATCTGCAGAAGCAATTGTAAAAGCGCTGCGTTAATCCAGAGGGAAAAAACAAACAGATTCGTTCCCTACCCACGTCTATGACAAGATGGTCCAAAAGTTTTGCGCTCTTTTTCCTCCTTATTTATTTTGCTCTCTTTTTCTTTCCCCTTTCAAAAAGAAAGTAATGTGGAAAGAGTCAACGACGTCTTGCTTCAGCTTCTGTGCAGAAAGGAACGGTTTAATGTTCAAGCGCTTCATAAAAACGCAGCAGGAAAGAACTTCTTCAATGATCCATATCAATGGGACAAATTTCCACAACTCAGACTGACCCAGTGCCACGACGTGTCCCACGGGATATTTCGCACAGCATCGCCGAGTACTTAATGCCTCATAACCAGTTATCAAAGGGAACACAGGGCTGTGGGTGGGCCAAACATTTTAAGCGTTCAAATGTGTTGATCTCTCCCGTGCTCCAATTCCTTGACAATTCAAATGGCAAGTAGCAACAAGAAATTCAAGTACAAAACTATACAGCAATCGCCAAACCATTGCAGTCGTCGCACCTTAGAGGGGGCGATGCATGACGTTTCCTGGCAGTAGCCGTAATCCGAACTCGCCCGCTTGATTTAAAGAATGATTCGTCACTCCAAAATGTACCTTTCAAGTGATTCCTGTCCAATAATGGCTCTACCCAAGTCAAACAGGAATACTGTTTGTTTCGTTGGTATCCAGAAGCATACCTGCCAAAACCGGAGAGCTTTGGATGTCCTGAGCTCCATTATTGGTCGAAAGAATCAAATCATGCATGTCAGGAGGCCCACCCAACCCTTTTTGGTACTATTCTGTCCCTGTCCATCAGGTTGTGCGATTTCTTTTCATCACACCATTTTCAATGAAAAATGTTGTTGCACCAAAGTTGATTTCGAGTGCTGCAACTCCATCAATTAATTACCTTACTAAATTCTTTAATCGAGGCTTGTCTTCTCCGTATATCTGGTGGAGCAATGTTAGATAGGCCAAGCAGCCAGGGGAGAGGGGTGCTTCTCAGTGGCCCAGTAATTGTGCACATGGTAGAGTTTAGCTGGGTATCTATAATGTTAGTGCATGTACTTTTTTCCCAGACGGGGGCACAGTATTCTGCTGCAGAGATGCGAGGGCTAGTGCAGAATACCTTAGGACTTCTGCACCAAAATCCCAGGTTGTTTTAGCAAGCCTTGAAATGATATTATTTCTCATTTTAATTTTGTAGGACAGGTTAGTGATGTGCCTTTTATAGGTTTCTGTCCAGACTCATGTTCTACCATTTTGCCACAGAAAGAGAGCTTGAGGTGTCGATTTGCCTCCAAAAACTGTGGCACAGTTTTTGTTGGATTTGGGTTCAGGTACCACTGCTTGAAGTATTCTTCCAGGATGTTTAGGTCTGTGCTCAAGGTTGTTTCCAGGTTGGCAAAAGAGGTAGATCGGTTTATGATTGCTAGATCATTGAGCAACCCGCTCATGCACCAGACTCTCATATATCCACCTAGTTTTCGCCTAAAATCAAGAAACCCTTTTTGGTCCATGGACGAACTCTCTTCAGCTGCCTTACCATCAACACCTGACATGTGGAGAGAACACTGGTCCAACAATCTTCTTGCAAATGGCTTCCTGGTTGAAGATCCCTGTGCTCTGCAGCCTGATTTTGCTCTTCCTAGGAAGATTTGGTCATCTGTCAACAGGATCAGAACTAACCAGGGCAGATGTAGCTACCTACTACATAAATGGAGACTGTCAGACCACCCTTATTGTGACTGTTCCCCCGTGGGTCAGACGATCACTCATATCGTGAATGACTGCCCAAGGCGCCAATTTCATGGTGGTGACCTCCTGGACATCCACGAGGCCCTGGATTGGTTTTCTGGACTGGACATTGACCTGCAGGTGCTTTGTATTCTTTTTACCATTAGAATAAATAAATTAATTTATGTCTAATATAGCAGAAAAAACTTTTGTTGTTCATATGAAACTGACTAACTGAGAAGCCATAAATCAGACTACATCAACACCTCTGCTACAAGTGAATTAACTAAATCAACCTCATTTCTACCACAATATGTAGCGCGTACGAAGCTGGAAATGTGAAGTCTAGAAAATTTCATAACCAGGAAAGTTTGCAAAACCTAAATATTATTTTTTTAAAAAAAAAAAAATGTAACTCCCACCCATGAAAGTGTAAATCTATAGCACATTAGTATCCTGAGAGGGCTAATACTTTATTTTTTGATTATAATATATATATAACAGGCCAAAAGAATAGATCAGTAGGTCTGTCTTGAGCTGAATTTTGGATTTTTATCGCTTCTCTTCAATATGTACTCGATTACTTCCTGGAGAAAATGTGTGAAAAGAGCGTACAAAATTCTATTACCGCCCAGAGTTGTGGGGGGCGGGGGAACGAAGTTTAGTCATGACACGATGTTTGTTTTTGTAAACAGTTGCAAAAGGAAAAAAATGCAAACGCAATTTGCTCAGCCGAGTACTTAAAAAAATAAAATTAGCAGCAGAAGTTTTCGAATTCAAGGAGGGGGGGGGGGTTACTCATCGACTATTTTTGATTGCTTGAAACGACATATCGAGGAGTGTATAAGGAGGGGGAACAAACCCAATGGGTGCAGTTCAACTGAGAACTTTACATAGTAACGGATACAAAAGCAACGCTCAACAGGCGTTATTATTAAATTAAATCTTTAGACATTACTGATTCATTTCTGAGCATTCTTAATGCTCAGAAATGAATTCTAAATTCTTAACTTAACACACCGTAATAATAATGGGAAAAAATGCAATGTCATTATTTACCACACTGGAAGATTTCGCGCTCAATTATATCGTATTAGCACAACAAGAACACACGTCCCAATGACTTCGTGTAAAAGGAAGGGATTGCAGGGTTTCGATTTCCTTATCTGTTAATCAACGATAGTCGAGAGACCCAAGGTCGGCAAGCCACTGCAACCAGTTATCCACATTAGTTTAGAGCCAAGGTTAGCCAGTTTTGGAGCTTACTTACCATCGACTCCTCTAATATCCAGCGTTTTTGAAAATAGGAAAACTTGGAATACATTCAACAAGACAAGGGACGGGGGGGGGGGAAGAGGAGTACATTTCCAAAGCCTTGCATTAAGTTTAGTGTATATCCTGAAAAGCTTTAATAAATTCAAACGAATAGCATATCAGCATTTCCCAAAATTCTGTCAAGCCTAACCTTTTTTTGGAACCCAAGTGGAATGGCCTTCAGTTTCAAGCGCTTGTAGCTAAATTTTTTGTGGCTGATGGAGCTATCAGTAGCTTCTGTAGTTTTAGAAGGTAGTCGGTTAATTGAATATATTTATATCTCCATTTAATAGGGCTTGATGACACATCAAAGAAAATACCGACACCTGAATTGCAATGAACTCCCATCAAGTCCAACATTCACAATGGACGAATAAACAATAAAACACCAGTAGATACTTTTTCTTATAAATTATGAAAATGTTTACTTATAGATGAAAAAATAAAAACAAAATATTTTAGTCTCTAGGAACAATAATTAAAAATAATAATAATAGCCTGTCCCAATAAGAAGCGAATCCATTTGTCAGCATCTGCATTACTCAGATAACTTACGACAAGACACGTGCAAACAAACCGCAAGTCACACTGCAATCGCACACCAGTTAAGTTGCACTCTTAGATTTTAACGACGACGCTGGGTGAAATGCAATATTCTTTTTAATACGAAAGCAAAACCAACATAAACGAAGGAGGGAGAGAATAAATATTTATTTAAAAAACCCATTGTACGACTAAACATCTCACCGATAATCAAAACACACGCGAATGTTACGAAACGAGCACAGCTGAAAACATCAATGAGAGTCCAATTAAGAAAATTTTTCCAAGACGAGCTTCTTTATGTGCACATCAGTCGTTTGGCTGAAATCCATTATTAAGAGCGTCTGGTTGGCTTAATGCTAAAATATAACACACTAATATTTTAACAGGAGGGAAAATCATGCCATACACCATACCGATCTCATGTTTTGTTAATAATTTATACGCTGAATTGTACTTCTCATACTTTTACGGCATGCTTTATTAATTAACGCAAAATCTATTTTACTTACTAATCATTCCTTTTAAGCGATTGTTCTTTAATTTAATAAAATGAAAGCAGTTAATGACCAACTTAATACGATAAGTAAGCACTTTTTGTTTTACCTGTTATTTCCATTACAAATTCTGTTGGCCACTTGTGAAGTAGTTCGCCGCAAAGAAGGTTCCAATAATGTTACGAGGTGGAGCTGCATGCGCTGCGTCGTTAAGGTAAATTATACGCTGATATTAAGCGGGTTCCATCCCGTGGTCTTTCGGTGAACTAACAATTCGATAAAAACAAATTAACAGAATCAAATAATAAATAAAAACAAATAATAAAACGGAAAAATGCCAATTTCTGTTTTATTATTTGTTAGCTACTGGAAATGAAAGAAATATTAATGTATCAATAAATATGGTTATATTAATATTTCTGATCCAGTAATTATATTTATTTACGATTTGAATCACAGTGATCATACTGTTAAGCGAAAGAAAAGAAATGACGTGCATCGACATAATTAAATACTTTTTATGACGACGACGAGGAAAAAAAAAGCTGCGGACATATTTTATGATTCGTAGATCTCTTGAATGGTTACGCTGACCATCCGTTCCTTTTGTACTTACTGCAGTGGCGTAGCTAGAGCTGTCGTCGTCGGGGGAGATCCCTGAGTTTGTCGCCCCTCTCAATACACACCAGAAATATTACAAAAAGTCAAACCGACGTATAGGGAAATAAATTAAAACACTACGTTTATTTTTGAAGTAAAACTTTAACATTCTAAAATGTCATTTTTCTTACTTTTCTGTTAGCAAAATCGTCGATGACATTAGCGAAGTCTATTTCATAGTAATGTATTCTTAATCAAATTTTTCCTCTCACAACTACCAACACTTACAGCAATCATGAGGAAAATTCACAGTAGTATTACAATATTTGGAAATGAGTTCTCGAGACTGTATTTTAGAATTAACTGCAAAAGTTCAAAAAGGTTCAAAGTGCCGCCCGGGGAGGACTTCCCCCTCCGCACCCCCCTAGCTACGTCACTGACTTACTGAGTTTCCCGGCACAATAGTGACGATACTCACTGTGCACTCAAAAGCAAGTTCCAGATATGCATGCAGGAGTGTGATAAGAAGAAAAAATATCTCGCTAGCTGGAACTGATTTACTACGATAAACATATTTTATGTTTGAACAGTAACGACGATAAATGCTTCATATTGGCATGGTACAATAGATTCTCCTTGTGTGTGGCAGAGTAGTCAAATGCATCGTCACCGGATTAGGTGTTTTAGCTCGGTGGTAAGATGCTTGCTGTTACTTTCGATCTTTCTATTTTCTTCCAGTACAACTTACCCCAGAACTATTCTTTCTAACTGAGAAGTCAAAAACTAAAAGCGGCATTTTTGCGCTCTATACGCAGGTTGGTCGAATGTAAAACCAGTAAGGTAATGTTAGACAACCACAAAAAAAGGTGAATCTCGCAATAGTCTTCTTGCATGATAACGTCCTACATCATGACAGTCGAACCTGAAGGCCGTTTTCGCAAATATTCACTCTCAATGTAATCGGGTTTTATCTCCTTGGAATGTCAAGTTAGAACAAAAACTTGATGACAAATTTTGATCGAAGACACCAAATTTCATTGAAATGAAATTGTGCAAATGGAATTTGGTGTCTCGATCAGCCAGAGAGGAATGCATTTCGAATTGTGTCAACAGCAGCGGGGTTCAGTTCTACACAACGAAGGAAGAAACATTCAGCAACAAGTCTTGAACCCTAACATCGAAAATTTATGTTTACGAATGAGACGAAAATGCACATCGGATTAGAATATTACTGAAATAGTTTGAAACTGTCCACGGTTAGTTTTTGTTTGTCGTTTTCACCGGAACTTTTATGATGCCCGTGACAGATTTTCGATGCTCAAAGAACTCTATCGAACACTTTCCAAATAAAAACAAAAAAACTAGAGGGCGTCCACACTCAGGGTTATGAAACTTTGACCCATATTTATTATTATTATTGTTACGTGACACCTCAAAAACTAAATAAATGAAATAATGGGGAGCATGGTGTCGAAATTCCACATTGCGATAATTCCGTATCAGCTGAGTAAACTTAATAAAGGTTGATGCTAAAATACGTGCACGTGATGTAGTTTGATTTCAGTCGGTCATTTTTATTGTGTTTACATAGTTTTAAATTAAAAAAAAATTATTCGCTGCACATACACAGTTGTTAGTATCGCTGTTAGGTGGGCTAAGGGTTAGATAATCCGGAAACCCTCCTCTACAGATCAAACATGGGACTCATTCGAGCCACTTTAGGTTCGCAATAAGCGTGGAGTGCTCACGCCAGGTAGCGAAATTCATCAAATAGTTTAAACCAACCTTGGGACAAGCCCCAATGCCTACCGCACGATTCGATCCCGCTAGAACCTCGACTCATCCTACTAAGCCAGCAATGCGTCATTAGCAAGAAGCAAACTAGCTGTAATACCAACACTCGTTCTCCATCCAACTTTTCCAGCCTTTTTATCCTTCCATTTAGGCAGAAATTTATTTTAAAACAAATTCCGAAAATCGAAGTAATGAAGATCTCTTCCGTTCTCCTTAATTCCATAACTGAAGAGATTTGTTTCCCACGCGGAAAGCGAATCTCCCTAAATAACGAATTGACAACACTCTGTACTTAAATGGAGAAATGTGTGCCGTATCTGCCGTACTCGCCGTAGTTTTTGACCACGCCTAATCCGAATCGCTTTCCAGTAGCTAATCTGATTCGTCCCAGTGAAGAACACTCGAATAGGATCAGTTTCACGTTTATGTGGTCCCGTTTTGATGCTACTTGATTTTTACTTCATTTATCGCGATAACTTAAACGATTTTTCGTCGGTGATCACATCTTAAGCATACTCGAGCTCAAACGGGGGAATCCTTACTTTTTTTTCCCTCCAATTTGCAGACCACTTCTTTGTTTCGGCTGTAAAACTTTGTGGCCTTGAAGTACAACACGACTGAAGTCATTTTTATTAGGACGTATTTTTATTAGGACGTCAGCGTACAAAAGCAAAGAGAATACTTAAATATAAAGAGCCAACAGGCTTCATTTCGGCGATATAAACATAATTAAATTAAGGGGATATTAGATCCCACATCGTTTAAAAACCGAGTAAGAAACTCAAAGACTGGAATCAGAGAGTTTCATGCCGAATATAGTATAAAAACACCGTGGTACAAACACCTTTGCAACGAGTTGCCCGTGTTGGTACTACGTTCTAGGACTACTTGTATTTAGCTCACGCTAGTATTCGCCGATACTTTTATGGTTTTTTATACTATATTCGGCATGAAACTCTCTGATTCCAGTCTTTGAGTTTCTTACTCGGTTTTAAAACGATGTGGGATCTAATATCCCCTTAATTTAATTATGCAAAGAGATTATTTTTAAGTGTAATTAAAAAAAAAACTATAAAAGCAGTGTTAACTAAAATGGAATGCAAATGAATAAAACGGAAGATAAAAAAAGATTCGTTTTATTTGTTCTCCCCAATTTTGATGGAGTTTGCGATGTGTGGGTCACGGTTCCCTAAGCCCTTAAGAACAGCAGTGACTACTTATTACTTGATTCCGTTTTATTTATTTAAATTTCTTAAATATTTTACAAACTATCTTTTAGTATATCGCATATAAGAGTTATCTCTGCGACAGAGAGTGATATGTGTGTGTGCGCGCGCACATAACTTTTTGCATTTAAAAGCACAAAGGATAAAACGACAACACCCACAGCGCTTGTACTGTTTCCTTTTTTCTTTCCCAGTCCATCAAGAGGCTGTTTTACTCTATTGTTCTTAAAGGATTTCTCGTGTGCCAATTTCAGAACTGGACTCTTTGAAGGATAATTTAAAAGGGTTAATGAAGTGGTTGACACTCTTTTCTACATCCACGGGATCCTGTTGTGTCAGAAATATTTTTTATTTCACCCCTCATTTATTAGTCTATTTTTTGAAGGATAGCAAGATCAAAAATATACCGCCAACAAACACGTTACCCATCCAAAAAAAAAAAAGGGAAAAAAAAGTACAGCAACATTTTTTGGTTGTTTTAAAAATCGAATTTTAACGAACCGGGCTCAGTACCTTTGGTATAATTTATACTAGCATATTGGGTGTGCGTACACGTACACGAGCTTATAATAATAGTGGTGTCATGTTTGCTGTAATATAACAGACATTTACATCAGTTCATGTACGCAGTTAATTATTTTTAATTTCATTGCGTAACCCAAAGTGCATCTGAGTGAAATCTTCCTCACTGACTTACGAGCGCTTCCAAAGGTGAGGAACTTTGGATCTTAGAAATTTCCGTTGTCCCTTTCCGGTGGAATTTAAATGGCGGAAAAGCTGGCGGCTTCGAACCACAGCAAAGAGAAAACGGGGAGGGGAGGTTAACTGTTTTTATTGGGGCCGTTGTGTTAAATTGGCCGGTCCCTCAAAATCCCCCGAAGGGACAACGGCTATTCATTCATTGCAGCCCCCACACCACTTCACTTGTTTGTAACGGAAGGGCTTAAGCGGTCGAAGGTGGGTGCGTGAGATCAGTTATTTTAAAGGTCATCCGTGACCGGAGGGTTCAATAAAAAGCACCGTGTCAGTATAAAATGAGCCGGTGCTATCTTTCGACGATTGTAAATAAATAGGAACCGTACTAAGCAAATTGCACGAATTTTTCTCTTCCCACCCCCTTTACTTTTATGAAGAAGCACCTTCAGGCAAATACGTCCCATCCCTTCTCCCACGCACGGCAACTGATTTGCTATACGCCTTGCTAACTTTCGTGTGTGTGTGTGCAGATAAACACTCGACACGTATATACACAAAAGGTGTTTCGAAATTATGTAGACATTTTTTAAATATGTGTATTTCGTGAACAAGATGAAAACTTTGATTTTTTTTTTTTTTTGATATTTTAAACCCAAACATGCGCAGTTTTCTACAATGAACCAAACGTATGCAGGAGCGCCATCTCCCTTAAGCAGTTTTGCAGCAAACTGTCAGATGAAATGTTTTCTGCTTCTTGTTGTATTTCCCTCCACATTTTCCCCAACGTCCGGAGACTTTAGAGGATATTGAAAAGCATTCGATCTGCGACCGATCCACTGTTCAGAAGGAAATTCAGAATGGAAACTGAGTGTTTTCCATTCTTTCTATCTGGAAAAACAAAGCTTGATGTAAGAAGTGTGACTGCTTTTGCTTCAAGACGCAAAGAAACAGAATTAAAATGACTCGCATTGTTCACGAAATAGAAATCTTTAAAGAGTGCGTACGTGATTTGGAAGCACATACTCAGTGTTGTCAGTGTGTACATCCTCAGTGCTCACGAATGTGAGCACTGAGGATGTACACACTGACAACACTGAGTATGTGCTTGTTGTCATTTCTCGATGACAACACGAAGCTTGTTGTCATTTCTCACATTTCAGGTGATCGACGTGCTAATAATTAAACTCCCGAAATATCCCTCTTTTCTGGCTTTCGCACATCCGGATCCAAACAGTCTTTTGCTACTCTCCATCAGTGAGGTTCCATCTACAATCCAAGAAGTAATTTTATGTTTGGTACCCACTCATTCGCAAAATTATTTTGAAACCTTTTTTGTCATAAAACGTGCAGTTTGAAGCAGATTCGAATTCTAAGCGTATTTTTGAATCGTCGCTTAAACCAAATATAACTGAATCACACGTGCTGTTACATTTCTGTCATAAGTTAGGCACGTTGCGGGTTCGGCTCGTCAGCGAGGGAAACGTTTCCGTTCTCTAACCTAACAGGTCGTGAGTTTGAATCCCACTGCAGGCCGTGGATATTCGCGAATGTGTTTTACGCGGAAGGTGAATTGAAATGTTCACTTTTCACGTTTGTATAAAATAATTTTCAATTTAAAAAAAAAAAAAAACCGAACTGGTGAATGTGAACTGAATTGTAATATCATTAATTTGTAACCCAAAGCTGTGTGACGCCTTTCAAGAAGGATCCCAAAGATGCTTACAGACGACACCAATGAAAATGCAACGAATGGCTTACGAAATTTGAGAAATCGAGAAGACACTAACGAAAAGCTTCAACAAACCCAATCCGTAGGATGAGGAGCTACACTCTGAACTGGTTTTCACTCCACCGCAATTCTTGACATAAACATTCGTTCATGTCAAGAATTGCCGTGTTCTGAAGCTCTCAAGTAAATCTCGTTACTGAAGTGGTTCTCCTATTTCAGGATTTAAGACACATTTCTTTCTGTTTGCATTTTCTTTCACCACACTCCATTCAGTTGCGTTTTGCCTGTGGTTTTAATTATTTCACGTCTTTTATGATCCAGTAGCGTATATTTTGCTGTTTTTTTTTTCTTTTATAAAATGCGTTTCCATGGTTGTTATTCTTTTTTTATCCCTTCGTTTACTCTCCGGATTTCCCTTCCATCATGAAGTAGCGCTGGTAATGCGGTGTTGTGTTCCAATCAGTCATTACATCAAGTAAAGAGCAGAATGTGTGACTCTTTTTGTTATTTTTAAATATTCTGTCCTTTTCCTCTTCATATCAAAATCACGCGTCCCTAAATAAGTCAAAGCATTAATCCGTTCCACCTTCCCTCCCCCGGTAAGGTTTCCGCCTCTCAAAGCCCTCCTTTGAAATCGTGATTGTGAAAAGAAATTCCCCTCACAGACGAGGGTTCTTGATTTGAATGTTTTAAGCAGTGCGGAGGGGGGAGGGTTTAATCCTGGTCTAACTTCTCGTTCATTTCATGGAACTTCGATGCTAACACCCGTTTTCAGGTAAGCTGGTGAGCCGTCATTGTCAGTAATTTATTAATCTTCTTAGCAGAATTTACGAAATTAAATCCCACCGGTTATTATTCTCTTGGATTTTCTTAGAATTTCCTCTTGCGCCTAATTTTTAATCCTACGATTTTTCGAATTTTTCTTTGCTTATTTCACTAATCTAGGCGAAGTTTTGTATTCGGTCTAGTGAAGCAAAAAAGTCTTAAAAATTCTGATTAAAAAAAAAAAGCAACTTCGAACAGCTCACTCGCCTCGCTGTTAAGTCACTGGCGCAAAATTGATAAAATTTGCGGCGAAAATATTAAACCAAAATATGTGTTTTGTTATTTTCCTTATTGAAGCTAATTGCTTTCGCAGAAACGATACTTAAAGTAATTTACAATTGAAGCATATTTTTAATTGAAGCTGGCAGAAATGTCGACCTCCCCTAGATGAATACTTCTCGGATATTCCTCTCAACATGCCTTTTTTTCTCTTTTAACCAATCCGACTGGTAAGAGTATAATCGTGCAAAATTCCTTTACTAAGAAATAACCTTTCCTGAACCATTCTAATTTCGTGTCGTTTGGCATTGCAGCAAAGCCAAGTGCGATGACCTCTGAACTTCTCTGCTTCAAGAATTAAATTCTGTCGTTATCCTCCTGATTGAAACATTTGCTCCTACCAAGTTGCTCAACTAATCCTTGCTGGAATTAAGACTTTCATGCTCCTGTTTGATTTCTCTTCTCTTTCTCTTCCTCCACATTCTTTTTTTTTTTTTTCGGTGTGCGTCAAGATGGTCTGAGGGGAACCAATCAAATGTAATCATTCGAAACCTCCAGCTTCATTCTACGCTTAAACTAAAGTTCGCAAAAAAAAAAAGAAAACTCAACTAATCCAAATCTGATTTTGAAAGGACTCAAATGTAGAAAACTCGTCTCTTACACGAATTCATTGCGGTACCCTTTTGACGGGTGCAACGTTCGCCCTCCACCCTTTTCAGACGAGGCGACACCACAGAGTAATCACACCTCAAAGCAAAGCTGATCTCTTCTCGTTACTGCTCTCCTTCCATTCCTGCACTCAAACAGCGTCTTTCACTTTTTTCTTTTTTTTAATTTATAAGAAAACGTTGGTTTTATTTCGACTACACAGAACGGTTCTAAAATACAACAGCGTAGACAGCTGATTAGGAAAAAAGCGGAATCTGTTTTTGGAGGAGGTCGAATTCGTTGGTGATAACGAAAAGAGAACAGAAATGAAAAGACTGAAGAAAATGAAGGGTGATCAAACCAAAAGTTTGTAAATAAATTATGCACGGATGTTGACTAGTGGCTGCTCGTGTTCATCTATTACTAAAGAAAAGTCGAGGGATGCTGGTCGCCAGTTTGGTCGAGCAGCGTCCATAAGGTAGCTTAAAAATAAAATAAATAATGCAAAAACAGCGTTTATGAGAATGCGATTGGGTGCAGTTTCTGAGGGAAGGCCATCGACTGATCAGCTGCCCTCTTTTACACGCAATCCACCATTCTTTTCCCCTCTATCGTCTTAAATGTGAAAACAGTTCTAAGGTCTCTCTCTAATTTGGGATTCA